>NW_027254729.1:611060-1222121 GCF_044704955.1 Pristiophorus japonicus | reverse complement strand
TTTTTCAGTCTATGGGAGGTATACAGTGATGTTCCCCAGGGTTCAGTACTGGGACATCTGCTGTTTTTCAGACTATGGGAGGTATACAGTGATGTTCCCCAGCGTTTCAGTACTGGGGCAGCTGCTGTATTGTAGTCTATGGGAGGTATACAGTGATGTTCCCCAGGTTTCAGTACCGGGACAGCTTTTGTTTTTCAGTCTATGGTAGGGATACAGTGATGTTCCCCAGGGTTGAGTACTGGGACAGCTGCTGTTTTTCAGTCTATGGGAGGTATACAGTGTTCCCCATGGTTCAGTACTGGGACAGCTGCTGTTTTTCAGACTATGGGAGGTATACAGTGATGTTCCCCAGGGTTCAGTACTGGGACAGCTGCTGTTTTTCAGTCTATGGGTGGTATACAGTGTTCCCCATGGTTCAGTACTGGGACAGCTGCCGTTTTTCAGACTATGGGAGGTACACAGTGATATTCCCCAGGGTTCAGTACTGTGACAGCTGCTGTTTCTCAGTCTATGGGAGGTATACAGTGATGTTCACCAGGGTTCAGTACTGGGACATCTGCTGTTTTTCAGTCTATGGGAGGTATACAGTGATGTTCCCCAGGGTTCAGTACTGGGACAGCTGCTGTTTTTCAGTCAATGGGAGGTATACAATGATGTTCCCCAGGGTTCAGTACTGCGACAGCTGCTGTATTTCAGTCTATGGGATGTGTACAGTGATGTTCCCCAGGGTTCAGTACTGGGACAGCTGCTGTTTTACAGTCTTTGGGAGGTATACAGTGATGTTCCCCAGGGTTCAGTACTGGGACAGCTGCTGTTTTTCAGACTATGGGATGTATACAGTGATATTCCCCAGGGTTCAGTACTGGGACAGCTGCTGTTTTTCAGACTATGGGAGGTACACAGGATGTCCCCCAGTGGTCAGTACTGGGATAGCTGCTGTTTTTCAGTCTGTGGAAGTTATACAGTGATGTTCCCCAGGTTTCAGTCCTGTGACAGCTGCTGTTTTTCAGTCTATGGGAGGGAAACAGTGATGTTCCCCAGGGTTCAGTACTGGGACAGCTGCTGTTTTTCAGTCAATGGGAGGTATACAGTGTTCCCCAGGGTTCAGTACTGGGACAGCTGCTGTGTTTCAGTCTATGGGAGGTATACAGTGATGTTCCCCAGGGTTCAGTACTGTGACAGCTGCTGTTTATCAGTCTATGGGAGGTATACAGTGATGTTCACCAGGGTTGAGTACTGGGACATCTGATGTTTTTCAGTCTATGGGAGGTATACAGTGATGTTCCCCAGGGTTCAGTACTGGGACAGCTGCTGTTTTTCAGTCTATGGGAGGTCGACAATGTTCCCCAGGGTTCAGTACTGGGACAGCTGCTTTTTTTCATTCTATGGTAGTTTTACAGTGATGTTCCCCAGGGTTCAGTACTGGGACAGCTGCTGTTTTGCAGTCTATGGGAGCTATACAGTGTTGTTCCCCAGGGTTCAGTACTGGGACAGCTTCTCTTTTTCAGTCTATTGGATGTATGCAGTGATGTTCCCCAGGGTTCAGTCCTGGGACAGCTGCTGTTTTTCAGACTATGAGAGGTACACATTGATGTTCCCCAGGGTTCAGTACTGGGAGAGCTGCTGTTTTTCAGTCTATGTGATGTATACAGTGATGTTCCCCAGGGTTCAGTACTGGGACAGCTGCTGTTTTTCAGTCGATGGGATGTATACAGTGATGTTCCCTAAGGTTCAGTATTGGGACAGATGCTGTTTTTCAGTCTTTGGGAGGTATACAGTTAATTTCCCCAGGGTTCAATTCTGGGACAGCTGCTGTTTTTCAGACTATGGGAGGTGTACAGTGATGTTCCCCAGGGTTCAGTACTGGCACAGCTGCTGTTTTTCAGTCTAAGGGAGGTAGACAATGATGTTCCCCAGGGTTCAGTACTGGGACAGCTGCTGTTTCTAAGTCTATGGGAGGTATACAGTGATGTTCCCCAGCGTTCAGTACTGGGGCAGCTGCTGTATTGCAGTCTATGGGAGGTATACAGTGAAGTTACCCAGGCTTCAGTACTGGTACAGCTGCTGTTTTTCAGTCTATGGGAGGTATACAGTGATGTTCCCCAGGGTTCAGCACTGGGGCAGCCGCTGTTTTTCAGTCTATGGGAGGTATACAGTGATGTTCCCCAGGGTTCAGTACTGGGACAGCTGCTGTTTTTCAGACTATGGGAGGTATACAGTGATGTTCCCCAGGGTTCAGTACTGGGGCAGCTGCTGCATTGCAGTCTATGGGAGGTATACAGTGATGTTCCCCAGGGTTCAGTACTGCGACAGCTGCTGTTTTTCAGTCTATGGGATGTATACAGTGATGTTCCCCAGGTTTCAGTACTGGGGCAGCTGCTGTTTTCCAGACTATGGGAGGTATACAGTGATGTTCCCCAGGGTTCAGTACTGGCACAGCTGCTGTTTTTCAGTCTAAGGGAGGTAGACAATGATGTTCCCCAGGGTTCAGTACTGGGACAGCTGCTCTTTTCCGGCAATGGGAGGAATACAGTGTTCCCCAGGGTTCAGTACTGGGACAGCCGCTGTTTTGCAGTCTATGGGAGGTACACAGTGATGTTCCCCAGGGTTCAGTACTGGGACAGCTGCTGTTTTTCAGTCTATGGGAGCTATACAGTGTTGTCACCCAGGGTTCAGTACTGGTACAGCTGCTGTTTTTCAGTCTATGGGAGCTATACAGTGTTGTCACCCAGGGTTCAGTACTGGTACAGCTGCTGTTTTTCAGTCTATGGGATGTATACAGTGATGTTCCCCAGGGTTCAGTACTGGGACAGCTGCTGTTTTTCAGACTATGGGAGGTAGACAGTGATGTTCCCCAGGGTTCAGTACTGGGACAGCAGCTGTTTTTCAGTCTATGGGAGGTATACAGTGTTCCCCAGGGTTCAGTACTGGGATAGCTGCTGTTTTTCAGTCTATGGTAGGTATACAGTGATGTTCTACCGGGTTCAGTACTGCGACAGCTGCTGTTTTTCAGACTATGGGAGGTATACAGTGATGTTCCCCAGGGTTCAGTACTGCGACAGCTGCTGTTTTTCAGTCTATGTGATGTATACAGTGATGTTCCCCAGGGTTCAGTACCAGGACAGCTGCTGTTTTTCAGATTATGGGAGGTATACAGTGATGTTCCCCTGGGTTCAGTACTGGGACAGCTGCTGTTTTTCAGTCTAAGGGAGGTAGACAATGATGTTCCCCAGGGTTCAGTACTGGGACAGCTGCTCTTTTCCGGCAATGGGAGGAATACAGTGTTCCCCAGGGTTCAGTACTGGGACAGCCGCTGTTTTGCAGTCTATGGGAGGTACACAGTGATGTTCCCCAGGGTTCAGTACTGGGACAGCTGCTGTTTTTCAGTCTATGGGAGCTATACAGTGTTGTCACCCAGGGTTCAGTACTGGTACAGCTGCTGTTTTTCAGTCTATGGGAGCTATACAGTGTTGTCACCCAGGGTTCAGTACTGGTACAGCTGCTGTTTTTCAGTCTATGGGATGTATACAGTGATGTTCCCCAGGGTTCAGTACTGGGACAGCTGCTGTTTTTCAGACTATGGGAGGTAGACAGTGATGTTCCCCAGGGTTCAGTACTGGGACAGCAGCTGTTTTTCAGTCTATGGGAGGTATACAGTGTTCCCCAGGGTTCAGTACTGGGATAGCTGCTGTTTTTCAGTCTATGGTAGGTATACAGTGATGTTCTACCGGGTTCAGTACTGCGACAGCTGCTGTTTTTCAGACTATGGGAGGTATACAGTGATGTTCCCCAGGGTTCAGTACTGCGACAGCTGCTGTTTTTCAGTCTATGTGATGTATACAGTGATGTTCCACAGGGTTCAGTACCAGGAAAGCTGCTGTTTTTCAGATTATGGGAGGTATACAGTGATGTTCCCCTGGGTTCAGTACTGGGACAGCTGCTGTTTTTCAGTCTATGGGAGGTATACAGTGATGTTCCCCAGGGTTCAGTAATGGGACAGCTGCTGTTGTTCAGACTATGGGATGTATACAGTGATGTTCCCCAGGGTTCAGTACTGGGACAGCTCCTGTTTTTCAGTCTATGGGATGTATACAGTGATTTTCCGCAGGGTTCAGTTCTGGGACAGCTGCTGTTTTTCAGACGATGGTAGGTATACAGTGATGTTCCCCAGGGTTCAGTACTGCGACAGCTGCTGTTTTTCAGTCTATGGGATGTATACAGTGATCCCCAGGGTTCAGTACTGGGACAGCTGCTGTTTTTCAGATTATGGGAGGTATACAGTGATGTTCCCCTGGGTTCAGTACTGGGATAGCTGCTGTTTTTCAGTCTATGGGAGGTATACAGTGATGTTCCCCAGGGTTCAGTACTGGGACAGCTGCTGTTTTTCAGACTATGGGATGTATACAGTGATGTGCCCCAGGGTTCAGTACTGGGACAGCTCCTGTTTTTCAGTCTATGGGATGTATACAGTGATGTTCCGCAGGGTTCAGTTCTGGGACAGCTGCTGTTTTTCAGACTATGGTAGGTATACAGTGATGTTCCCCAGGGTTCAGTACTGCGACAGCTGCTGTTTTTCAGTCTATGGGATGTATACAGTGATCCCCAGGGTTCAGTACTGGGACAGCTGCTGTTTTTCAGTCTATGGTAGGTAGACAGTGATGTTCCCCAGGGTTCAATACTGGGACAGCTGCTGCTTTCCGGCTATGGGAGGTATACAGTGATGTTCCCCAGGGTTCAGTACTGGGACAGCTGCTGTAATGCAGTCTATGGGATGTATACAGTGATGTTCCCCAGGGTTCAGTATTGGGGCAGCTGCTGTTTTTCAGACTATGGATGTATACAGTGATATTCCCCAGGGTTCGGTACTGGGGCAGCTGCTGTTTTTCAGTCTATGGGAGGTATACAGTGTTCCCCAGGGTTCCGTACTGGGACAGCTGCTGTTTTTCAGTCTATGGTAGGTATACAGTGGTCTTCCCCAGGTTTCAGTACTGCGACAGCTGCTGTTTTTCAGTCTATGGGAGTTATACAGTGATGTTCCCCAGTGTTCAGTACTGGGACATCTGCTGTTTTTCAGACTATGGGAGGTATACAGTGATGTTCCCCAGGTTTCAGAACCGGGACAGCTTTTGTTTTTCAGTCTATGGGAGGGATACAGTGATGTTCCCCTGGGTTGAGTACTGGGACAGCTGCTGTTTTTCAGTCTATGGGATGTATACAGTGATGTTCCCCAGGGTTCAGTACTGGGACAGCTGCTGTTTTTCATTCTATGGGAGCGATACAGTGATGTACCCCAGGTTTCAGTACTGGGACAGCTGCTCTTTTACAGTCTATGGGATGTATACAGAGATGTTCCCCAGGGTTCAGTACTGGGACAGCTGCTGTTTTTCAGTCAATGGGAGGTATACATTGTTTCACAGGGATCAGTACTGGGACAGCTGCTGTTTTTCAGTCTATGGTAGGTAGACAGTGATGTTCCCCAGGGTTCAATACTGGGACAGCTGCTGCTTTCCGGCTATGGGAGGTATACAGTGATGTTCCCCAGGGTTCAGTACTGGGACAGCTGCTGTAATGCAGTCTATGGGATGTATACAGTGATGTTCCCCAGGGTTCAGTATTGGGGCAGCTGCTGTTTTTCAGACTATGGATGTATACAGTGATATTCCCCAGGGTTCGGTACTGGGGCAGCTGCTGTTTTTCAGTCTATGGGAGGTATACAGTGTTCCCCAGGGTTCCGTACTGGGACAGCTGCTGTTTTTCAGTCTATGGTAGGTATACAGTGGTCTTCCCCAGGTTTCAGTACTGCGACAGCTGCTGTTTTTCAGTCTATGGGAGTTATACAGTGATGTTCCCCAGTGTTCAGTACTGGGACATCTGCTGTTTTTCAGACTATGGGAGGTATACAGTGATGTTCCCCAGGTTTCAGTACCGGGACAGCTTTTGTTTTTCAGTCTATGGGAGGGATACAGTGATGTTCCCCTGGGTTGAGTACTGGGACAGCTGCTGTTTTTCAGTCTATGGGAGGTATACAGTGTTCCCCATGGTTCAGTACTGGGACAGCTGCTGTTTTTCAGACTATGGGAGGTATACAGTGATGTTCCCCAGGGTTCAGTACTGGGACAGCTGCTGTTTTTCAGTCTATGGGAGGTATAAAGTGTTCCCCAGGGTTCAGTACTGTGACAGCTGCTGTTTTGCAGACTATGGGAGGTATACAGTGATGTTCCCCAGCGTTCAGTACTGGGACAGCAGCTGTTTTTTAGTCTATTGGAGGTAAACAGTGATGTTCCCCAGGGTTCAGTACTGCGACAGCTGCTGTTTTTCAGTCTATGGGATGTATACAGTGATGTTCCCCAGGGTTCAGTACTGGGACAGCTGCTGTTTTTCATTCTATGGGAGCTATACAGTGATGTACCCCAGGTTTCAGTACTGGGACAGCTGCTCTTTTACAGTCTATGGGATGTATACAGAGATGTTCCCCAGGGTTCAGTACTGGGACAGCTGCTGTTTTTCAGTCAATGGGAGGTATACATTGTTTCACAGGGATCAGTACTGTGACAGCTGCTGTGTTTCAGTCTATGGGAGGTATACAGTGATGTTCCCCAGGGTTCAGTACTGTGACAGCTGCTGTTTTTCAGTCTATGGGATGTATACAATGATGTTCCCCAGGATTCAGTACTGGGACAGCTGCTGTTTTTCAGATTATGGGAGGCATACAGTGACGTTCCCCTGGATTCAGTACTGCGACAGCTGCTGTATTTCAGTCTAAGGGATGTATACTGTGATGTTCCCCAGGGTTCAGTACTGGGACAGCTGCTGTTTTACAGTCTTTGGGAGGTATACAGTGATGTTCCCCAGGGTTCAGTACTGGGACAGCTGCTGTTTTTCAGTCAATGGGAGGTATACAGTGTTCCCCAGGGTTCAGTACTGGGACAGCTGCTGTGTTTCAGTCTATGGGAGGTATACAGTGATGTTCCCCAGGGTTCAGTACTGGGAAAGCTGCTGTTTTTCAGTCAATGGGAGGTATACAGTGTTCCCCAGGGTTCAGTACTGTGACAGCTGCTGTTTCTCAGTCTATGGGAGGTATACAATGATGTTCCCCAGGGTTCAGTACTGCGACAGCTGCTGTATTTCAGTCTATGGGATGTATACAGTGATGTTCCCCAGGGTTCAGTACTGGGACAGCTGCTGTTTTACAATCTTTGGGAGGTATACAGTGATGTTCCCCAGGGTTCAGTACTGGGACAGCTGCTGTTTTTCAGACTATGGGATGTATACAGTGATATTCCCCAGGGTTCAGTACTGGGACAGCTGCTGTTTTTCAGACTATGGGAGGTACACAGGATGTCCCCCAGTGTTCAGTACTGGGATAGCTGCTGTTTTTCAGTCTGTGGAAGTTATACAGTGATGTTCCCCAGGTTTCAGTCCTGTGACAGCTGCTGTTTTTCAGTCTATGGGAGGGAAACAGTGATGTTCCCCAGGGTTCAGTACTGGGGCAGCTGCTGTTTTTCATTCAATGGGAGGTATACAGTGTTGTCCAGGGTTCAGTACTGGGACAGCTGCTGTGTTTCAGTCTATGGGAGGTATACAGTGATGTTCCCCAGGGTTCAGTACTGTGGCAGCTGCTGTTTCTCAGTCTATGGGAGGTATACAGTGATGTTCACCAGGGTTCAGTACTGGGACATCTGCTGTTTTTCAGTCTATGGGAGGTAAACAGTGATGTTCCCCAGGGTTCAGTACTGGGACAGCTGCTGTTTTTCAGTCTATGGGAGCGATACAGTGTTGTTCCCCAGGGTTCAGTTCTGGGACAGCTTCTCTTTTTCAGTCTATTGGATGTATACAGTGATGTTCCCCAGGGTTCAGTCCTGGGACAGCTGCTGTTTTTCAGACTATGGGAGGTATACAGTGATGTTCCCCAGGGTTCAGTACTGGGACAGCTGCTACTTTTTAAGTCTATGGCATGTATACAGTGATGTTCCCTAAGGTTCAGTATTGGGACAGCTGCTGTTTTTCAGTCTTTGGGAGGTATACAGTTAATTTCCCCAGGGTTCAATTCTGGGACAGCTGCTGTTTTTCAGTCTATGGGAGGTATACAGTGATGTTTCCCAGGTTTCAGTACTGGGACAGCTGCTGTTTTTAAGTCTATGGGAGGTATACAGTGATGTTCCCCAGCGTTCAGTAGTGGGGCAGCTGCTGTATTGCAGTCTCTGGGAGGTATACAGTGAAGTTACCCAGGGTTCAGTACTGGGACAGCTGCTGTTTTTCAGTCTATGGGAGGTATACAGTGATGTTCCCCAGGGTTCAGTACTGGGACAGCCGCTGTTTTTCAGTCTATGGGAGGTATACAGTGATGTTCCCCAGGGTTCAGTACTGGGACAGCTGCTGTTTTTCAGACTATGGGAGGTATACAGTGATGTTCCCCAGGGTTCAGTACTGGGGCAGCTGCTGCATTGCAGTCTATGGGAGGTATACAGTGATGTTCCCCAGGGTTCAGTACTGCGACAGCTGCTGTTTTTCAGTCTATGGGATGTATACAGTGATGTTCCCCAGGTTTCAGTACTGGGGCAGCTGCTGTTTTTCAGACTATGGGAGGTATACAGTGATGTTCCCCAGGGTTCAGTACTGGCACAGCTGCTGTTTTTCAGTCTAAGGGAGGTAGACAGTGATGTTCCCCAGGGTTCAGTACTGGGACAGCCGCTGTTTTTCAGTCTATGGGAGGTATACAGTGTTGTTCCCCAGGGTTCAGTACTGGGACAGCTGCTGTTTTTCAGTCTATGGGAGCTATACAGTGTTGTCACCCAGGGTTCAGTACTGGTACAGCTGCTGTTTTTCAGTCTATGGGAGCTATACAGTGTTGTCACCCAGGGTTCAGTACTGGTACAGCTGCTGTTTTTCAGTCTATGGGATGTATACAGTGATGTTCCCCAGGGTTCAGTACTGGGACAGCTGCTGTTTTTCAGACTATGGGAGGTATACAGTGATGTTCCCCAGGGTTCAGTACTGGGACAGCAGCTGTTTTTCAGTCTATGGGAGGTATACAGTGTTCCCCAGGGTTCAGTACTGGTATAGCTGCTGTTTTTCAGTCTATGGTAGGTATACAGTGATGTTCCCCCGGGTTCAGTACTGCGACAGCTGCTGTTTTTCAGACTATGGGAGGTATACAGTGATGTTCCCCAGGGTTCATTTCTGCGACAGCTGCTGTTTTTCAGTCTATGTGATGTATACAGTGATGTTCCCCAGGGTTCAGTACTGGGACAGCTGCTGTTTTTCAGATTATGGGAGGTATACAGTGATGTTCCCCTGGGTTCAGTACTGGGACAGCTGCTGTTTTTCAGTCTATGTGAGGTATACAGTGATGTTCCCCAGGGTTCAGTACTGGGACAGCTGCTGTTGTTCAGACTATGGGATGTATACAGTGATGTTCCCCAGGGTTCAGTACTGGGACAGCTCCTGTTTTTCAGTCTATGGGATGTATACAGTGATGTTCCGCAGGGTTCAGTTCTGGGACAGCTGCTGTTTTTCAGACTATGGTAGGTATACATTGATGTTCCCCAGGGTTCAGTACTGCGACAGCTGCTGTTTTTCAGTCTATGGGATGTATACAGTGATCCCCAGGGTTCAGTACTGGGACAGCTGCTGTTTTTCAGATTATGGGAGGTATACAGTGATGTTCCCCTGGGTTCAGTACTGGGATAGCTGCTGTTTTTCAGTCTATGGGAGGTATACAGTGATGTTCCCCAGGGTTCAGTACTGGGACAGCTGCTGTTTTTCAGACTATGGGATGTTACAGTGATGTTCCCCAGGGTTCAGTACTGGGACAGCTCCTGTTTTTCAGTCTATGGGATGCATACAGTGATATTCCGCAGGGTTCAGTTCTGGGACAGCTGCTGTTTTGCAGACTATGGTAGGTATACAGTGATGTTCCCCAGGGTTCAGTACTGCGACAGCTGCTGTTTTTCAGTCTATGGGATGTATACAGTGATCCCCAGGGTTCAGTACTGGGACAGCTGCTGTTTTTCAGTCTATGGTAGGTAGACAGTGATGTTCCCCAGGGTTCAATACTGGGACAGCTGCTGTAATGCAGTCTATGGGATGTATACAGTGATGTTCCCCAGGGTTCAGTATTGGGGCAGCTGCTGTTTTTCAGACTATGGGATGTATACAGTGATATTCCCCAGGGTTCGGTACTGGGGCAGCTGCTGTTTTTCAGTCTATGGGAGGTATACAGTGTTCCCCAGGGTTCCGTACTGGGACAGCTGCTGTTTTTCAGTCTATGGTCGGTATACAGTGGTCTTCCCCAGGTTTCAGTACTGCGACAGCTGCTGTTTTTCAGTCTATGGGAGGTATACAGTGATGTTCCCCAGGGTTCAGTACTGGGACATCTGCTGTTTTTCAGACTATGGGAGGTATACAGTGATGTTCCCCAGGGTTTCAGTACTGGGGCAGCTGCTGTATTGCAGTCTATGGGAGGTATACAGTGATGTTCCCCAGGTTTCAGTACCGGGACAGCTTTTGTTTTTCAGTCTATGGGAGGGATACAGTGATGTTCCCCAGGGTTGAGTACTGGGACAGCTGCTGTTTTTCAGACTATGGGAGGTATACAGTGATGTTCCCCAGGGTTCAGTCCTGGGACAGCTGCTGTTTTTAAGTCTATGGGAGGTATACGGTGATGTTCCCCAGTGTTCAGTACTGGAACAGCTGCTGTTTTTCAGACTATGGGAGGTATACAGTGATGTTCCCCAGGGTTCAGTACTGGGGCAGCTGCTGCATTGCAGTCTATGGGAGGTATACAGTCATGTTCCCCAGGGTTCAGTACTGGGACAGCTCCTGTTTTTCAGTCTATGGGATGTATACAGTGATGTTCCCCAGGGTTCAGTTCTGGGATAGCTGCTGTTTTTCAGTCTGTGGAAGGTATACAGTGATGTTCCCCAGGGATCAGTACTGGGACAGCTGCTGTTTTTCAGTCAATGGAAGGTACACAGTGATGTTCCCCAGGGTTCAGTACTGGAACAGCTGCTGTTTTTCAGTCTATGGGATGTATACAGTGATGTTCCGCAGGATTCAGTTCTGGGACAGCTGCTGTTTTGCAGACTATGGTAGGTATACATTGATGTTCCCCAGGGTTCAGTACTGCGACAGCTGCTGTTTTTCAGTCTATGGGATGTATACAGTGATCCCCAGGGTTCAGTACTGGGACAGCTGCTGTTTTTCAAATTATGGGAGGTATACAGTGATGTTCCCCTGGGTTCAGTACTGGGATAGCTGCTGTTTTTCAGTCTATGGGAGGTATACAGTGATGTTCCCCAGGGTTCAGTACTGGGACAGCTGCTGTTTTTCAGACTATGGGATGTATACAGTGATGTTCCCCAGGGTTCAGTACTGGGACAGCTCCTGTTTTTCAGTCTATGGGATGCATACAGTGATGTTCCGCAGGGTTCAGTTCTGGGACAGCTGCTGTTTTGCAGACTATGGTAGGTATACAGTGATGTTCCCCAGGGTTCAGTACTGCGACAGCTGCTGTTTTTCAGTCTATGGGATGTATACAGTGATCCCCAGGGTTCAGTACTGGGACAGCTGCTGTTTTTCAGTCTATGGTAGGTAGACAGTGATGTTCCCCAGGGTTCAATACTGGGACAGCTGCTGTTTTTCAGACTATGGGATGTATACAGTGATATTCCCCAGGGTTCGGTACTGGGGCAGCTGCTGTTTTTCAGTCTATGGGAGGTATACAGTGTTCCCCAGGGTTCCGTACTGGGACAGCTGCTGTTTTTCAGTCTATGGTCGGTATACAGTGGTCTTCCCCAGGTTTCAGTACTGCGACAGCTGCTGTTTTTCAGTCTATGGGAGGTATACAGTGATGTTCCCCAGGGTTCAGTACTGGGACTTCTGCTGTTTTTCAGACTATGGGAGGTATACAGTGATGTTCCCCAGGGTTTCAGTACTGGGGCAGCTGCTGTATTGCAGTCTATGGGAGGTATACAGTGATGTTCCCCAGGTTTCAGTACCGGGACAGCTTTTGTTTTTCAGTCTATGGGAGGGATACAGTGATGTTCCCCAGGGTTGAGTACTGGGACAGCTGCTGTTTTTCAGTCTATGGGAGGTATACAGTGTTCCCCATGGTTCAGTACTGGGACAGCTGCTGTTTTTCAGACTATGGGAGGTATACAGTGATGTTCCCCAGGGTTCAGTACTGGGACAGCTGCTGTTTTTCAGTCTATGGGAGGTATACAGTGTTCCCCAGGGTTCAGTACTGTGACAGCTGCTGTTTTGCAGACTATGGGAGGTATACAGTGATGTTCCCCAGCGTTCAGTACTGGGACAGCTGCTGTTTTTTAGTCTATTGGAGGTATACAGTGATGTTCCCTAGTGTTCAGTACTGGGACAGCTGCTGTTTTTCAGACTATGGGAGGTATACAGTGATGTTCCCCAGGGTTCAGTACTGGGACAGCTGCTGTTTTTAAGTCTATGGGAGGTATATAGTAATGTTCCCCAGGGTTCAGTACTGGGACAGCTGCTGTTTTTCAGTCTATGGGAGGTATACAGTGTTCCCCCGGGTTCAGTACTGGGACAGCTGCTGTTTTTCAGTCTATGTTAGGTATACAGTGATGTTCCCCAGGGTTCAGTACAGCGACAGCCGCTGTTTTTCAGACTATGGGAGGTATACAGTGATGTTCCCCAGGGTTCAGTACTGGGGCAGCTGCTGCATTGCAGTCTATGGGAGGTACACAGTCATGTTCCCCAGGGTTCAGTACTGGGACAGCTCCTGTTTTTCAGTCTATGGGATGTATACAGT
This sequence comes from Pristiophorus japonicus, assembly GCF_044704955.1. Lineage (NCBI taxonomy): Eukaryota > Metazoa > Chordata > Chondrichthyes > Pristiophoridae > Pristiophorus > Pristiophorus japonicus. Next base: position 1,209,334 of record NW_027254729.1, on the reverse strand, counting down.
GATGTTCCCCAGGGTTCAGTTCTGGGATAGCTGCTGTTTTTCATTCTGTGGAAGGTATACAGTGATGTTCCCCAGGGATCAGTACTGGGACAGCTGCTGTTTTTCAGTCTATGGAAGGTACACAGTGATGTTCCCCAGGGTTCAGTACTGGAACAGCTGCTGTTTTTCAGTCTATGGGATGTATACAGTGATGTTCCGCAGGATTCAGTTCTGGGACAGCTGCTGTTTTGCAGACTATGGTAGGTATACAGTGATGTTCCCCAGGGTTCAGTACTGCGACAGCTGCTGTTTTTTAGTCTATGGGATGTATACAGTGATCCCCAGGGTTCAGTACTGGGACAGCTGCTGTTTTTCAGTCTATGGTAGGTAGACAGTGATGTTCCCCAGGGTTCAATACTGGGACAGCTGCTGTAATGCAGTCTATGGGATGTATACAGTGATGTTCCCCAGGGTTCAGTATTGGGGCAGCTGCTGTTTTTCAGTCTATGGGAGGTATACAGTGTTCCCCAGGGTTCCGTACTGGGACAGCTGCTGTTTTTCAGTCTATGGTCGGTATACAGTGGTCTTCCCCAGGTTTCAGTACTGCGACAGCTGCTGTTTTTCAGTCTATGGGAGGTATACAGTGATGTTCCCCAGGGTTCAGTACTGGGACATCTGCTGTTTTTCAGACTATGGGAGGTATACAGTGATGTTCACCAGGGTTTCAGTACTGGGGCAGCTGCTGTATTGCAGTCTATGGGAGGTATACAGTGATGTTCCCCAGGTTTCAGTACCGGGACAGCTTTTGTTTTTCAGTCTATGGGAGGGATACAGTGATGTTCCCCAGGGTTGAGTACTGGGACAGCTGCTGTTTTTCAGTCTATGGGAGGTATACAGTGTTCCCCATGGTTCAGTACTGGGACAGCTGCTGTTTTTCAGACTATGGGAGGTATACAGTGATGTTCCCCAGGGTTCAGTACTGGGACAGCTGCTGTTTTTCAGTCTATGGGAGGTATACAGTGTTCCCCAGGGTTCAGTACTGTGACAGCTGCTGTTTTGCAGACTATGGGAGGTATACAGTGATGTTCCCCAGCGTTCAGTACTGGGACAGCTGCTGTTTTTTAGTCTATTGGAGGTATACAGTGATGTTCCCTAGTGTTCAGTACTGGGACAGCTGCTGTTTTTCAGACTATGGGAGGTATACAGTGATGTTCCCCAGGGTTCAGTACTGGGACAACTGCTGTTTTTAAGTCTATGGGAGGTATATAGTAATGTTCCCCAGGGTTCAGTACTGGGACAGCTGCTGTTTTTCAGTCTATGGGAGGTATACAGTGATCCCCCGGGTTCAGTACTGGGACAGCTGCTGTTTTTCAGTCTATGTTAGGTATACAGTGATGTTCCCCAGGGTTCAGTACAACGACAGCTGCTGTTTTTCAGTCTATGGGAGGTATACGGTGATGTTCCCCAGTGTTCAGTACTGGAACAGCTGCTGTTTTTCAGACTATGGGAGGTATACAGTGATGTTCCCCAGGGTTCAGTACTGGGGCAGCTGCTGCATTGCAGTCTATGGGAGGTATACAGTCATGTTCCCCAGGGTTCAGTACTGGGACAGCTCCTGTTTTTCAGTCTATGGGATATATACAGTGATGTTCCCCAGGGTTCAGTTCTGGGATAGCTTCTGTTTTTCAGTCTGTGGAAGGTATACAGTGATGTTCCCCAGGGAGCAGTACTGGGACAGCTGCTGTTTTTCAGTCTATGGAAGGTACACAGTGATGTTCCCCAGGGTTCAGTACTGGAACAGCTGCTGTTTTTCAGTGAATGGGAGGTATACAGTTTTCCCCAGGGTTCAGTACTGGGACAGCTGCTGTTTTTCAGTCTATGGAAGGTTTACAGTGATGTTCCCCAGGGTTCAGTACTGGGACAGCTGCTGTTTTTGCAGTCTATGGGATGTAGACAGTGATGTTCCCCAGTGTTTAGTACTGGGGCAGCTGCTGTTTTTCAGACTATGGGATGTATACAGTGATGTTCCCCAGGGTTCAGTACTGGGACAGCTGCTGTTTTTCAGTCTATGGGTGGTAGACTGTGTTCCCCAGGGTTCAGTACTGGGATAGCTGCTGTTTTTCAGTCTATGGTAGGTATACAGTGATGTTCCCCAGGGTTCAGTACTGCGACAGCTGCTGTTTTTCAGTCTATGGGAGGTATACAGTGATGTTCCCCAGGGTTCAGTACTGGGACAGCTACTTTTTTTCAGACTGTGGGAGGTATACAGTGATGTTCCCCAGGGTTCACTACTGGGGCAGCTGCTGTATTGCAGTCTATGGGAGGTATACAGTGATGTTTCCCAGGGTTCAGTACCGGGACAGCTTTTGTTTTCAGTCTATGGGAGGTATACTGTGATGTTCCCCAGGGTTCAGTACTGGGACAGCTGCTGTTTTTCAGTCTACGGGAGATATACAGTGATGTTCCACAGGGTTCAATACTGGGACAGCTGCTGTTTTTCAATCTATTGGAGCTATACAGTGTTGTTCCCCAGGGTTCAGTACTGGTACAGCTGCTGTTTTCCAGTCTATGGGATGTATACAGTGATGTTCCCCAGTGTTCAGTACTCGCACAGCTGCTGTTTTTCAGACTATGGGAGGTATACAGTGATGTTTCCCAGGGTTCAGTAGTGCGACAGCTGCTGTTTTTCAGTCTATGGGATGTATACAGTGATGTTCTCCAGTGTTCAGTACTGGGACAGCTGCTGTTTTTCATTCTATGGGAGCTATACAGTGATGTTCCCCAGGGTTCAGTACTGTGACAGCTGCTGTTTTGCAGACTATGGGATGTATACAGTGATGTTCCCCAGGGTTCAGTACTGGGACAGCTGCTGTTTTTCAGTCTATGTGAGGTATACAGTGTTGTACCCCAGGGTTCAGTACTGGTACAGCTGCTGTTTTTCATTCTATGGGAGCTATACAGTGATGATCCCCAGGGTTCAGTACTGGTACAGCTGCTGTTTTTCAGTCTATGGGATGTATACAGTGATGTTCCCCAGTGTTCAGTACTGGGACAGCTGCTGTTTTTCAGACTATGGGAGGTATACAGTGATGTTCCCCAGGGTTCAGTACTGCGACAGCTGCTGTTTTTCAGTCTATGGGATGTATACAGTGATGTTCCCCAGGGTTCAGTACTGGGACAGCTGCTGTTTTTCATTCTATGGGAGCTTTCCAGTGATGTTCCCCAGGGTTCAGCACTGGGACAGCTGCAGAATTTCAGTCTCCGGGAGATATACAGTGATGTTCCCCAGGGTTCAGTACTGGGACAGCTGCTGTTTTTCAGTCTATGGGAGCTATACAGTGTTGTTCCCCAGGGTTCAGTACTGGTACAGCTGCTGTTTTTTCAGTCTAAGGGATGTATACAGTGATGTTCCCCAGGGTTCAGTACTGGGACAGCTGCTGTAATGCAGTCTATGGGATGTATACAGTGATGTTCCCCAGGGTTCAGTATTGGGGCAGCTGCTGTTTTTCAGACTATGGATGTATACAGTGATATTCCCCAGGGTTCGGTACTGGGGCAGCTGCTGTTTTTCAGTCTATGGGAGGTATACAGTGTTCCCCAGGGTCCAGTACTGCGACAGCTGCTGTTTTTCAGTCTATGGGAGTTATACAGTGATGTTCCCCAGTGTTCAGTACTGGGACATCTGCTGTTTTTCAGACTATGGGAGGTATACAGTGATGTTCCCCAGGTTTCAGTACCGGGACAGCTTTTGTTTTTCAGTCTATGGGAGGGATACAGTGATGTTCCCCTGGGTTGAGTACTGGGACAGCTGCTGTTTTTCAGTCTATGGGAGGTATACAGTGTTCCCCATGGTTCAGTACTGGGACAGCTGCTGTTTTTCAGACTATGGGAGGTATACAGTGATGTTCCCCAGGGTTCAGTACTGGGACAGCTGCTGTTTTTCAGTCTATGGGAGGTATAAAGTGTTCCCCAGGGTTCAGTACTGTGACAGCTGCTGTTTTGCAGACTATGGGAGGTATACAGTGATGTTCCCCAGCGTTCAGTACTGGGACAGCAGCTGTTTTTTAGTCTATTGGAGGTAAACAGTGATGTTCCCCAGGGTTCAGTACTGCGACAGCTGCTGTTTTTCAGTCTATGGGATGTATACAGTGATGTTCCCCAGGGTTCAGTACTGGGACAGCTGCTGTTTTTCATTCTATGGGAGCTATACAGTGATGTACCCCAGGTTTCAGTACTGGGACAGCTGCTCTTTTACAGTCTATGGGATGTATACAGAGATGTTCCCCAGGGTTCAGTACTGGGACAGCTGCTGTTTTTCAGTCAATGGGAGGTATACATTGTTTCACAGGGATCAGTACTGTGACAGCTGCTGTGTTTCAGTCTATGGGAGGTATACAGTGATGTTCCCCAGGGTTCAGTACTGTGACAGCTGCTGTTTTTCAGTCTATGGGATGTATACAATGATGTTCCCCAGGATTCAGTACTGGGACAGCTGCTGTTTTTCAGATTATGGGAGGTATACAGTGACGTTCCCCTGGATTCAGTACTGCGACAGCTGCTGTATTTCAGTCTAAGGGATGTATACTGTGATGTTCCCCAGGGTTCAGTACTGGGACAGCTGCTGTTTTACAGTCTTTGGGAGGTATACAGTGATGTTCCCCAGGGTTCAGTACTGGGACAGCTGCTGTTTTTCAGTCAATGGGAGGTATACAGTGTTCCCCAGGGTTCAGTACTGGGACAGCTGCTGTGTTTCAGTCTATGGGAGGTATACAGTGATGTTCCCCAGGGTTCAGTACTGGGAAAGCTGCTGTTTTTCAGTCAATGGGAGGTATACAGTGTTCCCCAGGGTTCAGTACTGTGACAGCTGCTGTTTCTCAGTCTATGGGAGGTATACAATGATGTTCCCCAGGGTTCAGTACTGCGACAGCTGCTGTATTTCAGTCTATGGGATGTATACAGTGATGTTCCCCAGGGTTCAGTACTGGGACAGCTGCTGTTTTACAATCTTTGGGAGGTATACAGTGATGTTCCCCAGGGTTCAGTACTGGGACAGCTGCTGTTTTTCAGACTATGGGATGTATACAGTGATATTCCCCAGGGTTCAGTACTGGGACAGCTGCTGTTTTTCAGACTATGTGAGGTACACAGGATGTCCCCCAGTGTTCAGTACTGGGATAGCTGCTGTTTTTCAGTCTGTGGAAGTTATACAGTGATGTTCCCCAGGTTTCAGTCCTGTGACAGCTGCTGTTTTTCAGTCTATGGGAGGGAAACAGTGATGTTCCCCAGGGTTCAGTACTGGGGCAGCTGCTGTTTTTCATTCAATGGGAGGTATACAGTGTTGTCCAGGGTTCAGTACTGGGACAGCTGCTGTGTTTCAGTCTATGGGAGGTATACAGTGATGTTCCCCAGGGTTCAGTACTGTGACAGCTGCTGTTTCTCAGTCTATGGGAGGTATACAGTGATGTTCACCAGGGTTCAGTACTGGGACATCTGCTGTTTTTCAGTCTATGGGAGGTAAACAGTGATGTTCCCCAGGGTTCAGTACTGGGACAGCTGCTGTTTTTCAGTCTATGGGAGCGATACAGTGTTGTTCCCCAGGGTTCAGTTCTGGGACAGCTTCTCTTTTTCAGTCTATTGGATGTATACAGTGATGTTCCCCAGGGTTCAGTCCTGGGACAGCTGCTGTTTTTCAGACTATGGGAGGTATACAGTGATGTTCCCCAGGGTTCAGTACTGGGACAGCTGCTGTTTTTCAGTCTATGGGAGGTATACAGTGATGTTCCCCAGGGTTCAGTACTGGGACAGCTGCTGTTTTGCAGACTATGGTAGGTATACAGTGATGTTCCCCAGGGTTCAGTACTGCGACAGCTGCTGTTTTTCAGTCTATGGGATGTATACAGTGATCCCCAGGGTTCAGTACTGGGACAGCTGCTGTTTTTCAGTCTATGGTAGGCAGACAGTGATGTTCCCCAGGGTTCAATACTGGGACAGCTGCTGTAATGCAGTCTATGGGATGTATACAGTGATGTTCCCCAGGGTTCAGTATTGGGGCAGCTGCTGTTTTTCAGACTATGGGATGTATACAGTGATATTCCCCAGGGTTCGGTACTGGGGCAGCTGCTGTTTTTCAGTCTATGGGAGGTATACAGTGTTCCCCAGGGTTCCGTACTGGGACAGCTGCTGTTTTTCAGTCTATGGTCGGTATACAGTGGTCTTCCCCAGCTTTCAGTACTGCGACAGCTGCTGTTTTTCAGTCTATGGGAGGTATACAGTGATGTTCCCCAGGGTTCAGTACTGGGACTTCTGCTGTTTTTCAGACTATGGGAGGTATACAGTGATGTTCCCCAGGGTTTCAGTACTGGGGCAGCTGCTGTATTGCAGTCTATGGGAGGTATACAGTGATGTTCCCCAGGTTTCAGTACCGGGACAGCTTTTGTTTTTCAGTCTATGGGAGGGATACAGTGATGTTCCCCAGGGTTGAGTACTGGGACAGCTGCTGTTTTTCAGTCTATGGGAGGTATACAGTGTTCCCCATGGTTCAGTACTGGGACAGCTGCTGTTTTTCAGACTATGGGAGGTATACAGTGATGTTCCCCAGGGTTCAGTACTGGGACAGCTGCTGTTTTTCAGTCTATGGGAGGTATACAGTGTTCCCCAGGGTTCAGTACTGTGACAGCTGCTGTTTTGCAGACTATGGGAGGTATACAGTGATGTTCCCCAGCGTTCAGTACTGGGACAGCTGCTGTTTTTTAGTCTATTGGAGGTATACAGTGATGTTCCCTAGTGTTCAGTACTGGGACAGCTGCTGTTTTTCAGACTATGGGAGGTATACAGTGATGTTCCCCAGGGTTCAGTACTGGGACAGCTGCTGTTTTTAAGTCTATGGGAGGTATATAGTAATGTTCCCCAGGGTTCAGTACTGGGACAGCTGCTGTTTTTCAGTCTATGTTAGGTATACAGTGATGTTCCCCAGGGTTCAGTACAGCGACAGCTGCTGTTTTTCAGTCTATGGGAGGTATACGGTGATGTTCCCCAGTGTTCAGTACTGGAACAGCTGCTGTTTTTCAGACTATGGGAGGTATACAGTGATGTTCCCCAGGGTTCAGTACTGGGGCAGCTGCTGCATTGCAGTCTATGGGAGGTACACAGTCATGTTCCCCAGGGTTCAGTACTGGGACAGCTCCTGTTTTTCAGTCTATGGGATGTATACAGTGATGTTCCCCAGGGTTCAGTTCTGGGATAGCTGCTGTTTTTCAGTCTGTGGAAGGTATACAGTGATGTTCCCCAGGGATCAGTACTGGGACAGCTGCTGTTTTTCAGTCTATGGAAGGTACACAGTGATGTTCCCCAGGGTTCAGTACTGGAACAGCTGCTGTTTTTCAGTCTATGGGATGTATACAGTGATGTTCCGCAGGATTCAGTTCTGGGACAGCTGCTGTTTTGCAGACTATGGTAGGTATACAGTGATGTTCCCCAGGGTTCAGTACTGCGACAGCTGCTGTTTTTTAGTCTATGGGATGTATACAGTGATCCCCAGGGTTCAGTACTGGGACAGCTGCTGTTTTTCAGTCTATGGTAGGTAGACAGTGATGTTCCCCAGGGTTCAATACTGGGACAGCTGCTGTAATGCAGTCTATGGGATGTATACAGTGATGTTCCCCAGGGTTCAGTATTGGGGCAGCTGCTGTTTTTCAGTCTATGGGAGGTATACAGTGTTCCCCAGGGTTCCGTACTGGGACAGCTGCTGTTTTTCAGTCTATGGTCGGTATACAGTGGTCTTCCCCAGGTTTCAGTACTGCGACAGCTGCTGTTTTTCAGTCTATGGGAGGTATACAGTGATGTTCCCCAGGGTTCAGTACTGGGACATCTGCTGTTTTTCAGACTATGGGAGGTATACAGTGATGTTCACCAGGGTTTCAGTACTGGGGCAGCTGCTGTATTGCAGTCTATGGGAGGTATACAGTGATGTTCCCCAGGTTTCAGTACCGGGACAGCTTTTGTTTTTCAGTCTATGGGAGGGATACAGTGATGTTCCCCAGGGTTGAGTACTGGGACAGCTGCTGTTTTTCAGTCTATGGGAGGTATACAGTGTTCCCCATGGTTCAGTACTGGGACAGCTGCTGTTTTTCAGACTATGGGAGGTATACAGTGATGTTCCCCAGGGTTCAGTACTGGGACAGCTGCTGTTTTTCAGTCTATGGGAGGTATACAGTGTTCCCCAGGGTTCAGTACTGTGACAGCTGCTGTTTTGCAGACTATGGGAGGTATACAGTGATGTTCCCCAGCGTTCAGTACTGGGACAGCTGCTGTTTTTTAGTCTATTGGAGGTATACAGTGATGTTCCCTAGTGTTCAGTACTGGGACAGCTGCTGTTTTTCAGACTATGGGAGGTATACAGTGATGTTCCCCAGGGTTCAGTACTGGGACAACTGCTGTTTTTAAGTCTATGGGAGGTATATAGTAATGTTCCCCAGGGTTCAGTACTGGGACAGCTGCTGTTTTTCAGTCTATGGGAGGTATACAGTGATCCCCCGGGTTCAGTACTGGGACAGCTGCTGTTTTTCAGTCTATGTTAGGTATACAGTGATGTTCCCCAGGGTTCAGTATTGCGACATCTGCTGTTTTTCAGACGATGGGAGATATACAGTGATGTTCCCCAGGGTTCAGTACTGGGACATCTGCTGTTTTTCAGTCTATGGGAGGTATACAGTGATGTTCCCCAGGGTTCAGTACTGGGGCAGCTGCTGTTTTGCAGACTATGGGAGGTATACAGTGATGTTCGCCAGGGTTCAGTACTTGGACAGCTGCTGAATTTCAGTCTATGGGAGGTATACAGTGATGTTCCCCAGGGTTCAGTCATGGGACAGCTGCTGTAGTTCAGTCTATGGGATGTAGACAGTGACGTTCCCCAGGGTTCAGTTCAGGGACAGCTGCTGTTTTTCCGTCTATGGGATGTATACAGTGATGTTCCCCAGGGTTTAGTACTGGGACAGCTGCTGTTTTTCAGTTATGGGAGTTATACAGTGATGTTCCCCAGGGTTCAGTACTGGGACAGCTGTTGGTTTTCAGTCTATGGGAGATATACAGTGATGTTCCCCAGGGTTCAATACTGGGACAGCTGCTGTTTTACAGTCTATGGGAGGTATAAAGTGATGTTCCCCAGGGTTCAGTACTGGGACAGCTGCTGTTTTTCAGTCTATGTGAGGTATACAGTGATGTTCCCCAGGGTACAGTACTGGGACAGCTGCTGTTTTTCAGTCTTTGGGATGTACACAGTGATGTTCCCAAGGGTTCAGTAATGGGACAGCTGCTATAGTTCAGTCTGTGGGATGTAGACAGTGATGTTCCCCAGGGTTCAGTACTGGGACAGCTGCTGTTTTTCAGTCTATGGGATGTATACAGTGATGTTCCCCAAGGTTCAGTACTGGGACAGCTGCGGTTTTTCAGTCTATGGGATGTATACAGTGATGTTCCACTGGGTTCAGTACTGAGGCAGCTGCTGTTTTTCAGACTATGGGAGGCATACAGTGATGTTCCCCAGGGTTCAGTACTGGGACAGCTGCTGTTTTACAGTCTATGGGAGGTATAAAGTGATGTTCCCCAGGGGTCAGTACTGGGACAGCTGCTGTTTCTCAGTCTATGTGAGGTATACGGTGATGTTCCCCAGGGTTCAGTACTGGGACATCTGCTGTTTTTCAGTCTATGGGAGGTATACAGTGATGTTCCCCAGGGTTCAGTACTGGGGCAGCTGCTGTTTTGCCGACTATGGGAGGTATACAGTGATGTTCGCCAGGGTTCAGTACTGGGACAGCTGCTGATTTTCAGTCTATGGGAGGTATACTGTGATGTTCCCCAGGGTTCAGACATGGTACAGCTGCTGTAGTTCAGTCTATGGGATGTAGACAGTGAAGTTCCCCAGGGTTCAGTACTGGGACAGCTGCTGTTTTTCAGTCTTTGGGATGTATACAGTGATGTTCCCCAGGGTTCAGTACTGGGACAGCTGCTGTTTTTCAGACTATGGGAGGTATACAGTGATGTTCCCCATTGTTCAGTGCTGGGACAGCTGCTGTTTTTCAGTCTATGGGAGGTATACAATGATGTTCCCCAGGGTTCAGTACTGGGGCAGCTGCTGTTTTTCAGACTATGGGAGGTATACAGTGATGTTTCCCAGGGTTCAGTAGTGGGACAGCTGCTGCTTTTCAGACTATGGGAGGTATACAGTGATGTTCCCCAGGGTTCAGTACTGAGAGAGCTGCTGTTTTTCAGTCAATGTGAGGTAGACAGTGTTGTTCCCCAGGGTTCAGTACCGGGACAGCTGCTGTTTGTCAGTCTATGGGACGTATACTGTGTTCCCCAGGGTTCAGTACTTGGACAGCTGCTGTTTTTCTGTCTATGGTAGGTATACAGTGATGTTCCCCAGGGTTCTGTACTGGGACAGCTGCTGTTTTTCAGACTATGGGAGGTATACAGTGATGTTCGCCAGGGTTCAGTACTGGGACAGCTGCTGATTTTCAGTCTATGGGAGGTATACAGTGATGTTCCCCAGGGTTCAGTCATGGGACAGCTGCTGTAGTTCAGTCTATGGGATGTAGACAGTGATGTTCCCCAGGGTTCAGTACTGGGAAAGCTGCTGTTTTTCAGTCTATGGGATGTATACAGTGATGTTCCCCAGAGTTCAGTACTGGGGCGGCTGCTGTTTTTCAGACAATGGGAGGTATACAGTGATGTTCCCCAGGGTTCAGTACTGGGACAGCTGCTGTTTTTCAGTCTTTGGGATGTATACAGTGATGTTCCCAAGGGTTCAGTAATGGGACAGCTGCTGCAGTTCAGTCTATGGGATGCAGACAGTGATGTTCCCCAGGGTTCAGTACTGGGACAGCTGCTGTTTTACAGTCTAGGGGATGTATACAGTGATGTTCCCCAGGGTTCAGTGCTGGGACAGCTGCTGTTTTTCAGTCTTTGGCAGGGATACAACGATGTTCCCCAGGGTTCAGTACTCGGACAGCTGCTGTTTTTCAGACTATGGGAGGTGTACAGGGATGTTCCCCAGGGTTCAGTTCTGGGACAGCTGCTGTTTTTCAGTCTATGGGATGTACACAGTGATGTTCCCCAGGGTTTAGTACTGGGACAGCTGCTGTTTTTCAGTTATGGGAGTTATACAGTGATGTTCCCCTGGATTCAGTACTGGGACAGCTGCTGTTTTTCAGTCTATGGGATGTATACAGTGATGTTCCCCAGGGTTGGGTACTGGGGCAGCTGCTGTTTTTCAGACTATGGGAGGTATACAGTGATGTTCCCCAGGGTTCAATACTGGGACAGCTGCTGTTTTACAGTCTATGGGAGGTATAAAGTGATGTTCCCCAGGGTTCAGTACTGGGACAGCTGCTGTTTTTCAGTCTATGTGAGGTATACATTGATGTTCCCCAGGGTTCAGTACTGGGACAGCTGCTGTTTTTCAGTCTTTGGGATGTATACAGTGATGTTCCCAAGGGTTCAGTAATGGGACAGCTGCTGTAGTTCAGTCTATGTGATGTAGACAGTGATGTTCCCCAGGGTTCAGTACAGGGACAGCTGCTGTTTTTCAGTCTATGGGATGTATACAGTGATGTTCCCCAGGGTTCAGTACTGGGACAGCTGCTGTTTTTCAGTCTTTGTGAGGTATACAGTGATGTTCCCCAGGGTTCAGTACTGGGACAGCTGCTGTTTTTCAGACTATGGGAGGTGTACAGTGATGTTCCCCAGGGTTCAGTTCTGGGACAGCTGCTGTTTTTCAGTCTATGGGATGTATACAGTGATGGTCCCCAGGGTTTAGTACTGGGACAGCTGCTGTTTTTCAGTCTATGGGATGTATACAGTGATGTTCCCCAAGGTTCAGTACTGGGACAGCTGCGGTTTTTCAGTCTATGGGATGTATACAGTGATGTTCCACTGGGTTCAGTACTGAGGCAGCTGCTGTTTTTCAGACTATGGGAAGTATACAGTGATGTTCCCCAGGGTTCAGTACTGGGACAGCTGCTGTTTTTCAGTTATGGGAGTTATACAGTGATGTTCCCCTGGGTTCAGTACTGGGACAGCTGCTGTTTTTCAGTCTATGGGATGTATACAGTGATGTTCCCCAGGGTTGGGTACTGGGGCAGCTGCTGTTTTTCAGACTATGGGAGGTATACAGTGATGTTCCCCAGGGTTCAATACTGGGACAGCTGCTGTTTTACAGTCTATGGGAGGTATAAAGTGATGTTCCCCAGGGTTCAGTACTGGGACAGCTGCTGTTTTTCAGTCTATGTGAGGTATACATTGATGTTCCCCAGGGTTCAGTACTGGGACAGCTGCTGTTTTTCAGTCTTTGGGATGTATACAGTGATGTTCCCAAGGGTTCAGTAATGGGACAGCTGCTGTAGTTCAGTCTATGGGATGTAGACAGTGATGTTCCCCAGGGTTCAGTACAGGGACAGCTGCTGTTTTTCAGTCTATGGGATGTATACAGTGATGTTCCCCAGGGTTCAGTACTGGGACAGCTGCTGTTTTTCAGTCTTTGTGAGGTATACAGTGATGTTCCCCAGGGTTCAGTACTGGGACAGCTGCTGTTTTTCAGACTATGGGAGGTGTACAGTGATGTTCCCCAGGGTTCAGTTCTGGGACAGCTGCTGTTTTTCAGTCTATGGGATGTATACAGTGATGGTCCCCAGGGTTTAGTACTCGGACAGCTGCTGTTTTTCAGTCTATGGGATGTATACAGTGATGTTCCCCAAGGTTCAGTACTGGGACAGCTGCGGTTTTTCAGTCTGTGGGATGTATACAGTGATGTTCCACTGGGTTCAGTACTGAGGCAGCTGCTGTTTTTCAGACTATGGGAAGTATACAGTGATGTTCCCCAGGGTTCAGTACTGGGACAGCTGCTGTTTTACAGTCTATGGGAGGTTGAAAGTGATGTTCCCCAGGGGTCAGTACTGGGACAGCTGCTGTTTTTCAGTCTATGTGAGGTATACAGTGATGTTCCCCAGGGTTCAGTACTGGGACAGCTGCTGTTTTTCAGTGTATGTGAGGTATACAGTGATGTTCCCCAGGGTTCAGTACTGGGATACCTGCTGTTTTTCAGTCTAAAGGAGGTATACAGTGATGTTCCCCAATATTCAGTACTGCGACAGCTGCTGTTTTTCAGACGATGTGAGGTATACAGTGATGTTCCCCAGGGTTCAGTACTGGGACATCTGCTGTTTTTTAGTCTATGGGAGGTATACAGTGATGTTCCCCAGGGTTCAGTACTGGGGCAGCTGCTGTTTTGCAAACTATGGGAGGTATACATTGATGTTCGCAGGGTTCAGTACTGGGACAGCTGCTGATTTTCAGTCTATGGGAGGTATACAGTGATGTTCCCCTGGGTTCAGACATGGGACAGCTGCTGTAGTTCAGTCTATGGGATGTAGACAGTGATGTTCCCCAGGTTTAAGTACTCGGACAGCTGCAGATTTTCAGTCTATGGGAGGTATACAATGATGTTCCCCAGGGTTCAGTACTGGGGCAGCTGCTGTTTTTCAGACTATGGGAGGTATACAGTGATGTTCCCCAGGGTTAAGTATTGAGACAGCTGCTGTTTGTCAGTCTATGGGACGTATACAGTGTTCCCCAGGGTTCAGTACTTGGACAGCTGCTGTTTTTCAGTCTATGGTAGGTATACAGTGATGTTCCCCAGGGTTCAGTACTGGGACAGCTGCTGTTTTTCAGACTATGGGAGGTATACATTGTTCCCCAGGGTTCAGTACTGGGATAGCTGCTGTTTTTCAGTCTATGGTAGGTTTACAGTGATGTTCCCCAGGGTTCAGTACTACGACAGCTGCTGTGTTTCAGTGTATGGGAGGGATACAGTGATGTTCCCCAGGGTTCAGTACTGGGACAGTTGCTGTTTTTCAGACTATGGGAGGTATACAATGATGTTCCCCAGGGTTCGGTACTGGGACAGCTGCTATTTTTCAGTCTATGGGAGGTATACAGTGATGTTCCCCAGGGTTCAGTACTGGGACTGCTGCTGTTTTTCAGTTTATGGGATGTATACAGTGATGTTCCCCAGGGTTCAGTAATGGGGCAGCTGCTGTTTTTCAGACTATGGGATGTATACAGTGATGTTCCCCAGGGTTCAGTACTGGGGCAGCTGCTGTTTTTCAGACTATGGGATGTATACAGTGATGTTCCCCAGGGTTCAGTACTGGGACAGCTGCTGTTTTTCAGACTATGGGAAGTATACAGTGATGTTCCCCAGGGTTCAGTACTGCGACAGCTGCTGTTTTTCAGTCTATGGGATATATACAGTGATATTCCCCATGGTTCAATACTGGGACAGCTGCTGTTTTTCAGTCTATGGGAGGTATACAGTGTTGTTCCCAGGTTTCAGTACTGGGACAGCTGCTGTTTTTCTGTCTGTGGGATGTATACAGTGATGTTCCCCAGAGTTCAGTTCTGGGGCAGCTGCTGTTTTTCAAACTATGGGAGGTATACAGTGATGTTCCCCAGGGATCAGTACTGGGACAACTGCTGTTTTTCAGTCTATGGGATGTATACAGTGATGTTCACCAGGGTTCAGTAATTGTACAGCTGCTGTTGTTCAGTCTATGGAATGTAGACAGTGATGTTCCGCAGGGTTCAGTACTGGGACAGCTGCTGTTTTTCAGTCTGTGGGAGGTATACAGTGATGTTCCCCAGGGTTCAGATCTGGGACAGCTGCTGTTTTTCAGTCTAAGGGAGGTATACAGTGATGTTCCCCAGGGTTCAGTACTGGGACAGCTGCTGTTTTTCAGACTATGGGAGGTATACAGTGATGTTCCCCAGGGTTCAGTACTGCGACAGCTGCTGTTTTTCAGTCTATGATATTTAGACAGTGATGTTCCCCAAGGTTCAGTACTGGGACAGATGCTGTTTTTCAGTCTATGGGATGTATACAGTGATGTTCCCCAGGGTTCAGTACTGGGAAAGCTGCTGATTTTCAGTCTATGGGAGGTATACAGTGATGTTCCCCAGGGTTCAGTCATGGGACAGCTGCTGTAGTTCAGTCTATGGGATGTAGACAGTGATGTTCCCCAGGGTTCAGTACTGGGAAAGCTGCTGTTTTTCAGTCTATGGGATGTATACAGTGATGTTCCCCAGAGTTCAGTACCGGGGCGGCTGCTGTTTTTCAGACAATGGGAGGTATACAGTGATGTTCCCCAGGGTTCAGTACTGGGACAGCTGCTGTTTTTCAGTCTTTGTGATGTATACAGTGATGTTCCCAAGGGTTCAGTAATGGGACAGCTGCTGTAGTTCAGTCTATGGGATGCAGACAGTGATGTTCCCCAGGGTTCAGTACTGGGACAGCTGCTGTTTTTCAGTCTATGGGATGTATACAGTGATGTTCCCCAGGGTTCAGTGCTGGGACAGCTGCTGTTTTTCAGTCTTTGGGAGGGATACAACGATGTTCCCCAGGGTTCAGTACTGGGACAGCTGCTGTTTTTCAGACTATGGGAGGTGTACAGGGATGTTCCCCAGGGTTCAGTTCTGGGACAGCTGCTGTTTTTCAGTCTATGGGAAGTACACAGTGATGTTCCCCAGGGTTTAGTACTGGGACAGCTGCTGTTTTTCAGTTATGGGAGTTATACAGTGATGTTCCCCAGGGTTCAGTACTGGGACAGCTGCTGTTTTTCAGTCTATGGGATGTATATAGTGATGTTCCCCAGGGTTGAGTACTGGGGCAGCTGCTGTTTTTCAGACTATGGGAGGTATACAGTGATGTACCCCAGGGTTCAATACTGGGACAGCTGCTGTTTTACAGTCTATGGGAGGTATAAGGTGATGTTCCCCAGGGTTCAGTACTGGGACAGCTGCTGTTTTTCAGTCTATGTGAGGTATACATTGATGTTCCCCAGGGTTCAGTACTGGGACAGCTGCTGTTTTTCAGTCTTTGGGATGTATACAGTGATGTTCCCAAGGGTTCAGTAATGGGACAGCTGCTGTAGTTCAGTCTATGGGATGCAGACAGTGATGTTCCCCAGGGTTCAGTACAGGGACAGCTGCTGTTTTTCAGTCTATGGGATGTATACAGTGATGTTCCCCAGGGTTTAGTACTGGGACAGCTGCTGTTTTACAGTCTATGGGAGGTATAAGGTGATGTTCCCCTGGGTTCAGTACTGGGATAGCTGCTGTTTTTCAGTCTATGGGATGTATACAGTGATGTTCCCCAGGGTTCAGTACTGGGACAGCTGCTGTTTTTCAGACTGTGGTAAGTATACAGTGATGTTCCCCAGGGTTCAGTACTGCGACAGCTGCTGTTTTTCAGTCTATGATATTTAGACAGTGATGTTCCCCAAGGTTCAGTACTGGGACAGATGCTGTTTTTCAGTCTATGGGATGTATACAGTGATGTTCCCCAGGGTTCAGTACTGGGAAAGCTGCTGATTTTCAGTCTATGGGAGGTATACAGTGATGTTCCCCAGGGTTCAGTCATGGGACAGCTGCTGTAGTTCAGTCTATGGGATGTAGACAGTGATGTTCCCCAGGGTTCAGTACTGGGAAAGCTGCTGTTTTTCAGTCTATGGGATGTATACAGTGATGTTCCCCAGAGTTCAGTACCGGGGCGGCTGCTGTTTTTCAGACAATGGGAGGTATACAGTGATGTTCCCCAGGGTTCAGTACTGGGACAGCTGCTGTTTTTCAGTCTTTGTGATGTATACAGTGATGTTCCCAAGGGTTCAGTAATGGGACAGCTGCTGTAGTTCAGTCTATGGGATGCAGACAGTGATGTTCCCCAGGGTTCAGTACTGGGACAGCTGCTGTTTTTCAGTCTATGGGATGTATACAGTGATGTTCCCCAGGGTTCAGTGCTGGGACAGCTGCTGTTTTTCAGTCTTTGGGAGGGATACAACGATGTTCCCCAGGGTTCAGTACTGGGACAGCTGCTGTTTTTCAGACTATGGGAGGTGTACAGGGATGTTCCCCAGGGTTCAGTTCTGGGACAGCTGCTGTTTTTCAGTCTATGGGAAGTACACAGTGATGTTCCCCAGGGTTTAGTACTGGGACAGCTGCTGTTTTTCAGTTATGGGAGTTATACAGTGATGTTCCCCAGGGTTCAGTACTGGGACAGCTGCTGTTTTTCAGTCTATGGGATGTATATAGTGATGTTCCCCAGGGTTGAGTACTGGGGCAGCTGCTGTTTTTCAGACTATGGGAGGTATACAGTGATGTACCCCAGGGTTCAATACTGGGACAGCTGCTGTTTTACAGTCTATGGGAGGTATAAGGTGATGTTCCCCAGGGTTCAGTACTGGGACAGCTGCTGTTTTTCAGTCTATGTGAGGTATACATTGATGTTCCCCAGGGTTCAGTACTGGGACAGCTGCTGTTTTTCAGTCTTTGGGATGTATACAGTGATGTTCCCAAGGGTTCAGTAATGGGACAGCTGCTGTAGTTCAGTCTATGGGATGCAGACAGTGATGTTCCCCAGGGTTCAGTACAGGGACAGCTGCTGTTTTTCAGTCTATGGGATGTATACAGTGATGTTCCCCAGGGTTTAGTACTGGGACAGCTGCTGTTTTACAGTCTATGGGAGGTATAAGGTGATGTTCCCCAGGGTTCAGTACTGGGGCAGCTGTTGTTTTTCAGACTATGGGAGGTATACAGTGATGTTCCCGAGGGATCAGTACTGGGACAGCTGCTGTTTTTCAGTCTATGGGATGTATACAGTGATGTTCACCAGGGTTCAGTCATTGGACAGCTGCTGTTGTTCAGTCTATGGAATGTAGACAGTGATGTTCCCCAAGGTTCAGTACTGGGACAGATGCTGTTTTTCAGTCCATGGGATGTATACAGTGATATTCCCCAGGGTTCAGTACTGACCAGCTGCTGTTTTTCAGTCTATAGGAGGTATACAGTTATGTTCCCCAGGCTTCAGAACTGGGACAGATGCTGTTTTTCAGACAATGGGAGGTGTACAGGGATGTTACCCAGGGTTCAGTTCTGGGACAGCTGCTGTTTTTCAGACTACGGGATGTATACAGTGATGTTCACCAGGGTTCAGTAATGGGACAGCGGCTGTTGTTCAGTCCATGGAATGTAGACAGTGATGTTCCCCAGGGTATAGTACTGGAACAGATGCTGTTTTTCAGTCTATGGGATGTATACAGTGATGTTCCCCAGTGTTCAGTCCTGGGACAGCTGCTGTTTTTCAGTCTATAGGAGGTATACAGTTATGTTCCCCAGGCTTCAGAACTGGGACAGCTGCTGTTTTTCAGACGATGGGAGGTGTACAGGGATGTTCCCCAGGGTTCAGTTCTGGGACAGCTACTGTTTTTCAGTCTATGGGAGGTATACAGTGATGTTCCCCAGGGTTCAGTACTGGGACAGCTGCTGTATTTCAGACTATGGGAGGTATACAGTGATGTTCCCCAGGGTTCAATACTGGAACAGCTGCTGTTTTACAGTCTAAGGAAGGGATAAAGTGATGTTCCCCAGGGTTCAGTACTGGGACAGCTGCTGTTTTTCAGACTATGAGAGGTATACAGTGATGTTCCCCAGGGATCAGTACTGGGGCAGCTGCTGTTTTTCAGTCTATGGGATGCACACAGTGATGTTCCCCAGGGTTCAGTACTGGGACAGCTGCTGTTTTTCAGACTATGGGAAGTATACAGTGATGTTCCCCAGGGTTCAGTACTGCGACAGCTGCTGTTTTTCAGTCTATGGGAGGTATGCAGTGATGTTCCCCAGGGTTCAGTACTGGGACAGCTGCTGGTTTTCAGTCTATGGGAGGTATACAGTGATGTTCCCCAGGGTTCAGTACTGGGACAGCTGCTGTTTTACAGTCTATCGGAGGTATACAGTGATGTTCCCCAGGGTTCAGTACTGGGACAGCTGCTGTTTTTCAGACTATGGGAGGTATACAGTGATGTTCCCCAGGGTTCAGTACTGGGACAGCTGCTGTTTTTCAGTCTATGGGACGTATACAGTGATGTTCCCCAGGGTTCAGTACTGGGACAGCTGCTGTTTTTCAGTCTATGGGATGTATACAGTGATGTTCACCAGGGTTCAGTAATGGGACAGCTGCTGTTGTTCAGTCTATGGAATGTAGACAGTGATGTTCCCCGGGGTTCAGTACTGGGACAGATGCTGTTTTTCAGTCTATGGGATGTATACAGTGATGTTCCCCATGGTTCAGTACTGGGACAGCTGCTGTTTTTCAGTCTATGGGATGCATACAGTGATGTTCACCAGGGTTCAATAATGGGACAGCTGCTGTTTTTCAGACTATGGGAGGTGTACAGGGATGTTCCCCAGGGTTCAGTTCTGGGACATCTGCTGTTTTCCATACTATGGGATGTATACAGTGATGTTCCCCAGGGTTCAGTACTGCGACAGCTGCTGTTTTACAGTCGATGGGAGGTATACAGTGATGTCCCCCAGTGTTCAGTACTGGGACAGCTGCTGTTTCACAGTCTAAGGAAGAGATAAAGTGATGTTCCCCAGGGTTCAGTACTGGGACATCTGCTGTTTTTCAGACTATGGGAGGTAGATAGTGATGTTCCCCAGGGTTCAGTACTGGGTCAGCTGCTGTTTTTCAGTCTATGGGATGTACACAGTGATGTTCCCCAGGGTTCAGTACTGGGAGAGCTGCTGTTTTGCAGACTATGGGAGGTATACAGTGATGTTCGCCAGGGTTCAGTACTGGGACAGCTGCTGATTTTCAGTCTATGGGAGGTATACAGTGATGTTCCCCAGGGTTCAGTCATGGGACAGCTGCTGTAGTTCAGTCTATGGGATGTAGACAGTGATGTTCCCCAGGGTTCAGTACTGGGACAGCTGCTGTTTTTCAGTCTTTGGGATGTATACAGTGATGTTCCCCAGGGTTCAGTACTGGGACAGCTGCTGTTTTTCAGACTATGGGAGGTATACAGTGATGTTCCCCAGGGTTCAGTGCTGGGACAGCTGCTGTTTTTCAGACTATGGGAGCTTTCGAGTGATGTTCCCCAGGTTTCAGTACTCGGACAGCTGCAGTTTTTCAGTCTTTGGGAGGTATACAATGATGTTCCCCAGGGTTCAGTACTGGGGCAGCTGCTGTTTTTCAGACTATGGGAGGTATACAGTGATGTTCCCCAGGGTTCAGTAGTGGGACAGCTGCTGCTTTTCAGACTATGGGAGGTATACAGTGATGTTCCCCAGGGTTCAGTACTGAGACAGCTGCTGTTTTTCAGTCAATGTGAGGTAGACAGTGATGTTCCCTAGGGTTCAGTACTGGGACAGCTGCTGTTTTTCAAACTATGGGAGGTATACAGTGTTGCTCCTCAGGGTTCAGTACCGGGACAGCTGCTGTTTCTCTGTCTATGGGACGTATACATTGTTCCCCAGGGTTCAGTACTGGGACAGCTGCTGTTTTTCAGACTATGGGAGTTATACATTGTCCCCAGGGTTCAGTACTGGGACAGCTGCTGTTTTTCAGTCTAGGGTAGGTTTACAGTGATGTTCCCCAGGGTTCAGTACTACGACAGCTGCTGTGTTTCAGTGTATGGGAGGGATACAGTGATGTTCCCCAGGGTTCAGTACTGGGACAGTTGCTGTTTTTCAGACGATGGGAGGTATACAGTTATGTTCCCCAGGGTTCGGTACTGGGACAGCTGCTATTTTTCAGTCTATGGGAGGTATACAGTGATGTTCCCCAGGGTTCAGTACTGGGACTGCTGCTGTTTTTCAGTTTATGGGATGTATACAGTGATGTTCCCCTTAGTTCAGTACTGGGGCAGCTGCTGTTTTTCAGACTATTGGAGGTATACAGTGATGTTCCCCAGGGATCAGTACTGGGACAACTGCTGTTTTTCAGTCTACGGGATGTATACAGTGATGTTCACCAGGGTTCAGTAATTGTACAGCTGCTGTTGTTCAGTCTATGGAATGTCGACAGTGATGTTCCCCAGGGTTCAGTTCTGGGACAGCTGCTGTTTTTCAGTCTATGGGAGGTATACAGTGATGTTCCCCAGGGTTCAGTACTGGGACAGCTGCTGTTTTTCAGACTATGGGAGGTGTACAGGGATGTTCCCCAGGGTTCAGTTCTGGGACAGCTGCTGTTTTTCAGTCTATGGGAGGTATACAGTGATGTTCCCCAGGGTTTAGTACTGGGACAGCTGCTGTTTTTCAGACAATGGGAGGTATACTGTGATGTTCCCCAGGGTTCAGTACTGCGACAGCTGCTGTTTTACAGTCTATGGGAGGTATACAGTGATGTTCCCCAGGGTTCAGTACTGGGGCAGCTGCTGTTTTTCAGACTATGGGAGGTATACAGTGATGTTCCCCAGGGTTCAGTACTGGGACAGCTGCTGTTTTTCAGTCTATGGGATGTATACAGTGATGTTCCCCAGGGTTCAGTACTGGGACAGCTGCTGTTTTTCAGACTATGGGAAGTATACAGTGATGTTCCCCAGGGTTCAGTACTGCGACAGCTGCTGTTTTTCAGTCTATGGGATGCATAAAGTGATATTCCCCAGGGTTCAGTACTGGGACTGCTGCTGTTTTTCAGTCTCTGGGAGGTATGCAGTGTTGTTCCCCAGGGTTCAGTACTGGGACAGCTGCTGTTTTTCAGTCTATGGGATGTTTTCAGTGATGTTCCCCAGATTTCAGTACTGGGGCAGCTGTTGTTTTTCAGACTATGGGAGGTATACAGTGATGTTCCCTCGGGATCAGTACTGGGACAGTTGCTGTTTTTCAGTCTATGGGATGTATACAGTGATGTTCACCAGGGTTCAGTAATGGGACAGCTGCTGTTGTTCAGTCTATGGAATGTAGACAGTGATGTTCCCCAAGGTTCAGTACTGGGACAGATGCTGTTTTTCAGTCTATGGGATGTATACATTGATGTTCCCCAGGGTTCAGTACTGGAACAGCTGCTGTTTCTCAGTCTATGGGAGGTATACAGTGATGTTCCCCAGGGTTCAGTACTGGGACAGCTGCTGTTTTTCAGTCTATGGGATGTATACAGTGAAGTTCACCAGGGTTCAGTAATGGGACAGCTGCTGTTGTTCAGTCCATGGAATGTAGACAGTGATGTTCCCCAGGGTTCAGTACTGGAACAGATGCTGTTTTTCAGTCTATGGGATGTACACAGTGATGTTCCCCAGTGTTCCGTACTGGGACAGCTGCTGTTTTTCAGTCTATAGGAGGTATACAGTTATGTTCCCCAGGCTTCAGAACTGGGACAGCTGCTGTTTTTCAGACTATGGGAGGTGTACAGGGATGTTCCCCAGGGTTCAGTTCTGGGACAGCTGCTGTTTTTCAGACTATGGGATGTATACAGTGATGTTCCCCAGGGTTCAGTACTGGGACAGCTGCTGTTTTTCAGTCTATGGGAGGTATACAGTGATGTTCCCCAGGGTTCAGTAGTGGGACAGCTGCTGTTTTACAGTCTATGGGAGGGATAAAGTGATGTTCCCCAGGGTTCAGTACTGGGACAGGTGCTGTTTTTCAGACTGTGGGAGGTATACAGTGATGTTCCCCAGGGTTCAGTACTGGGACAGCTGCTGTTTTTCAGTCTATGGGATGTATACAGTGAAGTTCACCAGGGTTCAGTAATGGGACAGCTGCTGTTGTTCAGTCCATGGAATGTAGACAGTGATGTTCCCCAGGGTTCAGTACTGGAACAGATGCTGTTTTTCAGTCTATGGGATGTACACAGTGATGTTCCCCAGTGTTCCGTACTGGGACAGCTGCTGTTTTTCAGTCTATAGGAGGTATACAGTTATGTTCCCCAGGCTTCAGAACTGGGACAGCTGCTGTTTTTCAGACTATGGGAGGTGTACAGGGATGTTCCCCAGGGTTCAGTTCTGGGACAGCTGCTGTTTTTCAGACTATGGGATGTATACAGTGATGTTCCCCAGGGTTCAGTACTGCGACAGCTGCTGTTTTTCAGTCTGTGGGAGGTATGCAGTGATGTTCCGCAGGGATCAGTACTGGGACAGCTGCTGTTTTTCAGTCTATGGGATGTACACAGTGATGTTCCCCAGGGTTCAGTACTGGGACAGCTGCTGTTTTTCAGACTATGGGAAGGATACAGTGATGTTCCCCAGGGTTCAGTACTGCGACAGCTGCTGTTTTTCAGTCTATGGGATGCATAATGTGATATTCCCCAGGGTTCAGTACTGGGACTGCTGCTGTTTTTCAGTCTATGGGAGGTATACAGTGTTGTTCCCCAGGGTTCAGTACTGGGACAGCTGCTGTTTTTCAGTGTATGGGATGTATACAGTGATGTTCCCCAGATTTCAGTACTGGGGCAGCTGTTGTTTTTCAGACTATTGGAGGTATACAGTGATGTTCCCTAGGGATCAGTACTGGGACAGTTGCTGTTTTTCAGTCTATGGGATGTATACAGTGATGTTCACCAGGGTTCAGTAATGGGACAGCTGCTGTTGTTCAGTCTATGGAATGTAGACAGTGATGTTCCCCAAGGTTCAGTACTGGGAATGATGCTGTTTTTCAGTCTATGGGATGTATACTGTGATGTTCCCCAGGGTTCAGTACTGGAACAGCTGCTGTTTCTCAGTCTATGGGAGGTATACAATGATGTTCCCCAGGGTTCAGTACTGGGACAGCTGCTGTTTTTCAGTCTATGGGATGTATACAGTGATGTTCACCAGGGTTCAGTAATGGGACAGCTGCTGTTGTTCAGTCCATGGAATATAGACAGTGATGTTCCCCAGGGTTCAGTACTGGAACGGATGCTGTTTTTCAGTCTATGGGATGTATACAGTGATGTTCCCCAGTGTTCAGTACTGGGACAGCTGCTGTTTTTCAGTCTATAGGAGGTATACAGTTATGTTCCCCAGGCTTCAGAACTGGGACAGCTGCTGTTTTTCAGACTATGGGAGGTGTACAGGGATGTTCCCCAGGGTTCAGTACTGGGACAGCTGCTGTTTTTCAGACTATGGGATGTATACAGTGATGTTCCCCAGGGATTAGTACTGGGACAGCTGCTGTTTTTCAGTCTATGGGATGAATACAGTGATGTTCCCCAGGGTTCATACTGGGACAGCTGCTGTTTTTCAGGCTATGGGAGGTATACAGTGATGTTCCCCAGGGTACAGTACTGGGACAGCTGCTGTTTTTCAGACTATGGGAGGTATACAGTGATGTTCCCCAGGGTTCAGTACTGCGACAGCTGCAATTTTACAGTCTATGGGAGGTATACAGTGATGTTCCCCAGGGTTCAGTACTGGGACAGCTGCTGTTTTACAGTCTAAGGAAGGGATAAAGTGATGTTCCCCAGGGTTCAGTACTGGGACAGCTGCTGTTTTTCAGACTATGGGAGGTATACAGTGATGTTCCCCAGGGTTCAGTACTGAGACAGCTGCAATTTTACAGTCTATGGGAGGTATACAGTGATGTTCCCCAGGGTTCAGTACTGGGACAGCTGCTGTTTTACAGTCTAAGGAAGGGATAAAGTGATGTTCCCCAGGGTTCAGTACTGGGACAGCTGCTGTTTTTCAGACTATGGAAGGAATACAGTGATGTTCCGCAGGGATCAGTACTGGGACAGCTGCTGTTTTTCAGTCTATGGGATGTACACAGTGATGTTCCCCAGGGTTCAGTACTGGGACAGCTGCTGTTTTTCAGACTAGGGAAGTATACAGTGATGTTCCCCAGGGTTCAGTACTGCGACAGCTGCTGTTTTTCAGTCTGTGGGAGGTATGCAGTGATGTTCCCCAGGGTTCAGTACTGGGACAGCTGCTGGTTTTCAGACTATGGGAGGTGTACAGTGATGTTCCCCAGGGTTCAGTACTGGGACAGCTGCTGTTTTTCAGTCGATGGGAGGTATACAGTGATGTTCCCCAGGGTTCAGTACTGGGACAGCTGCTGTTTTACAGTCTATGGGATATACAGTGATGTTCCCCAGGGTTCAGTACTGGGACAGGTGCTGTTTTTCAGTCTGTGGGAGGTATACAGTGATGTTCCACAGGGTTCAGTACTGGGACAGCTGCTGTTTTACAGTCTAAGGAAGGGATAAAGTGATGTTCCCCAGGGTTCAGTACTGGGACAGCTGCGGTTTTTCAGACTATGGGAGGTGTACAGGGATGTTCCCCAGGGTTCAGTTCTGGGACAGCTGCTGTTTTTCATACTATGGGATGTATACAGTGATGTTCCCCAGGGTTCAGTACTGCGACAGCTGCTGTTTTACAGTCTATGGGAGGTATACAGTGATGTTCCCCAGGGTTCAGTACTGCGACAGCTGCTGTTTTACAGTCTATGGGAGGTATACAGTGATGTCCCCCAGGGTTCAGTACTGGGACAGCTGCTGTTTTACAGTCTAAGGAAGGGATAAAGTGATGTTCCCCAGGGTTCAGTACTGGGACAGCTGCTGTTTTTCAGACTATGGGAGGTATATAGTGATGTTCCCCAGGGTTCAGTACTGTGCCAGCTGCTGTTTTTCAGTCTATGGGATGTACACAGTGATGTTCTCCAGGGTTCAGTACTGGGAGAGCTGCTGTTTTTCAGACTATGGGAAGTATACAGTGATGTTCCCCAGGGTTCAGTACTGCGACAGCTGCTGTTTTTCAGACTATGGGAGGTATACAGTGATGTTCCCCAGGGTTCAGTACTGGGACAGCTGCTGTTTTTCAGTCTATGGGAGGTATACAGTGATGTTCCCCAGGGTTCAGTAGTGGGACAGCTGCTGTTTTACAGTCTATGGGAGGGATAAAGTGATGTTCCCCAGGGTTCAGTACTGGGACAGGTGCTGTTTTTCAGACTGTGGGAGGTATACAGTGATGTTCCCCAGGGTTCAGTACTGGGACAGCTGCTGTTTTACAGTCTATGGGCGGTATACAGTGATGTTCGCCAGGGTTCAGTACTGGGACAGCTGCTGTTTTTCAGACTATGGGAGGTATACAGTGATGTTCCCCAGGGTTCAGTACTCGGACAGCTGCTGTTTTACAGACTATGGGAGGAGAACAGTGATGTTCCCCAGGGTTCAGTACTGGGACAGCTGCTGTTTTTCAGTCTATGGGATGTATACAGTGATGTTCCCCAGGATTCAGTACTGGGACAGCTGCTGTTTTTCAGAATATGGGAGGTATACAGTGATGTTCCCCAGGGTTCAGTACTGGGACAGCTGCTGCTTTTCAGACTATGGGAGGTATACAGTGATGTTCCCCAGGGTTCAGTACTGCGACAGCTGCTGTTTTTCAGTCTCTGAGAGGTATACAGTGATGTTCCCCAGTGTCCAGTACTGGGAAAGTTGCTGTTTTTCAGTCTGTGGGAGGTATCCAGTGATGTTCCCCAGGCTTCCGTACTTGGACAGCTGCCGTTTTTCAGTCTATGGGAGGTACACAGTGATGTTCCCCAGGGTTCAGTACTGGGAGAGCTGCTGTTTTTCAGACAATGGGAAGTATACAGTGATGTTCCCCAGGGTTCAGTACTGCGACAGCTGCTGTTTTTCAGACTATGGGAGGTATACAGTGATGTTCCCCAGGGTTCAGTACTGGGACAGCTGCTGTTTTTCAGTCTATGGGAGGTATACAGTGATGTTCCCCAGGGTTCAGTAGTGGGACAGCTGCTGTTTTACAGTCTATGGGAGGGATAAAGTGATGTTCCCCAGGGTTCAGTACTGGGACAGTTGCTGTTTTTCAGACTGTGGGAGGTATACAGTGATGTTCCCCAGGGTTCAGTACTGGGACAGCTGCTGTTTTACAGTCTATGGGCGGTATACAGTGATGTTCGCCAGGGTTCAGTACTGGGACAGCTGCTGTTTTTCAGACTATGGGAGGTATATAGTGATGTTCCCCAGGGTTCAGTACTGTGACAGCTGCTGTTTTTCAGTCAATGGGATGTACACAGTGATGTTCTCCAGGGTTCAGTACTGGGACAGCTGCTGTTTTTCAGTCTATGGGATGTATACAGTGATGTTCCCCAGGATTCAGTACTGGGACAGCTGCTGTTTTTCAGAATATGGGAGGTATACAGTGATGTTCCCCAGGGTTCAGTACTGGGACAGCTGCTGCTTTTCAGACTATGGGAGGTATACAGTGATGTTCCCCAGGGTTCAGTACTGCGACAGCTGCTGTTTTTCAGTCTCTGAGAGGTATACAGTGATGTTCCCCAAGGTCCAGTACTGGGAAAGTTGCTGTTTTTCAGTCTGTGGGAGGTATCCAGTGATGTTCCGCAGGGATCAGTACTGGGACAGCTGCTGTTTTTCAGTCTATGGGATGTACACAGTGATGTTCCCCAGGGTTCAGTACTGGGACAGCTGCTGTTTTTCAGACTATGGGAAGGATACAGTGATGTTCCCCAGGGTTCAGTACTGCGACAGCTGCTGTTTTTCAGAATATGGGAGGTATACAGTGATGTTCCCCAGGGTTCAGTACTGGGACAGCTGCTGCTTTTCAGACTATGGGAGGTGTACAGGGATGTTCCCCAGGGTTCAGTTCTGGGACAGCTGCTGTTTTTCAGACTATGGGATGTATACAGTGATGTTCCCCAGGTTTCAGTACTGCGACAGCTGCTGTTTTTCAGTCTGTGGGAGGTATGCAGTGATGTTCCGCAGGGATCAGTACTGGGACAGCTGCTGTTTTTCAGTCTATGGGATGTACACAGTGATGTTCCCCAGGGTTCAGTACTGGGACAGCTGCTGTTTTTCAGACTATGGGAAGGATACAGTGATGTTCCCCAGGGTTCAGTACTGCGACAGCTGCTGTTTTTCAGTCTATGGGATGCATAATGTGATATTCCCCAGGGTTCAGTACTGGGACTGCTGCTGTTTTTCAGTCTATGGGAGGTATACAGTGTTGTTCCCCAGGGTTCAGTACTGGGACAGCTGCTGTTTTTCAGTCTATGGGATGTATACAGTGATGTTCCCCAGATTTCAGTACTGGGGCAGCTGTTGTTTTTCAGACTATTGGAGGTATACAGTGATGTTCCCTAGGGATCAGTACTGGGACAGTTGCTGTTTTTCAGTCTATGGGATGTATACAGTGATGTTCACCAGGGTTCAGTAATGGGACAGCTGCTGTTGTTCAGTCTATGGAATGTAGACAGTGATGTTCCCCAAGGTTCAGTACTGGGAAAGATGCTGTTTTTCAGTCTATGGGATGTATACTGTGATGTTCCCCAGGGTTCAGTACTGGAACAGCTGCTGTTTCTCAGTCTATGGGAGGTATACAATGATGTTCGCCAGGGTTCAGTACTGGGACAGCTGCTGTTTTTCAGTCTATGGGATGTATACAGTGATGTTCACCAGGGTTCAGTAATGGGACAGCTGCTGTTGTTCAGTCCATGGAATATAGACAGTGATGTTCCCCAGGGTTCAGTACTGGAACGGATGCTGTTTTTCAGTCTATGGGATGTATACAGTGATGTTCCCCAGTGTTCAGTACTGGGACAGCTGCTGTTTTTCAGTCTATAGGAGGTATACAGTTATGTTCCCCAGGCTTCAGAACTGGGACAGCTGCTGTTTTTCAGACTATGGGAGGTGTACAGGGATGTTCCCCAGGGTTCAGTACTGGGACAGCTGCTGTTTTTCAGACTATGGGATGTATACAGTGATGTTCCCCAGGGATTAGTACTGGGACAGCTGCTGTTTTTCAGTCTATGGGATGAATACAGTGATGTTCCCCAGGGTTCATACTGGGACAGCTGCTGTTTTTCAGGCTATGGGAGGTATACAGTGATGTTCCCCAGGGTTCAGTACTGGGACAGCTGCTGTTTTTCAGACTATGGGAGGTACACAGTGATGTTCCCCAGGGTTCAGTACTGCGACAGCTGCAATTTTACAGTCTATGGGAGGTATACAGTGATGTTCCCCAGGGTTCAGTACTGGGACAGCTGCTGTTTTACAGTCTAAGGAAGGGATAAAGTGATGTTCCCCAGGGTTCAGTACTGGGACAGCTGCTGTTTTTCAGACTATGGGAGGTATACAGTGATGTTGCCCAGGGTTCAGTACTGAGACAGCTGCAATTTTACAGTCTATGGGAGGTATACAGTGATGTTCCCCAGGGTTCAGTACTGGGACAGCTGCTGTTTTACAGTCTAAGGAAGGGATAAAGTGATGTTCCCCAGGGTTCAGTACTGGGACAGCTGCTGTTTTTCAGACTATGGAAGGAATACAGTGATGTTCCGCAGGGATCAGTACTGGGACAGCTGCTGTTTTTCAGTCTATGGGATGTACACAGTGATGTTCCCCAGGGTTCAGTACTGGGACAGCTGCTGTTTTTCAGACTAGGGAAGTATACAGTGATGTTCCCCAGGGTTCAGTACTGCGACAGCTGCTGTTTTTCAGTCTGTGGGAGGTATGCAGTGATGTTCCCCAGGGTTCAGTACTGGGACAGCTGCTGGTTTTCAGACTATGGGAGGTGTACAGCGATGTTCCCCAGGGTTCAGTACTGGGACAGCTGCTGTTTTTCAGTCGATGGGAGGTATACAGTGATGTTCCCCAGGGTTCAGTACTGGGACAGCTGCTGTTTTACAGTCTATGGGATATACAGTGATGTTCCCCAGGGTTCAGTACTGGGACAGGTACTGTTTTTCAGTCTGTGGGAGGTATACAGTGATGTTCCACAGGGTTCAGTACTGGGACAGCTGCTGTTTTACAGTCTAAGGAAGGGATAAAGTGATGTTCCCCAGGGTTCAGTACTGGGACAGCTGCGGTTTTTCAGACTATGGGAGGTGTACAGGGATGTTCCCCAGGGTTCAGTTCTGGAACAGCTGCTGTTTTTCATACTATGGGATGTATACAGTGATGTTCCCCAGGGTTCAGTACTGCGACAGCTGCTGTTTTACAGTCTATGGGAGGTATACAGTGATGTTCCCCAGGGTTCAGTACTGCGACAGCTGCTGTTTTACAGTCTATGGGAGGTATACAGTGATGTCCCCCAGGGTTCAGTACTGGGACAGCTGCTGTTTTACAGTCTAAGGAAGGGATAAAGTGATGTTCCTCAGGGTTCAGTACTGGGACAGCTGCTGTTTTTCAGTCTATGGGATGTACACAGTGATGTTCTCCAGGGTTCAGTACTGGGAGAGCTGCTGTTTTTCAGACTATGGGAAGTATACAGTGATGTTCCCCAGGGTTCAGTACTGCGACAGCTGCTGTTTTTCAGACTATGGGAGGTATACAGTGATGTTCCCCAGGGTTCAGTACTGGGACAGCTGCTCTTTTTCAGTCTATGGGAGGTATACAGTGATGTTCCCCAGGGTTCAGTAGTGGGACAGCTGCTGTTTTACAGTCTATGGGAGGGATAAAGTGATGTTCCCCAGGGTTCAGTACTGGGACAGGTGCTGTTTTTCAGACTGTGGGAGGTATACAGTGATGTTCCCCAGGGTTCAGTACTGGGACAGCTGCTGTTTTACAGTCTATGGGCGGTATACAGTGATGTTCGCCAGGGTTCAGTACTGGGACAGCTGCTGTTTTTCAGACTATGGGAGGTATACAGTGATGTTCCCCAGGGTTCAGTACTCGGACAGCTGCTGTTTTACAGACTATGGGAGGTAGACAGTGATGTTCCCCAGGGTTCAGTACTGGGACAGCTGCTGTTTTTCAGTCTATGGGATGTATACAGTGATGTTCCCCAGGATTCAGTACTGGGACAGCTGCTGTTTTTCAGAATATGGGAGGTATACAGTGATGTTCCCCAGGGTTCAGTACTGGGACAGCTGCTGCTTTTCAGACTATGGGAGGTATACAGTGATGTTCCCCAGGGTTCAGTACTGCGACAGCTGCTGTTTTTCAGTCTCTGAGAGGTATACAGTGATGTTCCCCAGGGTCCAGTACTGGGAAAGTTGCTGTTTTTCAGTCTGTGGGAGGTATCCAGTGATGTTCCCCAGGCTTCCGTACTTGGACAGCTGCTGTTTTTCAGTCTATGGAAGGTACACAGTGATGTTCCCCAGTGTTCAGTACTGGGAGAGCTGCTGTTTTTCAGACTATGGGAAGTATACAGTGATGTTCCCCAGGGTTCAGTACTGCGACAGCTGCTGTTTTTCCGACTATGGGAGGTATACAGTGATGTTCCCCAGGGTTCAGTACTGGGACAGCTGCTGTTTTACAGTCTATGGGAGGGATAAAGTGATGTTCCCCAGGGTTCAGTACTGGGACAGGTGCTGTTTTTCAGACTGTGGGAGGTATACAGTGATGTTCCCCAGGGTTCAGTACTGGGACAGCTGCTGTTTTACAGTCTATGGGCGGTATACAGTGATGTTCGCCAGGGTTCAGTACTGGGACAGCTGCTGTTTTTCAGACTATGGGAGGTATATAGTGATGTTCCCCAGGGTTCAGTACTGTGACAGCTGCTGTTTTTCAGTCAATGGGATGTACACAGTGATGTTCTCCAGGGTTCAGTACTGGGAGAGCTGCTGTTTTTCAGACTATGGGAAGTATACAGTGATGTTCCCCAGGGTTCAGTACTGCGACAGCTGCTGTTTTTCAGACTATGGGAGGTATACAGTGATGTTCCCCAGGGTTCAGTACTGGGACAGCTGCTGTTTTTCAGTCTATGGGAGGTATACAGTGATGTTCCCCAGGGTTCAGTAGTGGGACAGCTGCTGTTTTACAGTCTATGGGAGGGATAAAGTGATGTTCCCCAGGGTTCAGTACTGGGACAGGTGCTGTTTTTCAGACTGTGGGAGGTATACAGTGATGTTCCCCAGGGTTCAGTACTGGGACAGCTGCTGTTTTACAGTCTATGGGCGGTATACAGTGATGTTCGCCAGGGTTCAGTACTGGGACAGCTGCTGTTTTTCAGACTATGGGAGGTATACAGTGATGTTCCCCAGGGTTCAGTACTCGGACAGCTGCTGTTTTACAACTATGGGAGGTATACAGTGATGTTCCCCAGGGTTCAGTACTGGGACAGCTGCTGTTTTTCAGTCTATGGGATGTATACAGTGATGTTCCCACAGGATTCAGTACTGGGACAGCTGCTGTTTTTCAGAATATGGGAGGTATACAGTGATGTTCCCCAGGGTTCAGTTGGGACAGCTGCTGCTTTTCAGACTATGGGAGGTATACAGTGATGTTCCCCAGGGTTCAGTACTGCGACAGCTGCTGTTTTTCAGTCTCTGAGAGGTATACAGTGATGTTCCCCAGGGTCCAGTACTGGGAAAGTTGCTGTTTTTCAGTCTGTGGGAGGTATCCAGTGATGTTCCCCAGGCTTCCGTACTTGGACAGCTGCTGTTTTTCAGTCTATGGGAGGTACACAGTGATGTTCCCCAGGGTTCAGTACTGGGAGAGCTGCTGTTTTTCAGACTATGGGAAGTATACAGTGATGTTCCCCAGGGTTCAGTACTGCGACAGCTGCTGTTTTTCAGACTATGGGAGGTATACAGTGATGTTCCCCAGGGTTCAGTACTGGGACAGCTGCTGTTTTTCAGTCTATGGGAGGTATACAGTGATGTTCCCCAGGGTTCAGTAGTGGGACAGCTGCTGTTTTACAGTCTATGGGAGGGATAAAGTGATGTTCCCCAGGGTTCAGTACTGGGACAGGTGCTGTTTTTCAGACTGTGGTAGGTATACAGTGATGTTCCCCAGGGTTCAGTACTGGGACAGCTGCTGTTTTACAGTCTATGGGCGGTATACAGTTATGTTCGCCAGGGTTCAGTACTGGGACAGCTGCTGTTTTTCAGACTATGGGAGGTATACAGTGATGTTCCCCAGGGTTCAGTACTCGGACAGCTGCTGTTTTACAGACTATGGGAGGTATGCAGTGATGTTCCCCAGGGTTCAGTACTTGGACAGCTGCTGTTTTTCAGTCTATGGGATGTATACAGTGATGTTCCCCAGGAAAAAGTACTGGGACAGCTGCTGTTTTTCAGAATATGGGAGGTATACAGTGATGTTCCCCAGGGTTCAGTACTGGGACAGCTGCTGCTTTTCAGACTATGGGAGGTATACAGTGATGTTCCCCAGGGTTCAGTACTACGACAGCTGCTGTTTTTCAGTCTCTGAGAGGTATACAGTGATGTTCCCCAGGGTCCAGTTCTGGGAAAGTTGCTGTTTTTCAGTCTGTGGGAGGTATCCAGTGATGTTCCCCAGGCTTCCGTACTTGGACAGCTGCTGTTTTTCAGTCTATGGGAGGTACACAGTGATGTTCCCCAGGGTTCAGTACTGGGACAGCTGCTGTTTTTCAGTCAATGGGAGGTATACAGTGATGTTCCCCAGGGTTCAGGACTGGGACAGCTGCTGTTTTACAGTCTATGAGAGGTATACAGTGATGTTCCCCAGGGTTCAGTACTGGGACAGCTGCTCTTTTTCAGTCTATGGGATGTACACAGTGATGTTTCCCAGGGTTCAGTACTGGGACAGCTGCTGTTTTTCAGACTGGGGAAGTATACAGTGATGTTCCCCAGGGTTCAGTACTTGGACAGCTGCTGTTTTTCAGTCTATGGGATGTATACAGTGATGTTCCCCAGGATTCAGTACTGGGACAGCTGCTGTTTTTCAGAATATGGGAGGTATACAGTGATGTTCCCCAGGGTTCAGTACTGGGACAGCTGCTGCTTTTCAGACTATGGGAGGTATACAGTGATGTTCCCCAGGGTTCAGTACTACGACAGCTGCTGTTTTTCAGTCTCTGAGAGGTATACAGTGATGTTCCCCAGGGTCCAGTACTGGGAAAGTTGCTGTTTTTCAGTCTGTGGGAGGTATCCAGTGATGTTCCCCAGGCTTCCGTACTTGGACAGCTGCTGTTTTTCAGTCTATGGGAGGTACACAGTGATGTTCCCCAGGGTTCTGTACTGGGACAGCTGCTGTTTTTCAGTCTATGGGAGGTACACAGTGATGTTCCCCAGGGTTCTGTACTGGGACAGCTGCTGTTTTTCAGACTATGGGAGGTATACAGTGATGTTCCCCAGGGTTCAGTACTGGGACAGCTGCTCTTTTTCAGTCTATGGGATGTACACAGTGATGTTTCCCAGGGTTCAGTACTGGGACAGCTGCTGTTTTTCAGACTGGGGAAGTATACATTGATGTTCCCCAGGGTTCAGTACTGCGACAGCTGCTGTTTTACAGTCTATGGGAGGTATACAGTGATATTCCCCAGGGTTCAGTACTGCGACAGCTGCTGTTTTACAGTCTATGGGAGGTATACAGTGATGTCCCCCAGGGTTCAGTACTGGGACAGCTGCTGTTTTACAGTCTAAGGAAGGGATAAAGTGATGTTCCCCAGGGTTCAGTACTGGGACAGCTGCTGTTTTTCAGACTATGGGAGGTATATAGTGATTTTCCCCATGGTTCAGTACTGTGACAGCTGCTGTTTTTCAGTCAATGGGATGTACACAGTGATGTTCCCCAGGGTTCAGTACTGGGAGAGCTGCTGTTTTTCAGACTATGGGAATTATACAGTGATGTTCCCCAGGGTTCAGTCCTGCGACAGCTGCTGTTTTTCAGTCTATGGGAGGTATACAGTGATGTTCCCCAGGGTTTAGTACTGGGACAGCTGCTGTTTTTCAGACTATGGGAGGTGTACAGGGATGTTCCCCAGGGTTCAGTTCTGGGACAGCTGCTGTTTTTCATACTATGGGATGTATACAGTGATGTTCCCCAGGGTTCAGTACTGCGACAGTTGCTGTTTTACAGTCTATGGGAGGTATACAGTGATGTTCCCCAGGGTTCAGTACTGCGACAGCTGCTGTTTTACAGTCTATGGGAGGTATACAGTGATGTCCCCCAGGGTTCAGTACTGGGACAGCTGCTGTTTTACAGTCTAAGGAAGGGATAAAGTGATGTTCCCCAGGGTTCAGTACTGGGACAGCTGATGTTTTTCAGACTATGGGAGGTATACAGTGATGTTCCCCAGGGTTCAGTACTGGGACAGCTGCTGTTTTTCAGTCTATGGGATGTACACAGTGATGTTCCCCAGGGTTCAGTACTGGGACAGCTGCTGTTTTTCAGACTATGGGAAGTATACAGTGATGTTCCCCAGGGTTCAGTAGTGGGACAGCTGCTGTTTTACAGTCTATGGGAGGGATAAAGTGATGTTCCCCAGGGTTCAGTACTGGGACAGGTGCTGTTTTTCAGACTGTGGGAGGTATACAGTGATGTTCCCCAGGGTTCAGTACTGGAACAGCTGCTGTTTTACAGTCTATGGGAGGTATACAGTGATGTTCCCCAGGGTTCTGTACTGGGACAGCTGCTGTTTTTCAGACTATGGGAGGTATACAGTGATGTTCCCCAGGGTTCAGTACTCGGACAGCTGCTGTTTTACAGACTTAAGAGGTATACAGTGATGTTCCCCAGGGTTCAGTACTGGGACAGTTGCTGTTTTTCAGTCTATGGGATGTATACAGTGATGTTCCCCAGGATTCAGTACTGGGACAGCTGCTGTTTTTCAGAATATGGGAGGTATACAGTGATGTTCCCCAGGGTTCAGTACTGGGACAGCTGCTGCTTTTCAGACTATGGGAGGTATACAGTGATGTTCCCCAGGGTTCAGTACGGGGACAGCTGCTGCTTTTCAGTCTCTGAGAGGTATACAGTGATGTTCCCCAGGGTCCAGTACTGGGACAGTTGCTGTTTTTCAGTCGGTGGGAGGTATCCAGTGATGTTCCCCAGGGTTCAGTTCTTGGACAGCTGCTGTTTTTCAGTCGATGGGAGGTGCACAGTGATGTTCCACAGGGTTCAGTACTGGGACAGCTGCTGTTTTTCAGACTATGGGAGGTATACAGTGATGTTCCCCAGGGTTCAGTACTGGGACAGCTGCTGTTTTTCAGTCAATGGGAGGTATACAGTGATGTTCCCCAGGGTTCAGGACTGGGACAGCTGCTGTTTTCCAGTCTCTGAGAGGTATACAGTGATGTTCCCCAGGGTTCAGTACTGGGACAGCTGCTGTTTTTCAGTCTATGGGATGTATACAGTGATGTTCCCCAGGATTCAGTACTGGGAC
This sequence comes from Pristiophorus japonicus, assembly GCF_044704955.1. Taxonomy (NCBI): domain Eukaryota; kingdom Metazoa; phylum Chordata; class Chondrichthyes; family Pristiophoridae; genus Pristiophorus; species Pristiophorus japonicus. The sequence continues at coordinate 1,173,500 of NW_027254729.1, read as the reverse complement.
AGCTGCTGTTTTTCAGAATATGGGAGGTATACAGTGATGTTCCCCAGGGTTCAGTGATGGGACAGCTGCTGCTTTTCAGACTATGGGAGGTATACAGTGATGTTCCCCAGGGTTCAGTACTGCGACAGCTGCTGTTTTTCAGTCTCTGAGAGGTATACAGTGATGTTCCCCAGGGTCCAGTACTGGGAAAGTTGCTGTTTTTCAGTCTGTGGGAGGTATCCAGTGATGTTCCCCAGGCTTCCGTACTTGGACAGCTGCCGTTTTTCAGTCTATGGGAGGTACACAGTGATGTTCCCCAGGGTTCAGTACTGGGAGAGCTGCTGTTTTTCAGACTATGGGAAGTATACAGTGATGTTCCCCAGGGTTCAGTACTGCGACAGCTGCTGTTTTTCAGACTATGGGAGGTATACAGTGATGTTCCCCAGGGTTCAGTACTGGGACAGCTGCTGTTTTTCAGTCTATGGGAGGTATACAGTGATGTTCCCCAGGGTTCAGTAGTGGGACAGCTGCTGTTTTACAGTCTATGGGAGGGATAAAGTGATGTTCCCCAGGGTTCAGTACTGGGACAGGTGCTGTTTTTCAGACTGTGGGAGGTATACAGTGATGTTCCCCAGGGTTCAGTACTGGGACAGCTGCTGTTTTACAGTCTATGGGCGGTATACAGTGATGTTCGCCAGGGTTCAGTACTGGGACAGCTGCTGTTTTTCAGACTATGGGAGGTATACAGTGATGTTCCCCAGGGTTCAGTACTGGGACAGCTGCTGTTTTACAGTCTATGGGCGGTATACAGTGATGTTCGCCAGGGTTCAGTACTGGGACAGCTGCTGTTTTTCAGACTATGGGAGGTATACAGTGATGTTCCCCAGGGTTCAGTACTCGGACAGCTGCTGTTTTACAGACTATGGGAGGTATACAGTGATGTTCCCCAGGGTTCAGTACTTGGACAGCTGCTGTTTTTCAGTCTATGGGATGTATACAGTGATGTTCCCCAGGATTCAGTACTGGGACAGCTGCTGTTTTTCAGAATATGGGAGGTATACAGTGATGTTCCCCAGGGTTCAGTACTGGGACAGCTGCTGCTTTTCAGACTATGGGAGGTATACAGTGATGTTCCCCAGGGTTCAGTACTACGACAGCTGCTGTTTTTCAGTCTCTGAGAGGTATACAGTGATGTTCCCCAGGGTCCAGTACTGGGAAAGTTGCTGTTTTTCAGTCTGTGGGAGGTATCCAGTGATGTTCCCCAGGCTTCCGTACTTGGACAGCTGCTGTTTTTCAGTCTATGGGAGGTACACAGTGATGTTCCCCAGGGTTCAGTACTGGGACAGCTGCTGTTTTTCAGTCTAGGGGAGGTATACAGTGATGTTCCCCAGGGTTCAGGACTGGGACAGCTGCTGTTTTACAGTCTATGAGAGGTATACAGTGATGTTCCCCAGGGTTCAGTACTGGGACAGCTGCTCTTTTTCAGTCTATGGGATGTACACAGTGATGTTTCCCAGGGTTCAGTACTGGGACAGCTGCTGTTTTTCAGACTGGGGAAGTATACATTGATGTTCCCCAGGGTTCAGTACTGCGACAGCTGCTGTTTTACAGTCTATGGGAGGTATACAGTGATATTCCCCAGGGTTCAGTACTGCGACAGCTGCTGTTTTACAGTCTATGGGAGGTATACAGTGATGTCCCCCAGGGTTCAGTACTGGGACAGCTGCTGTTTTACAGTCTAAGGAAGGGATAAAGTGATGTTCCCCAGGGTTCAGTACTGGGACAGCTGCTGTTTTTCAGACTATGGGAGGTATATAGTGATTTTCCCCATGGTTCAGTACTGTGACAGCTGCTGTTTTTCAGTCAATGGGATGTACACAGTGATGTTCCCCAGGGTTCAGTACTGGGAGAGCTGCTGTTTTTCAGACTATGGGAATTATACAGTGATGTTCCCCAGGGTTCAGTCCTGTGACAGCTGCTGTTTTTCAGTCTATGGGAGGTATACAGTGATGTTCCCCAGGGTTTAGTACTGGGACAGCTGCTGTTTTTCAGACTATGGGAGGTGTACAGGGATGTTCCCCAGGGTTCAGTTCTGGGACAGCTGCTGTTTTTCATACTATGGGATGTATACAGTGATGTTCCCCAGGGTTCAGTACTGCGACAGCTGCTGTTTTACAGTCTATGGGAGGTATACAGTGATGTTCCCCAGGGTTCAGTACTGCGACAGCTGCTGTTTTACAGTCTATGGGAGGTATACAGTGATGTCCCCCAGGGTTCAGTACTGGGACAGCTGCTGTTTTACAGTCTAAGGAAGGGATAAAGTGATGTTCCCCAGGGTTCAGTACTGGGACAGCTGCTGTTTTTCAGACTATGGGAGGTATACAGTGATGTTCCCCAGGGTTCAGTACTGGGACAGCTGCTGTTTTTCAGTCTATGGGATGTACACAGTGATGTTCCCCAGGGTTCAGTACTGGGACAGCTGCTGTTTTTCAGACTATGGGAAGTATACAGTGATGTTCCCCAGGGTTCAGTAGTGGGACAGCTGCTGTTTTACAGTCTATGGGAGGGATAAAGTGATGTTCCCCAGGGTTCAGTACTGGGACAGGTGCTGTTTTTCAGACTGTGGGAGGTATACAGTGATGTTCCCCAGGGTTCAGTACTGGAACAGCTGCTGTTTTACAGTCTATGGGAGGTATACAGTGATGTTCCCCAGGGTTCAGTACTGGGACAGCTGCTGTTTTTCAGACTATGGGAGGTATACAGTGATGTTCCCCAGGGTTCAGTACTCGGACAGCTGCTGTTTTACAGACTTAAGAGGTATACAGTGATGTTCCCCAGGGTTCAGTACTGGGACAGTTGCTGTTTTTCAGTCTATGGGATGTATACAGTGATGTTCCCCAGGGTTTAGTACGGGGACAGCTGCTGCTTTTCAGTCTCTGAGAGGTATACAGTGAGGTTCCCCAGGGTCCAGTACTGGGACAGTTGCTGTTTTTCAGTCGGTGGGAGGTATCCAGTGATGTTCCCCAGGGTTCAGTTCTTGGACAGCTGCTGTTTTTCAGTCGATGGGAGGTGCACAGTGATGTTCCACAGGGTTCAGTACTGGGACAGCTGCTGTTTTTCAGACTATGGGAGGTATACAGTGATGTTCCCCAGGGTTCAGTACTGGGACAGCTGCTGTTTTTCAGTCAATGGGAGGTATACAGTGATGTTCCCCAGGGTTCAGGACTGGGACAGCTGCTGTTTTCCAGTCTCTGAGAGGTATACAGTGATGTTCCCCAGGGTTCAGTACTGGGACAGCTGCTCTTTTCCAGTCTATGGGATGTGCACAGTGATGTTTCCCAGGGTTCAGTACTGGGACAGCTGCTGTTTTTCAGACTAGGGAAGTATACAGTGATGTTCCCCAGGGTTCAGTACTAGGACAGCTGCTGTTTTTCAGTCTATGGGAGGTATGCAGTGATGTTCCCCAGGGTTCAGTACTGGGACAGCTGCTGGTTTTCAGACGATGGGAGGTGTACAGTGATGTTCCCCAGGGTTCAGTACTGGGACAGCTGCAGTTTTTCAGTCTATGAGAAGTATACAGTGATGTTCCCCAGGGTTCAGTACTGGGACAGCTGCTGTTTTACAGTCTATGGGAGGTATACAGTGATGTTCCCCAGGGTTCAGTACTGGGACAGCTGCTGTTTTTCAGTCTGTGGGAGGTATACAGTGATGTTCCACAGGGTTCAGTACTGGGACAGCTGCTGTTTTACAGTCTAAGGAAGGGATAAAGTGATGTTCCCCAGGGTTCAGTACTGGGACAGTTGCGGTTTTTCAGACTATGGGAGGTGTACAGGGATGTTCCCCAGGGTTCAGTTCTGGGACAGCTGCTGTTTTTCATACTATGGGATGTATACCGTGATGTTCCCCAGGGTTCAGTACTGCGACAGCTGCTGTTTTACAGTCTATGGGAGGTATACAGTGATGTTCCCCAGGGTTCAGTACTGCGACAGCTGCTGTTTTACAGTCTATGGGAGGTATACAGTGATGTCCCCCAGGGTTCAGTACTGGGACAGCTGCTGTTTTACAGTCGAAGGAAGGGATAAAGTGATGTTCCCCAGGGTTCAGTACTGGGACAGCTGCTGTTTTTCAGACTATGGGAGGTATATAGTGATGTTCCCCAGGGTTCAGTACTGGGACAGCTGCTGTTTTTCAGTCTATGGGATGTAAACAGTGATGTTTCCCAGGGGGTTCAGTACTGGGAGAGCTGCTGTTTTTCAGACTATGGGAAGTATACAGTGATGTTCCCCAGGGTTCAGTACTGCGACAGCTGCTGTTTTTCAGTCTATGGGAGGTATACAGTGATGTTCCCCACGGTTCAGTACTGGGACAGCTGCTGTTTTTCAGACTATGGGAGGTATACAGTGATGTTCCCCAGGGTTCAGTACTGGGACAGCTGCTGTTTTTCAGTCTATGGGAGGTATACAGTGATGTTCCCCAGGGTTCAGTACTGGGACAGCTGCTGTTTTACAGTCTGAGGAAGGGATAAAGTGATGTTCCCCAGGGTTCAGTACTGGGACAGCTGCTGTTTTTCAGACTATGGGAGGTATACAGTGATGTTCCCCAGGGATCAGTACTGGGACAGCTGCTGTTTTTCAGTCTATGGCATGTACACAGTGATGTTCCCCAGGGTTCAGTACTGGGACAGCTGCTGTTTTTCAGACTAGGGAAGTATACAGTGATGTTCCCCAGGGTTCAGTACTGCGACAGCTGCTGTTTTTCAGTCTATGGGAGGTATGCAGTGATGTTCCCCAGGGTCCAGTACTGGGACAGCTGCTGGTTTTCAGATTTTGGGAGGTGTACAGTGATGTTCCCCAGGGTTCAGTACTGGGACAGCTGCTGTTTTTCAGTCTATGGGAGGTATACAGTGATGTTCCCCAGGGTTCAGTACTGGGACAGCTGCTGTTTTACAGTCTATGGGAGGTATACAGTGATGTTCCCCAGGGTTCAGTACTGGGACAGCTGCTGTTTTTCAGTCTGTGGGAGGTATACAGTGATGTTCCACAGGGTTCAGTACTGGGACAGCTGCTGTTTTGCAGTCTAAGGAAGGGATAAAGTGATGTTCCCCAGGGTTCAGTACTGGGACAGCTGCGGTTTTTCAGACTATGGGAGGTGTACAGGGATGTTCCCCAGGGTTCAGTTCTGGGACAGCTGCTGTTTTTCATACTATGGGATGTATACAGTGATGTTCCCCAGGGTTCAGTACTGCGACAGCTGCTGTTTTACAGTCTATGGGAGGAATACAGTGATGTCCCCCAGGGTTCAGTACTGGGACAGCTGCTGTTTAACAGTCTAAGGAAGGGATAAAGTGATGTTCCCCAGGGTTCAGTACTTGGACAGCTGCTGTTTTTCAGACTATGGGAGGTATATAGTGATGTTCCCCAGGGTTCAGTACTGGGACAGCTGCTGTTTTTCAGTCCATGGGATGTACACAGTGATGTTCCCCAGGGTTCAGTACTGGGTGAGCTGCTGTTTTTCAGACTATGGGAAGTATACAGTGATGTTCCCCAGGGTTCAGTACTGCGACAGCTGCTGTTTTACAGTCTATGGGAGGTATACAGTGATGTTCCCCAGGGTTCAGTACTGCGACAGCTGCTGTTTTACAGTCTATGGGAGGTATACAGTGATGTCCCCCAGGGTTCAGTACTGGGACAGCTGCTGTTTTACAGTCGAAGGAAGGGATAAAGTGATGTTCCCCAGGGTTCAGTACTGGGACAGCTGCTGTTTTTCAGACTATGGGAGGTATATAGTGATGTTCCCCAGGGTTCAGTACTGGGACAGCTGCTGTTTTTCAGTCTATGGGATGTAAACAGTGATGTTTCCCAGGGGGTTCAGTACTGGGAGAGCTGCTGTTTTTCAGACTATGGGAAGTATACAGTGATGTTCCCCAGGGTTCAGTACTGCGACAGCTGCTGTTTTTCAGTCTATGGGAGGTATACAGTGATGTTCCCCAGGGTTCAGTACTGGGACAGCTGCTGTTTTTCAGACTATGGGAGGTATACAGTGATGTTCCCCAGGGTTCAGTACTGGGACAGCTGCTGTTTTTCAGTCTATGGGAGGTATACAGTGATGTTCCCCAGGGTTCAGTACTGGGACAGCTGCTGTTTTTCAGGCTATGGGAGGTATACAGTGATGTTCCCCAGGGATCAGTACTGGGACAGCTGCTGTTTTTCAGTCTATGGCATGTACACAGTGATGTTCCCCAGGGTTCAGTACTGGGACAGCTGCTGTTTTTCAGACTAGGGAAGTATACAGTGATGTTCCCCAGGGTTCAGTACTGCGACAGCTGCTGTTTTTCAGTCTATGGGAGGTATGCAGTGATGTTCCCCAGGGTCCAGTACTGGGACAGCTGCTGGTTTTCAGATTTTGGGAGGTGTACAGTGATGTTCCCCAGGGTTCAGTACTGGGACAGCTGCTGTTTTTCAGTCCATGGGAGGTATACAGTGATGTTCCCCAGGGTTCAGTACTGGGACAGCTGCTGTTTTACAGTCTATGGGAGGTATACAGTGATGTTCCCCAGGGTTCAGTACTGGGACAGCTGCTGTTTTTCAGTCTGTGGGAGGTATACAGTGATGTTCCACAGGGTTCAGTACTGGGACAGCTGCTGTTTTGCAGTCTAAGGAAGGGATAAAGTGATGTTCCCCAGGGTTCAGTACTGGGACAGCTGCGGTTTTTCAGACTATGGGAGGTGTACAGGGATGTTCCCCAGGGTTCAGTTCTGGGACAGCTGCTGTTTTTCATACTATGGGATGTATACAGTGATGTTCCCCATGGTTCAGTACTGCGACAGCTGCTGTTTTACAGTCTATGGGAGGAATACAGTGATGTCCCCCAGGGTTCAGTACTGGGACAGCTGCTGTTTAACAGTCTAAGGAAGGGATAAAGTGATGTTCCCCAGGGTTCAGTACTTGGACAGCTGCTGTTTTTCAGACTATGGGAGGTATATAGTGATGTTCCCCAGGGTTCAGTACTGGGACAGCTGCTGTTTTTCAGTCCATGGGATGTACACAGTGATGTTCCCCAGGGTTCAGTACTGGGTGAGCTGCTGTTTTTCAGACTATGGGAAGTATACAGTGATGTTCCCCAGTGTTCAGTACTGCGACAGCTGCTGTTTTCCAGTCTATGGGAGGTATACAGTGATGTTCCCCAGGGTTCAGTACTGGGACAGCTGCTGTTTTTCAGTCTCTGAGAGGTATACAGTGATGTTCCCCAGGGTCCAGTACTGGGACAGTTGCTGTTTTTCAGTCTGTGGGAGGTATCCAGTGATGTTCCCCAGGGTTCAGTTCTTGGACAGCTGCTGTTTTTCAGTCGATGGGAGGTGCACAGTGATGTTCCACAGGGTTCAGTACTGGGACAGCTGCTGTTTTTCAGTCAATGGGAGGTATACAGTGATGTTCCCCAGGGTCCAGGACTGGGACAGCTGCTGTTTTACAATCTCTGAGAGGTATACAGTGATGTTCCCCAGGGTTCAGTACTGGGACAGCTGCTCTTTTTCAGTCTATGGGATGTACACAGTGATGTTTCCCAGTGTTCAGTACTGGGACAGCTGCTGTTTTTCAGACTAGGGAAGTATACAGTGATGTTCCCCAGGGTTCAGTACTGGGACAGCTGCTGTTTTTCAGTCTATGGGAGGTATGCAGTGATGTTCCCCAGGGTTCAGTACTGGGACAGCTGCTGGTTTTCAGACTATGGGAGGTGAACAGTGATGTTCCCCAGGGTTCAGTACTGGGACAGCTGCTGTTTTTCAGTCTATGGGAGGTATACAGTGATGTTCCCCTGGGTTCAGTACTGGGACAGCTGCTGTTTTACAGTCTATGGGAGGTATACAGTGATGTTCCCCAGGGTTCAGTACTGGGACAGCTGCTGTTTTTCAGTCTGTGGGAGGTATACAGTGATGTTCCACAGGGTTCAGTACTGGGACAGCTGCTGTTTTACAGTCTAAGGAAGGGATAAAGTGATGTTCCCCAGGGTTCAGTACTGGGACAGCTGCGGTTTTTCAGACTATGGGAGGTATATAGTGATGTTCCCCAGGGTTCAGTACTGGGACAGCTGCTGTTTTTCATACTATGGGATGTATACCGTGATGTTCCCCAGGGTTCATTACTGCGACAGCTGCTGTTTTACAGTCTATGGGAGGTATACAGTGATGTTCCCCAGGGTTCAGTACTGGGACAGCTGCTGTTTTACAATCTAAGGAAGGGATAAAGTAATGTTCCCCAGGGTTCAGTACTGGGACAGCTGCTGTTTTTCAGACTATGGGAGGTATATAGTGATGTTCCCCAGGGTTCAGTACTGGGACAGCTGCTGTTTTTCAGTCTATGGGATGTACACAGTGATGTTCCCCAGGGGGTTCAGTACTGGGAGAGCTGCTGTTTTTCAGACTATGGGAAGTATACAGTGATGTTCCCCAGGGTTCAGTACTGCGACAGCTGCTGTTTTTCAGTCTATGGGAGGTATACCGTGATGTTCCCCAGGGTTCAGTACTGGGAGAGCTGCTGTTTTGCAGACTATGGGAAGTATACAGTGATGTTCCCCAGGGTTCAGTACTGCGACAGCTGCTGTTTTTCAGTCTATGGGAGGTATACAGTGATGTTCCCCAGGGTTCAGTACTGGGACAGCTGCTGTTTTTCAGACTATGGGAGGTATACAGCGATGTTCCCCAGGGTTCAGTACTGGGACAGCTGCTGTTTTTCAGTCTATGGGAGGTATACAGTGATGTTCCCCAGGGTTCAATAGTGGGACAGCTGCTGTTTTACAGTCTATGGGAGGGATAAAGTGATGCTCCCCAGGGTTCAGTACTGGTACAGGTGCTGTTTTTCAGACTGTGGGAGGCATACAGTGATGTTCCCCAGGGTGCAGTATTGGGACAGCTGCTGTTTTTCAGACTATGGGAGGTATACAGTGATGTTCCCCAGGGTTCAGTACTGCGACAGCTGCAATTTTACAGTCTATGGGAGGTATACAGTGATGTTCCCCAGGGTTCAGTACTGGGACAGCTGCTGTTTTACAGTCTAAGGAAGGGATAAAGTGATGTTCCCCAGGGTTCAGTACTAGGACAGCTGCTGTTTTTCAGACTATGGGAGGTATACAGTTATGTTCCCCAGGGATCAGTACTGGGACAGCTGCTGTTTTTCAGTCTATGGGAGGTATACAGTGATGTTCCACAGGGTTCAGTACTGGGACAGCTGCTGTTTTACAGTCTAAGCAAGGGATAAAGTGATGTTCCCCAGGGTTCAGTACTGGGACAGCTGCGGTTTTTCAGACTATGGGAGGTGTACAGGGATGTTCCCCAGGGTTCAGTTCTGGGACAGCTGCTGTTTTTCATACTATGGGATGTATACAGTGATGTTCCCCAGGGTTCAGTACTGCGACAGCTGCTGTTTTACAGTCTATGGTAGGTATACAGTGATGTCCCCCAGGGTTCAGTACTGGGACAGCTGCTGTTTAACAGTCTAAGGAAGGGATAAGGTGATGTTCCCCAGGGTTCAGTACTGGGACAGCTGCTGTTTTTCAGACTATGGGAGGTATATAGTGATGTTCCCCAGGGTTCAGTACTGGGACAGCTGCTGTTTTTCAGTCCATGGGATGTACACAGTGATGTTCCCCAGGGTTCAGTACTGGGATAGCTGCTGTTTTTCAGACTATGGGAAGTATACAGTGATGTTCCCCAGGGTTCAGTACTGCGACAGCTGCTGTTTTTCAGTCTATGGGAGGTATACAGTGATGTTCCCCAGGGTTCAGTACTGGGACAGCTGCTGTTTTTCAGACTATGGGAGGTATACAGTGATGTTCCCCAGGATTCAGTACTGGGACAGCTGCTGTTTCTCAGAATATGGGAGGTACACAGTGATGTTCCCCAGGGTTCAGTACTGGGACAGCTGCTGCTTTTCAGACTATGGGAGGTATACAGTGATGTTCCCCAGGGTTCAGTACGGGGCCAGCTGCTGTTTTTCAGTCTCTGAGAGGTATACAGTGATGTTCCCCAGGGTCCAGTACTGGGACAGTTGCTGTTTTTCAGTCTGTGGGAGGTATCCAGTGATGTTCGCTAGGGTTCAGTACTTGGACAGCTGCTGTTTTTCAGTCTCTGGGAGGTGCACAGTGATGTTCCCCAGGGTTCAGTACTGGAACAGCTGCTGTTTTTCAGTCTATGGGATGTCCACAGTGATGTTTCCCAGGGTTCAGTACTGGGACAGCTGCTGTTTTTCAGACTAGGGAAGTATACAGTGAAGTTCCCCAGGGTTCAGTACTGGGACAGCTGCTGTTTTTCAGTCTATGGGAGGTATGCAGTGATGTTCCCCAGGGTTCAGTACTGGGACAGCTGCTGGTTTTCAGACTATGGGAGGTGCACAGTGATGTTCCCCAGGGTTCAGTACTGGGACAGCTGCTGTTTTTCAGTCTATGGGAGGTATACAGTGATGTTCCCCAGGGTTCAGTACTGGGACAGCTGCTGTTTTACAGTCTATGGGAGGTATACAGTGATGTTCCCCAGGGTTCAGTACTGGGACAGCTGCTGTTTTTCAGTCTGTGGGAGGTATACAGTGATGTTCCACAGGGTTCAGTTCTGGGACAGCTGCTGTTTTACAGTCTAAGGAAGGGATAAAGTGATGTTCCCCAGGGTTCAGTACTGGGACAGCTGCGGTTTTTCAGACTATGGGAGGTGTACAGGGATGTTCCCCAGGGTTCAGTTCTGGGACAGCTGCTGTTTTCCATACTATGGGATGTATACAGTGATGTTCCCCAGGGTTCAGTACTGCGACAGCTGCTGTTTTACAGTCTATGGGAGGTATACAGTGATGTTCCCCAGGGTTCAGTACTGCGACAGCTGCTGTTTTACAGTCTATGGGAGGTATACAGTGATGTCCCCCAGGGTTCAGTACTGGGACAGCTGCTGTTTTTCAATCTAAGGAAGGGATAAAGTAATGTTCCCCAGGGTTGAGTACTGGGACAGCTGCTGTTTTTCAGACTATGGGAGGTATATAGTGATGTTCCCCAGGGTTCAGTTCTGGGACAGCTGCTGTTTTTCAGTCTATGGGATGTACACAGTGATGTTCCCCAGGGGGTTCAGTACTGGGAGAGCTGCTGTTTTTCAGACTATGGGAAGTATACAGTGATGTTCCCCAGGGTTCAGTACTGCGACAGCTGCTGTTTTTCAGTCTATGGGAGGTATACAGTGATGTTCCCCAGGGTTCAGTACTGGGACAGCTGCTGTTTTTCAGACTATGGGAGGTATACAGTGATGTTCCCCAGGGTTCAGTACTGGGACAGCTGCTGTTTTTCAGTCTATGGGAGGTATACAGTGATGTTCCCCAGGGTTCAGTAGTGGGACAGCTGCTGTTTTACAGTCTATGGGAGGGATAAAGTGATGCTCCCCAGGGTTCAGTACTGGTACAGGTGCTGTTTTTCAGACTGTGGGAGGCATACAGTGATGTTCCCCAGGGTGCAGTACTGGGACAGCTGCTGTTTTTCAGACTATGGGAGGTATACAGTGATGTTCCCCAGGGTTCAGTACTGGGACAGCTGCTGTTTTTCAGTCTATGGGAGGTATACAGTGATGTTCCCCAGGGTTCAGTACTGGGACAGCTGCTGTTTTACAGTCTATGGGAGGTATACAGTGATGTTCCCCAGGGTTCAGTACTGGGACAGCTGCTGTTTTTCAGTCTGTGGGAGGTATACAGTGATGTTCCACAGGGTTCAGTACTGGGACAGCTGCTGTTCTACAGTCTAAGGAAGGGATAAAGTGATGTTCCCCAGGGTTCAGTTCTGGGACAGCTGCGGTTTTTCAGAATATGGGAGGTGTACAGGGATGTTCCCCAGGGTTCAGTTCTGGGACAGCTGCTGTTTTTCATACTATGGGATGTATACAGTGATGTTCCCCAGGGTTCAGTACTGCGACAGCTGCTGTTTTACAGTCTATGGGAGGTATACAGTGATGTTCCCCAGGGTTCAGTACTGCGACAGCTGCTGTTTTACAGTCTATGGGAGAGAGAAAACAGGGAATTATAGACCGGTCAGCCTGACCTCAGTAGTGGGTAAAATGATGGAATCAATTATTAAGGATGTCATAGCAGTGCATCTGGAAAATGGTGACATGATAGGTCCAAGTCAGCATGGATTTGTGAAAGGGAAATCATGCTTGACAAATCTTCTGGAATTTTTTGAGGATGTTTCCAGTAAAGTGGACAAAGGAGAACCAGTTGATGTGGTATATTTGGACTTTCAGAAGGCTTTCGACAAGGTCCCACACAAGAGATTAATGTGCAAAGTTAAAGCACATGGGATTGGGGGTAGTGTGCTGACGTGGATTGAGAACTGGTTGTCAGACAGGAAGCAAAGAGTAGGAGTAAACGGGTACTTTTCAGAATGGCAGGCAGTGACTAGTGGAGTGCCGCAAGGTTCTGTGCTGGGGCCCCAGCTGTTTACATTGTACATTAATGATTTAGACGAGGGGATTAAATGCAGTATCTCCAAATTTGCGGATGATACTAAGTTGGGTGGCAGTGTGAGCTGCGAGGAGGATGCTATTAGGCTGCAGAGTGACTTGGATAGGTTAGGTGAGTGGGCAAATGCATGGCAGATGAAGTATAATGTGGATAAATGTGAGGTTATCCACTTTGGTGGTAAAAACAGAGAGACAGACTATTATCTGAATGGTGACAGATTAGGAAAAGGGAAGGTGCAACGAGACCTGGGTGTCATGGTACATCAGTCATTGAAGGTTGGCATGCAGGTACAGCAGGCGGTTAAGAAAGCAAATGGCATGTTGGCCTTCATAGCGAGGGGATTTGAATACAGGGGCAGGGAGGTGTTGCTACAGTTGTACAGGGCCTTGGTGAGGCCACACCTGGAGTATTGTGTACAGTTTTGGTCTCCTAACTTGAGGAAGGACATTCTTGCTATTGAGGGAGTGCAGCGAAGGTTCACCAGACTGATTCCCGGGATGGCGGGACTGACCTATCAAGAAAGATTGGATCAATTGGGCTTGTATTCACTGGAGTTCAGAAGAATGAGAGGGGACCTCATAGAAACGTTTAAAATTCTGACGGGTTTAGACAGGTTAGATGCAGAAAGAATGTTCCCAATGTTGGGGAAGTCCATAACCAGGGGTCACAGTCTGAGGATAAGGGGTAAGCCATTTAGGACCGAGATGAGGAGAAACTTCTTCACCCAGAGAGTGGTGAACCTGTGGAATTCTCTACCACAGAAAGTAGTTGAGGCCAATTCACTAAATATATTCAAAAGGGAGTTAGATGAAGTCCTTACTACTCGGGGGATCAAGGGTTATGGCGAGAAAGCAGGAAGGGGGTACTGAAGTTTCATGTTCAGCCATGAACTCATTGAATGGCGGTGCAGGCTAGAAGGGCTGAATGGCCTGCTCCTGCACCTATTTTCTATGTTTCTATGTTTCTATGTCCCCCAGGGTTCAGTACTGGGACAGCTGCTGTTTTACAATCAAAGGAAGGGATAAAGTAATGTTCCCCAGGGTTCAGTACTGGGACAGCTGCTGTTTTTCAGACTATGGGAGGTATATAGTGATGTTCCCCAGGGTTCAGTACTGGGACAGCTGCTGTTTTTCAGTCTATGGGATGTACACAGTGATGTTCCCCAGGGGGTTCAGTACTGGGAGAGCTGCTGTTTTTCAGACTATGGGAAGTATACAGTGATGTTCCCCAGGGTTCAGTACTGCGACAGCTGCTGTTTTTCAGTCTATGGGAGGTATACAGTGATGTTCCCCAGGGTTCAGTACTGGGAGAGCTGCTGTTTTTCAGACTATGGGAAGTATACAGTGATGTTCCCCAGGGTTCAGTACTGCGACAGCTGCTGTTTTTCAGTCTATGGGAGGTATACAGTGATGTTCCCCAGGGTTCAGTACTGGGACAGCTGCTGTTTTTCAGACTATGGGAGGTATACAGTGATGTTCCCCAGGGTTCAGTACTGGGACAGCTGCTGTTTTTCAGACTGTGGGAGGCATACAGTGATGTTCCCCAGGGTGCAGTACTGGGACAGCTGCTGTTTTTCAGACTATGGGAGGTATACAGTGATGTTCCCCAGGGTTCAGTACTGCGACAGCTGCAATTTTACAGTCTATGGGAGGTATACAGTGATGTTCCCCAGGGTTCAGTACTGGGACAGCTGCTGTTTTACTGTCTAAGGAAGGGATAAAGTGATGTTCCCCAGGGTTCAGTACTGGGACAGCTGCTGTTTTTCAGACTATGGGAGGTATACAGTGATGTTCCCCAGGGATCAGTACTGGGACAGCTGCTGTTTTTCAGTCTATGGGATGTACACAGTGATGTTCCCCAGGGTTCAGTACTGGGACAGCTGCTGTTTTTCAGACTAGGGAAGTACACAGTGATGTTCCCCAGGGTTCAGTACTGCGACAGCTGCTGTTTTTCAGTCTATGGGAGGTATGCAGTGATGTTCCCCAGGGTTCAGTACTGGGACAGCTGCTGGTTTTCAGACTATGGGAGGTGTACAGTGATGTTCCCCAGGGTTCAGTACTGGGACAGCTGCTGTTTTTCAGTCTATGGGAGGTATACAGTGATGTTCCCCAGGGTTCAGTACTGGGACAGCTGCTGTTTTACAGTCTATGGTAGGTATACAGTGATGTTCCCCAGGGTTCAGTACTGGGACAGCTGCTGTTTTTCAGTCTGTGGGAGGTATACAGTGATGTTCCACAGGGTTCAGTACTCGGACAGCTGCTGTTTTACAGTCTAAGGAAGGGATAAAGTGATGTTCCCCAGGGTTCAGTACTGGGACAGCTGCGGTTTTTCAGACTATGGGAGGTGTACAGGGATGTTCCCCAGGGTTCAGTTCTGGGACAGCTGCTGTTTTTCATACTATGGGATGTATACAGTGATGTTCCCCAGGGTTCAGTACTGCGACAGCTGCTGTTTTACAGTCTATGGTAGGTATACAGTGATGTCCCCCAGGGTTCAGTACTGGGACAGCTGCTGTTTAACAGTCTAAGGAAGGGATAAAGTGATGTTCCCCAGGGTTCAGTACTGGGAGAGCTGCTGTTTTTCAGACTATGGGAAGTATACAGTGATGTTCCCCAGGGTTCAGTACTGCGACAGCTGCTGTTTTTCAGTCTATGGGAGGTATACAGTGATGTTCCCCAGGGTTCAGTACTGGGACAGCTGCTGTTTTTCAGACTATGGGAGGTATACAGTGATGTTCCCCAGGGTTCAGTACTGGGACAGCTGCTGTTTTTCTGTCTATGGGAGGTATACAGTGATGTTCCCCAGGATTCAGTACTGGGACAGCTGCTGTTTCTCAGAATATGGGAGGTATACAGTGATGTTCCCCAGGGTTCAGTACTGGGACAGCTGCTGCTTTTCAGACTATGGGAGGTATACAGTGATGTTCCCCAGGGTTCAGTACGGGGCCAGCTGTTGTTTTTCAGTCTCTGAGAGGTATACAGTGATGTTCCCCAGGGTCCAGTACTGGGACAGTTGCTGTTTTTCAGTCTGTGGGAGGTATCCAGTGATGTTCGCTAGGGTTCAGTACTTGGACAGCTGCTGTTTTTCAGTCTCTGGGAGGTGCACAGTGATGTTCCCCAGGGTTCAGGACTGGGACAGCTGCTGTTTTTCAGTCTATGAGAGGTATACAGTGATGTTCCCCAGGGTTCAGTACTGGAACAGCTGCTGTTTTTCAGTCTATGGGATGTCCACAGTGATGTTTCCCAGGGTTCAGTACTGGGACAGCTGCTGTTTTTCAGACTAGGGAAGTATACAGTGAAGTTCCCCAGGGTTCAGTACTGGGACAGCTGCTGTTTTTCAGTCGATGGGAGGTGTGCAGTGATGTTCCCCAGGGTTCAGTACTGGGACAGCTGCTGGTTTTCAGACTATGGGAGGTGTACAGTGATGTTCCCCAGGGTTCAGTACTGGGACAGCTGCTGTTTTTCAGTCTATGGGAGGTATACAGTGATGTTCCCCAGGGTTCAGTACAGGGACAGCTGCTGTTTTACAGTCTATGGGAGGTATACAGTGATGTTCCCCAGGGTTCAGTACTGGGACAGCTGCTGTTTTTCAGTCTGTGGGAGGTATACAGTGATGTTCCACAGGGTTCAGTACTGGGACAGCTGCTGTTTTACAGTCTAAGGAAGGGATAAAGTGATGTTCCCCAGGGTTCAGTACTGGGACAGCTGCGGTTTTTCAGACTATGGGAGGTGTACAGGGATGTTCCCCAGGGTTCAGTTCTGGGACAGCTGCTGTTTTTCATACTATGGGATGTATACAGTGATGTTCCCCAGGGTTCAGTACTGCGACAGCTGCTGTTTTACAGTCTATGGGAGGTATACAGTGATGTTCCCCAGGGTTCAGTACTGCGGCAGCTGCTGTTTTACAGTCTATGGGAGGTATACAGTGATGTCCCCCAGGGTTCAGTACTGGGACAGCTGCTGTTTTACAGTCTAAGGAAGGGATAAAGTGATGTTCCCCAGGGTTCAGTACTGGGACAGCTGCTGTTTTTCAGACTATGGTAGGTATATAGTGATGTTCCCCAGGGTTCAGTACTGGAACAGCTGCTGTTTTTCAGTCTATGGGATGTACACAGTGATGTTCCCCAGGGTTCAGTACTGGGAGAGCTGCTGTTTTTCAGACTATGGGAAGTATACAGTGATGTTCCCCAGGGTTCAGTACTGCGACAGCTGCTGTTTTTCAGTCTATGGGAGGTATACAGTGATGTTCCCCAGGGGTCAGTACTGGGACAGCTGCTGTTTTTCAGACTATGGGAGGTAAACAGTGATGTTCCCCAGGGTTCAGTACTGGGACAGCTGCTGTTTTTCAGTCTATGGGAGGTATACAGTGATGTTCCCCAGTGTTCAGTAGTGGGACAGCTGCTGTTTTACAGTCTATGGGAGGGATAAAGTGATGTTCCCCAGGGTTCAGTACTGGTACAGGTGCTGTTTTTCAGACTGTGGAAGGTATACAGTGATGTTCCCCAGGGTTCAGTACTGGGACAGCTGTTGTTTTACAGTCTATGGGAGGTATACAATGATGTTCCCCAGGGTACAGTACTGGGACAGCTGCTGTTTTTCAGACGATGGGAGGTATACAGTGATGTTCCCCAGGGTTCAGTACTCGGACAGCTGCTGTTTTACAGACTATGGGAGGTATACAGTGATGTTCCCCAGGGTTCAGTACTGGGACAGCTGCTGTTTTTCAGTCTTTGGGAGGTGTGCAGTGATGTTTCCCAGGGTTCAGTAGTGGGACAGCTGCTGTTTTTCAGACTATGGGAGGTATACAGTGATGTTCCCCAGGGTTCAGTACTGGGACAGCTGCTGTTTTTCAGACTATGGGAGGTATACAGTGATGTTCCCCAGGGTTCAGTACTGGGACAGCTGCTATTTTTCAGTCTATGGGAGGTGTACAGTGATGTTCCACAGGTTTCAGTACTGGGACAGCTGCTGTTTTTCAGTCTATGGGATGTACACAGTGATGTTCCCCAGGGTTCAGTACTGGGAAAGCTGCTGTTTTTCAGACTATGGGAAGTATACAGTGATGTTCCTCAGGGTTCAGTGCTGCGACAGCTGCTGTTTTTCAGTCTATGGGAGGGATAAAGTGATGTTCCCCAGGGTTCAGTACTGGGACAGCTGCTGTTTTTCAGACTGTGTGAGGTATACAGTGATGTTCCCCAGGGTTCAGTACTGGGACAGCTGCTGTTTTGCAGTATATGGGAGGTAAACAGTGATGTTCCCCAGGTTGCAGTGCTGGGAGAGCTGATGTTTTTCAGACAATGGGACGTATACAGTGATGTTCCCCAGGGTTCAGTTCTGGGACAGCTGCTGTTTTACAGTCTATGGGAGGTATACAGTGATGTTCCCCAGGGTTCAGTACGGGGACAGCTGCTGTTTTTCAGTCTCTGAGAGGTACACAGTGATGTTCCCCAAGGTCCAGTACTGGGACAGTTGCTGTTTTTCAGACTATGGGAGGTATACAGTGATGTTCCCCAGGGTTCAGTACTGGGACAGCTGCTGTTTTTCAGTCAATGGGAGGTATGCAGTGATGTTCCCCAGGGTTCAGGACTGGGACAGCTGCTGTTTTTCAGTCTATGAGAGGTATACAGTGATGTTCCCCAGGGTTCACTACTGGGACAGCTGCTGTTTTTGAGTCTAAGGAATGCAGACAGTGATGTTCCCCAGGGTTCAGTGCTGGGACAGCTGCTGTTTTACAGTCTATGGGAGGTATACAGTGATGTTCCCCAGGGTCCAGTACTGGGACAGTTGCTGTTTTTCAGTCTGTGGGAGGTATCCAGTGATGTTCGCTAGGGTTCAGTACTTGGACAGCTGCTGTTTTTCAGTCTCTGGGAGGTGCACAGTGATGTTCCCCAGGGTTCAGGACTGGGACAGCTGCTGTTTTTCAGTCTATGAGAGGTATACAGTGATGTTCCCCAGGGTTCAGTACTGGAACAGCTGCTGTTTTTCAGTCGATGGGAGGTGTGCAGTGATGTTCCCCAGGGTTCAGTACTGGGACAGCTGCTGGTTTTCAGACTATGGGAGGTGTACAGTGATGTTCCCCAGGGTTCAGTACTGGGACAGCTGCTGTTTTTCAGTCTATGGGAGGTATACAGTGATGTTCCCCAGGGTTCAGTACTGGGACAGCTGCTGTTTTACAGTCTATGGGAGGTATACAGTGATGTTCCCCAGGGTTCAGTACTGGGACAGCTGCTGTTTTTCAGTCTGTGGGAGGGATAAAGTGATGTTCCCCAGGGTTCAGTACTGGGACAGCTGCGGTTTTTCAGACTATGGGAGGTGTACAGGGATGTTCCCCAGGGTTCAGTTCTGGGACAGCTGCTGTTTTTCATACTATGGGATGTATACAGTGATGTTCCCCAGGGTTCAGTACTGCGACAGCTGCTGATTTACAGTCTATGGGAGGTATACAGTGATGTTCCCCAGGGTTCAGTACTGCGGCAGCTGCTGTTTTACAGTCTATGGGAGGTATACAGTGATGTCCCCCAGGGTTCAGTACTGGGACAGCTGCTGTTTTACAGTCTAAGGAAGGGATAAAGTGATGTTCCCCAGGGTTCAGTACTGGGACAGCTGCTGTTTTTCAGACTATGGTAGGTATATAGTGATGTTCCCCAGGGTTCAGTACTGGAACAGCTGCTGTTTTTCAGTCTATGGGATGTACACAGTGATGTTCCCCAGGGTTCAGTACTGGGAGAGCTGCTGTTTTTCAGACTATGGGAAGTATACAGTGATGTTCCCCAGGGTTCAGTACTGCGACAGCTGCTGTTTTTCAGTCTATGGGAGGTATACAGTGATGTTCCCCAGGGGTCAGTACTGGGACAGCTGCTGTTTTTCAGACTATGGGAGGTAAACAGTGATGTTCCCCAGGGTTCAGTACTGGGACAGCTGCTGTTTTTCAGTCTATGGGAGGTATACAGTGATGTTCCCCAGTGTTCAGTAGTGGGACAGCTGCTGTTTTACAGTCTATGGGAGGGATAAAGTGATGTTCCCCAGGGTTCAGAACTGGTACAGGTGCTGTTTTTCAGACTGTGGAAGGTATACAGTGATGTTTCCCAGGGTTCAGTACTGGGACAGCTGTTGTTTTACAGTCTATGGGAGGTATACAATGATGTTCCCCAGGGTACAGTACTGGGACAGCTGCTGTTTTTCAGACGATGGGAGGTATACAGTGATGTTCCCCAGGGTTCAGTACTCGGACAGCTGCTGTTTTACAGACTATGGGAGGTATACAGTGATGTTCCCCAGGGTTCAGTACTGGGACAGCTGCTGTTTTGCAGTTTATGGGATGTATACAGTGATGTTCCCCAGGATTCAGTACTGGGACAGCTGCAGTTTTTGAGAATATGGGAGGTATACAGTGATGTTCCCCAGGGTTCAGTACGGGGACAGCTGCTGTTTTTCAGTCTCTGAGAGGTATACAGTGATGTTCCCCAGGGTCCAGTACTGGGACAGTTGCTGTTTTTCAGTCTGTGGGAGGTATCCAGTGATGTTCCCCAGGGTTCAGTACTTGGACAGCTGCTGTTTTTCAGTCTATGGGAGGTGCACAGTGATGTTCCCCAGGGTTCAGTACTGGGACAGCTGCTGTTTTTCATTACTATGGGAGGTGTACAGTGATGTTCCCCAAGGTTCAGTACTGGGAAAGCTGCTGTTTTTCAGTCAATGGGAGGTATACAGTGATGTTCCCCAGGGTTCAGGACTGGGACAGCTGCTGTTTTTCAGTGTATGAGAGGTATACAGTGATGTTCCCCAGGGTTCAGTACTGGGACAGCTGCTGTTTTTCAGTCTTTGGGAGGTGTGCAGTGATGTTTCCCAGGGTTCAGTAGTGGGACAGCTGCTGTTTTTCAGACTATGGGAGGTATACAGTGATGTTCCCCAGGGTTCAGTACTGGGACAGCTGCTGTTTTTCAGACTATGGGAGGTATACAGTGATGTTCCCCAGGGTTCAGTACTGGGACAGCTGCTGTTTTTCAGTTTATGGGAGGTGTACAGTGATGTTCCACAGGTTTCAGTACTGGGACAGCTGCTGTTTTTCAGTCTATGGGATGTACACAGTGATGTTCCCCAGGGTTCAGTACTGGGAAAGCTGCTGTTTTTCAGACTATGGGAAGTATACAGTGATGTTCCTCAGGGTTCAGTGCTGCGACAGCTGCTGTTTTTCAGTCTATGGGAGGGATAAAGTGATGTTCCCCAGGGTTCAGTACTGGGACAGCTGCTGTTTTTCAGACTGTGTGAGGTATACAGTGATGTTCCCCAGGGTTCAGTACTGGGACAGCTGCTGTTTTGCAGTATATGGGAGGTAAACAGTGATGTTCCCCAGGTTGCAGTGCTGGGAGAGCTGATGTTTTTCAGACTATGGGACGTATACAGTGATGTTCCCCAGGGTTCAGTTCTGGGACAGCTGCTGTTTTACAGTCTATGGGAGGTATACAGTGATGTTCCCCAGGGTTCAGTACTGGGACAGCTGGTGCTTTTCAGACTATGGGAGGTATACAGTGATGTTCCCCAGGGTTCAGTACGGGGACAGCTGCTGTTTTTCAGTCTCTGAGAGGTAAACAGTGATGTTCCCCAAGGTCCAGTACTGGGACAGCTGCTGTTTTTCAGTCTATGGGAGGTGTACAGTGATGTTCCACAGGTTTCAGTACTGGGACAGCTGCTGTTTTTCAGTCTATGGGATGTACACAGTGATGTTCCCCAGGGTTCAGTACTGGGAAAGCTGCTGTTTTTCAGACTATGGGAAGAATACAGTGATGTTCCTCAGGGTTCAGTGCTGCGACAGCTGCTGTTTTTCAGTCTATGGGAGGGATAAAGTGATGTTCCCCAGGGTTCAGTACTGGGACAGCTGCTGTTTTTCAGACTGTGTGAGGTATACAGTGATGTTCCCCAGGGTTCAGTACTGGGACAGCTGCTGTTTTGCAGTATATGGGAGGTAAACAGTGATGTTCCCCAGGTTGCAGTGCTGGGAGAGCTGATGTTTTTCAGACTATGGGACGTATACAGTGATGTTCCCCAGGGTTCAGTTCTGGGACAGCTGCTGTTTTACAGTCTATGGGAGGTATACAGTGATGTTCCCCAGGGTTCAGTACTGGGACAGCTGGTGCTTTTCAGACTATGGGAGGTATACAGTGATGTTCCCCAGGGTTCAGTACGGGGACAGCTGCTGTTTTTCAGTCTCTGAGAGGTACACAGTGATGTTCCCCAAGGTCCAGTACTGGGACAGTTGCTGTTTTTCAGACTATGGGAGGTATACAGTGATGTTCCCCAGGGTTCAGTACTGGGACAGCTGCTGTTTTTCAGTCAATGGGAGGTATGCAGTGATGTTCCCCAGGGTTCAGGACTGGGACAGCTGCTGTTTTTCAGTCTATGAGAGGTATACAGTGATGTTCCCCAGGGTTCACTACTGGGACAGCTGCTGTTTTTGAGTCTAAGGAATGCAGACAGTGATGTTCCCCAGGGTTCAGTACTGGGACAGCTGCTGTTTTTCAGTCTATGGGATGTATACAGTGATGTTCCCCAGGGTTCACTGCTGGGACAGCTGCTGTTTTTCAGACTATGGGAGGTGTACAGGGATGTTCTCCAGGGTTCAGTTCTGGGACAGCTGCTATTTTTCAGACTATGGGATGTATACAGTGATGTTCCCCAGGGATTAGTACTGGGACAGCTGCTGTTTTTCAGACTGTGGGAGGGATACAGTGATGTTCCCCAGGGTTCAGTACTGGGACAGCTGCTGTTTTACAGTCTATGGGAGGTATACAGTGATGTTCCCCAGGGTTCAGTACTGGGACAGCTGCTGTTTTTCAGACTATGGGAGGTATACAGTGATGTTCCCCGGGTTCAGTTCTGGGACCGCTGCTGTTTTACAGTCTATGGGAGGTATACAGTGATGTTCACCAGGGTTCAGTACTGGGACAGCTGCTGTTTTTCAGAATATGGGAGGTATACTGTGATGTTCCCCAGGGTTCAGTTCTGTGACAGCTGCTGTTTTTCCGACTATGGGATGTATACAGTGATGTTCCCCAGGGATTAGTACTGGGACAGCTGCTGT
The DNA here is from genome assembly GCF_044704955.1 of Pristiophorus japonicus. NCBI lineage: Eukaryota > Metazoa > Chordata > Chondrichthyes > Pristiophoridae > Pristiophorus > Pristiophorus japonicus. Next base: position 1,150,971 of record NW_027254729.1, on the reverse strand, counting down.
TTTTCAGTCTATGGGATGAATACAGTGATGTTCCCCAGGGTTCAGTACTGGGACAGCTGCTGTTTTTCAGTCTATGGGAGGTTTACAGTGATGTTCCCCAGGGTTCAGTCCTGGGACAGCTGCTGTTTTTCAGACTATGGGATGTATACAGTGATGTTCCCCAGGGATGAGTACTGGGACAGCTGCTGTTTTTCAGTCTATGGGATGAATACAGTGATGTTTCCCTGGGTTCAGTACTGGGACAGCTGCTGTTTTTCAGTCTATGGGACGATTACAGTGATGTTCCCCAGGGTTCAGTCCTGGGACATCTGCTGTTTTTCAGACTATGGGAGGTATACAGTGATGTTCCCCAGGGTTCAGTACTGCGACAGCTGCTGTTTTACAGTCTATGGGAGGTATACAGTGATGTTCCCCAGGGTTCAGTACTGGGACAGCTGCTGCTTTACAGTCTAAGGAAGGGATAAAGTGATGTTCCCCAGGGTTCAGTACTGGGACAGCTGCTGTTTTTCAGACTATGGGAGGTATACAGTGATTTTCCCCAGGGTTCAGTATTGGGACAGCTGCTGTTTTTCAGTCTATGGGATGTACACAGTGATGTTCCCCAGGGTTCAGTACTGGGACAGCTGCTGTTTTTCAGACTATGGGAAGTATACAGTGATGTTCCCCAGGGTTCAGTACTGCGACAGCTGCTGTTTTTCAGTCTATGGGAGGTATACAGTGATGTTCCCCAGGGTTCAGTACTGGGACAGCTACTGTTTTTCAGACTATGGGAGGTATACAGTGATGTTCCCCAGGGTTCAGTACTGGGACAGCTGCTGTTTTTCAGACTGTGGGAGGTATACAGTGATGTTCCCCAGGGTTCAGTACTGGGACAGCTGCTGTTTTACAGTCTATGGGAGGTATACAGTGATGTTCCCCAGGGTTCAGTACTGGGACAGCTGCTGTTTTTCAGACTATGGGAGGTATACAGTGATGTTCCCCAGGGTTCAGTTCTGGGACAGCTGCTGTTTTACAGTCTATGGGAGGTATACAGTGATGTTCACCAGGGTTCAGTACTGGGACAGCTGCTGTTTTTCAGAATATGGGAGGTATACTGTGATGTTCCCCAGGGTTCAGTACTGGGACAGCTGCTGTTTTTCAGACTACGGGAGGTGTACAGGGATGTTCCCCAGGGTTCAGTTCTGGGACAGCTGCTGTTTTTCAGACTATGGGATGTATACAGTGATGTTCCCCAGTGATTAGTACCGGGACAGCTGCTGTTTTTCAGTCTATGGGATGAATACAGTGATGTTCCCCAGGGTTCAGTACTGGTACTGCTGATGTTTTTCAGTCTATGGGAGGTTTACAGTGATGTTCCCCAAGGTTCAGTACTGCGACAGCTGCTGTTTTACAGTCTATGGGAGGTATACAGTGATGTTCCCCAGGGTTCAGTACTGGGACAGCTGCTGTTTTACAGTCTAAGGAAGGGATAAAGTAATGTTCCCCAGGGTTCAGTACTGGGACAGCTGCTGTTTTTCAGACTATGGGAGGTATACAGTGATGTTCCCCAGGGTTCAGTACTGGGACAGCTGCTGTTTTTCAGTCTATGGGATGTACACAGTGATGTTCCCCAGGGTTCAGTACTGGGACAGCTGCTGTTTGTCAGACTATGGGAAGTATACAGTGATGTTCCCCAGGGTTCAGTACTGCGACAGCTGCTGTTTTTCAGTCTATGGGAGGTACACAGTGATGTTCCCCAGGGTTCAGTACTGGGACAGCTACTGTTTTTCAGACTATGGGAGGTATACAGTGATGTTCCCCAGGGTTCAGTAGTGGGACAGCTGCTGTTTTTCAGTCTATGGGAGGTATACAGTGATGTTCCACAGGGTTCAGTACTGGGACAGCTGCTGTTTTACAGTCTATGGGAGGGATAAAGTGATGTTCCCCAGGGTTCAGTACTGGGACAGCTGCTGTTTTGCAGACTGTGGGAGGTATACAGTGATGTTCCCCAGGGTTCAGTACTGGGACAGCTGCTGTTTTACAGTCTATGGGAGGTATACAGTGATGTTCCCCAGGGTTCAGTACTGGGACAGCTGCTGTTTTTCAGACTATGGGAGGTATACAGTGATGTTCCCCAGGGTTCAGTTCTGGGACAGCTGCTGTTTTACAGTCTATGGGAGGTATACAGTGATGTTCACCTGGGTTCAGTACTGGGACAGCTGCTGTTTTTCAGAATATGGGAGGTATACTGTGATGTTCCCCAGGGTTCAGTACTGGGACAGCTGCTGCTTTTCAGTCTATGGGAGTTGTACATTGATGTTCCCCAAGGTTCAATACAGGGACAGCTGCTGTTTTTCAGACTATGGGAGGTATACAGTGATGTTCCCCAGGGTACAGTACGGGGACAGCTGCTGTTTTTCTGTCTCTGAGAGGGATACAGTGATGATCCCCAGGGTCCAGTACTGGGACAGTTGCTGTTTTTCAGTTTGTGGGAGGTATCTAGTGATGTTCCCCAGGGTTCAGTTCTTGGACAGCAGCTGTTTTTCAGTCTATGGGAGGTTTTCAGTGATGTTCCCCAGGGTTCAGTACTGGGACAGCTGCTGTTTTTCAGACTATGGGAGGAAAACAGTGATGTTCCCCAGGGTTCAGTACTGGGACAGCTGCTGTTTTTCAGTTAATGGGAGGTATACAGTGATGTTCCCCAGGGTTCAGTACTGGGACAGCTGCAGTTTTTCAGTCTATGGGAGGTATACAGTGATGTTCCCCAGGGTTCAGTACTGTGACAGCTGCTGTTTTTGAGTCTATGGGATGTAGACAGTGATGTTCCCCAGGTTTCAGTACTGGGACAGCTGCTGTTTTTCAGTCTATGGGATGTATACAATGATGTTCCCCAGGGTTCAGTACTGGGGCAGCTGCTGTTTTTCAGTCTTTGGGAGGTATACAGTGATGTTCCCCAGGGATCAGTACTGGGACAGCTGCTGTTTTTCAGACTATGGGAGGTATACAGTGATGTTCCCCAGGGTTCAGTACTGGGACAGCTGCTGTTTTTCAGTCTATGGGAGGTATACAGTGATGTTCCCCAGGGTTCAGTTCTGGGACAGCTGCTGTTTTTCAGACTATGGGAGGTGTACAGGGATGTTCCCCAGGGTTCAGTTCTGGGACAGCTGCTGTTTTTCAGTCTATGGGATGTAAACAGTGATGTTCCCCAGGTTTTAGTTCTGGGACAGCTGCTGTTTTTCAGTCTGCGGGAGGTATACAGTGATGTTCCCCAAGGTTCAGGACTGGGACAGCTGCTGTTTTTCAGTGTATGTGAGGTATACAGTGATGTTCCCCAGGGTTTAGTACTGGGACACCTGTTGTTTTTCAGTCTATGGGGGGTATACAGTGATGTTCCCCACGGTTCAGTACTGGGACAGCTGTTGTTTTTAAGTCTATGGGAGGTATACAGTGATGTTCCCCAATGTTCAGTACTGCGACAGCTGCTGTTTTTCAGACTATGGGAGGTATACACTGATGTTCCCCAGGGTTCAGTACTGCGCCAGCTGCTGTTTTTCAGTCTATGGGAGGTATACACTGATGTTCCCCAGAGTTCAGTACTGGGACAGCTACAGTTTTTCAGACTATGGGAGGTATACAGTGATGTTCCCCAGGGTTCAGTACTGGGACAGCTGCTGTTTTACAGTCTATGGGAGGTATACTGTGATGTTCCCCAGGGTTCAGTACTGGGACAGCTGCTGTTTTTCAGTCTATGGGAGGTATACAGTGATGTTCCCCAGGGTTCAGTACTGGGACAGCTGCTGTTTTATAGTCTAAGGAAAGGATAAAGTGATGTTCCCCAGGGTTCAGTCCTGGGATAGCTGCTGTTTTTCAGTCTGTGGGATGTACACAGTGATGTTCCCCAAATTTCAGTACTGGGACAGCTGCTATTTTTCAGACTATGGGAAGTATACAGTGATGTTCCCCAGGGTTCAGTACTGCGACAGCTGCTGTTTTTCAGTCTATGGGAGGCATACAGTGATGTTCCCCAGGGTTCAGTACTGGGACAGCTACTGTTTTTAAGACTATGGGAGGCATACAGTGATGTTCCCCAGGGTTCAGTACTGGGACAGCTGCTGTTTTTCAGTCGATGGGAGGTTTACAGTGATGTTCCACAGGGTTCAGTACTGGGACAGCTGCTGTTTTACAGTCTATGGGAGGGATATAGTGATGTTCCACAGGGTTCAGTACTGGGACAGCTGCTGTTTTTCAGACTGTGGGAGGTATACAGTGATGTTCCCCAGGGTTCAGTACTGGGACAGCTGCTGTTTTACAGTCTATGGGAGGTATACAGTGATGTTCCCCAGGGTTCAGTACTGGGACAGCTGCTCTTTTTCAGTCTATGGGATGTATACAGTCATGTTCCCCAGGATTCAGTAATAGGACAGCTGCTGTTTTTCAGAATATGGGCGGGATACAGTGATGTTCCCCAGGGTTCAGTACTGGGACAGCTGCTGTTTTTCAGACTATGGGAGGTATACAGTGATGTTCCCCAGGGTTCAGTACTGGGACAGCTGCTGTTTGTCAGTCAATGGGAGGTACACAGTGATGTTCCCCAGGGTTCAGTACTGGGACAGCGGCAGTTTTTCAGTATATGGGAGTTATACAGTGATGTTCCCCAGGGTTCAGTACTGCGACAGCTGCTGTTTTACAGTCTATGGGAGGTATACAGTGATGTTCCCCAGGGTTCAGTACTGGTACAGCTGCTGTTGTACATTCTAAGGAAAGGATAAAGTGATGTTCCCCAGGATTCAGTACTGGGACAGATGCTGTTTTTCAGACTATGGGAGGTATACAGTGATGTTCCCCAGGGTTCAGTCCTGGGACAGCTGCTGTTTTTCAGTCTATGGGATGTACACAGTGATGTTCCCCAGGTTTCAGTACTGGGACAGCTGCTGTTTTTCAGACTATGGGAAGTATACAGTGATGTTCCCCAGGGTTCAGTACTGCGCCAGCTGCTGTTTTTCAGTCTATGGGAGGTATACACTGATGTTCCCCAGAGTTCAGTACTGGGACAGCTACTGTTTTTCAGACTATGGAAGGTATACAGTGATGTTCCCCAGGGTTCAGTACTGGGACTGCTGCTGTTTTACAGTCTATGGGAGGTCTCCTGTGATGTTCCCCAGGGTTCAGTACTGGGACAGCTGCTGTTTTTCAGTCTATGGGAGGTATACAGTGATGTTCCCCAGGGTTCAGTACTGGGACAGCTGCTGTTTTATAGTCTAAGGAAAGGATAAAGTGATGTTCCCCAGGGTTCAGTCCTGGGATAGCTGCTGTTTTTCAGTCTATGGGATGTACACAGTGATGTTCCCCAAATTTCAGTACTGGGACAGCTGCTGTTTTTCAGACTATGGGAAGTATACAGTGATGTTCCCCAGGGTTCAGTACTGCGACAGCTGCTGTTTTTCAGTCTATGGGAGGCATACAGTGATGTTCCCCAGGGTTCAGTACTGGGACAGCTACTGTTTTTAAGACTATGGGAGGCATACAGTGATGTTCCCCAGGGTTCAGTACTGGGACAGCTGCTGTTTTTCAGTCGATGGGAGGTTTACAGTGATGTTCCACAGGGTTCAGTACTGGGACAGCTGCTGTTTTACAGTCTATGGGAGGGATATAGTGATGTTCCCCAGGGTTCAGTACTGGGACAGCTGCTGTTTTACAGTCTATGGGAGGTATACAGTGATGTTCCCCAGGGTTCAGTACTGGGACAGCTGCTCTTTTTCAGTCTATGGGATGTATACAGTCATGTTCCCCAGGATTCAGTAATAGGACAGCTGCTGTTTTTCAGAATATGGGCGGGATACAGTGATGTTCCCCAGGGTTCAGTACTGGGACAGCTGCTGTTTTTCAGACTATGGGAGGTATACAGTGATGTTCCCCAGGGTTCAGTACTGGGACAGCTGCTGTTTGTCAGTCAATGGGAGGTACACAGTGATGTTCCCCAGGGTTCAGTACTGGGACAGCGGCAGTTTTTCAGTATATGGGAGTTATACAGTGATGTTCCCCAGGGTTCAGTACTGCGACAGCTGCTGTTTTACAGTCTATGGGAGGTATACAGTGATGTTCCCCAGGGTTCAGTACTGGGACAGCTGCTCTTTTTCAGTCTATGGGATGTATACAGTCATGTTCCCCAGGATTCAGTAATAGGACAGCTGCTGTTTTTCAGAATATGGGCGGGATACAGTGATGTTCCCCAGGGTTCAGTACTGGGACAGCTGCTGTTTTTCAGACTATGGGAGGTATACAGTGATGTTCCCCAGGGTTCAGTACTGGGACAGCTGCTGTTTGTCAGTCAATGGGAGGTACACAGTGATGTTCCCCAGGGTTCAGTACTGGGACAGCGGCAGTTTTTCAGTATATGGGAGTTATACAGTGATGTTCCCCAGGGTTCAGTACTGCGACAGCTGCTGTTTTACAGTCTATGGGAGGTATACAGTGATGTTCCCCAGGGTTCAGTACTGGTACAGCTGCTGTTGTACATTCTAAGGAAAGGATAAAGTGATGTTCCCCAGGATTCAGTACTGGGACAGATGCTGTTTTTCAGACTATGGGAGGTATACAGTGATGTTCCCCAGGGTTCAGTCCTGGGACAGCTGCTGTTTTTCAGTCTATGGGATGTACACAGTGATGTTCCCCAGGGTTCAGTACTGGGACAGCTGCTGTTTTTCAGACTATGGGAAGTATACAGTGATGTTCCCCAGGGTTCAGTACTGCGCCAGCTGCTGTTTTTCAGTCTATGGGAGGTATACACTGATGTTCCCCAGAGTTCAGTACTGGGACAGCTACTGTTTTTCAGACTATGGAAGGTATACAGTGATGTTCCCCAGGGTTCAGTACTGGGACTGCTGCTGTTTTACAGTCTATGGGAGGTCTCCTGTGATGTTCCCCAGGGTTCAGTACTGGGACAGCTGCTGTTTTTCAGTCTATGGGAGGTATACAGTGATGTTCCCCAGGGTTCAGTACTGGGACAGCTGCTGTTTTATAGTCTAAGGAAAGGATAAAGTGATGTTCCCCAGGGTTCAGTCCTGGGATAGCTGCTGTTTTTCAGTCTATGGGATGTACACAGTGATGTTCCCCAAATTTCAGTACTGGGACAGCTGCTGTTTTTCAGACTATGGGAAGTATACAGTGATGTTCCCCAGGGTTCAGTACTGCGACAGCTGCTGTTTTTCAGTCTATGGGAGGCATACAGTGATGTTCCCCAGGGTTCAGTACTGGGACAGCTACTGTTTTTAAGACTATGGGAGGCATACAGTGATGTTCCCCATGGTTCAGTACTGGGACAGCTGCTGTTTTTCAGACTGTGGGAGGTATACAGTGATGTTCCCCAGGGTTCAGTACTGGGACAGCTGCTGTTTTACAGTCTATGGGAGGTATACAGTGATGTTCCCCAGGGTTCAGTACTGGGACAGCTGCTGTTTTTCAGACTATGGGAGGTATACAGTGTTGTTCCCCAGGTTTCAGTTCTGGGACAGCTGCTGTTTTACAGTCTATGGGAGGTATACAGTGATGTTCCCCAGCGTTCAGTTCTGGGACAGCTGCTGTTTTACAGTCTATGGGAGGTATACAGTGATGTTCCCCAGGGTTCAGTACTGGGACAGCTGCTCTTTTTCAGTCTATGGGATGTATACAGTGATGTTCCCCAGGATTCAGTAATAGGACAGCTGCTGTTTTTCAGAATATGGGAGGTATACAGTGATGTTCCCCAGGGTTCAGTACTGGGACAGCTGCTTTTTTTCAGACTATGGGAGGTATACAGTGATGTTCCCCAGGGTTCAGTACTGGGACAGCTGCTGTTTGTCAGTCAATGGGAGATATACAGTGATGTTCCCCAGGGTTCAGTACTGGGACAGCGGCAGTTTTTCAGTATATGGGAGGTATACAGTGATGTTCCCCAGGGTTCAGTGCTGCGACAGCTGCTGTTTTACAGTCTATGGGAGGTATACAGTGATGTTCCACAGGGTTCAGTACTGGTACAGCTGCTGTTCTACAGTCGAAAGAATGGATAAAGTGATGTTCCACAGGGTTCAGTACTGGGACAGCTGCTGTTTTATAGTCTAAGGAAAGGATAAAGTGATGTTCCCCAGGGTTCAGTCCTGGGATAGCTGCTGTTTTTCAGTCTATGGGATGTACACAGTGATGTTCCCCAAATTTCAGTACTGGGACAGCTGCTGTTTTTCAGACTATGGGAAGTATACAGTGATGTTCCCCAGGGTTCAGTACTGGGACAGCTACTGTTTTTCAGACTATGGAAGGTATACAGTGATGTTCCCCAGGGTTCAGTACTGGGACTGCTGCTGTTTTACAGTCTATGGGAGGTCTCCTGTGATGTTCCCCAGGGTTCAGTACTGGGACAGCTGCTGTTTTTCAGTCTATGGGAGGTTTACAGTGATGTTCCACAGGGTTCAGTACTGGGACAGCTGCTGTTTTACAGTCTATGGGAGGGATAAAGTGATGTTCCCCAGGGTTCAGTACTGGGACAGCTGCTGTTTTTCAGACTGTGGGAGGTATACAGTGATGTTCCCCAGGGTTCAGTCCTGGGACAGCTGCTGTTTTACAGTCTATGGGAGGTATACAGTGATGTTCCCCAGGGTTCAGTACTGGGACAGCTGCTGTTTTTCAGACTATGGGAGGTATACAGTGTTGTTCCCCAGGGTTCAGTTCTGGGACAGCTGCTGTTTTACAGTCTATGGGAGGTATACAGTGATGTTCCCCAGCGTTCAGTTCTGGGACAGCTGCTGTTTTACAGTCTATGGGAGGTATACAGTGATGTTCCCCAGGGTTCAGTACTGGGACAGCTGCTCTTTTTCAGTCTATGGGATGTATACAGTGATGTTCCCCAGGATTCAGTAATAGGACAGCTGCTGTTTTTCAGAATATGGGAGGCATACAGTGATGTTCCCCAGGGTTCAGTACTGGGACAGCTGCTTTTTTTCAGACTATGGGAGGTATACAGTGATGTTCCCCAGGGTTCAGTACTGGGACAGCTGCTGTTTGTCAGTCAATGGGATATATACAGAGATGTTCCCCAGGGTTCAGTACTGGGACAGCGGCAGTTTTTCAGTATATGGGAGGTATACAGTGATGTTCCCCAGGGTTCAGTGCTGCGACAGCTGCTGTATTACAGTCTATGGGAGGTATACAGTGATGTTCCACAGGGTTCAGTACTGGTACAGCTGCTGTTCTACAGTCGAAAGAAAGGATAAAGTGATGTTCCCCAGGGTTCAGTACTGGGACAGCTGCTGTTTTTCAGACTGTGGGAGGTATACAGTGATGTTCCCCAGGGTTCAGTCCTGGGACAGCTGCTGTTTTTCAGTCTATGGGATGTACACAGTGATGTTCCCCAGGGTTCAGTACTGGGACAGCTGCTGTTTTTCAGTCTATGGGAGGTATACACTGATGTTCCCCAGGGTTCAGTACTGGGACAGCTATTGTTTTTCAGACTATGGGAGTTATACAGTGATGTTCCCCAGGGTTCAGTACTGGGACAGCTGCTGTTTTACAGTCTATGGGAGGTATACTGTGATGTTCCCCAGGGTTCAGTACTGGGACAGCTGCTGTTTTTCAGACTATTGGAGGTATACAGTGATGTTCCCCAGGGTTCAGTTCTGGGACAGCTGCTGTTTTACAGTCTATGGGAGGTATACAGTGATGTTCCCCAGGGTTCAGTACTGGGACAGCTGCTGCTTTTCAGTCTATGGGAGGTATGCATTGATGTTCCCGAAGGTTCAATACTGGGACAGCTGCTGTTTTTCAGACTATGGGAGGTATACAGTGATGTTCCCCAGGGTACAGTACGGGGACAGCTGCTGTTTTTCAGTCTCTGAGAGGGATACAGTGATGTTCCCCAGGGTCCAGTACTGGGACAGTTGCTGTTTTTCAGTCTGTGGGAGGTATCCAGTGATGTTCCCCAGGGTTCAGTACTTGTTCAGCTGCTGTTTTTCAGTCTATGGGAGGTATACAGTGATGTTCCCCAGGGTTCAGTACTGGGACAGCTGCTGTTTGTTAGACAATGCGAGGTATACAGTGATGTTCCCCAGGGTTCAGTCCTGAGACAACTGCAGTTTTTCAGTCTATGGGAGGTATACAGTGATGTTCCCCAGGGTTCAGTACTGGGACAGCTGCTGTTTTACAGTCTATGGGAGGTATACTGTGATGTTCCCCAGGGTTCAGTACTGGGACAGCTGCTGTTTTTCAGACTATGGGAGGTATACAGTGATGTTCACCAGGGTTCAGTACTGGGACAGCTGCTCTTTTTCAGTCTTTGGGATGTATACAGTGATGTTCCCCAGGGTTCAGTACTGGGATAGTTGCTGTTTTTCAGTCTGTGGGAGGTATCCAGTGATGTTCCCCAGGGTTCAGTACTTGTTCAGCTGCTGTTTTTCAGACGATGGGAGGTATACAGTGATGTTCCCCAGGATTCAGTACTGGGACAGCTGCTGTTTGTCAGTCAATGGGAGGTATACAGTGATGTTCCCCAGGGTTCAGTCCTGAGACAACTGCAGTTTTTCAGTCTATGGGAGGTATACAGTGATGTTCCCCAGGGTTCAGTACTGGGACAGCTGCTGTTTTTCAGTCTATGGGAGGTATACTGTGATGTTCCCCAGGGTTCAGTTCTGGGACAGCTGCTGTTTTACAGTCTATGGGAGGTATACAGTGATGTTCACCAGGGTTCAGTACTGGGACAGCTGCTCTTTTTCAGTCTTTGGGATGTATACAGTGATGTTCCCCAGGGTTCAGTACTGGGATAGTTGCTGTTTTTCAGTCTGTGGGAGGTATCCAGTGATGTTCCCCAGGGTTCAGTACTTGTTCAGCTGCTGTTTTTCAGACGATGGGAGGTATACAGTGATGTTCCCCAGGATTCAGTACTGGGACAGCTGCTGTTTGTCAGTCAATGGGAGGTATACAGTGATGTTCCCCAGGGTTCAGTACTGCGACAGCTGCTGTTTTTCAGACTATGGGAGGTATACAGTGATGTTCCCCAGGGTTCAGTCCTGGGACAGCTGCTGTTTTTCAGTCTATGGGATGTACACAGTGATGTTCCCCAGGGTTCAGTACTGGGACAGCTGCTGTTTTTCAGACTATGGGAAGTATACAGTGATGTTCCCCAGGGTTCAGTACTGCGACAGCTGCTGTTTTTCAATCTATGGGAGGTATACACTGATGTTCCCCAGGGTTCAGTACTGGGACAACTACTGTTTTTCAGACTATGGGAGGTTTGCAGTGATGTTCCCCAGGGTTCAGTACTGGAACAGCTGCTGTTTTACAGTCTATGGGAGGTATACAGTGATGTTCCCCAGGGTTCAGTACTGGGACAGCTGCTGTTTTTCAGACTATGGTAGGTATACAGTGATGTTCCCCAGGGTTCAGTTCTGGGACAGCTGCTGTTTTACAGTCTTTGGGAGGTATACAGTGATGTTCCCCAGGGTTCAGTACTGGGACAGCTGCTCTTTTTCAGTCTATGGGATGTATACAGTGATGTTCCCCAGGATTCAGTAATAGGACAGCTGCTGTTTTTCAGAATATGGGAGGTGTACAGTGATGTTCCCCAGGGTTCAGTACTGGGACAGCTGCTGTTTTTCAGACTATGGGAGGTATACAGTGATGTTCCCCAGGGTTCAGTACTGGGACAGCTGCTGTTTGTCAGTCAATGGGAGGTATACAGTGATGTTCCCCAGGGTTCAGTACTGGGACAGCGGCAGTTTTTCAGTCTATGGGAGGTATACAGTGATGTTCCCCAGGGTTCAGTACTGGGACAGCTGCTGTTTGTCAGTCAATGGGATATATACAGAGATGTTCCCCAGGGTTCAGTACTGGGACAGCGGCAGTTTTTCAGTATATGGGAGGTATACAGTGATGTTCCCCAGGGTTCAGTGCTGCGACAGCTGCTGTATTACAGTCTATGGGAGGTATACAGTGATGTTCCACAGGGTTCAGTACTGGTACAGCTGCTGTTCTACAGTCGAAAGAAAGGATAAAGTGATGTTCCCCAGGGTTCAGTACTGGGACAGCTGCTGTTTTTCAGACTGTGGGAGGTATACAGTGATGTTCCCCAGGGTTCAGTCCTGGGACAGCTGCTGTTTTTCAGTCTATGGGATGTACACAGTGATGTTCCCCAGGGTTCAGTACTGGGACAGCTGCTGTTTTTCAGTCTATGGGAGGTATACACTGATGTTCCCCAGGGTTCAGTACTGGGACAGCTATTGTTTTTCAGACTATGGGAGTTATACAGTGATGTTCCCCAGGGTTCAGTACTGGGACAGCTGCTGTTTTACAGTCTATGGGAGGTATACTGTGATGTTCCCCAGGGTTCAGTACTGGGACAGCTGCTGTTTTTCAGACTATTGGAGGTATACAGTGATGTTCCCCAGGGTTCAGTTCTGGGACAGCTGCTGTTTTACAGTCTATGGGAGGTATACAGTGATGTTCCCCAGGGTTCAGTACTGGGACAGCTGCTGCTTTTCAGTCTATGGGAGGTATGCATTGATGTTCCCGAAGGTTCAATACTGGGACAGCTGCTGTTTTTCAGACTATGGGAGGTATACAGTGATGTTCCCCAGGGTACAGTACGGGGACAGCTGCTGTTTTTCAGTCTCTGAGAGGGATACAGTGATGTTCCCCAGGGTCCAGTACTGGGACAGTTGCTGTTTTTCAGTCTGTGGGAGGTATCCAGTGATGTTCCCCAGGGTTCAGTACTTGTTCAGCTGCTGTTTTTCAGTCTATGGGAGGTATACAGTGATGTTCCCCAGGGTTCAGTACTGGGACAGCTGCTGTTTGTTAGACAATGCGAGGTATACAGTGATGTTCCCCAGGGTTCAGTCCTGAGACAACTGCAGTTTTTCAGTCTATGGGAGGTATACAGTGATGTTCCCCAGGGTTCAGTACTGGGACAGCTGCTGTTTTACAGTCTATGGGAGGTATACTGTGATGTTCCCCAGGGTTCAGTACTGGGACAGCTGCTGTTTTTCAGACTATGGGAGGTATACAGTGATGTTCACCAGGGTTCAGTACTGGGACAGCTGCTCTTTTTCAGTCTTTGGGATGTATACAGTGATGTTCCCCAGGGTTCAGTACTGGGATAGTTGCTGTTTTTCAGTCTGTGGGAGGTATCCAGTGATGTTCCCCAGGGTTCAGTACTTGTTCAGCTGCTGTTTTTCAGACGATGGGAGGTATACAGTGATGTTCCCCAGGATTCAGTACTGGGACAGCTGCTGTTTGTCAGTCAATGGGAGGTATACAGTGATGTTCCCCAGGGTTCAGTCCTGAGACAACTGCAGTTTTTCAGTCTATGGGAGGTATACAGTGATGTTCCCCAGGGTTCAGTACTGGGACAGCTGCTGTTTTTCAGTCTATGGGAGGTATACTGTGATGTTCCCCAGGGTTCAGTTCTGGGACAGCTGCTGTTTTACAGTCTATGGGAGGTATACAGTGATGTTCACCAGGGTTCAGTACTGGGACAGCTGCTCTTTTTCAGTCTTTGGGATGTATACAGTGATGTTCCCCAGGGTTCAGTACTGGGATAGTTGCTGTTTTTCAGTCTGTGGGAGGTATCCAGTGATGTTCCCCAGGGTTCAGTACTTGTTCAGCTGCTGTTTTTCAGACGATGGGAGGTATACAGTGATGTTCCCCAGGATTCAGTACTGGGACAGCTGCTGTTTGTCAGTCAATGGGAGGTATACAGTGATGTTCCCCAGGGTTCAGTACTGCGACAGCTGCTGTTTTTCAGACTATGGGAGGTATACAGTGATGTTCCCCAGGGTTCAGTCCTGGGACAGCTGCTGTTTTTCAGTCTATGGGATGTACACAGTGATGTTCCCCAGGGTTCAGTACTGGGACAGCTGCTGTTTTTCAGACTATGGGAAGTATACAGTGATGTTCCCCAGGGTTCAGTACTGCGACAGCTGCTGTTTTTCAATCTATGGGAGGTATACACTGATGTTCCCCAGGGTTCAGTACTGGGACAACTACTGTTTTTCAGACTATGGGAGGTTTGCAGTGATGTTCCCCAGGGTTCAGTACTGGAACAGCTGCTGTTTTACAGTCTATGGGAGGTATACAGTGATGTTCCCCAGGGTTCAGTACTGGGACAGCTGCTGTTTTTCAGACTATGGTAGGTATACAGTGATGTTCCCCAGGGTTCAGTTCTGGGACAGCTGCTGTTTTACAGTCTTTGGGAGGTATACAGTGATGTTCCCCAGGGTTCAGTACTGGGACAGCTGCTCTTTTTCAGTCTATGGGATGTATACAGTGATGTTCCCCAGGATTCAGTAATAGGACAGCTGCTGTTTTTCAGAATATGGGAGGTGTACAGTGATGTTCCCCAGGGTTCAGTACTGGGACAGCTGCTGTTTTTCAGACTATGGGAGGTATACAGTGATGTTCCCCAGGGTTCAGTACTGGGACAGCTGCTGTTTGTCAGTCAATGGGAGGTATACAGTGATATTCCCCAGGGTTCAGTACTGGGACAGCGGCAGTTTTTCAGTCTATGGGAGGTATACAGTGATGTTCCCCAGGGTTCAGTACTACGACAGCTGCTGTTTTACAGTCTATGGGAGGTATACAGTGATGTTCCCCAGGATTCAGTACTGGGACAGCTGCTCTTTTTCAGTCTATGGGATGTATACAGTGATGTTCCCCAGGATTCAGTAATAGGACAGCTGCTGTTTTTCAGAATATGGGAGGTGTACAGTGATGTTCCCCAGGGTTCAGTACTGGGACAGCTGCTGTTTTTCAGACTATGGGAGGTATACAGTGATGTTCCCCAGGGTTCAGTACTGGGACAGCTGCTGTTTGTCAGTCAATGGGAGGTATACAGTGATGTTCCCCAGGGTTCAGTACTGGGACAGCTGCTGTTTTACAGTCTTTGGGAGGTATACAGTGATGTTCCCCAGGGTTCAGTACTGGGACAGCTGCTCTTTTTCAGTCTATGGGATGTATACAGTGATGTTCCCCAGGATTCAGTAATAGGACAGCTGCTGTTTTTCAGAATATGGGAGGTGTACAGTGATGTTCCCCAGGGTTCAGTACTGGGACAGCTGCTGTTTTTCAGACTATGGGAGGTATACAGTGATGTTCCCCAGGGTTCAGTACTGGGACAGCTGCTGTTTGTCAGTCAATGGGAGGTATACAGTGATGTTCCCCAGGGTTCAGTACTGGGACAGCGGCAGTTTTTCAGTCTATGGGAGGTATACAGTGATGTTCCCCAGGGTTCAGTACTACGACAGCTGCTGTTTTACAGTCTATGGGAGGTATACAGTGATGTTCCCCAGGGTTCAGTACTGGTACAGCTGCTGTTTTACAGTCTAAGGAAAGGATAAAGTGATGTTCCCCAGGGTTCAGTACTGGGACAGCTGCTGTTTTTCAGACTATGGGAGGTATACAGTGATGTTCCCCAGGTTTCAGTCCTGGGACAGCTGCTGTTTTTCAGTCTATGGGATGTACACAGTGATGTTCCCCAGGGTTCAGTACTGGGACAGCTGCTGTTTTTCAGACTATTGGAAGTATACAGTGATGTTCCCCAGGGTTCAGTACTGCGACAGCTGCTGTTTTTCAGTCTATGGGAGGTATACACTGATGTTCCCCAGGGTTCAGTCCTGGGACAGCTGCTGTTTTTCAGTCTATGGGATGTACACAGTGATGTTCCCCAGGGTTCAGTACTGGGACAGCTGCTGTTTTTCAGACTATGGGAAGGAGACAGTGATGTTCCCCAGGGTTCAGTACTGCGACAGCTGCTGTTTTTCAGTCTATGGGAGGTATACACTGATGTTCCCCAGGGTTCAGTACTGGGACAGCTACTGTTTTTCAGACTATGGGAGGTATACAGTGATGTTCCCCAGGGTTCAGTACTGGGACAGCTGCTGTTTTCCAGACTATGGGAGGTATACAGTGATGTTCCCCAGGGTTCAGTTCTGGGACAGCTGCTGTTTTACAGTCTATGGGAGGTATACAGTGATGTTCACCAGGGTTCAATACTGGGACAGCTGCTCTTTTTAAGTCTATGGGATGTATACAGTGATATTCCCCAGGATTCAGTAATAGGACAGCTGCTGTTTTTCAGAATATGGGAGGTATACAGTGATGTTCCCCAGGGTTCAGTACTGGGACAGCTGCTGCTTTTCAGTCTATGGGAGGTATACATTGATGTTCCCCAAGGTTCAATACTGGGACAGCTGCTGTTTTTCAGACTATGGGAGGTATACAGTGATGTTCCCCAGGGTACAGTACGGGGACAGCTGCTGTTTTTAAGTCTCTGAGAGGGACACAGTGATGTTCCCCAGGGTCCAGTACTGGGACAGTTGCTGTTTTTCAGTCTGTGGGAGGTATCCAGTGATGTTCCCCAGGGTTCAGTACTTGTTCAGCTGCTGTTTTTCAGTCTATGGGAGGTATACAGTGATGTTCCCCAGGGTTCAGTACTGGGACAGCTGCTGTTTTTCAGACTATGGGAGGTATACAGTGATGTTCCCCAGGGTTCAGTACTGGGACAGCTGCTGTTTGTCAGTCAATGGGAGGTATACAGTGATGTTCCCCAGGGTTCAGTCCTGGGACAACTGCAGTTTTTCAGTCTATGGGAGGTATACAGTGATGTTCCCCAGGGTTCAGTACTGGGACAGCTGCTGTTTTTCAGTCTATGCGAGGTATACAGTGATGTTCCCCAGGGTTCAGTACTGGGACAGCTGCTGTTTTTCAGACTATGGGAGGTGTACAGGGATGTTCCCCAGGGTTCAGTTCTGGGACAGCTGCTGTTTTTCAGACTATGGGATGTATACAGTGATGTTCCCCAGGATTAGTACTGGGACAGCTGCTGTTTTTCAGTCTATGGGATGAATACAGTGATGTTCCCCAGGGTTCAGTCCTGGGACAGCTGCTGTTTTTCAGTCTATGGGAGGTATACAGTGATGTTCCCCAGGGTTCAGTACTGGTACAGCTGCTGTTTTACAGTCTAAGGAAAGGATAAAGTGATGTTCCCCAGGGTTCAGTACTGGGACAGCTGCTATTTGTCAGTCAATGGGAGGTATACAGTGATGTTCCCCAGGGTTCAGTCCTGAGACAACTGCAGTTTTAGAGGTCTATGGGAGGTATACAGTGATGTTCCCCAGGGTTCAGTACTGGGACAGCTGCTGTTTGTCAGTCAATGGGAGGTATACAGTGATGTTCCCCAGGGTTCAGTTCTGGGACAGCTGCTGTTTTTCAGACTTTGGGAGGTGTACAGGGATGTTCCCCAGGGTTCAGTTCTGGGACAGCTGCTGTTTTTCAGACTATGGGATGTATACAGTGATGTTCCCCAGGATTAGTACTGGGACAGCTGCTGTTTTTCAGTCTATGGGATGAATACAGTGATGTTCCCCATGGTTCAGTCCTGGGACAGCTGCTGTTTTTCAGTCTATGGGAGGTATACAGTGATGTTCCCCAGGGTTCAGTACTGGGACAGCTGCTGTTTTTCAGACAATGGGAGGTATACAGTGATGTTCCCCAGTGTTCACTACTGCAACAGCTGCTGTTTTACAGTCTATGGGAGGTATACAGTGATGTTCCCCAGGGTTCAGTACTGGGACAGCTGCTGTTTTACAGACTATGGCAGGTATACAGTGATGTTCCCCAGGGTTCAGTTCTGGGACAGCTGCTGTTTTACAGTCTATGGGAGGTATACAGTGATGTTCACCAGGGTTCAGTACTGGGACAGCTGCTCTTTTTAAGTCTATGGGATGTATACAGTGATATTCCCCAGGATTTAGTAATAGGACAGCTGCTGTTTTTCAGAATATGGGAGGTATACAGTGATGTTCCCCAGGGTTCAGTACTGGGACAGCTGCTGCTTTTCAGTCTATGGGAGGTATACATTGATGTTCCCCAAGGTTCAATACTGGGACAGCTGCTGTTTTTCAGACTATGTGTGGTATACAGTGATGTTCCCCAGGGTACAGTAAGGGGACAGCTGCTGTTTTCCTGTCTCTGAGAGGGATACAGTGATGTTCCCCAGGGTCCAGTACTGGGACAGTTGCTGTTTTTCAGTCTGTGGGAGGTATCCAGTGATGTTCCCCAGGGTTCAGTACTTGTTCAGCTGCTGTTTTTCAGTCTATGGGAGGTATACAGTGATGTTCCCCAGGGTTCAGTACTGGGACAGCTGCTGTTTTTCAGACTATGGGAGGTATACAGTGATGTTCCCCAGGGTTCAGTACTGGGACAGCTGCTGTTTGTCAGTCAATGGGAGGTATACAGTGATGTTCCCCAGGGTTCAGTCCTGGGACAACTGCAGTTTTTCAGTCTATGGGAGGTATACAGTGATGTTCCCCAGGGTTCAGTACTGGGACAGCTGCTGTTTGTCAGTCAATGGGAGGTATACAGTGATGTTCCCCAGGGTTCAGTACTGGGACAGCTGCTGTTTTTCAGACTATGGGAGGTGTACAGGGATGTTCCCCAGGGTTCAGTTCTGGGACAGCTGCTGTTTTTCAGACTATGGGATGTATACAGTGATGTTCCCCAGGATTAGTACTGGGACAGCTGCTGTTTTTCAGTCTATGGGATGAATACAGTGATGTTCCCCATTGTTCAGTCCTGGGACAGCTGCTGTTTTTCAGTCTATGGGAGGGATACAGTGATGTTCCCCAGGGTTCAGTACTGGGACAGCTGCTGTTTTTCAGACTATGGGAGGTATACAGTGATGTTCCCCAGTGTTCACTACTGCAACAGCTGCTGTTTTACAGTCTATGGGAGGTATACAGTGATGTTCCCCAGGGTTCAGTACTGGGACAGCTGCTGTTTTACAGTCTAAGGAAAGGATAAAGTGATGTTCCCCAGGGTTCAGTACTGGGACAGCTGCTGTTTTCAGACTATGGGAGGTACACAGTGATGTTCCCCTGGGTTCAGTCCTGGGACAGCTGCTGTTTTTCAGTCTATGGGATGTATACAGTGATGTTGCCCATGGTTCAGTACTGGGACAGCTGCTGTTTTTCAGACTATGGGAGGTATACAGTGATGTTCACCAGGGTTCAGTACTGGGACAGCTGCTGTTTTTCAGTCTATGGGATGTATACAGTGATGTTCCCCAGGGTTCAGTACTGGGACAGCTGCTGTTTTTCAGACTATTTGAGGTATACAGTGATGTTCCCCGGGGTTCAGTCCTGGGACAGCTGCTGCTTTTCAGTCTATGGGATGTATACAGTGATGTTCCCCAGGGTTCAGTAGTGGGACAGCTGCTGTTTTTCAGACTATTGGAGGTGTACAAGGATGTTCCTCAGGGTTCAGTTCTGGGACAGCTGCTATTTTTCAGTCTATGGGATGTATACAGTGATGTTCCCCAGGGCTCAGAGCAGGGACAGCTGCTGTTTTTCAGTCTGTGGGAGGTATACGGTGATGTTTCCCAGGGTTCAGTACTGGGACAGCTGCTGTTTTTCAGACTATGGGAGGTATACAGTGATGTTCCCCAGGGTTCAGTACTGGGACAGCTGTTGTTTTTCAGTCTATGTGAGGTATACAGTGATGTTCCCTAGTGTTCAGTTCTGGAACAGCTGCTGTTTTTCAGTCTATGGGATGTATACAGTGATGTTGGCCAGGGTTCAGTACTGGGACAGCTGCTGTTTTTCAGACGATGGGAGGTATACAGTGATGTACCCCAGGGTTCAGTACTGGGACAGCTGCTGTTTTTCAGTCTAAGGGAGGTATACAGTGATGTTCCCCAGGGTTCAGTACTGGGACAGCTGCTGTTTTTCATTTATGGGAGGTATACAGTGATGTTCCCCAGGATTCAGTACTGTTACAGCTGCTGTTTTTCAGACTATGGGAGGTATACAGTGATGTTCCCCAGGTTTCAGTACTGGGACAGCTGCTGTTTTTCAGTCTCTGGGAGGTATACAGTGAGGTTCCCCAGGCTTCAGTACTGGGACAGCTGCTGTTTTTCAGTCTGTGGGAGGTATACAGTGATGTTCCCCAGTGTTCAGTTCTGGGACAGCTGCTGTTTTTCAGTCTATGGGATGTTTACAGTGATATTGCCCAGGGTTCAGTACTGGGACAGCTGCTGTTTTTCAGTCTTTGGGAGGTATACAGTGATGTTCCCCAGGGTTCAGTACTGGGACAGCTGCTGTTTTTCAGACTATGGGAGCTGTACAGGGATATTCCCCAGGGTTCAGTTCTGGGACAGCTGCTGTATTTCAGTCTATGGGATGTATACAGTAATGTTCCCCAGGGTTCAGTACTGGGAAAGCTGCTGCTTTTCCGTCTATGGGAGGTATACAGTGATGTTCCCCAGGGATCAGTACTGGGACAGCTGCTGTTTTTCAGACTATGGGAGGTATACAGTGATGTTCCCCAGGGTTCAGTACAGGGACAGCTGCTGTTTTTCAGTCTATGGGAGGTATACAGTGATGTTCCCCAGGGTTCAGTAATGGGACAGTTGCTGTTTTTCAGTCTGTGGGAGGTATACAGTGATGTTCCCCAGGGTTCAGTACTGGGACAGCTGCTGTTTTTCAGTCTATGGGATGTATACAGTGATGTTCCCCAGGGTTCAGTACTGGGACAGCTGCTGTTTTTCAGACTATGGGAGGCGTACAGGAATGTTCCTCAGGGTTCAGTTCTGGGACAGCTGCTGTTTTTCAGTCTATGGTATGTATACAGTGATGTTCCCCAGATTTCAGTACTGGGGCAGCTGTTGTTTTTCAGACTATGGGAGGTATACAGTGATGTTCCCCAGGGTTCAGTACTGGGACAGCTGATGTTTTTGAGTCTATGGGATGTCGACAGTAATGTTCCCCAGGGTTCAGTACTGGGACAGCTGCTGTTTTTCAGTCTATGGGATGTATACAGTGATGTTCCCCAGGGTTCAGTACTGGGACAGCTGCTGTTTTTCAGTCTTTGGGAGGTATACAGTGATGTTCCCCAGGGTTCAGTACTGCGACTGCTGCTGTTTTTCAGACTATGGGAGGTATACAGTGATGTTCCCAAGGGTTCAGTACTGCGACAGCTGCTGTTTTGCAGTCTATGGGAGGTATACAGTGTTCCCCAGGGTTCAGTCCTGGGACAGCTGCTGTTTTTCAGACTATGAGATGTATACAGTGATGTTCCCCAGGGTTCAGTACTGGGACAGCTGCTGTTTTTCAGTCTATGGGAGGTATACAGTGATGTTCCCCAGGGTTCAGTACTGGGACAGTTGCTGTTTTTCAGTCTATTGGAGGTATACAGTGATGTTCCCCAGGGTTCAGTACCGGGACAGCTGCTGTTTTTCAGACTTTGGGAGGTCTACAGTGATGTTCCCCAGGGTTCAGTACTGGGACACCTGTTGTTTTTCAGACTATGGGAGGTATACTGTGATGTTCCCCCGGGTTCAGTACTGGGACAGCTGTTCTTTTTCAGTCCTTGGGAGGTATACAGTGATGTTCCCCAGTGTTCAGTACTGGGACAGCTGCTATTTTTCAGACTATGGGAGGTATACAGTGATGTTCCCCAGGGTTCAGTACTGGGACAGCTGCTGTTTGTCAGTCAATGGGAGGTATACAGTGATGTTCCCCAGGGTTCAGTCCTGGGACAACTGCAGTTTTTCAGTCTATGGGAGGTATACAGTGATGTTCCCCAGGGTTCAGTACTGGGACAGCTGCTGTTTTTCAGTCTATGCGAGGTATACAGTGATGTTCCCCAGGGTTCAGTACTGGGACAGCTGCTGTTTTTCAGACTATGGGAGGTGTACAGGGATGTTCCCCAGGGTTCAGTTCTGGGACAGCTGCTGTTTTTCAGACTATGGGATGTATACAGTGATGTTCCCCAGGATTAGTACTGGGACAGCTGCTGTTTTTCAGTCTATGGGATGAATACAGTGATGTTCCCCAGGGTTCAGTCCTGGGACAGCTGCTGTTTTTCAGTCTATGGGAGGTATACAGTGATGTTCCCCAGGGTTCAGTACTGGTACAGCTGCTGTTTTACAGTCTAAGGAAAGGATAAAGTGATGTTCCCCAGGGTTCAGTACTGGGACAGCTGCTATTTGTCAGTCAATGGGAGGTATACAGTGATGTTCCCCAGGGTTCAGTCCTGAGACAACTGCAGTTTTAGAGGTCTATGGGAGGTATACAGTGATGTTCCCCAGGGTTCAGTACTGGGACAGCTGCTGTTTGTCAGTCAATGGGAGGTATACAGTGATGTTCCCCAGGGTTCAGTTCTGGGACAGCTGCTGTTTTTCAGACTTTGGGAGGTGTACAGGGATGTTCCCCAGGGTTCAGTTCTGGGACAGCTGCTGTTTTTCAGACTATGGGATGTATACAGTGATGTTCCCCAGGATTAGTACTGGGACAGCTGCTGTTTTTCAGTCTATGGGATGAATACAGTGATGTTCCCCATGGTTCAGTCCTGGGACAGCTGCTGTTTTTCAGTCTATGGGAGGTATACAGTGATGTTCCCCAGGGTTCAGTACTGGGACAGCTGCTGTTTTTCAGACAATGGGAGGTATACAGTGATGTTCCCCAGTGTTCACTACTGCAACAGCTGCTGTTTTACAGTCTATGGGAGGTATACAGTGATGTTCCCCAGGGTTCAGTACTGGGACAGCTGCTGTTTTACAGACTATGGCAGGTATACAGTGATGTTCCCCAGGGTTCAGTTCTGGGACAGCTGCTGTTTTACAGTCTATGGGAGGTATACAGTGATGTTCACCAGGGTTCAGTACTGGGACAGCTGCTCTTTTTAAGTCTATGGGATGTATACAGTGATATTCCCCAGGATTTAGTAATAGGACAGCTGCTGTTTTTCAGAATATGGGAGGTATACAGTGATGTTCCCCAGGGTTCAGTACTGGGACAGCTGCTGCTTTTCAGTCTATGGGAGGTATACATTGATGTTCCCCAAGGTTCAATACTGGGACAGCTGCTGTTTTTCAGACTATGTGTGGTATACAGTGATGTTCCCCAGGGTACAGTAAGGGGACAGCTGCTGTTTTCCTGTCTCTGAGAGGGATACAGTGATGTTCCCCAGGGTCCAGTACTGGGACAGTTGCTGTTTTTCAGTCTGTGGGAGGTATCCAGTGATGTTCCCCAGGGTTCAGTACTTGTTCAGCTGCTGTTTTTCAGTCTATGGGAGGTATACAGTGATGTTCCCCAGGGTTCAGTACTGGGACAGCTGCTGTTTTTCAGACTATGGGAGGTATACAGTGATGTTCCCCAGGGTTCAGTACTGGGACAGCTGCT
Organism: Pristiophorus japonicus; assembly: GCF_044704955.1. Classification (NCBI taxonomy): domain Eukaryota; kingdom Metazoa; phylum Chordata; class Chondrichthyes; family Pristiophoridae; genus Pristiophorus; species Pristiophorus japonicus. The sequence continues at coordinate 1,127,797 of NW_027254729.1, read as the reverse complement.
GTTTGTCAGTCAATGGGAGGTATACAGTGATGTTCCCCAGGGTTCAGTCCTGGGACAACTGCAGTTTTTCAGTCTATGGGAGGTATACAGTGATGTTCCCCAGGGTTCAGTACTGGGACAGCTGCTGTTTGTCAGTCAATGGGAGGTATACAGTGATGTTCCCCAGGGTTCAGTACTGGGACAGCTGCTGTTTTTCAGACTATGGGAGGTGTACAGGGATGTTCCCCAGGGTTCAGTTCTGGGACAGCTGCTGTTTTTCAGACTATGGGATGTATACAGTGATGTTCCCCAGGATTAGTACTGGGACAGCTGCTGTTTTTCAGTCTATGGGATGAATACAGTGATGTTCCCCATTGTTCAGTCCTGGGACAGCTGCTGTTTTTCAGTCTATGGGAGGGATACAGTGATGTTCCCCAGGGTTCAGTACTGGGACAGCTGCTGTTTTTCAGACTATGGGAGGTATACAGTGATGTTCCCCAGTGTTCACTACTGCAACAGCTGCTGTTTTACAGTCTATGGGAGGTATACAGTGATGTTCCCCAGGGTTCAGTACTGGGACAGCTGCTGTTTTACAGTCTAAGGAAAGGATAAAGTGATGTTCCCCAGGGTTCAGTACTGGGACAGCTGCTGTTTTCAGACTATGGGAGGTACACAGTGATGTTCCCCTGGGTTCAGTCCTGGGACAGCTGCTGTTTTTCAGTCTATGGGATGTATACAGTGATGTTGCCCATGGTTCAGTACTGGGACAGCTGCTGTTTTTCAGTCTATGGGAGGGATACAGTGATGTTCCCCAGGGTTCAGTACTGGGACAGCTGCTGTTTTTCAGACTATGGGAGGTATACAGTGATGTTCCCCAGTGTTCACTACTGCAACAGCTGCTGTTTTACAGTCTATGGGAGGTATACAGTGATGTTCCCCAGGGTTCAGTACTGGGACAGCTGCTGTTTTACAGTCTAAGGAAAGGATAAAGTGATGTTCCCCAGGGTTCAGTACTGGGACAGCTGCTGTTTTCAGACTATGGGAGGTACACAGTGATGTTCCCCTGGGTTCAGTCCTGGGACAGCTGCTGTTTTTCAGTCTATGGGATGTATACAGTGATGTTGCCCATGGTTCAGTACTGGGACAGCTGCTGTTTTTCAGACTATGGGAGGTATACAGTGATGTTCACCAGGGTTCAGTACTGGGACAGCTGCTGTTTTTCAGTCTATGGGATGTATACAGTGATGTTCCCCAGGGTTCAGTACTGGGACAGCTGCTGTTTTTCAGACTATTTGAGGTATACAGTGATGTTCCCCGGGGTTCAGTCCTGGGACAGCTGCTGCTTTTCAGTCTATGGGATGTATACAGTGATGTTCCCCAGGGTTCAGTAGTGGGACAGCTGCTGTTTTTCAGACTATTGGAGGTGTACAAGGATGTTCCTCAGGGTTCAGTTCTGGGACAGCTGCTATTTTTCAGTCTATGGGATGTATACAGTGATGTTCCCCAGGGCTCAGAGCAGGGACAGCTGCTGTTTTTCAGTCTGTGGGAGGTATACGGTGATGTTTCCCAGGGTTCAGTACTGGGACAGCTGCTGTTTTTCAGACTATGGGAGGTATACAGTGATGTTCCCCAGGGTTCAGTACTGGGACAGCTGTTGTTTTTCAGTCTATGTGAGGTATACAGTGATGTTCCCTAGTGTTCAGTTCTGGAACAGCTGCTGTTTTTCAGTCTATGGGATGTATACAGTGATGTTGGCCAGGGTTCAGTACTGGGACAGCTGCTGTTTTTCAGACGATGGGAGGTATACAGTGATGTACCCCAGGGTTCAGTACTGGGACAGCTGCTGTTTTTCAGTCTAAGGGAGGTATACAGTGATGTTCCCCAGGGTTCAGTACTGGGACAGCTGCTGTTTTTCATTTATGGGAGGTATACAGTGATGTTCCCCAGGATTCAGTACTGTTACAGCTGCTGTTTTTCAGACTATGGGAGGTATACAGTGATGTTCCCCAGGTTTCAGTACTGGGACAGCTGCTGTTTTTCAGTCTCTGGGAGGTATACAGTGAGGTTCCCCAGGCTTCAGTACTGGGACAGCTGCTGTTTTTCAGTCTGTGGGAGGTATACAGTGATGTTCCCCAGTGTTCAGTTCTGGGACAGCTGCTGTTTTTCAGTCTATGGGATGTTTACAGTGATATTGCCCAGGGTTCAGTACTGGGACAGCTGCTGTTTTTCAGTCTTTGGGAGGTATACAGTGATGTTCCCCAGGGTTCAGTACTGGGACAGCTGCTGTTTTTCAGACTATGGGAGCTGTACAGGGATATTCCCCAGGGTTCAGTTCTGGGACAGCTGCTGTATTTCAGTCTATGGGATGTATACAGTAATGTTCCCCAGGGTTCAGTACTGGGAAAGCTGCGGCTTTTCCGTCTATGGGAGGTATACAGTGATGTTCCCCAGGGATCAGTACTGGGACAGCTGCTGTTTTTCAGACTATGGGAGGTATACAGTGATGTTCCCCAGGGTTCAGTACAGGGACAGCTGCTGTTTTTCAGTCTATGGGAGGTATACAGTGATGTTCCCCAGGGTTCAGTAATGGGACAGTTGCTGTTTTTCAGTCTGTGGGAGGTATACAGTGATGTTCCCCAGGGTTCAGTACTGGGACAGCTGCTGTTTTTCAGTCTATGGGATGTATACAGTGATGTTCCCCAGGGTTCAGTACTGGGACAGCTGCTGTTTTTCAGACTATGGGAGGCGTACAGGAATGTTCCTCAGGGTTCAGTTCTGGGACAGCTGCTGTTTTTCAGTCTATGGTATGTATACAGTGATGTTCCCCAGATTTCAGTACTGGGGCAGCTGTTGTTTTTCAGACTATGGGAGGTATACAGTGATGTTCCCCAGGGTTCAGTACTGGGACAGCTGATGTTTTTGAGTCTATGGGATGTCGACAGTAATGTTCCCCAGGGTTCAGTACTGGGACAGCTGCTGTTTTTCAGTCTATGGGATGTATACAGTGATGTTCCCCAGGGTTCAGTACTGGGACAGCTGCTGTTTTTCAGTCTTTGGGAGGTATACAGTGATGTTCCCCAGGGTTCAGTACTGCGACTGCTGCTGTTTTTCAGACTATGGGAGGTATACAGTGATGTTCCCAAGGGTTCAGTACTGCGACAGCTGCTGTTTTGCAGTCTATGGGAGGTATACAGTGTTCCCCAGGGTTCAGTCCTGGGACAGCTGCTGTTTTTCAGACTATGAGATGTATACAGTGATGTTCCCCAGGGTTCAGTACTGGGACAGCTGCTGTTTTTCAGTCTATGGGAGGTATACAGTGATGTTCCCCAGGGTTCAGTACTGGGACAGTTGCTGTTTTTCAGTCTATTGGAGGTATACAGTGATGTTCCCCAGGGTTCAGTACCGGGACAGCTGCTGTTTTTCAGACTTTGGGAGGTCTACAGTGATGTTCCCCAGGGTTCAGTACTGGGACACCTGTTGTTTTTCAGACTATGGGAGGTATACTGTGATGTTCCCCCGGGTTCAGTACTGGGACAGCTGTTCTTTTTCAGTCCTTGGGAGGTATACAGTGATGTTCCCCAGTGTTCAGTACTGGGACAGCTGCTATTTTTCAGTCTATGGGAGGTATACAGTGATATTCCCCAGGGTTCAGTACTGGGACACCTGTTGTTTTTCAGACTATGGGAGGTATACTGTGATGTTCCCCCGGGTTCAGTACTGGGACAGCTGCTCTTTTTCAGTCCTTGGGAGGTATACAGTGATGTTCCCCAGGGTTCAGTACTGGGATAGCTGCTGTTTTTCAGACGATGGGATGTATACAGTAATGTTCCCCAGGGTTCAGTACTGGGACAGCTGCTGCTTTTCAGTCTATGGGAGGTATACTGTGATGTTCCCCAGGGTTCAGTACTGGGGCAGTTGCTGTTTTTCAGTCTGTGGGAGGTATACAGTGATGTTCCCCAGGGTTCAGTACTGGGACAGCTGCTGTTTTTCAGACTGTGTGAGGTATACAGTGATGTTCCCCCGTGTTCAGTACTGGGACAGCTGCTCTTTTTCAGTCCTTGGGAGGTATACAGTGATGTTCCCCAGGGTTCAGTACTGGGACAGCTGCTGTTTTTCAGACGATGGGAGCTGTACAGGGATATTCCCCAGGGTTCAGTTCTGGGACAGCTGCTGTTTTTCAGTCTGTGTGATGTATACAGTAATGTTCCCCAGGGTTCAGTACTGGGACAGCTGCTGCTTTTCAGTCGATGGGAGGTATACAGTGATGTTCCCCAGGGTTCAGTACTGGGACAGCTGCTGTTTTTCAGACTATGGGATGTATACAGTGATGTTCCCCAGGGTTCAGTACTGGGAAAGCTGCTGTTTTTCAGTCTATGGGAGGTATACAGTGATGTTCCCCAGGGTTCAGTACTGGGACAGTTGCTGTTTTTCGGTCTGTGGGAGGTATACAGTGATGTTCCCCAGGGTTCAGTACTGGGAGAGCTGCTGTTTTTCAGTCTATGGGATGTATACAGTGATGTTCCCAAGGGTTCAGTACTGCGACAGCTGCTGTTTTGCAGTCTATGGGAGGTATACAGTGTTCCCCAGGGTTCAGTCCTGGGACAGCTGCTGTTTTTCAGACTATGGGATGTATACAGTGATGTTCCCCAGGGTTCAGTACTGGGACAGCTGCTGTTTTTCAGTCTATGGGAGGTATACAGTGATGTTCCCCAGGGTTCAGTACTGGGACAGTTGCTGTTTTTCAGTCTATTGGAGGTATACGTGATGTTCCCCAGGGTTCAGTACCGGGACAGCTGCTGTTTTTCAGACTATGGGAGGTATACTGTGATGTTCCCCCGGGTTCAGTACTGGGACAGCTGCTCTTTTTCAGACCTTGGGAGGTATACAGTGATGTTCCCCAGTGTTCAGTACTGGGACAGCTGCTATTTTTCAGTCTATGGGAGGTATACAGTGATATTCCCCAGGGTTCAGTACTGGGACACCTGTTGTTTTTCAGACTATGGGAGGTATACTGTGATGTTCCCCCGGGTTCAGTACTGGGACAGCTGCTCTTTTCCAGTCCTTGGGAGGTATACAGTGATGTTCCCCAGGGTTCAGTACTGGGATAGCTGCTGTTTTTCAGACGATGGGATGTATACAGTAATGTTCCCCAGGGTTCAGTACTGGGACAGCTGCTGCTTTTCAGTCTATGGGAGGTATACAGTGATGTTCCCCAGGGTTCAGTACTGGGACAGTTGCTGTTTTTCAGTCTGTGGGAGGTATACAGTGATGTTCCCCAGGGTTCAGTACTGGGACAGCTGCTGTTTTTCAGACTGTGTGAGGTATACAGTGATGTTCCCCCGGGTTCAGTACTGGGACAGCTGCTCTTTTTCAGTCCTTGGGAGGTATACAGTGATGTTCCCCAGGGTTCAGTACTGGGACAGCTGCTGTTTTTCAGACGATGGGAGCTGTACAGGGATATTCCCCAGGGTTCAGTTCTGGGACAGCTGCTGTTTTTCAGTCTGTGTGATGTATACAGTAATGTTCCCCAGGGTTCAGTACTGGGACAGCTGCTGCTTTTCAGTCGATGGGAGGTATACAGTGATGTTCCCCAGGGTTCAGTACTGGGACAGCTGCTGTTTTTCAGACTATGGGAGGTATACAGTGATGTTCCCCAGGGTTCAGTACTGGGACAGTTGCTGTTTTTCAGTCTGTGGGAGGTATACAGTGATGTTCCCCAGGGTTCAGTACTGGGAAAGCTGCTGTTTTTCAGTCTATGGGATGTATACAGTGATGTTCCCCAGGGTTCATTACTGGGACAGCTGCTGTTTTTCAGACTATGTGAGGTATACAGTGATGTTCCCCGGGGTTCAGTCCTGGGACAGCTGCTGCTTTTCAGTCTATGGTATGTATAAAGTGATGTTCCCCAGGGTTCAGTAGTGATCAGCTGCTGTTTTTCAGACTATTGGAGGTGTACAGGGATGTTCCTCAGGGTTCAGTTCTGGGACAGCTGCTGTTTTTCAGTCTATGGGATGTTTTCAGTGATGTTCCCCAGGGCTCAGTACTGGGACAGCTGCTGTTTTTCAGTCTGTGGGAGGTATACAGTGGTGTTCCGCAGGGTTCAGTACTCGGACACCTGCTGTTTTTCAGTCTATGGGATGTATACTGTGATGTTCCCCAGGGTTCAGTACTGGGACAGCTGCTGCTTTTCAGTCGATGGGAGGTATACAATGATGTTCCCCAGGGTTCAGTACTGGGACAGTTGCTGTTTTTCAGTCTGTGCGAGGTATACAGTGATGTTCCCCAGGGTTCAGTACTGGGTCAGCTGCTGCTTTTCAGTCGATGGGAGGTATACAGTGATGTCCCCAGGGTTCAGTACTGGGACAGTTGCTGTTTTTCAGTCTGTGCGAGGTATACAGTGATATTCCCCAGGGTTCAGTACTGGGACAGTTGCTGTTTTTCAGTCTGTGCGAGGTATACAGTGATGTTCCCCAGGGTTCAGTACTGGGACAGCTGCTGTTTTTCAGTCTATCGGATGTATACAGTGATGTTCCCCAGGGTTCAGTACTGGGACAGCTGCTGTTTTTCAGACTATGTGAGGTATACAGTGATGTTCCCCGGGGTTCAGTCCTGGGACAGCTGCTGCTTTTCAGTCTATGGGATGTATACAGTGATGTTCCCCAGGGTTCAGTACTGGGATAGCTGCTGTTTTTCAGACGATGGGATGTATACAGTAATGTTCCCCACGGTTCAGTACTGGGACAGCTGCTGCTTTTCAGTCTATGGGAGGTATACAGTGATGTTCCCCAGGGTTCAGTACTGGGACAGTTGCTGTTTTTCAGTCTGTGGGAGGTATACAGTGATGTTCCCCAGGGTTCAGTACTCGGACAGCTGCTGTTTTTCAGACTGTGTGAGGTATACAGTGATGTTCCCCCGGGTTCAGTACTGGGACAGCTGCTCTTTTTCAGTCCTTGGGAGGTATACAGTGATGTTCCCCAGGGTTCAGTACTGGGACAGCTGCTGTTTTTCAGACGATGGGAGCTGTACAGGGATATTCCCCAGGGTTCAGTTCTGGGACAGCTGCTGTTTTTCAGTCTGTGTGATGTATACAGTAATGTTCCCCAGGGTTCAGTACTGGGACAGCTGCTGCTTTTCAGTCGATGGGAGGTATACAGTGATGTTCCCCAGGGTTCAGTACTGGGACAGCTGCTGTTTTTCAGACTATGGGAGGTATACAGTGATGTTCCCCAGGGTTCAGTACTGGGAAAGCTGCTGTTTTTCAGTCTATGGGAGGTATACAGTGATGTTCCCCAGGGTTCAGTACGGGGACAGTTGCTGTTTTTCAGTCTGTGGGAGGTATACAGTGATGTTCCCCAGGGTTCAGTACTGGGAAAGCTGCTGTTTTTCAGTCTATGGGATGTATACAGTGATGTTCCCCAGGGTTCATTACTGGGACAGCTGCTGTTTTTCAGACTATGTGAGGTATACAGTGATGTTCCCAGGGGTTCAGTCCTGGGACAGCTGCTGCTTTTCAGTCTATGGTATGTATAAAGTGATGTTCCCCAGGGTTCAGTAGTGATCAGCTGCTGTTTTTCAGACTATTGGAGGTGTACAGGGATGTTCCTCAGGGTTCAGTTCTGGGACAGCTGCTGTTTTTCAGTCTATGGGATGTTTTCAGTGATGTTCCCCAGGGCTCAGTACTGGGACAGCTGCTGTTTTTCAGTCTGTGGGAGGTATACAGTGGTGTTCCCCAGGGTTCAGTACTCGGACACCTGCTGTTTTTCAGTCTATGGGATGTATACTGTGATGTTCCCCAGGGTTCAGTACTGGGACAGCTGCTGTTTTTCAGACTATGGCAGCTGTACAGGGATATTCCCCAGGGTTCAGCACTGGGACAGCTGCTGTTTTTCAGTCTATGGGAGGTATACTGTGATGTTCCCCAGGTTCAGTACTGGGACAGTTGCTGTTTTTCAGTCTATGGGAGGTATACAGTGATGTTCCCCAGGGTTCAGTACCGGGACAGCTGCTGTTTTTCAGACTATGGGAGGTATACAGTGATGTTCCCCAGGGTTCAGTACTGGGACAGCTGTTCTTTTTCAGTCTATGGAAGGTATACAGTGATGTTCCCCAGGGTTCAGTACTGGGACAGCTGCTGTTTTTCAGTCTATGGGATGTATACAGTGATGTTCCCTAGTGTTCAGTACTGGGACAGCTGCTGTTTTTCAGTCTATGGGAGGTATACAGTGATGTTCCCCAGGGTTCAGTACTGGGACACCTGTTGTTTTTCAGACTATGGGAGGTATACAGTGATGTTCTCCTCGGGTTTAGTACTGGGACAGCTGCTCTTTTTCAGTCCTTGGGAGGTATACAGTGATGTTCCCCAGGGTTCAGTACTGGGACAGCTGCTGTTTTTCAGACTATGGGAGCTGTACAGGGATATTCCCCAGGGTTCAGTTCTGGGACAGCTGCTGTTTTTCAGTCTATGGGATGTACACAGTAATGTTCCCCAGGGTTCAGTACTGGGTCAGCTGCTGCTTTTCAGTCGATGGGAGGTATACAGTGATGTTCCCCAGGGTTCAGTACTGGGACAGTTGCTGTTTTTCAGTCTGTGCGAGGTATACAGTGATGTTCCCCAGGGTTCAGTACTGGGTCAGCTGCTGCTTTTCAGTCGATGGGAGGTATACAGTGATGTCCCCAGGGTTCAGTACTGGGACAGTTGCTGTTTTTCAGTCTGTGCGAGGTATACAGTGATATTCCCCAGGGTTCAGTACTGGGACAGTTGCTGTTTTTCAGTCTGTGCGAGGTATACAGTGATGTTCCCCAGGGTTCAGTACTAGGACAGCTGCTGTTTTTCAGTCTATGGGATGTATACAGTGATGTTCCCCAGGGTTCAGTACTGGGACAGCTGCTGTTTTTCAGACTATGTGAGGTATACAGTGATGTTCCCCGGGGTTCAGTCCTGGGACAGCTGCTGCTTTTCAGTCTATGGGATGTATACAGTGATGTTCCCCAGGGTTCAGTAGTGGGACAGCTGCTGTTTTTCAGACTATTGGAGGTGTACAAGGATGTTCCTCAGGGTTCAGTTCTGGGACAGCTGCTGTTTTTCAGTCTATGGGATGTATACAGTGATGTTCCCCAGGGCTCAGTGCTGGGACAGCTGCTGTTTTTCAGTCTATGGGAGATATACAGTGAAGTTCCACAGGGTTCAGTACTGGACAGCTGCTGTTTTTCAGTCTATGGGAGGTATACAGTGATGTTCCCCAGCGTTCAGTACTGGGACAGCGACTGTTTTTCAGTCTATGGGAGGTATACAGTGAGGTTCACAGGGTTCAGTACTGGGACAGCTGCTGTTTATCAGTCTGTGGGAGGTATACAGTGATGTTTCCCTGGGTTCAATACTGGGACAGCTACTGTTTTACAGTCTATGGGAGGTATACGGTGATGTTCCCCAGGGTTCAGTACTGGGAGAGCTGCTGTTTTTCAGACTATGGGAGGTATGCAGTGATGTTCCCCAGGGTTCAGTACTGGGACAGCTGTTGTTTTTCAGTCTATGGGAGGTATACAGTGATGTTCCCTAGTGTTCAGTTCTGGGACAGCTGCTGTTTTTCAGTCTATGGGATGTATACAGTGATGTTGGCCAGGGTTCAGTACTGGGACAGCTGCTGTTTTTCAGACTATGGGAGGTATACAGTGATGTTCCCCAGGATTCAGTACTGTTACAGCTGCTGTTTTTCAGACTATGGGAGGTATACAGTGAAGTTCCCCAGGTTTCAGTACTGGGACAGCTGCTGTTTTTCAGTCTATGGGAGGTATACAGTGAGGTTCCCCAGGGTTCAGTACTGGGACAGCTGCTGTTTTTCAGTCTGTGGGAGGTATACAGTGATGTTCCCCAGTGTTCAGTTCTGGGACAGCTGCTGTTTTTCAGTCTGTGGGAGGTATACAGTGATGTTCCCCAGGGTTCAGTACAGGGACAGCTGCTGTTTTTCAGTCTATGGGAGGTATACAGTGATGTTCCCCAGGGTTCAGTAATGGGACAGTTGCTGTTTTTCAGTCTGTGGGAGGTATACAGTGATGTTCCCCAGGGTTCAGTACTGGGACAGCTGCTGTTTTTCAGGCTATGGGATGTATACAGTAATGTTCCCCAGGGTTCAGTACTGGGACAGCTGCTGTTTTTCAGACTATGGCAGCTGTACAGGGATATTCCCCAGGGTTCAGCACTGGGACAGCTGCTGTTTTTCAGTCTATGGGAGGTATACTGTGATGTTCCCCAGGTTCAGTACTGGGACAGTTGCTGTTTTTCAGTCTATGGGAGGTATACAGTGATGTTCCCCAGGGTTCAGTACCGGGACAGCTGCTGTTTTTCAGACTATGGGAGGTATACAGTGATGTTCCCCAGGGTTCAGTACTGGGACAGCTGTTCTTTTTCAGTCTATGGAAGGTATACAGTGATGTTCCCCAGGGTTCAGTACTGGGACAGCTGCTGTTTTTCAGTCTATGGGATGTATACAGTGATGTTCCCTAGTGTTCAGTACTGGGACAGCTGCTGTTTTTCAGTCTATGGGAGGTATACAGTGATGTTCCCCAGGGTTCAGTACTGGGACACCTGTTGTTTTTCAGACTATGGGAGGTATACAGTGATGTTCTCCTCGGGTTTAGTACTGGGACAGCTGCTCTTTTTCAGTCCTTGGGAGGTATACAGTGATGTTCCCCAGGGTTCAGTACTGGGACAGCTGCTGTTTTTCAGACTATGGGAGCTGTACAGGGATATTCCCCAGGGTTCAGTTCTGGGACAGCTGCTGTTTTTCAGTCTATGGGATGTACACAGTAATGTTCCCCAGGGTTCAGTACTGGGTCAGCTGCTGCTTTTCAGTCGATGGGAGGTATACAGTGATGTTCCCCAGGGTTCAGTACTGGGACAGTTGCTGTTTTTCAGTCTGTGCGAGGTATACAGTGATGTTCCCCAGGGTTCAGTACTGGGTCAGCTGCTGCTTTTCAGTCGATGGGAGGTATACAGTGATGTCCCCAGGGTTCAGTACTGGGACAGTTGCTGTTTTTCAGTCTGTGCGAGGTATACAGTGATATTCCCCAGGGTTCAGTACTGGGACAGTTGCTGTTTTTCAGTCTGTGCGAGGTATACAGTGATGTTCCCCAGGGTTCAGTACTAGGACAGCTGCTGTTTTTCAGTCTATGGGATGTATACAGTGATGTTCCCCAGGGTTCAGTACTGGGACAGCTGCTGTTTTTCAGACTATGTGAGGTATACAGTGATGTTCCCCGGGGTTCAGTCCTGGGACAGCTGCTGCTTTTCAGTCTATGGGATGTATACAGTGATGTTCCCCAGGGTTCAGTAGTGGGACAGCTGCTGTTTTTCAGACTATTGGAGGTGTACAAGGATGTTCCTCAGGGTTCAGTTCTGGGACAGCTGCTGTTTTTCAGTCTATGGGATGTATACAGTGATGTTCCCCAGGGCTCAGTGCTGGGACAGCTGCTGTTTTTCAGTCTATGGGAGATATACAGTGAAGTTCCACAGGGTTCAGTACTGGACAGCTGCTGTTTTTCAGTCTATGGGAGGTATACAGTGATGTTCCCCAGCGTTCAGCTGTGGGACAGCGACTGTTTTTCAGTCTATGGGAGGTATACAGTGAGGTTCACAGGGTTCAGTACTGGGACAGCTGCTGTTTTTCAGTCTGTGGGAGGTATACAGTGATGTTTCCCTGGGTTCAATACTGGGACAGCTACTGTTTTACAGTCTATGGGAGGTATACGGTGATGTTCCCCAGGGTTCAGTACTGGGACAGCTGCTGTTTTTCAGACTATGGGAGGTATGCAGTGATGTTCCCCAGGGTTCAGTACTGGGACAGCTGTTGTTTTTCAGTCTATGGGAGGTATACAGTGATGTTCCCTAGTGTTCAGTTCTGGGACAGCTGCTGTTTTTCAGTCTATGGGATGTATACAGTGATGTTGGCCAGGGTTCAGTACTGGGACAGCTGCTGTTTTTCAGACTATGGGAGGTATACAGTGATGTTCCCCAGGATTCAGTACTGTTACAGCTGCTGTTTTTCAGACTATGGGAGGTATACAGTGATGTTCCCCAGGTTTCAGTACTGGGACAGCTGCTGTTTTTCAGTCTATGGGAGGTATACAGTGAGGTTCCCCAGGGTTCAGTACTGGGACAGCTGCTGTTTTTCAGTCTGTGGGAGGTATACAGTGATGTTCCCCAGTGTTCTGTTCTGGGACAGCTGCTGTTTTTCAGTCTGTGGGAGGTATACAGTGATGTTCCCCAGGGTTCAGTACAGGGACAGCTGCTGTTTTTCAGTCTATGGGAGGTATACAGTGATGTTCCCCAGGGTTCAGTAATGGGACAGTTGCTGTTTTTCAGTCTGTGGGAGGTATACAGTGATGTTCCCCAGGGTTCAGTACTGGGACAGCTGCTGTTTTTCAGGCTATGGGATGTATACAGTAATGTTCCCCAGGGTTCAGTACTGGGACAGCTGCTGTTTTTCAGACTATGGGAGGTGTACAGGGATGTTCCTCAGGGTTCAGTTCTGGGACAGCTGCTGTTTTTCAGTCTATGGGATGTGTACAGTGATGTTCCCCAGGGCTCAGTACTGGGACAGCTGCTGTTTTTCAGTCTATGGGAGATATACAGTGAAGTTCCCCAGGGTTCAGTACTGGACAGCTGCTGTTTTTCAGTCTATGGGAGGTATACAGTGATGTTCCCCAGGGTTCAGTACTGGGACAGCTGCTGTTTTGCAGTCTATGGGAGGGAAACAGTGAGGTTCCCCAGGGTTCAGTACTGGGACAGCTGCTGCTTTTCAGTCTATGGGATGTATACAGTGATGTTCCCCAGGGCTCAGTACTGTGACAGCTGCTGTTTTTCAGTCTATGGGAGGTATACAGTGAAGTTCCCCAGGGTTCAGTACTGGACAGCTGCTGTTTTTCAGTCTATGGGAGGTCTACAGCGATGTTCCTCAGGGTTCAGTACTGCGACAGCTGCTGTATTTCAGTCTATGGGAGGTATACAGTGAGGTTCCCCAGGGTTCAGTACTGGGACAGATGCTGTTTTTCAGTCTATGGGAGGTATACAGTGAGGTTCCCCAGGGTTCAGTACTGGGACATCTGCTGTTTTTCAGTCTGTGGGAGGTGTACAGTGATGTTTTCCAGGGTTCAGTACTGGGACAGCTGCTGTTTACAGTCTATGGGAGGTATACGGTGATGTTCCCCAGGGTTCAGTACTGGGACAGCTGCTGTTTTTCAGTCTATGGGAAGTATACAGTGATGTTCACCAGGGTTCAGTACTGGGACAGCTGCTGTTTTTCATACTATGGGAGCTGTACAGGGATATTCCCCAGTGTTCAGTTCTGGGACAGCTGCTGTTTTTCAGTCTATGGGATGGATACAGTAATGTTCCCCAGGGTTCAGTTCTGGGACAGCTGCTGCTTTTCAGTCTATGGGAGGTATACAGTGATGTTCCCCAGGGTTCAGTACTGGGACAGCTGCTGTTTTTCAGACTATGGGAGGTATACAGTGATGTTCCCCAGGGCTCAGTACAGTGACAGCTGCTGTTTTTCAGTCTATGGGAGGTATACAGTGATGTTCCCCGGGGTTCAGTCCTGGGATAGCTGCTGCTTTTCAGTCTATGGGATGTATACAGTGATGTTCCCCAGGGCTCAGTACTGTGACAGCTGCTGTTTTTCAGTCCATGGGAGGTATACAGTGAAGTTCCCCAGGGTTCAGTACTGGACAGCTGCTGTTTTTCAGACTGTGGGAGGTCTACAGTGATGTTCCTCAGGGTTCAGTACTGGGACAGCTGCTGTATTTCAGTCTATGGGAGGTATACAGTGAGGTTCCCCAGGGTTCAGTACTGGGACAGCTGCTCTTTTTCAGTCTATGGGAGGTATACAGTGAGGTTCTCCAGGGTTCAGTACTGGGACATCTGCTGTTTTTCAGTCTGTGGGAGGTATAAAGTGATGTTTTCCAGGGTTCAGTACTGGAACAGCTGCTGTTTTACAGTCTATGGGAGGTATACGGTGATGTTCCCCAGGGTTCAGTACTGGGACAGCTGCTGTTTTTCAGTCTATGGGAAATATGCAGTGATGTTCCCCAGTGTTCAGTTCTGGGACAGCTGCTGTTTTTCAGTCTATGGGAAGTATACAGTGATGTTCCCCAGGGTTCAGTACTGGGACAGCTGCTGTTTTTCATACTATGGGAGCTGTACAGGGATATTCCCCAGGGTTCAGTTCTGGGACAGCTGCTGTTTTTCAGTCTATGGGATATATACAGTGATGTTCCCCAGGGTTCAGTACTGGGACAGCTGCTGTTTTTCAGACTATGTGAGGTATACAGTCATGTTCCCCTGGGTTCAGTCCTGGGACAGCTGCTGCTTTTCAGTCTATGGGATGTATATAGTGATGTTCCCCAGGGTTCAGTACTGGGACAGCTGCTGTTTTTCAGACTATGGGAGGTGTACAGGGATGTTCCTCGGGGTTCAGTTCTGGGACAGCTGCTGTTTTTCAGTCTATGGGATGTATACAGTGATGTTCCCCAGGGCTCAGTACTGGGACAGCTGCTGTTTTTCAGTCTCTGGGAGATATACAGTGAAGTTCCCCAGGGTTCAGTACTGGACAGCTGCTGTTTTACAGTCTATGGGAAGTATACGGTGATGTTCCCCAGGTTTCAGTACTGGGACAGCTGCTGTTTTTCAGACTTTAGGAGGTGTACAGTGATGTTACCCAGGGTTCAATACTGGGACAGCTGCTGTTTTTCAGTCTATGGGAATTATACAGTGATGTTCCCCAGTGTTCAGTTCTGGGACAGCTGCTGTTTTTCAGTCTATGGGATGTATACAGTGATGTTCCCCAGGGCTCAGTACTGGGACAGCTGCTGTTTTTCAGTCTCTGGGAGATATACAGTGAAGTTCCCCAGGGTTCAGTACTGGACAGCTGCTGTTTTACAGTCTATGGGAGGTATACAGTGATGTACCCCAGGGTTCAGTATTGGGACAGCTGCTGTTTTTCAGTCTATGTGAGGTATACAGTGATGTTCCCCAGAGTTCAGTACTGGGACAGTTGCTGTTGTTCAGTCTGCGGGAGGTATACAATGATGTTCCCAGGGTTCAGTACTGGGACAGCTGCTGTTTTTCATCTATGGGAGGTATGCAGTGATGTTCCCCAGGGTTCGGTACCGGGACAGCTGCTGTTTTTCAGACCATGGGAGGTATGCAGTGATGTTCCCCAGGGTTCAGTACTGGGACAGCTGTTCTTTTTCAGTCTATGTGAGGTATACAGTGATGTTCCCCAGGGTTCAGTACTGGCACAGCTGCTATTTTTCATTCTATGGGAGGTATACAGTGATGTTCCCCAATGTTCAGTACTGGGACAGCTGCGGTTTTTCAGTCTATGGGAGGTATAACGTGATGTTCCCCAGGGTTCAGTACTGGGACACCTGTTGTTTTTTAGTCTATGGGAGGTATGCAGTGATGTTCCCCACTGTTCAGTAGTGGGACAGCTGCTGTTTTTCAGTCTATGGGAGGTATACAGTGATGATCCCCAAGGTTCAGTACTGGGACAGCTGCTGTTTTTCAGACTATGGGAAGTATACAGTGATGTTCCCCAGGGTTCAGTACTGGGACAGCTGCTGCTTTTCATTCTATGGGATGTATACAGTCATGTTCCCCAGGGTTCAGTACTGGGACAGCTGCTGTTTTTCAGTCTATGGGAGGTACACAGTGAAGTTCCCCAGGTTTCAGATCTGCGACAGCTGCTGTTTTTCAGTCTATGGCAGGTATACAGTGATGTTCTCCTTGGTCCAGTACTGGGACAGCTGCTGCTTTTCAGTCTATGGGATGTATACAGTGATATTCCCCAGGGTTCAGTACTGCGACAGCTGCTATTTTTCAGACTATGGGAGGTATACAGTGATGTTACTCAGGGTTCAGTACTGGGACAGCTGCAGTTTTTCAGTCGATGGGAGGTACACAGTGATGTTCCCCAAGGTTCAGTACTGGGACAGTTGCTGTTTTTCAATCTGTGGGAGGTATACAGTGATGTTCCCCAGGGTTCAGTACTGGGACAGCTGCTGTTTTTCAGTCTATGGGATGTATACAGTGATGTGCCCCAGGGTTCAGTACTGGGACAGCTGCTGTTTTTCAGTCTTTGCGAGCTATGCAGTGATGTTCCCCAGGGTTCAGTACTGGGAAAGCTGCTGTTTTTCAGACTATGGGAGGTGTACAGGGATATTCCACAGGGTTCAGTTCTGGGACAGCTGATGTTTTTCAGTCTATGGGATGTATACAGTGATGTTCCCCAGGGTTCAGTACTGGGACAGCTGCTGTTTTTCAGTCTATGGGATGTATACAGTGATGTTCCCCAGGGTTCAGTACTGGGACAGCTGCTGTTTTTCAGACTATGGGAGGTGTACAGGGATGTTCCTCAGGGTTCAGTTCTGGGACAGCTGCTGTTTTTCAGTCTATGGGATGTATACAGTGATGTTCCCCAGGGCTCAGTACTGGGACAGCTGCTGTTTTTCAGTCTATGGGAGATATACAGTGAAGTTCCCCAGGGTTTAGTACTGGACAGCTGCTTTTTTTCAGTCTATGGGAGGTCTTCAGTGATGTTCCCCAGGGTTCAGTACTGGGACAGCTGCTGTTTTTCAGTCTGTGGGAGGTATACAGTGATGTTCCCCAGGGTTCAGTACTGGGACAGCTGCTGTTTTTCAGTCTATGGGATGTATACAGTGATGTGCCCCAGGGTTCAGTACTGGGACAGCTGCTGTTTTTCAGTCTTTGCGAGCTATGCAGTGATGTTCCCCAGGGTTCAGTACTGGGACAGCTGCTGTTTTTCAGACTATGGGAGGTGTACAGGGATATTCCACAGGGTTCGGTTCTGGGACAGCTGATGTTTTTCAGTCTATGGGATGTATACAGTGATGTTCCCCAGGGTTCAGTACTGGGACAGCTGCTGTTTTTCAGTCTATGGGAGGTCTACAGTGATGTTCCCCAGTGTTCAGTTCTGGGACAGCTGCTGTTTTTCAGTCTATGGGATGTATACAGTGATGTTGCCCAGGGTTCAGTACTGGGACAGCTGCTGTTTTTCAGACTATGGGAGGTATACAGTGATGTACCCCAGGGTTCAGTACTGGGACAGCTGCTGTTTTTCAGTCTATGTGAGGTATACAGTGATGTTCCCCAGGGTTCAGTACTGGGACAGTTTCTGTTTTTCTGTCTGCGGGTAGTATACAATGATGTTCCCCAGGGTTCAGTACTGGGACAGCTGCTGTTTTTCATCTATGGGAGGTATGCAGTGATGTTCCCCAGGGTTCAGTACCGGGACAGCTGCTGTTTTTAAGACTATGGGAGGTATACAGTGATGTTCCCCAGGGTTCAGTACTGGGACAGCTGTTCTTTTTCAGTCTATGGGAGGTATACAGTGATGTTCCCCAGGGTCCAGTACTGGGACAGCTGCTATTTTTCAGTCTATGAGAGGTATACAGTGATGTTCCCCAGTGTTCAGTACTGGGACAGCTGCTGTTTTTCAGTCTATGGGAGGTATAACGTGATGTCCCCCGGGGTTCAGTACTGGGACACCTGTTGTTTTTCAGTCTATGGGAGGTATGCAGTGATGTTCCCCACTGTTCAGTACTGGGGCAGCTGCTGTTTTTCAGTCTATGGGAGGTATACAGTGATGTTCCCCAAGGTTCAGTACTGGGACAGCTGTGTTTTTCGGTCGATGAGAGGTACACAGTGATGTTCCCCAAGGTTCAGTACTGGGACAGTTGCTGTCTTTCAGTCTGTGGGAGGTATACAGTGATGTTCCCCAGGGTTCAGTACTGGGACAGCTGCTGTTTGTCAGTCTATGGGAGGTATACAGTGATGTTCCCCAGGGTTCAGTACTGGGACAGCTGCTGTTTTTCAGTCTATGGGATTTATACAGTGATGTTCCCCAGGGTTCAGTACTGGGACAGCTGCTGTTTTTCAGTCTTTGCGAGGTATGCAGTGATGTTCCCCAGGGTTCAGTACTGGGACAGCTGCTGTTTTTCAGACTATGTGAGGTGTACAGGGATATTCCACAGCGTTCAGTTCTGGGACAGCTGATGTTTTTCAGTCTATGGGATGTATACAGTGATGTTCCCCAGGGTTCAGTACTGGGACAGCTGCTGTTTTTCAGTCAATGGGATGTATACAGTGATGTTCCCCAGGGTTCAGTACTGGGACAGCTGCTGTTTCTCAGACTAGGGGACGTATACAGTGATGTTCCCCAGGGTTCAGTACTGGGACAGCTGCTGTTTTTCAGACTATGGGAGGGACACAGTGATGTTCCCCAGGGTTCAGTTCTGGGACAGCTGCTGTTTTTCAGTCTGTGGGAGGTATACAGTGATGTTCCCTAGGGTTCAGTACTGGGAGAGCTGCTGTTTTTCAGTCTATGGGAGGTATACAGTGATGTTCCCCAGGGTACAGTACTGGGACAGCTGCTATTTTACAGTCTATGAGAGGTATACAGTGATGTTCCCCAGGGTTCAGTACTGGGACAGTTGCTGTTTTTCAGATTATGGGAGGTATACAGTGATGTTCCCCAAGGTTCAGTACTCGGACAGCTGCTGTTTTTCAGTCTATGGGAGGTATACAGTGATGTTCCCCAGTGTTCAGTTCTGTGACAGCTGCTGTTTTCCAGTCCATGGGATGTATACAATGATGATCCCCAGGGTTCAGTACTGGGACAGCTGCTGTTTTTGAGACTAATGGAGGTATACAGTGATGTTCCCCAGGGTTCAGTACTGGGACACCTGTTGTTTTTCAGACTATGGGAGGTATACAGTGATGTTCCCCCGGGGTCAGTACTGGGACAGCTGCTCTTTTTCAGTCTTTGGGAGGTATACAGTGATGTTCCCCAGGGTTCAGTACTGGGACAGCTGCTGTTTTTCAGACTATGGGAGCTGTACAGGGATATTCCCCAGGGTTCAGTTCTGGGACAGCTGCTGTTTTTCAGTCTATGGGATGTATACAGTAATGTTCCCCAGGGTTCAGTACTGGGACAGCTGATGCTTTTCAGTCTATGGGAGGTATACAGTGATGTTCCCCAGGGTTCAGTACTGGGACAGCTGCTGTTTTTCAGACTATGGGAGGTATACAGTGATGTTCCCCAGGGCTCAGTACAGTGACAGCTGCTGTTTTTCAGTCTATGGGAGGTATACAGTGATGTTCCCCGGGGTTCAGTCCTGGGACAGCTGCTGCTTTTCAGTCTATGGGATGTATACAGTGATGTTCCCCAGGGCTCAGTACTGTGACAGCTGCTGTTTTTCAGTCCATGGGAGGTATACAGTGAAGTTCCCCAGGGTTCAGTACTGGACAGCTGCTGTTTTTCAGACTGTGGGAGGTCTACAGTGATGTTCCTCAGGGTTCAGTACTGGGACAGCTGCTGTATTTCAGTCTATGGGAGGTATACAGTGAGGTTCCCCAGGGTTCAGTACTGGGACAGCTGCTGTTTTTCAGTCTATGGGAGGTATACAGTGAGGTTCTCCAGGGTTCAGTACTGGGACATCTGCTGTTTTTCAGTCTGTGGGAGGTATAAAGTGATGTTTTCCAGGGTTCAGTACTGGGACAGCTGCTGTTTTACAGTCTATGGGAGGTATACGGTGATGTTCCCCAGGGTTCAGTACTAGGAAAGCTGCTGTTTTTCAGTCTATGGGAATATGCAGTGATGTTCCCCAGTGTTCAGTTCTGGGACAGCTGCTGTTTTTCAGTCTATGGGAAGTATACAGTGATGTTCCCCAGGGTTCAGTACTGGGACAGCTGCTGTTTTTCATACTATGGGAGCTGTACAGGGATATTCCCCAGGGTTCAGTTCTGGGACAGCTGCTGTTTTTCAGTCTATGGGATATATACAGTGATGTTCCCCAGGGTTCAGTACTGGGACAGCTGCTGTTTTTCAGACTATGTGAGGTATACAGTGATGTTCCCCTGGGTTCAGTCCTGGGACAGCTGCTGCTTTTCAGTCTATGGGATGTATATAGTGATGTTCCCCAGGGTTCAGTACTGGGACAGCTGCTGTTTTTCAGACTATGGGAGGTGCACAGGGATGTTCCTCAGGGTTCAGTTCTGGGACAGCTGTTGTTTTTCAGTCTATGGGATGTATACAGTGATGTTCCCCAGGGCTCAGTACTGGGACAGCTGCTGTTTTTCAGTCTGTGGGAGATATACAGTGAAGTTCCCCAGGGTTCAGTACTGGACAGCTGCTGTTTTACAGTCTATGGGAAGTATACGGTGATGTTCCCCAGGGTTCAGTACTGGGACAGCTGCTGTTTTTCAGACGATGGGAGGTATACAGTGATGTACCCCAGGGTTCAATACTGGGACAGCTGCTGTTTTTCAGTCTATGGGAGGTATACAGTGATGTTCCCCAGTGTTCAGTTCTGGGACAGCTGCTGTTTTTCAGTCTATGGGATGTATACAGTGATGTTCCCAGGGTTCAGTACTGGGACAGCTGCTGTTTTTCATCTATGGGAGGTATGCAGTGATGTTCCCCAGGGTTCGGTACCGGGACAGCTGCTGTTTTTCAGACCATGGGAGGTATGCAGTGATGTTCCCCAGGGTTCATTACTGGGACAACTGTTCTTTTTCAGTCTATGTGAGGTATACAGTGATGTTCCCCAGGGTTCAGTACTGGCACAGCTGCTATTTTTCATTCTATGGGAGGTATACAGTGATGTTCCCCAATGTTCAGTACTGGGACAGCTGCTGTTTTTCAGTCTATGGGACGTATAACGTGATGTTCCCCAGGGTTCAGTACTGGGACACCTGTTGTTTTTTAGTCTATGGGAGGTATGCAGTGATGTTCCCCACTGTTCAGTACTGGGACAGCTGCTGTTTTTCAGTCTATGGGAGGTATACAGTGATGTTCCCCAAGGTTCAGTACTGGGACAGCTGCTGTTTTTCAGACTATGGGAAGTGTACAGTGATGTTCCCCAGGGTTCAGTACTGGGACAGCTGCTGCTTTTCATTCTATGGGATGTATACAGTCATATTCCCCAGGGTTCAGTACTGGGACAGCTGCTGTTTTTCAGTCTATGGGAGGTACACAGTGAAGTTCCCCAGGTTTCAGATCTGCGACAGCTGCTGTTTTTCAGTCTATGGCAGGTATACAGTGATGTTCTCCTTGGTCCAGTACTGGGACAGCTGCTGCTTTTCAGTCTATTGGATGTATACAGTGATGTTCCCCAGGGTTCAGTACTGCGACAGCTGCTATTTTTCAGACTATGGGAGGTATACAGTGATGTTACTCAGGGTTCAGTACTGGGACAGCTGCAGTTTTTCAGTCGATGGGAGGTACACAGTGATGTTCCCCAAGGTTCAGTACTGGGACAGTTGCTGTTTTTCAATCTGTGGGAGGTATACAGTGATGTTCCCCAGGGTTCAGTACTGGGACAGCTGCTGTTTTTCAGTCTATGGGATGTATACAGTGATGTGCCCCAGGGTTCAGTACTGGGACAGCTGCTGTTTTTCAGTCTTTGCGATTTATGCAGTGATGTTCCCCAGGGTTCAGTACTGGGACAGCTGCTGTTTTTCAGACTATGGGAGGTGTACCGGGATATTCCACAGGGTTCAGTTCTGGGACAGCTGATGTTTTTCAGTCTATGGGATGTATACAGTGATGTTCCCCAGGGTTCAGTACTGGGACAGCTGCTGTTTTTCAGTCTATGGGATGTATACAGTGATGTTCCCCAGGGTTCAGTACTGGGACAGCTGCTGTTTTTCAGACTATGGGAGGTGTACAGGGATGTTCCTCAGGGTTCAGTTCTGGGACAGCTGCTGTTTTTCAGTCTATGGGATGTATACAGTGATGTTCCCCAGGGCTCAGTACTGGGACAGCTGCTGTTTTTCAGTCTATGGGAGATATACAGTGAAGTTCCCCAGGGTTCAGTACTGGACAGCTGCTGTTTTCAGTCTATGGGAGGTCTTCAGTGATGTTCCCCAGGGTTCAGTACTGGGACAGCTGCTGTTTTTCAGTCTATGGGAGATTTCCAGTGAAGTTCCCCAGGGTTTAGTACTGGACAGCTGCTGTTTTTCAGTCTATGGGAGGTCTTCAGTGATGTTCCCCAGGGTTCAGTACTGGGACAGCTGCTGTTTTTCAGTCTGTGGGAGGTATACAGTGATGTTCCCCAGGGTTCAATACTGGGACAGCTGCTGTTTTTCAGTCTATGGGAGGTATACAGTGATGTTCCCCAGTGTTCAGTTCTGGGACAGCTGCTGTTTTTCAGTCTATGGGATGTATACAGTGATGTTGCCCAGGGTTCAGTACTGGGACAGCTGCTGTTTTTCAGTCTATGGGAGGTATGCAGTGATGTTCCCCAGGGTTCAGTACTGGGACAGTTTCTGTTTTTCTGTCTGCGGGTAGTATACAATGATGTTCCCCAGGGTTCAGTACTGGGACAGCTGCTGTTTTTCTTCTATGGGAGGTATGCAGTGATGTTCCCCAGGGTTCAGTACCGGGACAGCTGATGTTTTTAAGACTATGGGAGGTATACAGTGATGTTCCCCAGGGTTCAGTACTGGGACAGCTGTTCTTTTTCAGTCTATGGGAGGTATACAGTGATGTTCCCCAGGGTCCAGTACTGGGACAGCTGCTATTTTTCAGTCTATGAGAGGTATACAGTGATGTTCCCCAGTGTTCAGTACTGGGACAGCTGCTGTTTTTCAGTCTATGGGAGGTATAACGTGATGTCCCCCGGGGTTCAGTACTGGGACACCTGTTGTTTTTCAGTCTATGGGAGGTATGCAGTGATGTTCCCCACTGTTCAGTACTGGGGCAGCTGCTGTTTTTCAGTCTATGGGAGGTATACAGTGATGTTCCCCAAGGTTCAGTACTGGGACAGCTGTGTTTTTCGGTCGATGAGAGGTACACAGTGATGTTCCCAAAGGTTCAGTACTGGGACAGTTGCTGTCTTTCAGTCTGTGGGAGGTATACAGTGATGTTCCCCAGGGTTCAGTACTGGGACAGCTGCTGTTTGTCTGTCTATGGGAGGTATACAGTGATGTTCCCCAGGGTTCAGTACTGGGACAGCTGCTGTTTTTCAGTCTATGGGATGTATACAGTGATGTTCCCCAGGGTTCAGTACTGGGACAGCTGCTGTTTTTCAGTCTTTGCGAGGTATGCAGTGATGTTCCCCAGGGTTCAGTACTGGGACAGCTGCTGTTTTTTAGACTATGTGAGGTGTACAGGGATATTCCACAGCGTTCAGTTCTGGGACAGCTGATGTTTTTAAGTCTATGGGATGTATACAGTGATGTTCCCCAGGGTTCAGTACTGGGACAGCTGCTGTTTTTCAGTCAATGGGATGTATACAGTGATGTTCCCCAGGGTTCAGTACTGGGACAGCTGCTGTTTTTCAGACTATGGGAGGGACACAGTGATGTTCCCCAGGGTTCAGTTCTGGGACAGCTGCTGTTTTTCAGTCTGTGGGAGGTATACAGTGATGTTCCCTAGGGTTCAGTACTGGGAGAGCTGCTGTTTTTCAGTCTATGGGAGGTATACAGTGATGTTCCCCAGGGTACAGTACTGGGACAGCTGCTATTTTACAGTCTATGAGAGGTATACAGTGATGTTCCCCAGGGTTCAGTACTGGGACAGCTGCTGTTTTTTAGACTAATGGAGGTATACAGTGATGTTCCCCAGGGTTCAGTACTGGGAAACCTGTTGTTTTTCAGACTATGGGAGGTATACAGTGATGTTCCCCCGGGGTCAGTACTGGGACAGCTGCTCTTTTTCAGTCTTTGGGAGGTATACAGTGATGTTCCCCAGGGTTCAGTACTGGGACAGCTGCTGTTTTTCAGACTATGGGAGCTGTACAGGGATATTCCCCAGGGTTCAGTTCTGGGACAGCTGCTGTTTTTCAGTCTATGGGATGTATACAGTAATGTTCCCCAGGGTTCAGTACTGGGACAGCTGCTGCTTTTCAGTCTATGGGAGGTATACAGTGATGTTCCCCACGGTTCAGTACTGGGACAGCTGCTGTTTTTCAGTCTATGGGAGGTTTTCAGTGATGTTCCCCAGGGTTCAGTACTGGGACAGCTGCTGTTTTTCAGTCTATGGGAGGTATGCAGTGTTGTTCCCCAGGGTTCAGCACTGTTACAGTTGCTGTTTTTCAGTCTGTGGGAGGTATACAGTGATGTTCCCTGGGTTCAGTACTGGGACAGCTGCTGTTTTCCAGTCTATGGGATGTATACAGTGATGTTCCGCAGGGTTCAGTACTGGGACAGCTGCTGTTTTTCAGTCTATGGGATGTATACAGTGATGTTGCCAAGGGTTCAGTACTGGGACAGCTGCTGTTTTTCAGACGATGGGAGGTATACAGTGATGTACCCCAGGGTTCAGTACTGGGACAGCTGCTGTTTTTCAGTCTATGTGAGGTATACAGTGATGTTCCCCAGAGTTCAGTACTGGGACAGTTGCTGTTTTTCAGTCTGCGGGAGGTATACAATGATGTTCCCAGGGTTCAGTACTGGGACAGCTGCTGTTTTTCATCTATGGGAGGTATGCAGTGATGTTCCCCAGGGTTCGGTACCGGGACAGCTGCTGTTTTTCAGACCATGGGAGGTATGCAGTGATGTTCCCCAGGGTTCAGTACTGGGACAGCTGTTCTTTTTCAGTCTATGTGAGGTATACAGTGATGTTCCCCAGGGTTCAGTACTGGCACAGCTGCTATTTTTCATTCTATGGGAGGTATACAGTGATGTTCCCCAATGTTCAGTACTGGGACAGCTGCTGTTTTTCAGTCTATGGGACGTATAACGTGATGTTCCCCAGGGTTCAGTACTGGGACACCTGTTGTTTTTTAGTCTATGGGAGGTATGCAGTGATGTTCCCCACTGTTCAGTACTGCGACAGCTGCTGTGTTTCAGTCTATGGGAGGTATACAGTGATGTTCCACAAGGTTCAGTACTGGGACAGCTGCTGTTTTTCAGACTATGGGAAGTATACAGTGATGTTCCCCAGGGTTCAGTACTGGGACAGCTGCTGCTTTTCATTCTATGGGATGTATACAGTCATGTTCCCCAGGGTTCAGTACTGGGACAGCTGCTGTTTTTCAGTCTATGGGAGGTACACAGTGAAGTTCCCCAGGTTTCAGATCTGCGACAGCTGCTGTTTTTCAGTCTATGGCAGGTATACAGTGATGTTCTCCTTGGTCCAGTACTGGGACAGCTGCTGCTTTTCAGTCTATGGGATGTATACAGTGATGTTCCCCAGGGTTCAGTACTGCGACAGCTGCTATTTTTCAGACTATGGGAGGTATACAGTGATGTTACTCAGGGTTCAGTACTGGGACAGCTGCAGTTTTTCAGTCGATGGGAGGTACACAGTGATGTTCCCCAAGGTTCAGTACTGGGACAGTTGCTGTTTTTCAATCTGTGGGAGGTATACAGTGATGTTCCCCAGGGTTCAGTACTGGGACAGCTGCTGTTTTTCAGTCTATGGGATGTATACAGTGATGTGCCCCAGGGTTCAGTACTGGGACAGCTGCTGTTTTTCAGTCTTTGCGAGCTATGCAGTGATGTTCCCCAGGGTTCAGTACTGGGACAGCTGCTGTTTTTCAGACTATGGGAGGTGTACAGGGATATTCCACAGGGTTCAGTTCTGGGACAGCTGATGTTTTTCAGTCTATGGGATGTATACAGTGATGTTCCCCAGGGTTCAGTACTGGGACAGCTGCTGTTTTTCAGTCTATGGGATGTATACAGTGATGTTCCCACGGGTTCAGTACTGGGACAGCTGCTGTTTTTCAGACTATGGGAGGTGTGCAGGGATGTTCCTCAGGGTTCAGTTCTGGGACAGCTGCTGTTTTTCAGTCTATGGGAGATATACAGTGAAGTTCCCCAGGGTTCAGTACTGGACAGCTGCTGTTTTGCAGTCTATGGGAGGTCTTCAGTGATGTTCCCCAGGGTTCAGTACTGGGACAGCTGCTGTTTTTCAGTCTATGGGAGATTTCCAGTGAAGTTCCCCAGGGTTTAGTACTGGACAGCTGCTGTTTTTCAGTCTATGGGAGGTCTTCAGTGATGTTCCCCAGGGTTCAGTACTGGGACAGCTGCTGTTTTTCAGTCTGTGGGAGATATACAGTGATGTTCCACAGGGTTCAATACTGGGACAGCTGCTGTTTTTCAGTCTATGAGAGGTATACAGTGATGTTCCCCAGTGTTCAGTTCTGGGACAGCTGCTGTTTTTCAGTCTATGGGATGTATACAGTGATGTTGCCCAGGGTTCAGTACTGGGACAGCTGCTGTTTTTCAGACTATGGGAGGTATACAGTAATGTACCCCAGGGTTCAGTACTGGGACAGCTGCTGTTTTTCAGTCTATGGGAGGTATACAGTGATGTTCCCCAGGGTTCAGTACTGGGACAGTTTCTGTTTTTCTGTCTGCGGGTAGTATACAATGATGTTCCCCAGGGTTCAGTACTGGGACAGCTGCTGTTTTTCATCTATGGGAGGTATGCAGTGATGTTCCCCAGGGTTCAGTACCGGGACAGCTGCTGTTTTTAAGACCATGGGAGGTATACAGTGATGTTCCCCAGGGTTCAGTACTGGGACAGCTGTTCTTCTTCAGTCTATGGGAGGTATACAGTGATGTTCCCCAGTGTCCAGTACTGGGACAGCTGCTATTTTTCAGTCTATGAGAGGTATACAGTGATGTTCCCCAGTGTTCAGTACTGGGACAGCTGCTGTTTTTCAGTCTCTGGGAGGTATAACGTGATGTCCCCCGGGGTTCAGTACTGGGACACCTGTTGTTTTTCAGTCTATGGGAGGTATGCAGTGATGTTCCCCACTGTTCAGTACTGGGGCAGCTGCTGTTTTTCAGTCTATGGGAGGTATACAGTGATGTTCCCCAAGGTTCAGTACTGGGACAGCTGTGTTTTTCGGTCGATGAGAGGTACACAGTGTTGTTCCCCAAGGTTCAGTACTGGGACAGTTGCTGTCTTTCACTCTGTGGGAGGTATACAGTGATGTTCCCTAGGGTTCAGTACTGGGACAGCTGCTGTTTGTCAGTCTATGGGAGTTATACAGTGATGTTCCCCAGGGTTCAGTACTGGGACAGCTGCTGTTTTTCAGTCTGTGGGAGATATACAGTGATGTTCCCCAGGGTTCAATACTGGGACAGCTGCTGTTTTTCAGTCTATGAGAGGTATACAGTGATGTTCCCCAGTGTTCAGTTCTGGGACAGCTGCTGTTTTTCAGTCTATGGGATGTATACAGTGATGTTGCCCAGGGTTCAGTACTGGGACAGCTGCTGTTTTTCAGACTATGGGAGGTATACAGTGATGTACCCCAGGGTTCAGTACTGGGACAGCTGCTGTTTTTCAGTCTATGGGAGGTATACAGTGATGTTCCCCAGGGTTCAGTACTGGGACAGTTTCTGTTTTTCTGTCTGCGGGTAGTATACAATGATGTTCCCCAGGGTTCAGTACTGGGACAGCTGCTGTTTTTCATCTATGGGAGGTATGCAGTGATGTTCCCCAGGGTTCAGTACCGGGACAGCTGCTGTTTTTAAGACCATGGGAGGTATACAGTGATGTTCCCCAGGGTTCAGTACTGGGACAGCTGTTCTTCTTCAGTCTATGGGAGGTATACAGTGATGTTCCCCAGGGTCCAGTACTGGGACAGCTGCTATTTTTCAGTCTATGAGAGGTATACAGTGATGTTCCCCAGTGTTCAGTACTGGGACAGCTGCTGTTTTTCAGTCTCTGGGAGGTATAACGTGATGTCCCCCGGGGTTCAGTACTGGGACACCTGTTGTTTTTCAGTCTATGGGAGGTATGCAGTGATGTTCCCCACTGTTCAGTACTGGGGCAGCTGCTGTTTTTCAGTCTATGGGAGGTATACAGTGATGTTCCCCAAGGTTCAGTACTGGGACAGCTGTGTTTTTCGGTCGATGAGAGGTACACAGTGATGTTCCCCAAGGTTCAGTACTGGGACAGTTGCTGTCTTTCACTCTGTGGGAGGTATACAGTGATGTTCCCTAGGGTTCAGTACTGGGACAGCTGCTGTTTGTCAGTCTATGGGAGTTATACAGTGATGTTCCCCAGGGTTCAGTACTGGGACAGCTGCTGTTTTTCAGTCTATGGGATGTATACAGTGATGTTCCCCAGGATTCAGTACTGGGACAGCTGCTGTTTTTCAGTCTTTGCGAGGTATGCAGTGATGTTCCCCAGGGTTCAGTACTGGGACAGCTGTTGTTTTTCAGACTATGTGAGGTGTACAGGGATATTCCACAGCGTTCAGTTCTGGGACAGCTGATGTTTTTCAGTCTATGGGATGTATACAGTGATGTTCCCCAGGGTTCAGTACTGGGACAGCTGCTGTTTTTCAGTCAATGGGATGTATACAGTGATGTTCCCCAGGGTTCAGTACTGGGACAGCTGCTGTTTTTCAGACTATGGGAGGGACACAGTGATGTTCCCCAGGGTTCAGTTCTGGGACAGCTGCTGTTTTTCAGTCTGTGGGAGGTATACAGTGATGTTCCCTAGGGTTCAGTACTGGGAGAGCTGCTGTTTTTCAGGCTATTTGAGGTATACAGTGATGTTCCCCAGGGTACAGTACTGGGACAGCTGCTATTTTACAGTCTATGAGAGGTATACAGTGATGTTCCCCAGGGTTCAGCACTGGGACAGCTGCTGTTTTTGAGACTAATGGAGGTATACAGTGATGTTCCCCAGGGTTCAGTACTGGGACACCTGTTGTTTTTCAGACTATGGGAGGTATACAGTGATGTTCCCCCGGGGTCAGTACTGGGACAGCTGCTCTTTTTCAGTCTTTGGGAGGTATACAGTGATGTTCCCCAGGGTTCAGTACTGGGACAGCTGCTGTTTTTCAGACTATGGGAGCTGTACAGGGATATTCCCCAGGGTTCAGTTCTGGGACAGCTGCTGTTTTTTAGTCTATGGGATGTATACAGTAATGTTCCCCAGGGTTCAGTACTGGGACAGCTGCTGCTTTTCAGTCTATGGGAGGTATACAGTGATGTTCCCCACGGTTCAGTACTGGGACAGCTGCTGTTTTTCAGTCTATGGGAGGTTTTAAGTGATGTTCCCCAGGGTTCAGTACTGGGACAGCTGCTGTTTTTCAGTCTATGGGAGGTATACAGTGATGTTCCCCAGGGTCCAGTACTGGGACAGCTGCTATTTTTCAGTCTATGAGAGGTATACAGTGATGTTCCCCAGTGTTCAGTACTGGGACAGCTGCTGTTTTTCAGTCTCTGGGAGGTATAACGTGATGTCCCCCGGGGTTCAGTACTGGGACACCTGTTGTTTTTCAGTCTATGGGAGGTATGCAGTGATGTTCCCCACTGTTCAGTACTGGGGCAGCTGCTGTTTTTCAGTCTATGGGAGGTATACAGTGATGTTCCCCAAGGTTCAGTACTGGGACAGCTGTGTTTTTCGGTCGATGAGAGGTACACAGTGATGTTCCCCAAGGTTCAGTACTGGGACAGTTGCTGTCTTTCACTCTGTGGGAGGTATACAGTGATGTTCCCTAGGGTTCAGTACTGGGACAGCTGCTGTTTGTCAGTCTATGGGAGTTATACAGTGATGTTCCCCAGGGTTCAGTACTGGGACAGCTGCTGTTTTTCAGTCTATGGGATGTATACAGTGATGTTCCCCAGGATTCAGTACTGGGACAGCTGCTGTTTTTCAGTCTTTGCGAGGTATGCAGTGATGTTCCCCAGGGTTCAGTACTGGGACAGCTGTTGTTTTTCAGACTATGTGAGGTGTACAGGGATATTCCACAGCGTTCAGTTCTGGGACAGCTGATGTTTTTCAGTCTATGGGATGTATACAGTGATGTTCCCCAGGGTTCAGTACTGGGACAGCTGCTGTTTTTCAGTCAATGGGATGTATACAGTGATGTTCCCCAGGGTTCAGTACTGGGACAGCTGCTGTTTTTCAGACTATGGGAGGGACACAGTGATGTTCCCCAGGGTTCAGTTCTGGGACAGCTGCTGTTTTTCAGTCTGTGGGAGGTATACAGTGATGTTCCCTAGGGTTCAGTACTGGGAGAGCTGCTGTTTTTCAGTCTATGAGAGGTATACAGTGATGTTACCCAGGGTACAGTACTGGGACAGCTGCTATTTTACAGTCTATGAGAGGTATACAGTGATGTTCCCCAGGGTTCAGCACTGGGACAGCTGCTGTTTTTGAGACTAATGGAGGTATACAGTGATGTTCCCCAGGGTTCAGTACTGGGACACCTGTTGTTTTTCAGACTATGGGAGGTATACAGTGATGTTCCCCCGGGGTCAGTACTGGGACAGCTGCTCTTTTTCAGTCTTTGGGAGGTATACAGTGATGTTCCCCAGGGTTCAGTACTGGGACAGCTGCTGTTTTTCAGACTATGGGAGCTGTACAGGGATATTCCCCAGGGTTCAGTTCTGGGACAGCTGCTGTTTTTCAGTCTATGGGATGTATACAGTAATGTTCCCCAGGGTTCAGTACTGGGACAGCTGCTGCTTTTCAGTCTATCGGAGGTATACAGTGATGTTCCCCACGGTTCAGTACTGGGACAGCTGCTGTTTTTCAGTCTATGGGAGGTTTTAAGTGATGTTCCCCAGGGTTCAGTACTGGGACAGCTGCTGTTTTTCAGTCTATGGGAGGTATGCAGTGTTGTTCCCCAGGGTTCAGCACTGTTACAGTTGCTGTTTTTCAGTCTGTGGGAGGTATACAGTGATGTTCCCTGGGTTCAGTACTGGGACAGCTGCTGTTTTTCAGTCTATGGGATGTATACAGTGATGTTCCGCAGGGTTCAGTACTGGGACAGCTGCTGTTTTTCAGACAATGTGAGGTATACAGTGATGTTCACCGGGGATTAGTCCTGCGACAGCTGCTGCTTTTCAGTCTATGGGATGTATACAGTGATGTTCCCCAGGGTTCAGTACTGGGACAGCTGCTGTTTTTCAGACTATTGGAGGTGTACAGGGATGTTCCTCAGGGTTCAGTTCTGGGACAGCTGCTGTTTTCCAGTCTATTGGATCTATACAGTGATGTTCCCCAGGGCTCAGTACTGGGACAGCTGCAGTTTTTCAGTCTGTGGGAGATACACAGTGACGTTCCCCAGGGTTCAGCACTGGACAGCTGCTGTTTTTCAGTCTATGGGAGGTATAGAGTGATGTTCCCCGGGGTTCAGTCCTGGGACAGCTGCTGCTTTTCAGTCTATGGGATGTATACAGTGAGGTTCCCCAGGGTTCAGTACTGGGACAGCTGCTGTTTTTCAGTCTGTGGGAGGTATACAGTGTTGTTTCCCAGGGTTCAGTACTGGGACATCTACTGTTTTACAGTCTGTGGGAGGTATACGGTGATGTTCCCCAGGATTCAGTACTGGGACAGCTGCTGTTTTTCAGACGATGGGAGGTATACAGTGATGTTCCCCAGGGTTCAGTACTGGGACAGCTGCTGTTTTTCAGTCTGTGGGAGGTATACAGTGATGTTCCCCAGTGTTCAGTTCTGGGACAGCTGCTGTTTTTCAGTCTATGGGATGTATACAGTGATGTTGCCCAGGGTTCAGTACTGGGACAGCTGCTGTTTTTCAGTCTATGGGATGTATACAGTGATGTTCCCTAGGGTTCAGTACTGGGAGAGCTGCTGTTTTTCAGTCTGTGGGAGGTATACAGTGATGTTCCCCAGGGTACAGTAGTGGGACAGCTGCTGTTTTTCAGACGATGGGAGGTATACAGTGATGTTCCCCAGGGTTCAGTACTAGGACAGCTGCTATTTTACAGTCGATGAGAGGTTTACAGTGATGTTCCCCAGGGTTCAGTACTGGGACAGTTGCTGTTTTTCAGACTATGGGAGGTATACAGTGATGTTCCCCAGGGTTCAGTAGTCGGACAGCTGCTGTTTTTCAGTCTATGGGAGGTATTAAGTGATGTTCCCCAGTGTTCAGTTCTGGGACAGCTGCTGTTTTTCAGTCTATGGGATGTACACAATGATGATCCCCAGGGTTCAGTACTGGGACAGTTGCTGTTTTTCAGACTAATGGAGGTATACAGTGATGTTCCCCAGGGTTCAGTACTGGGACAGCTGCTGTTTTTCAGACTATGTGAGGTAGACAGTGATGTTCCCCAGGGTTCAGTACTGGGACAGCTGCTGTTTTTCAGTCTTTGGGAGGTATACAGTGATGTTCCCCAGGTTTCAGTACTGGGACAGTTGCTGTTTTTCAGACTATGGGAGCTGTACAGGGATATTCCCCAGGGTTCAGTTCTGGACAGCTGCTCTTTTTCAGTCTATGGGATGTATACAGTAATGTTCCCCAGGGTTCAGTACTGGGACAGCTGCTGCTTTTCAGTCTATGGGAGGTATACAGTGATGTTCCCCAGGGTTCAGTACTGGGACAGCTGCTGTTTTTTAGACTATGGGAGGTATACAGTGATTTTCCCCAGGGTTCAGTACTGGGACAGCTGCTGTTTTTCAGTCTGTGGGAGGTATGCAGTGTTGTTCCCAGGGTTCAGTACTGTTACAGTTGCTGTTTTTCAGTCTGTGGGAGGTATACAGTGATGTTCCCTGAGTTCAGTACTGGGACAGCTGCTGTTTTGCAGAATATGTGAGGTATACAGTGATGTTCCCCGGGGTTCAGTCCTGGGAAAGCTGCTGCTTTTCAGTCTATGGGATGTATACAGTGATGTTCCCCAGGGTTCAGTACTGGGACAGC
Organism: Pristiophorus japonicus; assembly: GCF_044704955.1. Taxonomy (NCBI): domain Eukaryota; kingdom Metazoa; phylum Chordata; class Chondrichthyes; family Pristiophoridae; genus Pristiophorus; species Pristiophorus japonicus. The sequence continues at coordinate 1,095,160 of NW_027254729.1, read as the reverse complement.
TGCTGTTTTTCAGACTATTGGAGGTGTACAGGGATGTTCCCCAGGGCTCAGTACTGGGACAGCTGCAGTTTTTCAGTCTATGGGAGATACACTGTGAAGTTCCCCAGGGTTCAGTACTGGACAGCTGCCGTTTTTCAGTCTATGGGAGGTATACAGCGATGTTCCCCGGGGTTCAGTCCTGGGACATCTGCTGCTTTTCAGTCTATGGGATGTATACAGTGAGGTTCCCCAGGGTTCAGTACTGGGACAGCTGCTGTTTTTCAGTCTGTGGGAGGTACAGAGTGATGTTCCCCAGGGTTCAGTACTGGGACAGCTGCTGTTTTTCAGTCTATGGGAGGTATACAGTGATGTTCCCCAGTGTTCAGTTCTGGGACAGCTGCTGTTTTTCAGTCTATGGGATGTATACAGTGATGTTGCCCAGGGTTCAGTACTGGGACAGCTGCTGTTTTTCAGACTATGGGAGGTATACAGTGATGTACCCCAGTGTTCAGTACTGGGACAGCTGCTGTTTTTCAGTCTCTGGGAGGTAGACAGTGATTCCCCCAGGGTTTCAGTACTGGGACAGTTGCTGTTTTTCAGTCTGCGGGAGAGATACAATGATGTTCCCCAGGGTTCAGTACTGGGACAGCTGCTGTTTTTCATCTTTGGGAGGTATACAGTGATGTTCCCCAGGGTTCAGTACTGGGACAGCTGCTGTTTTTCAGACTATGTGAGGTAGACAGTGATGTTCCCCAGGGTTCAGTACTGGGACAGCTGCTGTTTTTCAGTCTATGGGAGGCATACAGTGAGGTTCCCCAGGGTTCAGTACAGGGACAGCTGCTGTTTTTCAGTCTGTGGGAGGTATACAGTGATGTTTCCCAGGGTGCAGTTCTGGGCCAGCTGCTGTTTTACCGTCTATGGGAGGTTTTCGGTGATGTTCCCCAGGGTTCAGTACTGGGACAGCTGCTGTTTTTCAGACTATGGGAGGTATACAGTGATGTACCCCAGGGTTCAGTACTGGGACAGCTGCTGTTTTTCAGTCTATGTGAGGTATACAGTGATATTCCCCAGTGTTCAGTTCTGGGACAGCTGCTGTTTTTCAGTCTATGGGATGTATACATTGATGTTGCCCAGTGTTCAGTACTGGGACAGCTGCTGTTTTTCAGTCTTTGGGAGGTATACAGTGATGTTCCCCAGGGTTCAGTACTGGGACAGCTGCTGTTTTTCAGACCATGGGAGCTGTACAGGGATATTCTCCAGGGTTCAGTTCTGGGACAGCTGCTGTTTTTCAGTCTATGGGATGTATACAGTAATGTTCCCCAGGGTTCAGTACTGGGACAGCTGCTGCTTTTCAGTCTATGGGAGGTATACAGTGATGTTCCCCAGGGTTCAGTACAGGGACAGCTGCTGTTTTTCAGACTATGGGAGGTATACAGTGATGTTCCCCAGGGTTCAGTACTGGGACAGCTGCTGTTTTTCAGTCTATGGGAGGTATACAGTGATGTTCCCCAGGGTTCAGTACTGGGACAGTTGCTGTTTTTCAGTCTGTGGGAGGTATACAGTGAAGTTCCCCAGGGTTCAGTACTGGGACAGCTGCTGTTTTTCAGTCAATGGGATGTATACAGTGATGTTCCCCAGGGTTCAGTACTGGGACAGCTGCTGTTTTTCATACTATGTGAGGTCTACAGTGATGTTCCCCGGGATTCAGTCCTGGGACAGCTGATGATTTTCAGTCTATGGGATGTATACAGTGATGTTCCCCAGGGTTCAGGACTGGGACAGCTGCTGTTTTTCAGACTATGGGAGGTGTACAGGGATGTTCCTCAGGGTTCAGTTCTGGGACAGCTGTTGTTTTTCAGTCTATGGGAGATATACAGTGAAGTTCCCCAGGGTTCAGTACTGGACAGCTTCTGTTTTTCAGTCTATGGGAGGTGTACAGTGATGTTGCCCAGGGTTCAGTACTGGGACAGCTGCTGTTTTTCAGTCTATGGGAGGTGTACAGTGAGGTTCCCCAGGGTTCAGTACTGGGACAGCTTCTGTTTTTCAGTCTGTGGTAGGTATACAGTGATGTTTCCCAGGGTTCAGTACTGGGACAGCTGCTGTTTTACAGTCTATGGGAGGTATACGGTGATGTTCCCCAGGGTTCAGTACTGGGACAACTGCTGTTTTTCAGACGATGGGAGGTATACAGTGATGTTCCCCGGGGTTCAGTCCTGGGACAGCTGCTGCTTTGCAGTCTATGGGATGTATACAGTGATGTTCCCCAGGATTCAGTACTGGGACAGCTGCTGTTTTTCAGACTATGGGAGGTGTGCAGGGATGTTCCTCAGGGTTCAGTTCTGGGACAGCTGCTGTTTTTCAGTCTATGGGAGGTATACAGTGATGTTCCCCAGGGCTCACTACTGGGACAGCTGCTGTTTTTCAGTCTATGGGAGATATACTGTGATGTTCCCCAGGGTTCAGTACAGGGACAGCTGCTATTTTTCAAACTTTGAGAGGTATACAGTGATGTTACCCAGGGTTCAATACTGGGACAGCTGCTGTTTTTCAGCCTATGAGAGGTATACAGTGATGTTCCCCAGTGTTCAGTTCTGGGACAGCTGCTGTTTTTCAGTCTATGGGATGTATACAGTGATGTTGCCCAGGGTTCAGTACTGGGACAGCTGCTGTTTTTAAGACTATGGGAGGTATACAGTGATTTTCCCCAGGGTTCAGTACTGGGACAGCTGCTGTTTCTCAGTCTATGGGAGGTATGCAGTGTTGTTCCCAGGGTTCAGTACTGTTACAGTTGCTGTTTTTCAGTCTGTGGGAGGTATACAGTGATGTTCCCTGAGTTCAGTACTGGGACAGCTGCTGTTTTTCAGTCTATGGGATGTATACAGTGATGTTCCCCAGGTTTCAGTACTGGGACAGCTGCTGTTTTTCAGACCATGTGAGGTATACAGTGATGTTCCCCGGGGTTCAGTCCTGGGAAAGCTGCTGCTTTTCAGTCTATGGGATGTATACAGTGATGTTCCCCAGGGTTCAGTACTGGGACAGCTGCTGTTTTTCAGACTATTGGAGGTGTACAGGGATGTTCCCCAGGGCTCAGTACTGGGACAGCTGCAGTTTTTCAGTCTATGGGAGATACACTGTGAAGTTCCCCAGGGTTCAGTACTGGACAGCTGCCGTTTTTCAGTCTATGGGAGGTATACAGCGATGTTCCCCGGGGTTCAGTCCTGGGACATCTGCTGCTTTTCAGTCTATGGGATGTATACAGTGAGGTTCCCCAGGTTTCAGTACTGGGACAGCTGCTGTTTTTCAGTCTGTGGGAGGTACAGAGTGATGTTCCCCAGGGTTCAGTACTGGGACAGCTGCTGTTTTTCAGTCTATGGGAGGTATACAGTGATGTTCCCCAGTGTTCAGTTCTGGGACAGCTGCTGTTTTTCAGTCTATGGGATGTATACAGTGATGTTGCCCAGGGTTCAGTACTGGGACAGCTGCTGTTTTTCAGACTATGGGAGGTATACAGTGATGTACCCCAGTGTTCAGTTCTGGGACAGCTGCTGTTTTTCAGTCTCTGGGAGGTAGACAGTGATTCCCCCAGGGTTTCAGTACTGGGACAGTTGCTGTTTTTCAGTCTGCGGAAGAGATACAATGATGTTCCCCAGGGTTCAGTACTGGGACAGCTGCTGTTTTTCATCTATGGGAGGTATACAGTGATGTTCCCCAGGGTTCAGTACTGGGACAGCTGCTGTTTTTCAGACTATGTGAGGTATACAGTGATGTTCCCCAGGGTTCAGTACTGGGACAGCTGCTGTTTTTCAGTCTATGGGAGGTATACAGTGAGGTTCCCCAGGGTTCAGTACAGGGTCAGCTGCTGTTTTTCAGTCTGTGGGAGGTATACAGTGATGTTTCCCAGGGTGCAGTTCTGGGCCAGCTGCTGTTTTACCGTCTATGGGAGGTTTTCGGTGATGTTCCCCAGGGTTCAGTACTGGGACAGCTGCTGTTTTTCAGACTATGGGAGGTATACAGTGATGTACCCCAGGGTTCAGTACTGGGACAGCTGCTGTTTTTCAGTCTATGTGAGGTATACAGTGATATTCCCCAGTGTTCAGTTCTGGGACAGCTGCTGTTTTTCAGTCTATGGGATGTATACATTGATGTTGCCAAGTGTTCAGTACTGGGACAGCTGCTGTTTTTCAGTCTTTGGGAGGTATACAGTGATGTTCCCCAGGGTTCAGTACTGGGACAGCTGCTGTTTTTCAGACCATGGGAGCTGTACAGGGATATTCCCCAGGGTTCAGTTCTGGGACAGCTGCTGTTTTTCAGTCTATGGGATGTATACAGTAATGTTCCCCAGGGTTCAGTACTGGGACAGCTGCTGCTTTTCAGTCTATGGGAGGTATACAGTGATGTTCCCCAGGGTTCAGTACAGGGACAGCTGCTGTTTTTCAGACTATGGGAGGTATACAGTGATGTTCCCCAGGGTTCAGTACTGGGACAGCTGCTGTTTTTCAGTCTATGGGAGGTATACAGTGATGTTCCCCAGGGTTCAGTACTGGGACAGTTGCTGTTTTTCAGTCTGTGGGAGGTATACAGTGATGTTCCCCAGGGTTCAGTACTGGGACAGCTGCTGTTTTTCAGTCAATGGGATGTATACAGTGATGTTCCCCAGGGTTCAGTACTGGGAAAGCTGCTGTTTTTCATACTATGTGAGGTCTACAGTGATGTTCCCCGGGATTCAGTCCTGGGACAGCTGATGATTTTCAGTCTATGGGATGTATACAGTGATGTTCCCCAGGGTTCAGGACTGGGACAGCTGCTGTTTTTCAGACTATGGGAGGTGTACAGGGATGCTCCTCAGGGTTCAGTTCTGGGACAGCTGTTGTTTTTCAGTCTATGGGAGATATACAGTGAAGTTCCCCAGGGTTCAGTACTGGACAGCTTCTGTTTTTCAGTCTATGGGAGGTGTACAGTGATGTTGCCCAGGGTTCAGTACTGGGACAGCTGCTGTTTTTCAGTCTATGGGAGGTGTACAGTGAGGTTCCCCAGGGTTCAGTACTGGGACAGCTGCTGTTTTTCAGTCTGTGGTAGGTATACAGTGATGTTTCCCAGGGTTCAGTACTGGGACAGCTGCTGTTTTACAGTCTATGGGAGGTATACGGTGATGTTCCCCAGGGTTCAGTACTGGGACAACTGCTGTTTTTCAGACGATGGGAGGTATACAGTGATGTTCCCCGGGGTTCAGTCCTGGGAAAGCTGCTGCTTTGCAGTCTATGGGATGTATACAGTGATGTTCCCCAGGATTCAGTACTGGGACAGCTGCTGTTTTTCAGACTATGGGAGGTGTACAGGGATGTTCCTCAGGGTTCAGTTCTGGGACAGCTGCTGTTTTTCAGTCTATGGGATGTATACAGTGATGTTCCCCAGGGCTCAGTACTGGGACAGCTGCTGTTTTTCAGTCTATGGGAGATATACTGTGATGTTCCCCAGGGTTCAGTACTGGGACAGCTGCTGTTTTTCAAACTTTGAGAGGTATACAGTGATGTTACCCATGGTTCAATACTGGGACAGCTGCTGTTTTTCAGCCTATGAGAGGTATACAGTAATGTTCCCCAGTGTTCAGTTCTGGGACAGCTGCTGTTTTTCAGTCTATGGGATGTATACAGTGATGTTGCCCAGGGTTCAGTACTGGGACAGCTGCTGTTTTTAAGACTATGGGATGTATGCAGTGATGTACCCCAGGGTTCAGTACTGGGACAGCTGCTGTTTTTCAGTCTATGGGAGGTATACAGTGATGTTCCCCAGGGTTCAGTACTGGGACAGCTGCTGTTTTTCAGTCTATGGGAGGTATACGGTGATGTTCCCCAGGGTTCAGTACTGGGACAACTGCTGTTTTTCAGACGATGGGAGGTATACAGTGATGTTCCCCGGGGTTCAGTCCTGGGAAAGCTGCTGCTTTGCAGTCTATGGGATGTATACAGTGATGTTCCCCAGGATTCAGTACTGGGACAGCTGCTGTTTTTCAGACTATGGGAGGTGTACAGGGATGTTCCTCAGGGTTCAGTTCTGGGACAGCTGCTGTTTTTCAGTCTATGGGATGTATACAGTGATGTTCCCCAGGGCTCAGTACTGGGACAGCTGCTGTTTTTCAGTCTATGGGAGGTATACTGTGATGTTCCCCAGGGTTCAGTACTGGGACAGCTGCTGTTTTTCAAACTTTGAGAGGTATACAGTGATGTTACCCAGAGTTCAATACTGGGACAGCTGCTGTTTTTCAGCCTATGAGAGGTATACAGTGATGTTCCCCAGTGTTCAGTTCTGGGACAGCTGCTGTTTTTCAGTCTATGGGATGTATACAGTGATGTTGCCCAGGGTTCAGTACTGGGACAGCTGCTGTTTTTAAGACTATGGGATGTATGCAGTGATGTACCCCAGGGTTCAGTACTGGGACAGCTGCTGTTTTTCAGTCTATGGGAGGTATACAGTGATGTTCCCCAGGGTTCAGTACTGGGACAGCTGCTGTTTTTCAGTCTATGGGAGGTATACGGTGATGTTCCCCAGGGTTCAGTACTGGGACAGTTGCTGTTTTTCAGTCTGCGGGAGGTATACAATGATGTTCCCCAGGGTTCAGTACTGGGACAGCTGCTGTTTTTCATCTATGGGAGGTATGCAGTGATGTTCCCCAGGGTTCGGTACCGGGACAGCTGCTGTTTTTCAGACTATGGGAGGTATACAGTGAAGTTCTCCAGGGTTCAGTACTGGGACAGCTGCTATTTTTCATTCTATGGGAGATATACAGTGATGTTCCCCAGTGTTCAGTACTGGGACAGCTGCTGTTTTTCAGTCTATGGGAGGTATAACGTGATGTTCCCCAGGGTTCAGTACTGGAACACCTGTTGTTTTTTAGTCTATGGGAGGTATGCAGTGATGTTCCCCAGGGTTCAGTACTGGGACAGCTGCTGTTTTTCAGTCTATGGGAGGTATACAGTGATGTTCCCCAAGGGTCAGTACTGGGACAGCTACTGTTTTTCAGACTATGGGAAGTATACAGTGATGTTCCCCAGGGTTCAGTACTGGGACAGCTGCTGTTTTTCGTTCTATGGGATGTAGACAGTCATGTTCCCCAGGGTTCAGTACTGGGACAGCTGCTGTTTTTCAGTCTATGGGAGGTACACAGTGAAGTTCCCCAGGTTTCAGATCTGCGACAGCTGCTGTTTTTCAGTCTATGGCAGGTGTACAGTGATGTTCCCCATGGTCCAGTACTGGGACAGCTGCTGCTTTTCAGTCTATGGGATGTATACAGTGATGTTCCCCAGGGTTCAGTACTGGGACACCTGTTGTTTTTTAGTCTATGGGAGGTATGCAGTGATGTTCCCCAGGGTTCAGTACTGGGACAGCTGCTGTTTTTCAGTCTATGGGATGTATACAGTGATGTTCCCCAGGGTTCAGTACTGGGACAGCTGCTGTTTTTCAGTCTTTGCGAGGTATGCAGTGATGTTCCCCAGGGTTCAGTACTGGGACAGCTGCTGTTTTTCAGACTATGGGAGGTATACAGTGAAGTTCTCCAGGGTTCAGTACTGGGACAGCTGTTCTTTTTCAGTCTATGAGAGGTATACAGTGATGTTCCCCAGGGTTCAGTACTGGGACAGCTGCTATTTTTCATTCTATGGGAGATATACAGTGATGTTCCCCAGTGTTCAGTACTGGGACAGCTGCTGTTTTTCAGTGTATGGCAGGTATAACGTGATGTTCCCCAGGGTTCAGTACTGGGACACCTGTTGTTTTTTAGTCTATGGGAGGTATGCAGTGATGTTCCCCAGGGTTCAGTACTGGGACAGCTACTGTTTTTCAGACTATGGGAAGTATACAGTGATGTTCCCCAGGGTTCAGTACTGGGACAGCTGCTGGTTTTCGTTCTCTGGGATGCAGACAGTCATGTTCCCCAGGGTTCAGTACTGGGACAGCTGCTGTTTTTCAGTCTATGGGAGGTACACAGTGAAGTTCCCCAGGTTTCAGATCTGCGACAGCTGCTGTTTTTCAGTCTATGGCAGGTATACAGTGATGTTCCCCATGGTCCAGTACTGGGACAGCTGCTGCTTTTCAGTCTATGGGATGTATACATTGATGTTCCCCAGGGTTCAGTACTGCGACAGCTGCTATTTTTCAGACTATGGGAGGTATACAGTGATGTTCCTCAGGGTTCAGTACTGGGACAGCTGCAGTTTTTCAGTCGATGGGAGGTACACAGTGATGTTCCCCAAGGTTCAGTACTGGGACAGTTGCTGTTTTTCAGTCTGTGGGAGGTACACAGTGATGTTCCCCAGGGTTCAGTACTGGGACAGCTGCTGTTTGTCAGTCTATGGGAGGTATACAGTGATGTTCCCCAGGGTTCAGTACTGGGACAGCTGCTGTTTTTCAGTCTATGGGATGTATACAGTGATGTTCCCCAGGGTTCAGTACTGGGACAGCTGCTGTTTTTCAGTCTTTGCGAGGTATGCAGTGATGTTCCCCAGGGTTCAGTACTGGGACAGCTGCTGTTTTTCAGACTATGGGAGGTATACAGTAATGTTCCCCAGGGTTCAGTACTGGGACAGCTGCTGTTTTTCAGTCTATGGGAGGTATACAGTGATGTTCCCCAGTGTTCAGTTCTGGGACAGCTGCTGTTTTTCAGTCTATGAGATGTATACAATGATGATCCCCAGGGATCAGTACTGGGACAGCTGCTGTTTTTCAGTCTATGGGATGTATACAGTGATGTTCCCCAGGGTTCAGTACTGGGACAGCTGCTGTTTTTCAGTCTTTGCGAGGTATGCAGTGATGTTCCCCAGGGTTCAGTACTGGGACAGCTGCTGTTTTTCAGTTATGGGAGGTACACAGTGAAGTTCCCCAGGTTTCAGATCTGCGACAGCTGCTGTTTTTCAGTCTATGGCAGGTATACAGTGATGTTCCCCAAGGTTCAGTACTGGGACAGTTGCTGTTTTTCAGTCTGTGGGAGGTACACAGTGATGTTCCCCAGGGTTCAGTACTGGGACAGCTGCTGTTTGTCAGTCTATGGGAGGTATACAGTGATGTTCCCCAGGGTTCAGTACTGGGACACCTGTTGTTTTTTAGTCTAATGGAGGTATGCAGTGATGTTCCCCAGGGTTCAGTACTGGGACAGCTGCTGTTTTTCAGTCTATGGGATGTATACAGTGATGTTCCCCAGGGTTCAGTACTGGGACAGCTGCTGTTTTTCAGTCTTTGCGAGGTATGCAGTGATGTTCCCCAGGGTTCAGTACTGGGACAGCTGCTGTTTTTCAGACTATGGGAGGTATACAGTGATGTTCCCCAGGGTTCAGTACTGGGACAGCTGCTGTTTTTCAGTCTATGGGAGGTATGCAGTGATGTTCGCTCGGGTTCAGTACTGTTACAGTTGCTGTTTTTCAGTCTGTGGGAGGTATACAGTGATGTTCCCTGGGTTCAGTACTGGGACAGCTGCTGTTTTTCAGTCTATGGGATGTATACAGTGATGTTCCCCCGGGCTCAGTACTGGGACAGCTGCTGTTTTTCAGACTATGTGAGGTATACAGTGATGTTCCCCGGGGTTCTGTCCTGGGACAGCTGCTGATTTTCAGTCTATGGGATGTATACAGGGATGTTCCCCAGGGTTCAGTACTGGGACAGCTGCTGTTTTTCAGACTATTGGAGGTGTACAGGGATGTTCCTCAGGGTTCAGTTCTGGGACAGCTGCTGTTTTTCAGTCTATTGGATGTATACAGTGATGTTCCCCAGGGCTCAGTACTGGGACAGCTGCAGTTTTTCAGTCTATGGAAGATACACAGTGAAGTTCCCCGGGGTTCAGTCCTGGGACATCTGCTGCTTTTCAGTCTATGGGATGTATACAGTGAGGTTCCCCAGGGTTCAGTACTGGGACAGCTGCTGTTTTTCAATCTGTGGGAGGTATACAGTGATGTTTCCCAGGGTTCAGTACTGGGACAGCTACTGTTTTACAGTCTATGGGAGGTATACGGTGATGTTCCCCAGGGTTCAGTACTGGGACAGCTGCTATTTTTCATTCTATGGGAGATATACAGTGATGTTCCCCAGTGTTCAGTACTGGGACAGCTGCTGTTTTTCAGTGTATGGCAGGTATAACGTGATGTTCCCCAGGGTTCAGTACTGGGACACCTGTTGTTTTTTAGTCTATGGGAGGTATGCAGTGATGTTCCCCAGGGTTCAGTACTGGGACAGCTACTGTTTTTCAGACTATGGGAAGTATACAGTGATGTTCCCCAGGGTTCAGTACTGGGACAGCTGCTGGTTTTCGTTCTCTGGGATGCAGACAGTCATGTTCCCCAGGGTTCAGTACTGGGACAGCTGCTGTTTTTCAGTCTATGGGAGGTACACAGTGAAGTTCCCCAGGTTTCAGATCTGCGACAGCTGCTGTTTTTCAGTCTATGGCAGGTATACAGTGATGTTCCCCATGGTCCAGTACTGGGACAGCTGCTGCTTTTCAGTCTATGGGATGTATACATTGATGTTCCCCAGGGTTCAGTACTGGGACAGCTGCTATTTTTCAGACTATGGGAGGTATACAGTGATGTTCCTCAGGGTTCAGTACTGGGACAGCTGCAGTTTTTCAGTCGATGGGAGGTACACAGTGATGTTCCCCAAGGTTCAGTACTGGGACAGTTGCTGTTTTTCAGTCTGTGGGAGGTACACAGTGATGTTCCCCAGGGTTCAGTACTGGGACACCTGTTGTTTTTTAGTCTATGGGAGGTATGCAGTGATGTTCCCCAGGGTTCAGTACTGGGACAGCTACTGTTTTTCAGACTATGGGAAGTATACAGTGATGTTCCCCAGGGTTCAGTACTGGGACAGCTGCTGGTTTTCGTTCTCTGGGATGCAGACAGTCATGTTCCCCAGGGTTCAGTACTGGGACAGCTGCTGTTTTTCAGTCTATGGGAGGTACACAGTGAAGTTCCCCAGGTTTCAGATCTGCGACAGCTGCTGTTTTTCAGTCTATGGCAGGTATACAGTGATGTTCCCCATGGTCCAGTACTGGGACAGCTGCTGCTTTTCAGTCTATGGGATGTATACATTGATGTTCCCCAGGGTTCAGTACTGCGACAGCTGCTATTTTTCAGACTATGGGAGGTATACAGTGATGTTCCTCAGGGTTCAGTACTGGGACAGCTGCAGTTTTTCAGTCGATGGGAGGTACACAGTGATGTTCCCCAAGGTTCAGTACTGGGACAGTTGCTGTTTTTCAGTCTGTGGGAGGTACACAGTGATGTTCCCCAGGGTTCAGTACTGGGACAGCTGCTGTTTGTCAGTCTATGGGAGGTATACAGTGATGTTCCCCAGGGCTCAGTACTGGGACAGCTGCAGTTTTTCAGTCTATGGAAGATACACAGTGAAGTTCCCCGGGGTTCAGTCCTGGGACATCTGCTGCTTTTCAGTCTATGGGATGTATACAGTGAGGTTCCCCAGGGTTCAGTACTGGGACAGCTACTGTTTTACAGTCTATGGGAGGTATACGGTGATGTTCCCCAGGGTTCAGTACTGGGACAGCTGCTATTTTTCATTCTATGGGAGATATACAGTGATGTTCCCCAGTGTTCAGTACTGGGACAGCTGCTGTTTTTCAGTGTATGGCAGGTATAACGTGATGTTCCCCAGGGTTCAGTACTGGGACACCTGTTGTTTTTTAGTCTATGGGAGGTATGCAGTGATGTTCCCCAGGGTTCAGTACTGGGACAGCTACTGTTTTTCAGACTATGGGAAGTATACAGTGATGTTCCCCAGGGTTCAGTACTGGGACAGCTGCTGGTTTTCGTTCTCTGGGATGCAGACAGTCATGTTCCCCAGGGTTCAGTACTGGGACAGCTGCTGTTTTTCAGTCTATGGGAGGTACACAGTGAAGTTCCCCAGGTTTCAGATCTGCGACAGCTGCTGTTTTTCAGTCTATGGCAGGTATACAGTGATGTTCCCCATGGTCCAGTACTGGGACAGCTGCTGCTTTTCAGTCTATGGGATGTATACATTGATGTTCCCCAGGGTTCAGTACTGCGACAGCTGCTATTTTTCAGACTATGGGAGGTATACAGTGATGTTCCTCAGGGTTCAGTACTGGGACAGCTGCAGTTTTTCAGTCGATGGGAGGTACACAGTGATGTTCCCAAGGTTCAGTACTGGGACAGTTGCTGTTTTTCAGTCTGTGGGAGGTACACAGTGATGTTCCCCAGGGTTCAGTACTGGGACAGCTGCTGTTTGTCAGTCTATGGGAGGTATACAGTGATGTTCCCCAGGGTTCAGTACTGGGACAGCTGCTGTTTTTCAGTCTATGGGATGTATACAGTGATGTTCCCCAGGGTTCAGTACTGGGACAGCTGCTGTTTTTCAGTCTTTGCGAGGTATGCAGTGATGTTCCCCAGGGTTCAGTACTGGGACAGCTGCTGTTTTTCAGACTATGGGAGGTATACAGTGATGTTCCCCAGGGTTCAGTACTGGGACAGCTGCTGTTTTTCAGTCTATGGGAGGTATACAGTGATGTTCCCCAGTGTTCAGTTCTGGGACAGCTGCTGTTTTTCAGTCTATGAGATGTATACAATGATGATCCCCAGGGTTCAGTACTGGGACAGCTGCTGTTTTTCAGTCTATGGGATGTATACAGTGATGTTCCCCAGGGTTCAGTACTGGGACAGCTGCTGTTTTTCAGTCTTTGCGAGGTATGCAGTGATGTTCCCCAGGGTTCAGTACTGGGACAGCTGCTGTTTTTCAGTCTATGGGAGGTACACAGTGAAGTTCCCCAGGTTTCAGATCTGCGACAGCTGCTGTTTTTCAGTCTATGGCAGGTATACAGTGATGTTCCCCAAGGTTCAGTACTGGGACAGTTGCTGTATTTCAGTCTGTGGGAGGTACACAGTGATGTTCCCCAGGGTTCAGTACTGGGACAGCTGCTGTTTGTCAGTCTATGGGAGGTATACAGTGATGTTCCCCAGGGTTCAGTACTGGGACACCTGTTGTTTTTTAGTCTATGGGAGGTATGCAGTGATGTTCCCCAGGGTTCAGTACTGGGACAGCTGCTGTTTTTCAGTCTATGGGATGTATACAGTGATGTTCCCCAGGGTTCAGTACTGGGACAGCTGCTGTTTTTCAGTCTTTGCGAGGTATGCAGTGATGTTCCCCAGGGTTCAGTACTGGGACAGCTGCTGTTTTTCAGACTATGGGAGGTATACAGTGATGTTCCCCAGGGTTCAGTACTGGGACAGCTGCTGTTTTTCAGTCTATGGGAGGTATGCAGTGATGTTCGCTCGGGTTCAGTACTGTTACAGTTGCTGTTTTTCAGTCTGTGGGAGGTATACAGTGATGTTCCCTGGGTTCAGTACTGGGACAGCTGCTGTTTTTCAGTCTATGGGATGTATACAGTGATGTTCCCCCGGGCTCAGTACTGGGACAGCTGCTGTTTTTCAGACTATGTGAGGTATACAGTGATGTTCCCCGGGGTTCAGTCCTGGGACAGCTGCTGATTTTCAGTCTATGGGATGTATACAGGGATGTTCCCCAGGGTTCAGTACTGGGACAGCTGCTGTTTTTCAGACTATTGGAGGTGTACAGGGATATTCCTCAGGGTTCAGTTCTGGGACAGCTGCTGTTTTTCAGTCTATTGGATGTATACAGTGATGTTCCCCAGGGCTCAGTACTGGGACAGCTGCAGTTTTTCAGTCTATGGAAGATACACAGTGAAGTTCCCCGGGGTTCAGTCCTGGGACATCTGCTGCTTTTCAGTCTATGGGATGTATACAGTGAGGTTCCCCAGGGTTCAGTACTGGGACAGCTGCTGTTTTTCAATCTGTGGGAGGTATACAGTGATGTTTCCCAGGGTTCAGTACTGGGACAGCTACTGTTTTACAGTCTATGGGAGGTATACGGTGATGTTCCCCAGTGTTCAGTACTGGGACAGCTGCTCTTTTTCAGACGATGGGATGTATACAGTGATGTTCCCCCGAGTTCAGTACTGGGACAGCTGCTGTTTTTCAGTCTATGGGAAGTATACAGTGATGTTCCCCAGTGTTCAGTTCTGGGACAGCTGCTGTTTTTCAGTCTATGGGATGTATACAGTGATGTACCCCAGTGTTCAGTACTGGGACAGCTGCTGTTTTTCAGTCTATGGGAGGTAGACAGTGATTCCCCCAGGGTTTCAGTACTGGGACAGTTGCTGTTTTTCAGTCTGCGGGAGGGATACAATGATGTTCCCCAGGGTTCAGTACTGGGACAGCTGCTGTTTTTCAGACTATGTGAGGTATACAGTGATGTTCCCCGGGGTTCAGTCCTGGGACAGCTGCTGCTTTTCAGTCTATGGGATGTATACAGTGATGTTCCCCAGGATTCAGTACTGGGACAGCTGCTGTTTTTCAGACTATGGGAGGTATACAGTGCTGTTCCCCAGGGTTCAGTACTGGGACAGCTGCTGTTTTTCAGTCTGTGGGAGGTATACAGTGATGGTTCCCAGGGTTCAGTACTGGGACAGCTGCTGTTTTTCAGACTATGGGATGTATACAGTGATGTACCCCAGGGTTCAGTACTGGGACAGATGCTGTTTTTCAGTCTATGGGAGGTATACAGTGATGTTCCCCAGGGTTCAGTACTGGGACAGCTGCTGTTTTTCAGTCTATGGGAGGTAGACAGTGATGTTCCCCAGGGTTCAGTACTGGGACAGTTGCTGTTTTTCCGTCTGCGGGAGGTATACAATGATGTTCCCCAGGGTTCAGTACTGGGACAGCTGCTGTTTTTCATCTATGGGAGGTATGCAGTGATGTTCCCCAGGGTTCGGTACCGGGACAGCTGCTGTTTTTCAGACTATGGGAGGTATACAGTGAAGTTCTCCAGGGTTCAGTACTGGGACAGCTGTTCTTTTTCAGTCTATGAGAGGTATACAGTGATGTTCCCCAGGGTTCAGTACTGGGACAGCTGCTATTTTTCATTCTATGGGAGATATACATTGATGTTCCCCAGTGTTCAGTACTGGGACAGCTGCTGTTTTTCAGTGTATGGGAGGTATAACGTGATGTTCCCCAGGGTTCAGTACTGGGACACCTGTTGTTTTCTAGTCTATGGGAGGTATGCAGTGATGTTCCCCAGGGTTCAGTACTGGGACAGCTACTGTTTTTCAGACTATGGGAAGTATACAGTGATGTTCCCCAGGGTTCAGTACTGGGACAGCTGCTGTTTTTCGTTCTATGGGATGCAGACAGTCATGTTCCCCAGGGTTCAGTACTGGGACAGCTGCTGTTTTTCAGTCTATGGGAGGTACACAGTGAAGTTCCCCAGGTTTCAGATCTGCGACAGCTGCTGTTTTTCAGTCTATGGCAGGTATACAGTGATGTTCCCCATGGTCCAGTACTGGGACAGCTGCTGCTTTTCAGTCTATGGGATGTATACATTGATGTTCCCCAGGGTTCAGTACTGCGACAGCTGCTATTTTTCAGACTATGGGAGGTATACAGTGATGTTCCTCAGGGTTCAGTACTGGGACAGCTGCAGTTTTTCAGTCGATGGGAGGTACACAGTGATGTTCCCCAAGGTTCAGTACTGGGACAGTTGCTGTTTTTCAGTCTGTGGGAGGTACACAGTGATGTTCCCCAGGGTTCAGTACTGGGACAGCTGCTGTTTGTCAGTCTATGGGAGGTATACAGTGATGTTCCCCAGGGTTCAGTACTGGGACAGCTGCTGTTTTTCAGTCTATGGGATGTATACAGTGATGTTCCCCAGGGTTCAGTACTGGGACAGCTGCTGTTTTTCAGTCTTTGCGAGGTATGCAGTGATGTTCCCCAGGGTTCAGTACTGGGACAGCTGCTGTTTTTCAGACTATGGGAGGTATACAGTGATGTTCCCCAGGCTTCAGTACTGGGACAGCTGCTGTTTTTCAGTCTATGGGAGGTATACAGTGATGTTCCCCAGTGTTCAGTTCTGGGACAGCTGCTGTTTTTCAGTCTATGAGATGTATACAATGATGATCCCCAGGGTTCAGTACTGGGACAGCTGCTGTTTTTCAGTCTATGGGAGGTATGCAGTGATGTTCGCTCGGGTTCAGTACTGTTACAGTTGCTGTTTTTCAGTCTGTGGGAGGTATACAGTGATGTTCCCTGGGTTCAGTACTGGGACAGCTGCTGTTTTTCAGTCTATGGGAGGTCTAACGTGATGTTCCCCAGGGTTCAGTACTGGGACACCTGTTGCTTTTTAGTCTATGGGAGGTATGCAGTGATGTTCCCCAGGGTTCAGTACTGGGACAGCTGCTGTTTTTCAGTCTATGGGAGGTATACAGTGATGTTCCCCAAGGTTCAGTACTGGGACAGCTACTGTTTTTCAGACTATGGGAGGTACACAGTGAAGTTCCCCAGGTTTCAGATCTGCGACAGCTGCTGTTTTTCAGTCTATGGCAGGTATACAGTGATGTTCCCCATGGTCCAGTAATGGGACAGCTGCTGCTTTTCAGTCTATGGGATGTATACAGTGATGTTCCCCAGGGTTCAGTACTGCGACAGCTGCTATTTTTCAGACTATGGGAGGTATACAGTGATGTTCCTCAGGGTTCAGTACTGGGACTGCTGCAGTTTTTCAGTCGATGGGAGGTACACAGTGATGGTCCCCAAGGTTCAGTACTGGGACAGTTGCTGTTTTTCAATCTGTGGGACGTACACAGTGATGTTCCCCAGGGTTCAGTACTGGGACAGCTGCTGTTTGTCAGTCTATGGGAGTTATACAGTGATGTTCCCCAGAGTTCAGTACTGGGACAGCTGCTGTTTTTCAGTCTATGGGATGTATACAGTGATGTTCCCCAGGGTTCAGTACTGGGACAGCTGCTGTTTTTCAGTCTTTGCGAGGTATGCATTGATGTTCCCCAGGGTTCAGTACTGGGACAGTTGCTTTTTTTCAGACTATGGGAGGTATACAGTGATGTTCCCCAGGGTTCAGTACTGGGACAGCTGCTGTTTTTCAGTCTATGGGAGGTATACAGTGATGTTCCCCAGTGTTCAGTTCTGGGACAGCTGCTGTTTTTCAGTCTATGAGATGTATACAATGATGATCCCCAGGGTTCAGTACTGGGACAGCTGCTGTTTTTCAGTCTATGGGAGGAATGCAGTGATGTTCGCTCGGGTTCAGTACTGTTACAGTTGCTGTTTTTCAGTCTGTGGGAGGTATACAGTGATGTTCCCTGGGTTCAGTACTGGGACATCTGCTGTTTTTCAGTCTATGGGATGTATACAGTGATGTTCCCCAGGGCTCAGTACTGGGACAGCTGCTGTTTTTCAGACTATGTGAGGTATACAGTGATGTTCCCCGGGGTTCAGTCCTGGGACAGCTGCTGATTTTCAGTCTATGGGATGTATACAGGGATGTTCCCCAGGGTTCA
Organism: Pristiophorus japonicus; assembly: GCF_044704955.1. Taxonomy (NCBI): domain Eukaryota; kingdom Metazoa; phylum Chordata; class Chondrichthyes; family Pristiophoridae; genus Pristiophorus; species Pristiophorus japonicus. The sequence continues at coordinate 1,077,801 of NW_027254729.1, read as the reverse complement.
GTACTGGGACAGCTGCTGTTTTTCAGACTATTGGAGGTGTACAGGGATGTTCCTCAGGGTTCAGTTCTGGGACAGCTGCTGTTTTTCAGTCTATGGGAGGTAGACAGTGATGTTCCCCAGGGTTCAGTACTGGGACAGTTGCTGTTTCTCCGTCTGCGGGAGGTATACAATGATGTTCCCCAGGGTTCAGTACTGGGACAGCTGCTGTTTTTCATCTATGGGAGGTATGCAGTGATGTTCCCCAGGGTTCGGTACCGGGACAGCTGCTGTTTTTCAGACTATGGGAGGTATACAGTGAAGTTCTCCAGGGTTCAGTACTGGGACAGCTGTTCTTTTTCAGTCTATGAGAGGTATACAGTGATGTTCCCCAGGGTTCAGTACTGGGACAGCTGCTATTTTTCATTCTATGGGAGATATACATTGATGTTCCCCAGTGTTCAGTACTGGGACAGCTGCTGTTTTTCAGTGTATGGGAGGTATAACGTGATGTTCCCCAGGGTTCAGTACTGGGACACCTGTTTTTTTCTAGTCTATGGGAGGTATGCAGTGATGTTCCCCAGGGTTCAGTACTGGGACAGCTACTGTTTTTCAGACTATGGGAAGTATACAGTGATGTTCCCCAGGGTTCAGTACTGGGACAGCTGCTGTTTTTCGTTCTATGGGATGCAGACAGTCATGTTCCCCAGGGTTCAGTACTGGGACAGCTGCTGTTTTTCAGTCTATGGGAGGTACACAGTGAAGTTCCCCAGGTTTCAGATCTGCGACAGCTGCTGTTTTTCAGTCTATGGCAGGTATACAGTGATGTTCCCCATGGTCCAGTACTGGGACAGCTGCTGCTTTTCAGTCTATGGGATGTATACATTGATGTTCCCCAGGGTTCAGTACTGCGACAGCTGCTATTTTTCAGACTATGGGAGGTATACAGTGATGTTCCTCAGGGTTCAGTACTGGGACAGCTGCAGTTTTTCAGTCGATGGGAGGTACACAGTGATGTTCCCCAAGGTTCAGTACTGGGACAGTTGCTGTTTTTCAGTCTGTGGGAGGTACACAGTGATGTTCCCCAGGGTTCAGTACTGGGACAGCTGCTGTTTGTCAGTCTATGGGAGGTATACAGTGATGTTCCCCAGGGTTCAGTACTGGGACAGCTGCTGTTTTTCAGTCTATGGGATGTATACAGTGATGTTCCCCAGGGTTCAGTACTGGGACAGCTGCTGTTTTTCAGTCTTTGCGAGGTATGCAGTGATGTTCCCCAGGGTTCAGTACTGGGACAGCTGCTGTTTTTCAGACTATGGGAGGTATACAGTGATGTTCCCCAGGCTTCAGTACTGGGACAGCTGCTGTTTTTCAGTCTATGGGAGGTATACAGTGATGTTCCCCAGTGTTCAGTTCTGGGACAGCTGCTGTTTTTCAGTCTATGAGATGTATACAATGATGATCCCCAGGGTTCAGTACTGGGACAGCTGCTGTTTTTCAGTCTATGGGAGGTATGCAGTGATGTTCGCTCGGGTTCAGTACTGTTACAGTTGCTGTTTTTCAGTCTGTGGGAGGTATACAGTGATGTTCCCTGGGTTCAGTACTGGGACAGCTGCTGTTTTTCAGTCTATGGGAGGTCTAACGTGATGTTCCCCAGGGTTCAGTACTGGGACACCTGTTGCTTTTTAGTCTATGGGAGGTATGCAGTGATGTTCCCCAGGGTTCAGTACTGGGACAGCTGCTGTTTTTCAGTCTATGGGAGGTATACAGTGATGTTCCCCAAGGTTCAGTACTGGGACAGCTACTGTTTTTCAGACTATGGGAAGTATACAGTGATGTTCCCCAGGGTTCAGTACTGGGACAGCTGCTGTTTTTCGTTCTATGGGATGTAGACAGCCATGTTCCCCAGGGTTCAGTACTGGGACAGCTGCTGTTTTTCAGTCTATGGGAGGTAAACAGTGAAGTTCCCCAGGTTTCAGATCTGCGACAGCTGCTGTTTTTCAGTCTATGGCAGGTATACAGTGATGTTCCCCATGGTCCAGTAATGGGACAGCTGCTGCTTTTCAGTCTATGGGATGTATACAGTGATGTTCCCCAGGGTTCAGTACTGCGACAGCTGCTATTTTTCAGACTATGGGAGGTATACAGTGATGTTCCTCAGGGTTCAGTACTGGGACAGCTGCAGTTTTTCAGTCGATGGGAGGTACACAGTGATGGTCCCCAAGGTTCAGTACTGGGACAGTTGCTGTTTTTCAATCTGTGGGACGTACACAGTGATGTTCCCCAGGGTTCAGTACTGGGACAGCTGCTGTTTGTCAGTCTATGGGAGTTATACAGTGATGTTCCCCAGGGTTCAGTACTGGGACAGCTGCTGTTTTTCAGTCTATGGGATGTATACAGTGATGTTCCCCAGGGTTCAGTACTGGGACAGCTGCTGTTTTTCAGTCTTTGCGAGGTATGCATTGATGTTCCCCAGGGTTCAGTACTGGGACAGCTGCTTTTTTTCAGACTATGGGAGGTATACAGTGATGTTCCCCAGGGTTCAGTACTGGGACAGCTGCTGTTTTTCAGTCTATGGGAGGTATACAGTGATGTTCCCCAGTGTTCAGTTCTGGGACAGCTGCTGTTTTTCAGTCTATGAGATATATACAATGATGATCCCCAGGGTTCAGTACTGGGACAGCTGCTGTTTTTCAGTCTATGGGAGGAATGCAGTGATGTTCGCTCGGGTTCAGTACTGTTACAGTTGCTGTTTTTCAGTCTGTGGGAGGTATACAGTGATGTTCCCTGGGTTCAGTACTGGGACAGCTGCTGTTTTTCAGTCTATGGGATGTATACAGTGATGTTCCCCAGGGCTCAGTACTGGGACAGCTGCTGTTTTTCAGACTATGTGAGGTATACAGTGATGTTCCCCGGGGTTCAGTCCTGGGACAGCTGCTGATTTTCAGTCTATGGGATGTATACAGGGATGTTCCCCAGGGTTCAGTACTGGGACAGCTGCTGTTTTTCAGACTATTGGAGGTGTACAGGGATGTTCCTCAGGGTTCAGTTCTGGGACAGCTGCTGTTTTTCAGTCTATGGGAGGTATACAGTGATGTTCCCCGGGGTTCAGTCCTGGGACAGCTGCTGATTTTCAGTCTATGGGATGTATACAGGGATGTTCCCCAGGGTTCAGTACTGGGACAGCTGCTGTTTTTCAGACTATTGGAGGTGTACAGGGATGTTCCTCAGGGTTCAGTTCTGGGACAGCTGCTGTTTTTCAGTCTATTGGATGTATACAGTGATGTTCCCCAGGGCTCAGTACTGGGACAGCTGCAGTTTTTCAGTCTATGGGCGATACACAGTGAAGTTCCCCAGGGTTCAGTACTGGACAGCTGCTGTTTTTCAGTCTATGGGAGGTATACAGTGATGTTCCCCGGGGTTCAGTCCTGGGACAGCTGCTGCTTTTCAGTCTATGGGATGTATACAGTGAGGTTCCCCAGGGTTCAGTACTGGGACAGCTGCTGTTTTTCAGTCTGTGCGAGGTATACAGTGATGTTTCCCAGGGTTCAGTACTGGGACAGCTACTGTTTTACAGTTTATGGGAGGTATACGGTGATGTTCCCCAAGGTTCAGTACTGGGACAGCTGCTGTTTTTCAGACGATGGGAGGTACACAGTGATGTTCCCCAGTGTTCAGTACTGGGACAGCTGCTGTTTTTCAGTCTATGGGAAGTATACAGTGATGTTCCCCAGTGTTCAGTTCTGGGACAGCTGCTGTTTTTCAGTCTATGGGATGTATACAGTGATCTACCCCAGTGTTCAGTACTGGGACAGCATCTGTTTTTCAGTCTATGTGAGGTTGACAGTGATTCCCCCAGGATTTCAGTACTGGGACAGTTGCTGTTTTTCAGTCTGCGGGAGGGATACAATGATGTTCCCCAGGGTTCAGTACTGGGACAGCTGCTGTTTTTCATCTATGGGAGGTATACAGTGATGTTCCCCAGGGTTCAGTACTGGGACCGCTGCTGTTTTTCAGACTGTGGGAGGTATACAGTGATGTTCCCCAGGGTTCAGTACTGGGACAGCTGCTGTTTTTCAGTCTATGGGAGGTATACCGTGAGGTTCCCCAGGGTTCAGTACTGGGACAGCTGCTGTTTTTCAGTCTGTGGGAGGTATACAGTGATGTTTCCCAGGGTTCAGTACTGGGACAGCTGCTGTTTTACAGTCTATGGGAGGGAAACGGTGATGTTCCCCAGGGTTCAGTACTGGGACAGCTGCTGTTTTTCAGTCTATGGGAGGTATACAGTGATGTTCCCCAGGGTTCAGTACTGGGACAGCTGCTGTTTTTCAGTCTATGGGAGGTAAACAGTGATGTTCCCCAGTGTTCAGTTCTGGGACAGCTGCTGTTTTTCAGTCTATGTGATTTATATAGTGATGTTGCGCAGTGTTCAGTACTGGGACAGCTGCAGTTTTTCAGTCGATGGGAGGTACACAGTGATGTTCCCCAAGGTTCAGTACTGGGACAGTTGCTGTTTTTCAGTCTGTGGGAGGTACACAGTGATGTTCCCCAGGGTTCAGTACTGGGACAGCTGCTGTTTGTCAGTCTATGGGAGGTATACAGTGATGTTCCCCAGGGTTCAGTACTGGGACAGCTGCTGTTTTTCAGTCTATGGGATGTATACAGTGATGTTCCCCAGGGTTCAGTACTGGGACAGCTGCTGTTTTTCAGTCTTTGCGAGGTATGCAGTGATGTTCCCCAGGGTTCAGTACTGGGACAGCTGCTGTTTTTCAGACTATGGGAGGTATACAGTGATGTTCCCCAGGGTTCAGTACTGGGACAGCTGCTGTTTTTCAGTCTATGGGAGGTATACAGTGATGTTCCCCAGTGTTCAGTTCTGGGACAGCTGATATTTTTCAGTCTATGAGATGTATACAGTGATGATCCCCAGGGTTCAGTACTGGGACAGCTGCTGTTTTTCAGTCTATGGGAGGTATGCAGTGATGTTCGCTCGGGTTCAGTACTGTTACAGTTGCTGTTTTTCAGTCTGTGGGAGGTATACAGTGATGTTCCCTGGGTTCAGTACTGGGACAGCTGGTGTTTTTCAGTCTATGGGAGGTATAACGTGATGTTCCCCAGGGTTCAGTACTGGGACACCTGTTGCTTTTTAGTCTATGGGAGGTATGCAGTAATGTTCCCCAGGGTTCAGTACTGGGACAGCTGCTGTTTTTCAGTCTATGGGAGGTATACAGTGATGTTCCCCAAGGTTCAGTACTGGGACAGCTACTGTTTTTCAGACTATGGAAAGTATACAGTGATGTTCCCCAGGGTTCAGTACTGGGACAGCTGCTGTTTTTCGTTCTATGGGATGTAGACAGTCATGTTCCCCAGGGTTCAGTACTGGGACAGCTGCTGTTTTTCAGTCTATGGGAGGTACACAGTGAAGTTCCCCAGGTTTCAGATCTGCGACAGCTGCTGTTTTTCAGTCTATGGCAGGTATACAGTGATGTTCCCCATGGTCCAGTAATGGGACAGCTGCTGCTTTTCAGTCTATGGGATGTATACAGTGATGTTCCCCAGGGTTCAGTACTGCGACAGCTGCTATTTTTCAGACTATGGGAGGTATACAGTGATGTTCCTCAGGGTTCAGTACTGGGACAGCTGCAGTTTTTCAGTCGATGGGAGGTACACAGTGATGGTCCCCAAGGTTCAGTACTGGGACAGTTGCTGTTTTTCAATCTGTGGGACGTACACAGTGATGTTCCCCAGGGTTCAGTACTGGGACAGCTGCTGTTTGTCAGTCTATGGGAGTTATACAGTGATGTTCCCCAGGGTTCAGTACTGGGACAGCTGCTGTTTTTCAGTTCTATGGGATGTATACAGTGATGTTCCCCAGGGTTCAGTACTGGGACAGCTGCTGTTTTTCAGTCTTTGCGAGGTATGCATTGATGTTCCCCAGGGTTCAGTACTGGGACAGCTGCTTTTTTTCAGACGATGGGAGGTATACAGTGATGTTCCCCAGGGTTCAGTACTGGGACAGCTGCTGTTTTTCAGTCTATGGGAGGTATACAGTGATGTTCCCCAGTGTTCAGTTCTGGGACAGCTGCTGTTTTTCAGTCTATGAGATGTATACAATGATGATCCCCAGGGTTCAGTACTGGGACAGCTGCTGTTTTTCAGTCTATGGGTGGTATGCAGTGATGTTCGCTCGGGTTCAGTACTGTTACAGTTGATGTTTTTCAGTCTGTGGGAGGTATACAGTGATGTTCCCTGGGTTCAGTACTGGGACAGCTGCTGTTTTTCAGTCTATGGGATGTATACAGTGATGTTCCCCAGGGCTCAGTACTGGGACAGCTGCTGTTTTTCAGACTATGTGAGGTATACAGTGATGTTCCCCGGGGTTCAGTCCTGGGACAGCTGCTGATTTTCAGTCTATGGGATGTATACAGGGATGTTCCCCAGGGTTCAGTACTGGGACAGCTGCTGTTTTTCAGACTATTGGAGGTGTACAGGGATGTTCCTCAGGGTTCAGTTCTGGGACAGCTGCTGTTTTTCAGTCTATTGGATGTATACAGTGATGTTCCCCAGGGCTCAGTACTGGGACAGCTGCAGTTTTTCAGTCTATGGGAGATACACAGTGAAGTTCCCCAGGGTTCAGTACTGGACAGCTGCTGTTTTTCAGTCTATGGGAGGTATACAGTGATGTTCCCCGGGGTTCAGTCCTGGGACAGCTGCTGCTTTTCAGTCTATGGGATGTATACAGTGAGGTTCCCCAGGGTTCAGTACTGGGACAGCTGCTGTTTTTCAGTCTGTGCGAGGTATACAGTGATGTTTCCCAGGGTTCAGTACTGGGACAGCTACTGTTTTACAGTTTATGGGAGGTATACGGTGATGTTCCCCAGGGTTCAGTACTGGGACAGCTGCTGTTTTTCAGACGATGGGATACACAGTGATGTTCCCCAGGGTTCAGTACTGGGACAGCTGCTGTTTTTCAGTCTATGGGAAGTATACAGTGATGTTCCCCAGTGTTCAGTTCTGGGACAGCTGCTGTTTTTCAGTCTATGGGATGTATACAGTGATGTTGCCCAGGGTTCAGTACTGGGAAAGCTGCTGTTTTTCAGACTATGGGAGGTATACAGTGATCTACCCCAGTGTTCAGTACTGGGACAGCATCTGTTTTTCAGTCTATGTGAGGTTGACAGTGATTCCCCCAGGATTTCAGTACTGGGACAGTTGCTGTTTTTCAGTCTGCGGGAGGGATACAATGATGTTCCCCAGGGTTCAGTACTGGGACAGCTGCTGTTTTTCATCTATGGGAGGTATACAGTGATGTTCCCCAGGGTTCAGTACTGGGACCGCTGCTGTTTTTCAGACTATGGGAGGTATACAGTGATGTTCCCCAGGGTTCAGTACTGGGACAGCTTCTGTTTTACAGTCTATGGGAGGTATACAGTGATGTTCCCCAGTGTTCAGTTCTGGGACAGCTGCTGTTTTTCAGTCTATGGGAGGTATACAGTGACATTCCCCAGGGTTCAGTACTGGGACACCTGTTGTTTTTCAGACTATGGGAGGTATACAGTGATGTTCCCCCGGGTTTAGTACTGGGACAGCTGCTCTTTTTCAGTCCTTGGGAGGTATACAGTGATGTTCCCCAGGGTTCAGTACTGGGACAGCTGCTGTTTTTCAGTCTATGGGAGGTAAACAGTGATGTTCCCCAGTGTTCAGTTCTGGGACAGCTGCTGTTTTTCAGTCTATGTGATTTATATAGTGATGTTGCGCAGTGTTCAGTACTGGGACAGCTGCTGTTTTTCAGTCTTTGGGAGGTATACAGTGATGTTCCGCAGGGTTCAGTACTGGGACAGCTGCTGTTTTTCAGACTATGGGAGCTGTACAGGGATATTCCCCAGGGTTCAGTTCTGGGACAGCTGCTGTTTTTCAGTCTATGGGATGTATACAGTAATGTTCCCCAGGGTTCAGTAGTGGGACAGCTGCTGCTTTTCAGTCTATGGGAGGTATACAGTGATGTTCCCCAGGGTTCAGTACTGGGACAGCTGCTGTTTCTCAGACTATGGGAGGTATACAGTGATGTTCCCCAGGGTTCAGTACTGGGACAGCTGCTGTTTTTCAGTCTATGGGATGTATACAGTGATGTTCCCCAGTGTTCAGTACTGGGACAGCTGCTGTTTCTCAGACTATGGGAGGTATACAGTGGTGTTCCCCGGGGTTCAGTCCTGGGACAGCTGATGCTTTTCAGTCTATGGGATGTATACAGTGATGTTCCCCAGGGTTCAGGACTGGGACAGCTGCTGTTTTTCAGACGATGGGAGGTGTACAGGGATGTTCCTCAGGGTTCAGTACTTGGACACCTGTTGTTTTTCAGACTATGGGAGGTATACAGTGATGTTCCCCAGGGTTCAGTACTGGGACACCTGTTGTTTTTCAGTCTATGGGAGGAATGCAGTGATGTTCGCTCGGGTTCAGTACTGTTACAGTTGCTGTTTTTCAGTCTGTGGGAGGTATACAGTGATGTTCCCTGGGTTCAGTACTGGGACAGCTGCTGTTTTTCAGTCTATGGGATGTATACAGTGATGTTCCCCAGGGCTCAGTACTGGGACAGCTGCTGTTTTTCAGACTATGTGAGGTATACAGTGATGTTCCCCGGGGTTCAGTCCTGGGACAGCTGCTGATTTTCAGTCTATGGGATGTATACAGGGATGTTCCCCAGGGTTCAGTACTGGGACAGCTGCTGTTTTTCAGACTATTGGAGGTGTACAGGGATGTTCCTCAGGGTTCAGTTCTGGGACAGCTGCTGTTTTTCAGTCTATTGGATGTATACAGTGATGTTCCCCAGGGCTCAGTACTGGGACAGCTCCTATTTTTCAGTCTATGGGAGATATACAGTGAAGTTCCCCAGGGTTCAGTACTGGGACAGCTGCTGTTTTACAGTCTATGGGAGGTATACAGTGATGTTCCCCAGTGTTCAGTTCTGGGACAGCTGCTGTTTTTCAGTCTATGGGAGGTATACAGTGACATTCCCCAGGGTTCAGTACTGGGACACCTGTTGTTTTTCAGACTATGGGAGGTATACAGTGATGTTCCCCCGGGTTTAGTACTGGGACAGCTGCTCTTTTTCAGTCCTTGGGAGGTATACAGTGATGTTCCCCAGGGTTCAGTACTGGGACAGCTGCTGTTTTTCAGTCTATGGGAGGTAAACAGTGATGTTCCCCAGTGTTCAGTTCTGGGACAGCTGCTGTTTTTCAGTCTATGTGATTTATATAGTGATGTTGCGCAGTGTTCAGTACTGGGACAGCTGCTGTTTTTCAGTCTTTGGGAGGTATACAGTGATGTTCCGCAGGGTTCAGTACTGGGACAGCTGCTGTTTTTCAGACTATGGGAGCTGTACAGGGATATTCCCCAGGGTTCAGTTCTGGGACAGCTGCTGTTTTTCAGTCTATGGGATGTATACAGTAATGTTCCCCAGGGTTCAGTAGTGGGACAGCTGCTGCTTTTCAGTCTATGGGAGGTATACAGTGATGTTCCCCAGGGTTCAGTACTGGGACAGCTGCTGTTTCTCAGACTATGGGAGGTATACAGTGATGTTCCCCAGGGTTCAGTACTGGGACAGCTGCTGTTTTTCAGTCTATGGGATGTATACAGTGATGTTCCCCAGGGTTCAGTACTGGGACAGCTGCTGTTTTTCAGTCTTTGCGAGGTATGCATTGATGTTCCCCAGGGTTCAGTACTGGGACAGCTGCTTTTTTTCAGACTATGGGAGGTATACAGTGATGTTCCCCAGGGTTCAGTACTGGGACAGCTGCTGTTTTTCAGTCTATGGGAGGTATACAGTGATGTTCGCTCGGGTTCAGTACTGTTACAGTTGCTGTTTTTCAGTCTGTGGGAGGTATACAGTGATGTTCCCTGGGTTCAGTACTGGGACAGCTGCTGTTTTTCAGTCTGTGGGATGTATACAGTGATGTTCCCCAGGGCTCAGTACTGGGACAGCTGCTGTTTTTCAGACTATGTGAGGTATACAGTGATGTTCCCCGGGGTTCAGTCCTGGGACAGCTGCTGATTTTCAGTCTATGGGATGTATACAGGGATGTTCCCCAGGGTTCAGTACTGGGACAGCTGCTGTTTTTCAGACTATTGGAGGTGTACAGGGATGTTCCTCAGGGTTCAGTTCTGGGACAGCTGCTGTTTTTCAGTCTATTGGATGTATACAGTGATGTTCCCCAGGGCTCAGTACTGGGACAGCTGCAGTTTTTCAGTCTATGGGAGATACACAGTGAAGTTCCCCAGGGTTCAGTACTGGACAGCTGCTGTTTTTCAGTCTATGGGAGGTATACAGTGATGTTCCCCGGGGTTCAGTCCTGGGACAGCTGCTGCTTTTCAGTCTATGGGATGTATACAGTGAGGTTCCCCAGGGTTCAGTACTGGGACAGCTGCTGTTTTTCAGTCTGTGCGAGGTATACAGTGATGTTTCCCAGGGTTCAGTACTGGGACAGCTACTGTTTTACAGTTTATGGGAGGTATACGGTGATGTTCCCCAGGGTTCAGTACTGGGACAGCTGCTGTTTTTCAGACGATGGGAGGTACACAGTGATGTTCCCCAGGGTTCAGTACTGGGACAGCTGCTGTTTTTCAGTCTATGGGAAGTATACAGTGATGTTCCCCAGTGTTCAGTTCTGGGACAGCTGCTGTTTTTCAGTCTATGGGATGTATACAGTGATGTTGCCCAGGGTTCAGTACTGGGAAAGCTGCTGTTTTTCAGACTATGGGAGGTATACAGTGATCTACCCCAGTGTTCAGTACTGGGACAGCATCTGTTTTTCAGTCTATGTGAGGTTGACAGTGATTCCCCCAGGATTTCAGTACTGGGACAGTTGCTGTTTTTCAGTCTGCGGGAGGGATACAATGATGTTCCCCAGGGTTCAGTACTGGGACAGCTGCTGTTTTTCATCTATGGGAGGTATACAGTGATGTTCCCCAGGGTTCAGTACTGGGACCGCTGCTGTTTTTCAGACTGTGGGAGGTATACAGTGATGTTCCCCAGGGTTCAGTACTGGGACAGCTGCTGTTTTTCAGTCTATGGGAGGTATACCGTGAGGTTCCCCAGGGTTCAGTACTGGGACAGCTGCTGTTTTTCAGTCTGTGGGAGGTATACAGTGATGTTTCCCAGGGTTCAGTACTGGGACAGCTGCTGTTTTACAGTCTATGGGAGGGAAACGGTGATGTTCCCCAGGGTTCAGTACTGGGACAGCTGCTGTTTTTCAGTCTATGGGAGGTATACAGTGATGTTCCCCAGGGTTCAGTACTGGGGCAGCTGCTGTTTTTCAGTCTATGGGAGGTAAACAGTGATGTTCCCCAGTGTTCAGTTCTGGGACAGCTGCTGTTTTTCAGTCTATGTGATTTATATAGTGATGTTGCGCAGTGTTCAGTACTGGGACAGCTGCAGTTTTTCAGTCGATGGGAGGTACACAGTGATGTTCCCCAAGGTTCAGTACTGGGACAGTTGCTGTTTTTCAGTCTGTGGGAGGTACACAGTGATGTTCCCCAGGGTTCAGTACTGGGACAGCTGCTGTTTGTCAGTCTATGGGAGGTATACAGTGATGTTCCCCAGGGTTCAGTACTGGGACAGCTGCTGTTTTTCAGTCTATGGGATGTATACAGTGATGTTCCCCAGGGTTCAGTACTGGGACAGCTGCTGTTTTTCAGTCTTTGCGAGGTATGCAGTGATGTTCCCCAGGGTTCAGTACTGGGACAGCTGCTGTTTTTCAGACTATGGGAGGTATAAAGTGATGTTCCCCAGGGTTCAGTACTGGGACAGCTGCTGTTTTTCAGTCTATGGGAGGTATACAGTGATGTTCCCCAGTGTTCAGTTCTGGGACAGCTGCTATTTTTCAGTCTATGAGATGTATACAATGATGATCCCCAGGGTTCAGTACTGGGACAGCTGCTGTTTTTCAGTCTATGGGAGGTATGCAGTGATGTTCGCTCGGGTTCAGTACTGTTACAGTTGCTGTTTGTCAGTCTGTGGGAGGTATACAGTGATGTTCCCTGGGTCCAGTACTGGGACAGCTGCTGTTTTTCAGTCTATGGGAGGTATAACGTGATGTTCCCCAGGGTTCAGTACTGGGACACCTGTTGCTTTTTAGTCTATGGGAGGTATGCAGTGATGTTCCCCAGGGTTCAGTACTGGGACAGCTGCTGTTTTTCAGTCTATGGGAGTTATACAGTGATGTTCCCCAAGGTTCAGTACTGGGACAGCTACTGTTTTTCAGACTATGGAAAGTATACAGTGATGTTCCCCAGGGTTCAGTACTGGGACAGCTGCTGTTTTTCGTTCTATGGGATGTAGACAGTCATGTTCCCCAGGGTTCAGTACTGGGACAGCTGCTGTTTTTCAGTCTATGGGAGGTACACAGTGAAGTTCCCCAGGTTTCAGATCTGCGACAGCTGCTGTTTTTCAGTCTATGGCAGGTATACAGTGATGTTCCCCATGGTCCAGTAATGGGACAGCTGCTGCTTTTCAGTCTATGGGATGTATACAGTGATGTTCCCCAGGGTTCAGTACTGCGACAGCTGCTATTTTTCAGACTATGGGAGGTATACAGTGATGTTCCTCAGGGTTCAGTACTGGGACAGCTGCAGTTTTTCAGTCGATGGGAGGTACACAGTGATGGTCCCCAAGGTTCAGTACTGGGACAGTTGCTGTTTTTCAATCTGTGGGACGTACACAGTGATGTTCCCCAGGGTTCAGTACTGGGACAGCTGCTGTTTGTCAGTCTATGGGAGTTATACAGTGATGTTCCCCAGGGTTCAGTACTGGGACAGCTGCTGTTTTTCAGTTCTATGGGATGTATACAGTGATGTTCCCCAGGGTTCAGTACTGGGACAGCTGCTGTTTTTCAGTCTTTGCGAGGTATGCATTGATGTTCCCCAGGGTTCAGTACTGGGACAGCTGCTTTTTTTCAGACGATGGGAGGTATACAGTGATGTTCCCCAGGGTTCAGTACTGGGACAGCTGCTGTTTTTCAGTCTATGGGAGGTATACAGTGATGTTCCCCAGTGTTCAGTTCTGGGACAGCTGCTGTTTTTCAGTCTATGAGATGTATACAATGATGATCCCCAGGGTTCAGTACTGGGACAGCTGCTGTTTTTCAGTCTATGGGAGGTATGCAGTGATGTTCGCTCGGGTTCAGTACTGTTACAGTTGATGTTTTTCAGTCTGTGGGAGGTATACAGTGATGTTCCCTGGGTTCAGTACTGGGACAGCTGCTGTTTTTCAGTCTATGGGATGTATACAGTGATGTTCCCCAGGGCTCAGTACTGGGACAGCTGCTGTTTTTCAGACTATGTGAGGTATACAGTGATGTTCCCCGGGGTTCAGTCCTGGGACAGCTGCTGATTTTCAGTCTATGGGATGTATACAGGGATGTTCCCCAGGGTTCAGTACTGGGACAGCTGCTGTTTTTCAGACTATTGGAGGTGTACAGGGATGTTCCTCAGGGTTCAGTTCTGGGACAGCTGCTGTTTTTCAGTCTATTGGATGTATACAGTGATGTTCCCCAGGGCTCAGTACTGGGACAGCTGCAGTTTTTCAGTCTATGGGAGATACACAGTGAAGTTCCCCAGGGTTCAGTACTGGACAGCTGCTGTTTTTCAGTCTATGGGAGGTATACAGTGATGTTCCCCGGGGTTCAGTCCTGGGACAGCTGCTGCTTTTCAGTCTATGGGATGTATACAGTGAGGTTCCCCAGGGTTCAGTACTGGGACAGCTGCTGTTTTTCAGTCTGTGCGAGGTATACAGTGATGTTTCCCAGGGTTCAGTACTGGGACAGCTACTGTTTTACAGTTTATGGGAGGTATACGGTGATGTTCCCCAGGGTTCAGTACTGGGACAGCTGCTGTTTTTCAGACGATGGGATACACAGTGATGTTCCCCAGGGTTCAGTACTGGGACAGCTGCTGTTTTTCAGTCTATGGGAAGTATACAGTGATGTTCCCCAGTGTTCAGTTCTGGGACAGCTGCTGTTTTTCAGTCTATAGGATGTATACAGTGATGTTGCCCAGGGTTCAGTACTGGGAAAGCTGCTGTTTTTCAGACTATGGGAGGTATACAGTGATCTACCCCAGTGTTCAGTACTGGGACAGCATCTGTTTTTCAGTCTATGTGAGGTTGACAGTGATTCCCCCAGCATTTCAGTACTGGGACAGTTGCTGTTTTTCAGTCTGCGGGAGGGATACAATGATGTTCCCCAGGGTTCAGTACTGGGACAGCTGCTGTTTTTCATCTATGGGAGGTATACAGTGATGTTCCCCAGGGTTCAGTACTGGGACCGCTGCTGTTTTTCAGACTATGGGAGGTATACAGTGATGTTCCCCAGGGTTCAGTACTGGGACAGCTTCTGTTTTACAGTCTATGGGAGGTATACAGTGATGTTCCCCAGTGTTCAGTTCTGGGACAGCTGCTGTTTTTCAGTCTATGGGAGGTATACAGTGACATTCCCCAGGGTTCAGTACTGGGACACCTGTTGTTTTTCAGACTATGGGAGGTATACAGTGATGTTCCCCCGGGTTTAGTACTGGGACAGCTGCTCTTTCTCAGTCCTTGGGAGGTATACAGTGATGTTCCCCAGGGTTCAGTACTGGGACAGCTGCTGTTTTTCAGTCTATGGGAGGTAAACAGTGATGTTCCCCAGTGTTCAGTTCTGGGACAGCTGCTGTTTTTCAGTCTATGTGATTTATATAGTGATGTTGCGCAGTGTTCAGTACTGGGACAGCTGCTGTTTTTCAGTCTTTGGGAGGTACACAGTGATGTTCCCCAGGGTTCAGTACTGGGACAGCTGCTGTTTTTCAGACTATGGGAGCTGTACAGGGATATTCCCCAGGGTTCAGTTCTGGGACAGCTGCTGTTTTTCAGTCTATGGGATGTATACAGTAATGTTCCCCAGGGTTCAGTAGTGGGACAGCTGCTGCTTTTCAGTCTATGGGAGGTATACAGTGATGTTCCCCAGGGTTCAGTACTGGGACAGCTGCTGTTTCTCAGACAATGGGAGGTATACAGTGATGTTCCCCAGGGTTCAGTACTGGGACAGCTGCTGTTTTTCAGTCTATGGGATGTATACAGTGATGTTCCCCAGTGTTCAGTACTGGGACAGCTGCTGTTTGTCATACTATGTGAGGTATACAGTGATGTTCCCCGGGGTTCAGTCCTGGGACAGCTGATGCTTTTCAGTCTATGGGATGTATACAGTGATGTTCCCCAGGGTTCAGGACTGGGACAGCTGCTGTTTTTCAGACGATGGGAGGTGTACAGGGATGTTCCTCAGGGTTCAGTACTTGGACACCTGTTGTTTTTCAGACTATGGGAGGTATACAGTGATGTTCCCCAGGGCTCAGTACTGGGACAGCTCCTATTTTTCAGTCTATGGGAGATATACAGTGAAGTTCCCCAGGGTTCAGTACTGGGACAGCTGCTGTTTTACAGTCTATGGGAGGTATACAGTGATGTTCCCCAGTGTTCAGTTCTGGGACAGCTGCTGTTTTTCAGTCTATGGGAGGTATACAGTGACATTCCCCAGGGTTCAGTACTGGGACACCTGTTGTTTTTCAGACTATGGGAGGTATACAGTGATGTTCCCCCGGGTTTAGTACTGGGACAGCTGCTCTTTTTCAGTCCTTGGGAGGTATACAGTGATGTTCCCCAGGGTTCAGTACTGGGACAGCTGCTGTTTTTCAGTCTATGGGAGGTAAACAGTGATGTTCCCCAGTGTTCAGTTCTGGGACAGCTGCTGTTTTTCAGTCTATGTGATTTATATAGTGATGTTGCGCAGTGTTCAGTACTGGGACAGCTGCTGTTTTTCAGTCTTTGGGAGGTATACAGTGATGTTCCCCAGGGTTCAGTACTGGGACAGCTGCTGTTTTTCAGACTATGGGAGCTGTACAGGGATATTCCCCAGGGTTCAGTTCTGGGACAGCTGCTGTTTTTCAGTCTATGGGATGTATACAGTAATGTTCCCCAGGGTTCAGTAGTGGGACAGCTGCTGCTTTTCAGTCTATGGGAGGTATACAGTGATGTTCCCCAGGGTTCAGTACTGGGACAGCTGCTGTTTCTCAGACTATGGGAGGTATACAGTGATGTTCCCCAGGGTTCAGTACTGGGACAGCTGCTGTTTTTCAGTCTATGGGATGTATACAGTGATGTTCCCCAGTGTTCAGTACTGGGACAGCTGCTGTTTGTCATACTATGTGAGGTATACAGTGATGTTCCCCGGGGTTCAGTCCTGGGACAGCTGATGCTTTTCAGTCTATGGGATGTATACAGTGATGTTCCCCAGGGTTCAGGACTGGGACAGCTGCTGTTTTTCAGACGATGGGAGGTGTACAGGGATGTTCCTCAGGGTTCAGTACTTGGACACCTGTTGTTTTTCAGACTATGGGAGGTATACAGTGATGTTCCCCAGGGCTCAGTACTGGGACAGCTCCTATTTTCCAGTCTATGGGAGATATACAGTGAAGTTCCCCAGGGTTCAGTACTGGGACAGCTGCTGTTTTACAGTCTATGGGAGGTATACAGTGATGTTCCCCAGTGTTCAGTTCTGGGACAGCTGCTGTTTTTCAGTCTATGGGAGGTATACAGTGACATTCCCCAGGGTTCAGTACTGGGACACCTGTTGTTTTTCAGACTATGGGAGGTATACAGTGATGTTCCCCCGGGTTTAGTACTGGGACAGCTGCTCTTTTTCAGTCCTTGGGAGGTATACAGTGATGTTCCCCAGGGTTCAGTACTGGGACAGCTGCTGTTTTTCAGTCTATGGGAGGTATACAGCGATGTTCCACAGGGTTCAGTACTGGGACAGCTGCTGTTTTTCAGTCTATGGGATGTATACAGTGATGTTCCCCAGGGTTCAGTACTGGGACAGCTGCTGCTTTTCAGTCGATGGGAGGTATACAGCGATGTTCCACAGGGTTCAGTACTGGGACAGCTGCTGTTTTTCAGTCTATGGGATGTATACAGTGATGTTCCCCAGGGTTCAGTACTGGGACAGCTGCTGTTTTTCAGACTATGTGAGGTATACAGTGATGTTCCCCGGTGTTCAGTCCTGGGACAGCTGCTGCTTTTCAGTCTGTGGGATGTATACAGTGATGGTCCCCAGGGTTCAGTAGTGGGACAGCTGCTGTTTTTCAGACTATTGGAGGTGTAAAGGGATGTTCCTCAGGGTTCAGTTCTGGGACAGCTGCTGTTTTTCAGTCTATGGGATGTATACAGTGATGTTCCCCAGGGCTCAGTACTGGGACAGCTGCTGTTTTTCAGTCTATGGGAGATATACAGTGAAGTTCCACAGGGTTCCGTACTGGACAGCTGCTGTTTTTCAGTCTATGGGAGGTATACAGTGATGTTCCCTAGTGTTCAGTTCTGGGACAGCTGCTGTTTTTCAGTCCATGGGATGTATACAGTGATGTTGCCCAGGGTTCAGTACTGGGACAGCTGCTGTTTTTCAGACTATGGGAGGAACACAGTGATGTACCCCAGGGTTCAGTACCGGGACAGCTGCTGTTTTTCAGTCTATGGGAGGTATACAGTGATGTTCCCCAGGGTTCAGTACTGGGACAGTTGCTGTTTTTCAATCTGCGGGAGGTATAAAATGATGTTCCCCAGGGTTCAGTACTGGGACAGCTGCGGTTTTTCATCTGTGGGAGGGATACAGTGATGTTCCCCAGGATTCAGTACTGGGACAGCTGCTGTTTTTCAGATTATGGGAGGGATACAGTGATGTTCCCCAGGTTTCAGTACTGGGACAGCTGCTGTTTTTCAGTCTATGGGAGGTATACAGTGAGGTTCCCCAGGGTTCAGTACTGGGACAGCTGCTGTTTTTCAGTCTGTGGAAGGAATACAGTGATGTTTCCCAGGGTTCAGTACTGGGACAGCTGCTGTTTTACAGTCTGTGGGAGGTATACGGTGATGTGCCCCAGGGTTCAGTACTGGGACAGCTGCTGTTTTTCAGACTATGGGAGCTATACAGTGATGTTCCCCAGGGTTCAGTACTGAAACAGCTGCTGTTTTTCAGTCTATGGGAGGTATAAAGTGATGTTCCCCAGGGCTCAGTACTGGGACAGCTGCTGTTTTTCAGTCTATGGGAGATATACAGTGAAGTTCCCCAGGGTTCAGTACTGGGACAGCTGCTGTTTTTCAGACTATGGGAGGTGTACAGGGATGTTCCTCAGGGTTCAGTTCTGGGACAGCTGCTGTTTTTCAGTCTATGGGATGTATACAGTGATGTTCCCCAGGGCTCAGTACTGGGACATCTGATTTTTTTCAGTCTATGGGAGATATACAGTGAAGTTCCCCAGGGTTCAGTACTGGACAGCTGCTGTTTTTCAGTCTATGGGAGGTATACAGTGATGTTCCCCAGGGTTCAGTACTGGGACAGCTGCTGCTTTTCAGTCTATGGGAGGTATACAGTGAGGTTCCCCAGGGTTCAGTACTGGGACAGCTGCTGTTTTTCAGTCTATGGGAGGTATACAGTGAGGTTCCCCAGGGTTCAGCACTGGGACAGCTGCTGTTTTTCAGTCTGTTGGAGGTATACAGTGATGTTTCCCTGGGTTCAGTACTGGGACAGCTGCTGTTTTACAGTCTATGGGAGGTATACGGTGATGTTCCCCAGGGTTCAGTACTGGGACAGCTGCTGTTTTTCAATCTATGGGAGGTATACAGTGATGTTCCCCAGTGTTCAGTTCTGGGACAGCTGCTGTTTTTCAGTCTATGGGAAGTATAGAGTGATGTTGCCCAGGATTCAGTACTGGGACAGCTGCTGTTTTTCAGTCTTTGGGAGGTATACAGTGATGTTCCGTAGGGTTCAGTACTGGGACAGCTGCTGTTTTTCAGACTATGGGAGCTGTACAGGGATATTCCCCAGGGTTCAGTTCTGGGACAGCTGCTGTTTTTCAGTCTATGGGATGTATACAGTAATGTTCCCCAGTGTTCAGTTCTGGGACAGCTGCTGCTTTTAAGTCTATGGGAGGTATACAGTGATGTTCCCCAGGGTTCAGTACTGGGACAGCTGCTGTTTTTCAGACTATGGGAGGTATACAGTGATGTTCCCCAGGGTTCAGTACAGGGACAGCTGCTGTTTTTCAGTCTATGGGAGGTATACAGTGATGTTCCCCAGGGTTCAGTAATGGGACAGTTGCTGTTTTTCAGTCTGTGGGAGGTATACAGTGATGTTCCCCGGGGTTCAGTCCTGGGACAGCTGCTGCTTTTCAGTCTATGGGATGTATACAGTGATGTTCCCCAGGGTTCAGTACTGGGACAGCTGCTGTTTTTCAGACTATGGGAGGTGTACAGGGATGTTCCTCAGGGTTCAGTTCTGGGACAGCTGCTGTTTTTCAGTCTATGGGATGTATACAGTGATGTTCCCCAGGGCTCAGTACTGGGACAGCTGCTGTTTTGCAGTCTATGGGAGATATACAGTGAAGTTCCCCAGGGTTCAATACTGGACAGCTGCTGTTTTTCAGTCTATGGGAGGTCTTCAGTGATGTTCCCCAGGGTTCATTACTGGGACAGCTGCTGTTTTTCAGTCTATGGGAGATTTCCAGTGAAGTTCCCCAGGGTTTAGTACTGGACAGCTGCTGTTTTTCAGTCTATGGGAGGTCTTCAGTGATGTTCCCCAGGGTTCAGTACTGGGACAGCTGCTGTTTTTCAGTCTGTGGGAGGTATACAGTGATGTTCCCCAGGGTTCAATATTGGGACAGCTGCTGTTTTTCAGTCTATGGGATGTATACAGTGATGTTGCCCAGGGTTCAGTACTGGGACAGCTGCTGTTTCTCAGACTATGGGAGGTATACAGTGATGTTCCCCAGGGTTCAGTACTGGGACAGCTGCTGTTTTTCAGTCTATGGGATGTATACAATGATGTTCCCCAGGGTTCAGTACTGGGACAGCTGCTGTTTGTCATACTATGTGAGGTATACAGTGATGTTCCCCGGGGTTCAGTCCTGGGACAGCTGATGCTTTTCAGTCTATGGGATGTATACAGTGATGTTCCCCAGGGTTCAGGACTGGGACAGCTGCTGTTTTTCAGCCGATGGGAGGTGTACAGGGATGTTCCTCAGGGTTCAGTACTTGGACACCTGTTGTTTTTCAGACTATGGGAGGTATACAGTGATGTTCCCCAGGGCTCAGTACTGGGACAGCTCCTATTTTTCAGTCTATGGGAGATATACAGTGAAGTTCCCCAGGGTTCAGTACTGGACAACTGCTGTTTTTCAGTCTGTGGGAGGTGTACAGTGTTATTCCCCAGGGTTCAGTACTGGGACAGCTGCTGTTTTTCAGTCTGTGGGAGGTATACAGTGATGTTTCCCAGGGTTCAGTACTGGGACAGCTGCTGTTTTACAGTCTATGGGAGGTATACAGTGATGTTCCCCAGTGTTCAGTTCTGGGACAGCTGCTGTTTTTCAGTCTATGGGAGGTATGCAGTGACATTCCCCAGGGTTCAGTACCGGGACACCTGTTGTTTTTCAGACTATGGGAGGTATACAGTGATGTTCCCCCGGGTTTAGTACTGGGACAGCTGCTCTTTTTCAGTCCTTGGGAGGTATACAGTGATGTTCCCCAGGGTTCAGTACTGGGACAGCTGCTGTTTTTCAGACAATGGGAGCTGTACAGGGATATTCCCCAGGGTTCAGTTCTGGGACAGTTGCTGTTTTTCAGTCTATGGGATGTATACAGGAATGTTCCCCAGGGTTCAGTACTGGGACAGCTGCTGCTTTTCAGTCGATGGGAGGTATACAGTGATGTTCCCCAGGGTTCAGTACTGGGACAGCTGCTGTTTTTCAGTCTATGGGATGGACACAGTGATGTTCCCCAGGGTTCAGCACTGGGACAGCTGCTTTTTTTCAGACTATGTGAGGTATACAGTGATGTTCCCCGGGGTTCAGTCCTGGGACAGCTGCTGCTTTTCAGTCTGTGGGATGTATACAGTGATGGTCCCCAGGGTTCAGTAGTGGGACAGCTGCTGTTTTTCAGACTATTGGAGGTGTACAGGGATGTTCCTCAGGGTTCAGTTCTGGGACAGCTGCTGTTTTTCAGTCTATGGGATGTATACAGTGATGTTCCCCAGGGCTCAGTACTGGGACAGCTGCTGTTTTTCAGTCTATGGGAGATATACAGTGAAGTTCCACAGGGTTCCGTACTGGACAGCTGCTGTTTTTCAGTCTATGGGAGGTATACAGTGATGTTCCCTAGTGTTCAGTTCTGGGACAGCTGCTGTTTTTCAGTCTATGGGATGTATACAGTGATGTTGCCCAGGGTTCAGTTCTGGGACAGCTGCTGTTTTTCAGACTATGGGAGGAATACAGTGATGTACCCCAGGGTTCAGTACCGGGACAGCTGCTGTTTTTCAGTCTATGGGAGGTATACAGTGATGTTCCCCAGGGTTCAGTACTGGGACAGTTGCTGTTTTTCAATCTGCGGGAGGTATAACATGATGTTCCCCAGGGTTCAGTACTGGGACAGCTGCGTTTTTTCATCTGTGGGAGGTATACAGTGATGTTCCCCAGGATTCAGTACTGGGACAGCTGCTGTTTTTCAGATTATGGGAGGGATACAGTGATGTTCCCCAGGTTTCAGTACTGGGACAGCTGCTGTTTTTCAGTCTATGGGAGGTATACAGTGAGGTTCCCCAGGGTTCAGTATTGGGACAGCTGCTGTTTTTCAGTCTGTGGAAGGTATACAGTGATGTTTCCCAGGGTTCAGTACTGGGACAGCTGCTGTTTCACAGTCTGTGGGAGGTATACGGTGATGTGCCCCAGGGTTCAGTACTGGGACAGCTGCTGTTTTTCAGACTATGGGAGCTATACAGTGATGTTCCCCAGGGTTCAGTACTGGGACAGCTGCTGTTTTTCAGTCTATGGGAGGTATAAAGTGATGTTCCCCAGGGTTCAGTTCTGGGACAGCTGCTGTTTTTCAGTCAATGGGATGTATACAGTGATGTTCCCCAGGGCTCAGTACTGGGACAGCTGCTGTTTTTCAGTCTATGGGAGATATACAGTGAAGTTCTCCAGGGTTCAGTACTAGACAGCTGCTGTTTTTCAGTCTATGGGAGGTATACAGTGATGTTCCCCAGGGTTCAGTACTGGGACAGCTGCTGTTTTTCAGTCTATGGGAGGTATACAGTGAGGTTCCCCAGGGTTCAGTACTGGGACAGCTGCTGTTTTTCAGTCTATGGGAGGTATACAGTGATGTTTCCCAGGGTTCAGTACTGGGACAGCTGCTGTTTTTCAGACTATGTGAGGTATACGTGATGTTCCCCGGGGTTCAGTCCTGGGACAGCAGCTGCTTTTCAGTCTATGGGATGAATACAGTGATGTTCCCCAGGGTTCAGTACTGGGACAGCTGCTGTTTTTCAGACTATGGGAGGTGTACAGGGATGTTCCTCAGGGTTCAGTTCTGGGACAGCTGCTGTTTTTCAGTCTATGGGATGTATACAGTGATGTTCCCCAGGGCTCAGTACTGGGACATCTGATTTTTTTCAGTCTATGGGAGATATACAGTGAAGTTCCCCAGGGTTCAGTACTGGACAGCTGCTGTTTTTCAGTCTATGGGAGGTATACAGTGATGTTCCCCAGGGTTCAGTACTGGGACAGCTGCTGTTTTTCAGTCTATGGGAGGTATACAGTGAGGTTCCCCAGGGTTCAGCACTGGGACAGCTGCTGTTTTTCAGTCTGTGCGAGGTAAACAGTGATGTTTCCCTGGGTTCAGTACTGGGACAGCTGCTGTTTTACAGTCTATGGGAGGGTTACGGTGATGTTCCCCAGGGTTCAGTACTGGGACAGCTGCTGTTTTTCAGTCTATGGGAGGTATACAGTGATGTTCCCCAGTGTTCAGTTCTGGGACAGCTGCTGTTTTTCAGTCTATGGGAATAATACAGTGATGTTGCCCAGGATTCAGTACTGGGACAGCTGCTGTTTTTCAGTCTTTGGGAGGTATACAGTGATGTTCCGCAGGGTTCAGTACTGGGACAGCTGCTGTTTTTCAGACTATGGGAGCTGTACAGGGATATTCCCCAGGGTTCAGTTCTGGGACAGCTGCTGTTTTTCAGTCTATGGGATGTATACAGTAATGTTCCCCAGGGTTCAGTTATGGGACAGCTGCTGCTTTTAAGTCTATGGGAGGTATACAGTGATGTTCCCCAGGGTTCAGTAATGGGACAGCTGCTGTTTTTCAGACTATGGGAGGTATACAGTGATGTTCCCCAGGGTTCAGTACAGGGGCAGCTGCTGTTTTTCAGTCTATGGGAGGTATACAGTGATGTTCCCCAGGGTTCAGTAATGGGACAGTTGCTGTTTTTCAGTCTGTGGGAGGTATACAGTGATGTTCCCCGGGGTTCAGTCCTGGGACAGCTGCTGCTTTTCAGTCTATGGGATGTATACAGTGATGTTCCCCAGGGTTCAGTACTGGGACAGCTGCTGTTTTTCAGACTATGGGAGGTGTACAGGGATGTTCCTCATGGTTCAGTTCTGGGACAGCTGCTGTTTTTCAGTCTATGGGATGTATACAGTGATGTTCCCCAGGGCTCAGTACTGGGACAGCTGCTGTTTTTCAGTCTATGGGAGATATACAGTGAAGTTCCCCAGGGTTCAGTACTGGACAGCTGCTGTTTTTCAGTCTATGGGAGGTCTTCAGTGATGTTCCCCAGGGATCATTACTGGGACAGCTGCTGTTTTTCAGTCTATGGGAGGTCTTCAGTGATGTTCCCCAGGGTTCAGTACTGGGACAGCTGCTGTTTTTCAGTCTGTGGGAGGTATACAGTGATGTTCCCCAGGGTTCAATATTGGGACAGCTGCTGTTTTTCAGTCTATGGGATGTATACAGTGATGTTGCCCAGGGTTCAGTACTGGGACAGCTGCTGTTTTTCAGACTATGGGAGGTATACAATGATGTACCCCAGGGTTCAGTACTGGGACAGCTGCTGTTTTTCAGTCTATGGGAGGTATACAGTGATGTTCCCCAGGCTTCAGTACTGGGACAGTTTCTGTTTTTCTGTCTGCGGGTAGTATACAATGATGTTCCCCAGGGTTCAGTACTGGGACAGCTGCTGTTTTTCATCTATGGGAGGTATGCAGTGATCTTCTCCAGGGTTCAGTGCCGGGACAGCTGCTGTTTTTAAGACTATGGGAGGTATACAGTGATGTTCCCCAGGGTTCTGTACTGGGACAGCTGTTCTTTTTCAGTCTATGGGAGGTATACAGTGATGTTCCCCAGGGTTCAGTACTGGGACAGCTGCTATTTTTCAGTCTATGAGAGGGACACAGTGATGTTCCCCAGTGTTCAGTACTGGGACAGCTGCTGTTTTTCAGTCTATGGGAGGTACACAGTGAAGTTCCCCAAGGTTCAGTACTGGGACAGCTGCTGTTTTTCAGACTGTGGGATGTATACAGTGATGTTCCCCAGGGTTCAGTACTGCGACAGCTGCTGTTTTTCATTCTATGGGATGTATACAGTCATGTTCCCCAGGGTTCAGTACTGGGACAGCTGCTGTTTTTCAGTCTATGGGAGGTACACAGTGAAGTTCCCCAGGTTTCAGATCTGCGACAGCTGCTGTTTTTCAGTCTATGGGAGGTATTCAGTGATGTTCCCCAGGGTCCAGTACTGGGACAGCTGCTGGTTTTCAGTCTATGGGATGTATACAGTGATGTTCCCCAGGGTTCAGTACTGCGGCAGCTTCTATTTTTCAGACTATGGGAGGTATACAGTGATGTTCCTCAGGGTTCAATACTGGGACAGCTGTGTTTTTCGGTCGATGGGAGGTACACAGTGATGTTCCCCAAGGTTCAGTACTGGGACAGTTGCTGTCTTTCAGTCTGTGGGAGGTAGGCAGTGATGTTCCCCAGGGTTCAGTACTGGGACAGCTGCTGTTTTTCAGTCTATGGGATGTATACAGTGTTCCCCAGGGTTCAGTACTGGGACAGCTGCTGTTTTTCAGTCTTTGCGAGGTATGCAGTGATGTTCCCCAGGGTTCAGTACTGGGACAGCTGCTGTTTTTCAGACTATGGGAGGTGTACAGGGATATTCCACAGGGTTCAGTTCTGGGACAGCTGATGTTTTTCAGTCTATGGGATGTATACAGTGATGTTCCCCAGGGTTCAGTACTGGGACAGCTGCTGTTTTTCAGTCTATGGGATGTATACAGTAATGTTCCCCAGGGTTCAGTTATGGGACAGCTGCTGCTTTTAAGTCTATGGGAGGTATACAGTGATGTTCCCCAGGGTTCAGTAATGGGACAGCTGCTGTTTTTCAGACTATGGGAGGTATACAGTGATGTTCCCCAGGGTTCAGTACAGGGGCAGCTGCTGTTTTTCAGTCTATGGGAGGTATACAGTGATGTTCCCCAGGGTTCAGTAATGGGACAGTTGCTGTTTTTCAGTCTGTGGGAGGTATACAGTGATGTTCCCCGGGGTTCAGTCCTGGGACAGCTGCTGCTTTTCAGTCTATGGGATGTATACAGTGATGTTCCCCAGGGTTCAGTACTGGGACAGCTGCTGTTTTTCAGACTATGGGAGGTGTACAGGGATGTTCCTCATGGTTCAGTTCTGGGACAGCTGCTGTTTTTCAGTCTATGGGATGTATACAGTGATGTTCCCCAGGGCTCAGTACTGGGACAGCTGCTGTTTTTCAGTCTATGGGAGATATACAGTGAAGTTCCCCAGGGTTCAGTACTGGACAGCTGCTGTTTTTCAGTCTATGGGAGGTCTTCAGTGATGTTCCCCAGGGATCATTACTGGGACAGCTGCTGTTTTTCAGTCTATGGGAGGTCTTCAGTGATGTTCCCCAGGGTTCAGTACTGGGACAGCTGCTGTTTTTCAGTCTGTGGGAGGTATACAGTGATGTTCCCCAGGGTTCAATATTGGGACAGCTGCTGTTTTTCAGTCTATGGGATGTATACAGTGATGTTGCCCAGGGTTCAGTACTGGGACAGCTGCTGTTTTTCAGACTATGGGAGGTATACAATGATGTACCCCAGGGTTCAGTACTGGGACAGCTGCTGTTTTTCAGTCTATGGGAGGTATACAGTGATGTTCCCCAGGCTTCAGTACTGGGACAGTTTCTGTTTTTCTGTCTGCGGGTAGTATACAATGATGTTCCCCAGGGTTCAGTACTGGGACAGCTGCTGTTTTTCATCTATGGGAGGTATGCAGTGATCTTCTCCAGGGTTCAGTGCCGGGACAGCTGCTGTTTTTAAGACTATGGGAGGTATACAGTGATGTTCCCCAGGGTTCTGTACTGGGACAGCTGTTCTTTTTCAGTCTATGGGAGGTATACAGTGATGTTCCCCAGGGTTCAGTACTGGGACAGCTGCTATTTTTCAGTCTATGAGAGGGACACAGTGATGTTCCCCAGTGTTCAGTACTGGGACAGCTGCTGTTTTTCAGTCTATGGGAGGTACACAGTGAAGTTCCCCAAGGTTCAGTACTGGGACAGCTGCTGTTTTTCAGACTGTGGGATGTATACAGTGATGTTCCCCAGGGTTCAGTACTGCGACAGCTGCTGTTTTTCATTCTATGGGATGTATACAGTCATGTTCCCCAGGGTTCAGTACTGGGACAGCTGCTGTTTTTCAGTCTATGGGAGGTACACAGTGAAGTTCCCCAGGTTTCAGATCTGCGACAGCTGCTGTTTTTCAGTCTATGGGAGGTATTCAGTGATGTTCCCCAGGGTCCAGTACTGGGACAGCTGCTGGTTTTCAGTCTATGGGATGTATACAGTGATGTTCCCCAGGGTTCAGTACTGCGGCAGCTTCTATTTTTCAGACTATGGGAGGTATACAGTGATGTTCCTCAGGGTTCAATACTGGGACAGCTGTGTTTTTCGGTCGATGGGAGGTACACAGTGATGTTCCCCAAGGTTCAGTACTGGGACAGTTGCTGTCTTTCAGTCTGTGGGAGGTAGACAGTGATGTTCCCCAGGGTTCAGTACTGGGACAGCTGCTGTTTTTCAGTCTATGGGATGTATACAGTGTTCCCCAGGGTTCAGTACTGGGACAGCTGCTGTTTTTCAGTCTTTGCGAGGTATGCAGTGATGTTCCCCAGGGTTCAGTACTGGGACAGCAGCTGTTTTTCAGACTATGGGAGGTGTACAGGGATATTCCACAGGGTTCAGTTCTGGGACAGCTGATGTTTTTCAGTCTATGGGATGTATACAGTGATGTTCCCCAGGGTTCAGTACTGGGACAGCTGCTGTTTTTCAGTCTATGGGATGTATACAGTGATGTTCCCCAGGGTTCAGTACTGGGACAGCTGCTGTTTTTCAGACTATGGGACGTATACAGTGATGTTCCCCGGGGTTCAGTACTGGGACAGCTGCTGTTTTTCAGACTATGGGAGGGACACAGTGATGTTCCCCAGGGTTCAGTTCTGGGACAGCTGCTGTTTTTCAGTCTGTGGGAGGTATACAGTGATGTTCCCTAGGGTTCAGTACTGGGAGAGCTGCTGTTTTTCAGTCTATGGGAGGTATACAGTGATGTTCCCCAGGGTACAGTACTGGGACAGCTGCTATTTTACAGTCTATGAGAGGTATACAGTGATGTTCCCCAGGGTTCAGTACTGGGACAGTTGCTGTTTTTCAGACTATGGGAGGTATACAGTGATGTTCCCCAGGGTTCAGTACTCGGACAGCTGCTGTTTTTCAGTCTATGGGAGGTATACAGTGATGTTCCCCAGTGTTCAGTTCTGGGACAGCTGCTGTTTTTCAGTCTATGGGATGTATACAATGATGATCCCCAGGGTTCAGTACTGGGACAGCTGCTGTTTTTGAGACTAATGGAGGTATACAGTGATGTTCCCCAGGGTTCAGTACTGGGACACCTGTTGTTTTTCAGACTATGGGAGGTATACAGTGATGTTCCCCCGGGGTCAGTACTGGGACAGCTGCTCTTTTTCAGTCTTTGGGAGGTATACAGTGATGTTCCCCAGGGTTCAGTACTGGGACAGCTGCTGTTTTTCAGACTATGGGAGCTGTACAGGGATATTCCCCAGGGTTCAGTTCTGGGACAGCTGCTGTTTTTCAGTCTATGGGATGTATACAGTAATGTTCTATAGGGTTCAGTACTGGGACAGCAGCTGCTTTTCAGTCTATGGGAGGAATACAGTGATGTTCCCCAGGGTTCAGTACTAGGACAGCTGCTGTTTTTCAGACTATGGGAGGTTTTCAGTGTTGTTCCCCAGGGTTCAGTACTGGGACAGCTGCTGTTTTTCAGTCTGTGGAAGGTTTCCAGTGATGTTTCCCAGGGTTCAGTACTGGGACAGCTGCTGTTTTACAGTCTGTGGGAGGTAGACGGTGATGTGACCCAGGGTTCCGTACTGGGACAGCTGCTGTTTTTCAGACTATGTGAGGTATACAGTGATGTTCCCCAGGGTTCAGTACTGGGACAGCTGCTGTTTTTCAGTCTATGGGAGGTATAAAGTGATGTTCCCCAGGGTTCAGTTCTGGGACAGCTGCTGTTTTTCAGTCAATGGGATGTATACAGTGATGTTCCCCAGGGTTCAGTACTGGGACAGCTGCTGTTTTTCAGACTATGGGAGGTTTTCAGTGATGTTCCCCAGGGTTCAGTACTGGGACAGCTGCTGTTTTTCAGTCTGTGGAAGGTATACAGTGATGTTTCCCAGGGTTCAGTACTGGGACAGCTGCTGTTCTACAGTCTGTGGGAGGTATACGGTGATGTGCCCCAGGGTTCAGTACTGGGACAGCTGCTGTTTTTCAGACTATGGGACGGAAACAGTGATGTTCCCCAGGGTTCAGTACTGCGAAAGCTGCTGTTTTTCAGACTATGGGAGGGACATAGTGATGTTCCCCAGGGTTCAGTTCTGGGACAGCTGCTGTTTTTCAGTCTGTGGGAGGTATACAGTGATGTTCCCTAGGGTTCAGTACTGGGAGAGCTGCTGTTTTTCAGTCTATGGGAGGTATACAGTGATGTTCCTCAGGGTTCAGTACTGGGACAGCTGTGTTTTTCTGTCGATGGGAGGTACACAGTGATGTTCCCCAAGGTTCAGTACTGGGACAGTTGCTGTCTTTCAGTCTGTGGGAGGTATACAGTGATGTTCCCCAGGGTTCAGTACTGGGACAGCTGCTGTTTGTCAGTCTATGGGAGGTATACAGTGATGTTCCCCAGGGTTCAGTACTGGGACAGCTGCTGTTTTTCAGTCTATGGGATGTATACAGTGATGATCCCCAGGGTTCAGTACTGGGACAGCTGCTGTTTTTGAGACTAATGGAGGTATACAGTGATGTTCCCCAGGGTTCAGTACTGGGACACCTGTTGTTTTTCAGACTATGGGAGGTATACAGTGATGTTCCCCAGGGCTCAGTACTGGGACATCTGATTTTTTTCAGTCTATGGGAGATATACAGTGAAGTTCCCCAGGGTTCAGTACTGGACAGCTGCTGTTTTTCAGTCTATGGGAGGAATACAGTGATGTTCCCCGGGGTTCAGTCCTGGGACAGCAGCTGATTTTTCAGTCTATGGGATGTATACAGTGATGTTCCCCAGGGTTCAGTACAGGGACAGGTGCTGTTTTTCAGACAATGGGAGGTGTACAGGGATGTTCCTCAGGGTTCAGTTCTGGGACAGCTGCTGTTTTTCAGTCTATGGGATGTATACAGTGATGTTCCCCAGGGCTCAGTACTGGGACATCTGATTTTTTTCAGTCTATGGGAGATATACAGTGAAGTTCCCCAGGGTTCAGTACTGGACAGCTGCTGTTTTTCAGTCTATGGGAGGTATACAGTGATGTTCCCCAAGGTTCAGTACTGGGACAGCTGCTGTTTTTCAGACTGTGGGAAGTATACAGTGATGTTCCCCAGGGTTCAGTACAGGGACAGCTGCTGTTTTTCATTCTATGGGACGTATACAGTCATGTTCCCCAGGGTTCAGTACTGGGACAGCTGCTGTTTTTCAGTCTATGGGAGGTGTACAGGGATGTTCCTCAGGGTTCAGTTCTGGGACAGCTGCTGTTTTTCAGACTATGGGAGGTATACAGTGATGTTCCCCAGGGTTCAGTACTCGGACAGCTGCTGTTTTTCAGTCAATGGGAGGTATACAGTGATGTTCCCCAGTGTTCAGTTCTGGGACAGCTGCTGTTTTTCAGTCTATGGGATGTATACAATGATGATCCCCAGGGTTCAGTACTGGGACAGCTGCTGTTTTTGAGACTAATGGAGGTATACAGTGATGTTCCCCAGGGTTCAGTACTGGGACACCTGTTGTTTTTCAGACTATGGGAGGTATACAGTGATGTTCCCCCGGGGTCAGTACTGGGACAGCTGCTCTTTTTCAGTCTTTGGGAGGTATACAGTGATGTCCCCCGGGGTTCAGTACTGGGACACCTGTTGTTTTTTAGTCTATGGGAGGTATGCAGTGATGTTCCCCACTGTTCAGTACTGGGACAGCTGCTGTTTTTCAGTCTATGGGAGGTATACAGTGATGTTCCCAAAGGTTCAGTACTGGGACAGCTGCTGTTTTTCAGACTGTGGGAAGTATACAGTGATGTTCCCCAGGGTTCAGTACTGGGACAGCTGCTGTTTTTCAGTCTATGGGAACTACACAGTGACGTTCCCCAGGTTTCAGATCTGCGACAGCTGCTGTTTTTCAGTCTATGGGAGGTATTCAGTGATGTTCCCCAGGGTCCAGTACTGGGACAGCTGCTGGTTTTCAGTCTATGGGATGTATACAGTGATGTTCCCCAGGGTTCAGTACTGCGGCAGCTTCTATTTTTCAGACTATGGGAGGTATACAGTGATGTTCCTCAGGGTTCAGTACTGGGACAGCTGTGTTTTTCGGTCGATGGGAGGTACACAGTGATGTTCCCCAAGGTTCAGTACTGGGACAGTTGCTGTCTTTCAGTCTATGGGAGGTATACAGTGATGTTCCCCAGGGTTCAGTACTGGGACAGCTGCTGTTTTTCAGTCTATGGGATGTATACAGTGATGTTCCCCAGGGTTCAGTACTGGGACAGCTGCTCTTTTTCAGTCTTTGCGAGGTATGCAGTGATGTTCCCCAGGGTTCAGTACTGGGACAGCTGCTGTTTTTCAGACTATGGGAGGTGTACAGGGATATTCCACAGGGTTCAGTTCTGGGACAGCTGATGTTTTTCAGTCTATGGGATGTATACAGTGATGTTCCCCAGGGTTCAGTACTGGGACAGCTGCTGTTTTTCAGTCTATGGGATGTATACAGTGATGTTCCCCAGGGTTCAGTACTGGGACAGCTGCTGTTTTTCAGACTATGGGACGGAAACAGTGATGTTCCGCAGTGTTCAGTACTGCGACAGCTGCTGTTTTTCAGACTATGGGAGGGACACAGTGATGTTCCCCAGGGTTCAGTTCTGGGACAGCTGCTGTTTTTCAGTCTGTGGGAGGTATACAGTGATGTTCCCTAGGGTTCAGTACTGGGAGAGCTGCTGTTTTTCAGTCTATGGGAGGTATACAGTGATGTTCCCTGGGTACAGTACTGGGACAGCTGCTATTTTACAGTCTATGAGAGGTATACAGTGATGTTCCCCAGGGTTCAGTACTGGGACAGTTGCTGTTTTTCAGACTATGGGAGGTATACAGTGATGTTCCCCAGGGTTCAGTACTCGGACAGCTGCTGTTTTTCAGTCTATGGGAGGTATACAGTGATGTTCCCCAGTGTTCAGTTCTGGGACAGCTGCTGTTTTTCAGACTATGTGAGGTATACGTGATGTTCCCCGGGGTTCAGTCCTGGGACAGCAGCTGATTTTTCAGTCTATGGGATGTATACAGTGATGTTCCCCAGGGTTCAGTACTGGGACAGGTGCTGTTTTTCAGACTATGGGAGGTGTACAGGGATGTTCCTCAGGGTTCAGTACTGGGACAGCTGCTGTTTTTCAGTCTATGGGATGTATACAGTGATGTTCCCCAGGGCTCAGTACTGGGACATCTGATTTTTTTCAGTCTATGGGAGATATACAGTGAAGTTCCCCAGGGTTCAGTACTGGACAGCTGCTGTTTTTCAGTCTATGGGAGGTATACAGTGATGTTCCCCAAGGTTCAGTACTGGGACAGCTGCTGTTTTTCAGACTGTGGGAAGTTTTCAGTGATGTTCCCCAGGGTTCAGTACTGGGACAGCTGCTGTTTTTCATTCTATGGGATGTTTCCAGTCATGTTCCCCAGGGTTCAGTACTGGGACAGCTGCTGTTTTTCAGTCTATGGGAGGTGTACAGGGATGTTCCTCAGGGTTCAGTTCTGGGACAGCTGCTGTTTTTCAGACTATGGGAGGTATACAGTGATGTTCCCCAGGGTTCAGTACTCGGACAGCTGCTGTTTTTCAGTCTATGGGAGGTATACAGTGATGTTCCCCAGTGTTCCATTCTGGGACAGCTGCTGTTTTTCAGTCTATGGGATGTATACAATGATGATCCCCAGGGTTCAGTACTGGGACGGCTGCTGTTTTTGAGACTAATGGAGGTATACAGTGATGTTCCCCAGGGTTCAGTACTGGGACACCTGTTGTTTTTCAGACTATGGGAGGTATACAGTGATGTTCCCCCGGGGTCAGTACTGGGACAGCTGCTCTTTTTCAGTCTTTGGGAGGTATACAGTGATGTCCCCCGGGGTTCAGTACTGGGACACCTGTTGTTTTTCAGTCTATGGGAGGTATGCAGTGATGTTCCCCACTGTTCAGTACTGGGACAGCTGCTGTTTTTCAGTCTATGGGAGGTATACAGTGATGTTCCCCAAGGTTCAGTACTGCGGCAGCTGCTGTTTTTCAGTCTATGGGATGTATACAATGATGATCCCCAGGGTTCAGTACTGGGACAGCTGCTGTTTTTGAGACTAATGGAGGTATACAGTGATGTTCCCCAGGGTTCAGTACTGGGACACCTGTTGTTTTTCAGACTATGGGAGGTATACAGTGATGTTCCCCCGGGGTCAGTACTGGGACAGCTGCTCTTTTTCAGTCTTTGGGAGGTATACAGTGATGTTCCCCAGGGTTCAGTACTGGGACAGCTGCTGTTTTTCAGACTATGGGAGCTGTACAGGGATATTCCCCAGGGTTCAGTTCTGGGACAGCTGCTGTTTTTCAGTCTATGGGATGTATACAGTAATGTTCCCCAGGGTTCAGTACTGGGACAGCTGCTGCTTTTCAGTCTATGGGAGGTATACAGTGATGTTCCCCAGTTTTCCATACTGGGACAGCTGCTGTTTTTCAGTCTATGGGAGGTATGCAGTGTTGTTCCCCAGGTTTCAGTACTGTTACAGTTGCTGTTTTTCAGTCTGTGGGAGGTATACAGTGATGTTCCCTGGGTTCAGTACTGGGACAGCTGCTGTTTTTCAGTCTATGGGATGTATACAGTGATGTTCCCCAGGGTTCAGTACTGGGACAGCTGCTGTTTTTCAGACTATGGGAGGTATACAGTGATGTTCCCCAGGGTTCAGTACTGGGAAAGCTGCTGTTTTTCAGTCTATTTGAGGTGTACAGTGATGTTCCCCAGGGTTCAGTACTGGGACAGTTGCTGTTTTTCAGTCTGTGGGAGGTATACAGTGATGTTCCCCAGGGTTCAGTACTGGGACAGCTGCTGTTTTTCAGTCTATGGGATGTATACAGTGATGTTCCCCAGGGTTCAGTACTGGGACAGCTGCTGTTTTTCAGACTATGTGAGGTATACAGTGATGTTCCCCGGGGTTCAGTCCTGGGACAGCTGCTGCTTTTCAGTCTATGGGATGTATACAGTGATGTTCCCCAGGGTTCAGTAGTGGGACAGCTGCTGTTTTTCAGACTATTGGAGGTGTACAGGGATGTTCCTCAGGGTTCAGTTCTGGGACAGCTGCTGTTTTTCAGTCTATGGGATGTATACAGTGATGTTCCCCAGGGCTCAGTACTGGGACAGCTGCTGTTTTTCAGTCTATGGGAGATATACAGTGAAGTTCCACAGGGTTCAGTACTGGACAGCTGCTGTTTTTCAGTCTATGGGAGGTATACAGTGATGTTCCCTAGTGTTCAGTTCTGGGACAGCTGCTGTTTTTCAGTCTATGGGATGTATACAGTGATGTTGCCCAGGGTTCAGTACTGGGACAGCTGCTGTTTTTCAGACTATGGGAGGAATACAGCGATGTACCCCAGGGTTCAGTACCGGGACAGCTGCTGTTTTTCAGTCTATGGGAGGTATACAGTGATGTTCCCCAGGGTTCAGTACTGGGACAGTTGCTGTTTTTCAATCTGCGGGAGGTATACAATGATGTTCCCCAGGGTTCAGTACTGGGACAGCTGCTGTTTTTCATCTGTGGGAGGTTTTCAGTGATGTTCCCCAGGATTCAGTACTGGGACAGCTGCTGTTTTTCAGACAATGGGAGGGATACAGTGATGTTCCCCAGGTTTCAGTACTGGGACAGCTGCTGTTTTTCAGTCTATGGGAGGTATACAGTGAGGTTCCCCAGGGTTCAGTGCTGGGACAGCTCCTGTTTTTCAGTCTGTGGAAGGTATACAGTGATGTTTCCCAGGGTTCAGTACTGGGACAGCTGCTGTTTTACAGTCTGTGGGAGGTATACGGTGATGTGCCCCAGGGTTCAGTACTGGGACAGCTGCTGTTTTTCAGACTATGGGAGGTATACAGTGATGTTCCCCAGGGTTCAGTACTGGGACAGCTGCTGTTTTTCAGTCTATGGGAGGTATAAAGTGATGTTCCCCAGGGTTCAGTTCTGGGACAGCTGCTGTTTTTCAGTCAATGGGATGTATACAGTGATGTTCCCCAGGGCTCAGTACTGGGACAGCTGCTGTTTTTCAGTCTATGGGAGATATACAGTGAAGTTCCCCAGGGTTCAGTACTAGACAGCTGCTGTTTTTCAGTCTATGGGAGGTATACAGTGATGTTCCCCAGGGTTCAGTACTGGGACAGCTGCTGTTTTTTCAGTCTATGGGAGGTATACAGTGAGGTTCCCAGGGTTCAGTACTGGGACAGCTGCTGTTTTTCAGTCTATGGGAGGTATACAGTGATGTTTCCCAGGGTTCAGTACTGGGACAGCTGCTGTTTTTCAGACTATGTGAGGTACACGTGATGTTCCCCGGGGTTCAGTCCTGGGACAGCAGCTGCTTTTCAGTCTTTGGGATGTATACAGTGATGTTCCTCAGGGTTCAGTTCTGGGACAGCTGCTGTTTTTCAGTCTATGGGATGTATACAGTGATGTTCCCCAGGGCTCAGTACTGGGACATCTGATTTTCTTCAGTCTATGGGAGATATACAGTGAAGTTCCCCAGGGTTCAGTTCTGGGCAGCTGCTGTTTTTCAGTCTATGGGACCTATACAGTGATGTTCCCCAGGGTTCAGTACTGGGACAGCTGCTGTTTTTCAGTCTATGGGAGGTATACAGTGAGGTTCCCCAGGGTTCAGCACTGGAACAGCTGCTGTTTTTCAGTCTGTGGGAGGTATACAGTGATGTTTCCCAGGGTTCAGTACTGGGACAGCTGCTGTTTTTCAGACTATGGGAGCTGTACAGGGATATTCCCCAGGGTTCAGTTCTGGGACAGCTGCTGTTTTTCAGTCTATGGGATGTATACAGTAATGTTCCCCAGGGTTCAGTTCTGGGACAGCTGCTGCTTTTAAGACTATGGGAGGTATACAGTGATGTTCCCCAGGGTTCAGTACTGGGACAGCTGCTGTTTTTCAGACTATGGGAGGTATACAGTGATGTTCCCCAGGGTTCAGTACAGGGACAGCTGCTGTTTCTCAGTCTATGGGAGGTATACAGTGATGTTCCCCAGGGTTCAGTAATGGGACAGTTGCTGTTTTTCAGTCTGTGGGAGGTATACAGTGATGTTCCCCAGGGTTCAGTACTGGGACAGCTGCTGTTTTTCAGTCTATGGGATGTATACAGTGATGTTCCCCAGGGTTCAGTACTGGGACAGCTGCTGTTTTTCAGACTATGTGAGGTATACAGTGATGTTCCCCGGGGTTCAGTCCTGGGACAGCTGCTGCTTTTCAGTCTATGGGATGTATACAGTGATGTTCCCCAGGGTTCAGTCCTGCACAGCTGCTGTTTTTCAGACTATGGGAGGTGTACAGGGATGTTCCTCAGGGTTCAGTTCTGGGACAGCTGCTGTTTTTCAGTCTATGAGATGTATACAGTGATGTTCCCCAGGGCTCAGTACTGGGACAGCTGCTGTTTTTCAGTCTATGGGAGATATACAGTGAAGTTCCCCAGGGTTCAGTACTGGACAGCTGCTGTTTTTCAGTCTATGGGAGGTCTTCAGTGATGTTCCCCAGGGTTCAGTACTGGGACAGCTGCTGTTTTTCAGTCCATGGGAGATTTCCAGTGAAGTTCCCCAGGGTTTAGTACTGGACAGCTGCTGTTTTTCAGTCTATGGGAGGTCTTCAGTGATGTTCCCCCGGGTTCAGTACTGGGACAGCTGCTGTTTTTCAGTCTGTGGGAGGTAAACAGTGATGTTCCCCAGGGTTCAATACTGGGACAGCTGCTGTTTTTCAGTCTATGGGAGGTATACAGTGATGTTCCCCAGTGTTCAGTTCTGGGACAGCTGCTGTTTTTCAGTCTATGGGATGTATACAGTGATGTTGCCCAGGGTTCAGTACTGGGACAGCTGCTGTTTTTCAGACTATGGGAGGTATACAGTGATGTACCCCAGGGTTCAGTACTGGGACAGCTGCTGTTTTTCAGTCTATTGGAGGTATACAGTGATGTTCCCCAGGGTTCAGTACTGGGACAGTTTCTGTATTTCTGTCTGCGGGTAGTATACAATGATGTTCCCCAGGGTTCAGTACTGGGACAGCTGCTGTTTTTCATCTATGGGAGGTATGCAGTGATGTTCCCCAGGGTTCAGTACCGGGACAGCTGCTGTTTTTAAGACTATGGGAGGTATACAGTGATGTTCCCCAGGTTTCAGTACTGGGACAGCTGTTCTTTTTCAGTCTATGGGAGGTATACAGTGATGTTCCCCAGGGTTCAGTACTGGGACAGCTGCTATTTTTCAGTCTATGAGAGATATACAGTGATGTTCCCCAGTGTTCAGTACTGGGACAGCTGCTGTTTTTCAGTCTATGGGAGGTATAACGTGATGTCCCCCGGGGTTCAGTACTGGGACACCTGTTGTTTTTCAGTCTATGGGAGGTATGCAGTCATGTTCCCCAGGGTTCAGTTCTGGGACAGCTGCTGTTTTTCAGTCTATGGGAGGTACACAGTGAAGTTCCCCAGGTTTCAGATCTGCGACAGCTGCTGTTTTTCAGTCTATGGGAGGTATACAGTGATGTTCCCCAGGGTCCAGTACTGGGACAGCTGCTGGTTTTCAGTCTATGGGATGTATACAGTGATGTTCCCCAGGGTTCAGTACTGCGGCAGCTTCTATTTTTCAGACTATGGGAGGTATACAGTGATGTTCCTCAGGGTTCAGTACTGGGACAGCTGTGTTTTTCGGTCGATGGGAGGTACACAGTGATGTTCCCCAAGGTTCAGTACTGGGACAGTTGCTGTCTTTCAGTCTGTGGGAGGTATACAGTGATGTTTCCCAGGGTTCAGTACTGGGACAGCTGCTGTTTGTCAGTCTATGGGAGGTATACAGTGATGTTCCCCAGGGTTCAGTACTGGGACAGCTGCTGTTTTTCAGTCTATGGGATGTATACAGTGATGTTCCCCAGGGTTCAGTACTGGAACAGCTGCTGTTTTTCAGTCTTTGCGAGGTATGCAGTGATGTTCCCCAGGGTTCAGTACTGGGACAGCTGCTGTTTTTCAGACTATGGGACGTATACAGTGATGTTCCCCAGGGTTCAGAACTGGGACAGCTGCTGTTTTTCAGACTATGGGAGGGACACAGTGATGTTCCCCAGGGTTCAGTTCTGGGACAGCTGCTGTTTTTCAGTCTGTGGGAGGAACACAGTGATGTTCCCTAGGGTTCAGTACTGGGAGAGCTGCTGTTTTTCAGTCTATGGGATGTATACAATGATGATCCCCAGGGTTCAGTACTGGGACAGCTGCTGTTTTTGAGACTAATGGATGTATACAGTGATGTTCCCCAGTGTTCAGTACTGGGACACCTGTTGTTTTTCAGACTATGGGAGGAATACAGTGATGTTCCCCCGGGGTCAGTACTGGGACAGCTGCTCTTTTTCAGTCTTTGGGAGGTATACAGTGATGTTCCCCAGGGTTCAGTACTGGGACAGCTGCTGTTTTTCAGACTATGGGAGCTGTACAGGGATATTCCCCAGGGTTCAGTTCTGGGACAGCTGCTGTTTTTCAGTCTATGGGATGTATACAGTAATGTTCCCCAGGGTTCAGTACTGGGACAGCTGCTGCTTTTCAGTCTATGGGAGGTATACAGTGATGTTCCCCAGGGTTCAGTACTGGGAAAGCTGCTGTTTTTCAGACTATGGGAGGTTTTCATTGATGTTCCCCAGGGTTCAGTACTGGGACAGCTGCTGTTTTTCAGTCTATGGGAGGTATGCAGTGTTGTTCCCCAGGGTTCAGTACTGTTACAGTTGCTGTTTTTCAGTCTGTGGGAGGTATACAGTGATGTTCCCTGTGTTCAGTACTGGGACAGCTGCTGTTTTTCAGTCTATGGGATGTATACAGTGATGTTCCCCAGAGTTCAGTACTGGGACAGCTGCTGCTTTTCAGACTATGTTAGGTATACAGTGATGTTCACCGGGGTTTAGTCCTGGGACAGCTGCTGCTTTTCAGTCTATGGGATGTATACAGTGATGTTCCTCAGGGTTCAGTTCTGGGACAGCTGCTGTTTTTCAGTCTATTGGATGTATACAGTGATGTTCCCCAGGGCTCAGTACTGGGACAGCTGCAGTTTTTCAGTCTGGGGGAGATACACAGTGACGTTCCCCAGGGTTCAGCACTGGACAGCTGCTGTTTTTCAGTCTATGGGAGGTATGCAGTGATGTTCCCCGGGGTTCAGTCCTGGGACAGCTGCTGCTTTTCAGTCTATGGGATGTATACAGTGAGGTTCCCCAGGGTTCAGTACTGGGACAGCTGCTGTTTTTCAGTCTGTGGGAGGTATACAGTGTTGTTTCCCAGGGTTCAGTACTGGGACATCTACTGTTTTACAGTCTGTGGGAGGTATACGGTGATGTTCCCCAGGATTCAGTACTGGGACAGCTGCTGTTTTTCAGACGATGGGAGGTATACAGTGATGTTCCCCAGGATTCAGTACTGGGACAGCTGCTGTTTTTCAGTCTTTGCGAGGTATGCAGTGATGTTCCCCAGGGTTCAGTACTGGGACAGCTGCTGTTTTTCAGACTATGGGAGGTGTACAGGGATATTCCGCAGGGTTCAGTTCTGGGACAGCTGATGT
The DNA here is from genome assembly GCF_044704955.1 of Pristiophorus japonicus. Classification (NCBI taxonomy): domain Eukaryota; kingdom Metazoa; phylum Chordata; class Chondrichthyes; family Pristiophoridae; genus Pristiophorus; species Pristiophorus japonicus. The sequence goes on along the minus strand of NW_027254729.1, from coordinate 1,038,530 downwards.
TTTTCAGTCTATGGGATGTATACAGTGATGTTACACAGGGTTCAGTACTGGGACAGCTGCTGTTTTTCAGTCTATGGGATGTATACAGTGATGTTCCCCAGGGTTCAGTACTGGGACAGCTGCTGTTTTTCAGACTATGGGACGTATACAGTGATGTTCCCCAGGGTTCAGTACTGGGAGAGCTGCTGTTTTTCAGACTATGGGAGGGAAACAGTGATGTTCCCCAGGGTTCAGTTCTGGGACAGCTGCTGTTTTTCAGTCTGTGGGAGGTATACAGTGAAGTTCCCTAGGGTTCAGTACTGGGAGAGCTGCTGTTTTTCAGTCTATGGGAGGTATACAGTGATGTTCCCCAGGGTACAGTACTGGGACAGCTGCTATTTTACAGTCTATGAGAGGTATACAGTGATGTTCCCCAGGGTTCAGTACTGGGACAGTTGCTGTTTTTCAGACTATGGGAGTTACACATTGATGTTCCCCAGGGTTCAGTACTCGGACAGCTGCTGTTTTTCAGTCTATGGGAGGTATACAGTGATGTTCCCCAGTGTTCAGTTCTGGGACAGCTGCTGTTTTTCAGTCTATGGGCTGTATACAATGATGATCCCCAGGGTTCAGTACTGGGACAGCTGCTGTTTTTGAGACTAATGGAGGTATACAGTGATGTTCCCCAGGGTTCAGTACTGGGACACCTGTTGTTTTTCAGACGATGGGAGGAATACAGTGATGTTCCCCCGGGGTCCGTACTGGGACAGCTGCTCTTTTTCAGTCTTTGGGAGGTATACAGTGATGTTCCCCAGGGTTCAGTACTGGGACAGCTGCTGTTTTTCAGACTATGGGAGCTGTACAGGGATATTCCCCAGGGTTCAGTTCTGGGACAGCTGCTGTTTTTCAGTCTATGGGATGTATACAGTAATGTTCCCCAGGGTTCAGTACTGGGACAGCTGCTGTTTTTCAGTCTGTGGGAGGTATACAGTGATGTTCCCTGGGTTCAGTACTGGGACAGCTGCTGTTTTTCAGTCTATGGGATGTATACAGTGATGTTCCCCAGGGTTCAGTACTGGGACAGCTGCTGCTTTTCAGACTATGTGAGGTATACAGTGATGTTCACCGGGGTTTAGTCCTGGGACAGCTGCTGCTTTTCAGTCTATGGGATGTATACAGTGATGTTTCCCAGGGTTCAGTACTGGGACAGCTGCTGTTTTTCAGACTATTGGAGGTGTACAGGGATGTTCCTCAGGGTTCTGTTCTGGGACAGCTGCTGTTTTTCAGTCTATTGGATGTATACAGTGATGTTCCCCAGGGCTCAGTACTGGGACAGCTGCAGTTTTTCAGTCTGTGGGAGAGACACAGTGACGTTCCCCAGGGTTCAGCACTGGAAAGCTGCTGTTTTTCAGTCTATGGGAGGTATACAGTGATGTTCCCCGGGGTTCAGTCCTGGGACAGCTGCTGCTTTTCAGTCTATGGGATGTATACAGTGAGGTTCCCCAGGCTTCAGTACTGGGACAGCTGCTGTTTTTCAGTCTGTGGGAGGTATACAGTGTTGTTTCCCAGGGTTCAGTACTGGGACATCTACTGTTTTACAGTCTGTGGGAGGTATACGGTGATGTTCCCCAGGATTCAGTACTGGGAAAGCTGCTGTTTTTCAGACGATGGGAGGTATACAGTGATGTTCCCCAGTGTTCAGTTCTGGGACAGCTGCTGTTTTTCAGTCTATGGGATGTATACAGTGATGTTGCCCAGGGTTCAGTACTGGGACAGCTGCTGTTTTTCAGTCTATGGGATGTATACAGTGATGTTCCCCAGGGTGCAGTACTGGGACAGCTGCTGTTTTGCAGACGATGGGAGGTATACAGTGATGTTCCCCAGGGTTCAGCACTGGGACAGCTGCTATTTTACAGTCGATGAGAGGCATACAGTGATGTTCCCCAGGGTTCAGTACTGGGACAGTTGCTGTTTTTCAGACTATGGGAGGTATACAGTGATGTTCCCCAGGGTTCAGTACTCGGACAGCTGCTGTTTTTCAGTCTATGGGAGGTATACAGTGATGTTCCCCAGTGTTCAGTTCTGGGACAGCTGCTGTTTTTCAGTCTATGGGATGTACACAATGATGATCCCCAGGGTTCAGTACTGGGACAGTTGCTGTTTTTCAGACTAATGGAGGTATACAGTGATGTTCCCCAGGGTTCAGTACTGGGACACCTGTTGTTTTTCAGACTATGGGAGGTATACAGTAATGTTCCCCAGGGTTCAGTACTGGGACAGCTGCTGCTTTTCAGTCTATGGGAGGTATACAGTGATGTTCCCCAGGGTTCAGTACTGGGACAGCTGCTGTTTTTCAGACTATGGGAGGTATTCAGTGATTTTCCCCAGGGTTCAGTACTGGGACAGCTGCTGTTTTTCAGTCTATGGGAGGTATGCAGTGTTGTTCCCAGGGTTCAGTACTGTTACAGTTGCTGTTTTTCAGTCTGTGGGAGGTATACAGTGATATTCCCTGAGTTCAGTACTGGGACAGCTGCTGTTTTTCAGTCTATGGGATGTATACAGTGATGTTCCCCAGGGATCAGTACTGGGACAGCTGCTGTTTTTCAGACTATGTGAGGTATACAGTGATGTTCCCCGGGGTTCAGTCCTGGGAAAGCTGCTGCTTTTCAGTCTATGGGATGTATACAGTGATGTTCCCCAGGGTTCAGTACTGGGACAGCTGCTGTTTTTCAGACTATTGGAGGTGTACAGGGATGTTCCTCAGGGTTCAGTTCTGGGACAGCTGCTGTTTTTCAGTCTATTGGATGTATACAGTGATGTTCCCCAGTGTTCAGTTTTGGGACAGCTGCTGTTTTTCAGTCTATGGGATGTATACAGTGATGTTGCCCAGGGTTCAGTACTGGGACAGCTGCTGTTTTTCAGTCTATGGGAGTTATACAGTGATGTACCCCAGTGTTCAGTACTGGGACAGCTGCTGTTTTTCAGTCTATGGGAGGTAGACAGTGATTCCCCCAGGGTTTCAGTACTGGGACAGTTGCTGTTTTTCAGTCTGCGGGAGGGATACAATGATGTTCCCCAGGGTTCAGTACTGGGACAGCTGCTGTTTTTCATCTATGGGAGGTATAGAGTGATGTTCCTCAGGGTTCAGTACTGGGACAGCTGCTGTTTTTCAGACGATGTGAGGTATACAGTGATGTTCCCCAGGGTTCAGTACTGGGACAGCTGCTGTTTTTCAGTCTATGGGAGGTATACAGTGAGGTTCCCCAGGGTTCAGTACAGGGACAGCTGCTGTTTTTCAGTCTGTGGGAGGTATACAGTGATGTTTCCCAGGGTTCAGTACTGGGACAGCTGCTGTTTTACCGTCTATGGGAGGTTTTCGGTGATGTTCCCCAGGGTTCAGTACTGGGACAGCTGCTGTTTTTCAGACTATGGGAGGTATACAGTGATGTACCCCAGGGTTCAGTACTGGGACAGCTGCTGTTTTTCAGTCTATGTGAGGTATACAGTGATGTTCCCCAGTGTTCAGTACTGGGACAGCTGCTCTTTTTCAGTCTTTGGGAGGTATACAGTGATGTTCCCCAGGGTTCAGTACTGGGACAGCTGCTGTTTATCAGACTATGGGAGCTGTACAGGGATATTCCCCAGGGTTCAGTTCTGGGACAGCTGCTGTTTTTCAGTCTATGGGATGTATACAGTAATGTTCCCCAGGGTTCAGTACTGGGACAGCTGCTGCTTTTCAGTCTATGGGAGGTATACAGTGATGTTCCCCAGGGTTCAGTACAGGGACAGCTGCTGTTTTTCAGACTATGGGAGGTATACAGTGATGTTCCCCAGGGTTCAGTACTGGGACAGTTGCTGTTTTTCAGTCTATGGGAGGTATACAGTGATGTTCCCCAGGGTTCAGTACTGGGACAGTTGCTGTTTTTCAGTCTGTGGGAGGTATACAGTGATGTTCCCCAGGGTTCAGTACTGGGACAGCTGCTGTTTTTTAGTCAATGGGATGTATACAGTGATGTTCCCCAGGGTTCAGTACTGGGACAGCTGCTGTTTTTCATACTATGTGAGGTATACAGTGATGTTCCCCGGGGTTCAGTCCTGGGACAGCTGATGATTTTCAGTCTATGGGATGTATACAGTGATGTTCCCCAGGGTTCAGGACTGGTCAGCTGCTGTTTTTCAGACTATGGGAGATGTACAGGGATGTTCCTCAGGGTTCAGTTCTGGGACAGCTGCTGTTTTTCAGTCTATGGGAGATATACAGTGAAGTTCCCCAGGGTTCAGTACTGGACAGCTTCTGTTTTTCAGTCTATGGGAGGTGTACAGTGATGTTCCCCAGGGTTCAGTTCTGGGACAGCTGCTGTTTTTCAGTCTATGGGAGGTGTACAGTGAGGTTCCCCAGGGTTCAGTACTGGGACAGCTGCTGTTTTTCAGTCTGTGGGAGGTATACAGTGATGTTTCCCAGGGTTCAGTACTGGGACAGCTGCTGTTTTACAGTCTATGGGAGGTATACGGTGATGTTCCCCAGGGTTCAGTACTGGGACAGCTGCTGTTTTTCAGACGGTGGGAGGTATACAGTGATGTTCCCCAGGGTTCAGTACTGGGACAGCTGCTGTTTTTCAGTCTATGGGAGGTATACAGTGATGTTCCCCAGTGTTGAGTTCTGGGACAGCTGCTGTTTTTCAGTCTATGGGATGTATACAGTGATGTTGCCCAGGGTTCAGTACTGGGACAGCTGCTGTTTTTCAGACTATGGGAGGTATACAGTGATGTACCCCAGGGTTCAGTACTGGGACAGCTGCTGTTTTTCAGTCTATGGGAGGTATACAGTGATGTTCCCCAGGGTTCAGTACTGGGACAGTTGCTGTTTTTCAGTCTGCGGGAGGTATACAATGATGTTCCCCAGGGTTCAGTACTGGGACAGCTGCTGTTTTTCATCTATGGGAGGTATACAGTGATGTTCCCCAGGGTTCAGTACTGGGACAGCTGTTCTTTTTCAGTCTATGGGAGGTATACAGTGATTTTCCCCAGGGTTCAGTACTGGGGCAGCTGCTGTTTTTCAGTCTATGGGAGGTATACAGTGATGTTCCCCAGTGTTCAGTACTGGGACAGCTGCAGTTTTTCAGTCTATGGAGGTATACAGTGATGTTCCCCAACGTTCAGTACTGGGACAGCTGCTGTTTTTCAGACTATGGGAAGTATACAGTGATGTTCCCCAGGGTTCAGTACTGGGACAGCTGCAGTTTTTCATTCTACGGGATGTATACAGTCATGTTCCCCAGGGTTCAGTACAGGGACAGCTGCTGTTTTTCAGTCTATGGGAGGTACACAGTGAAGTTCCCCAGGTTTCAGATCTGGGACAGCTGCTGTTTTTCAGTCTATGGGAGGTATACAGTGATGTTCCCCAGGGTCCAGTACTGGGACAGCTGCTGCTTTTCAGTCTGTGGGATGTATACAGTGATGTCCCCCAGGGTTCAGTACTGCGACAGCTGCTATTTTTCAGACTATGGGAGGTATATAGTGATGTTCCTCAGGGTTCAGTACTGGGACAGCTGCTGTTTTTCAGTCTATGGGATGTATACAGTGATGTTCCCCAGGGTTCAGTACTTGTCCAGCTGCTGTTTTTCAGACTATGGGAGGTATACAGTGATGTTCCCCAGGGTTCAGTACTGGGACAGTTGCTGTTTTTCAGTCTGCGGGAGGTATACAATGATGTTCCCCAGGGTTCAGTACTGGGACAGCTGCTGTTTTTCATCTATGGGAGGTATACAGTGATGATCCCCAGGGTTCAGTACCGGGACAGCTGCTGTTTTTCAGACTATGGGAGGTATACAGTGATGTTCCCCAGGGTTCAGTACTGGGGCAGCTGTTCTTTTTCAGTCTATGGGAGGTATACAGTGATGTTCCCCAGGGTTCAGTACTGGGACAGCTGCTGTTTTTCAGTCTATGGGAGGTATACAGTGATGTTCCCCAGTGTTCAGTACTGGGACAGCTGCTGTTTTTCAGTCTATGGGAGGTATAACGTGATGTTCCCCAGGGTTCAGTACTGGGACACCTGTTGTTTTTCAGTCTATGGGAGGTATACAGTGATGTTCCCCGGGGTTCAGTCCTGGGACAGCTGCTGCTTTTCAGTCTATGGGATGTATACAGTGAGGTTCCCCAGGGTTCAGGACTGGGACAGCTGCTGTTTTTCAGTCTGTGGGAGGTTTTCAGTGATGTTTCCCAGGGTTCAGTACTGGGACAGCTACTGTTTTACAGTCTATGGGAGGTATACAGTGATGTTCCCCAGGGTTCAGTACTGGGACAGCTGCTGTTTTTCAGTCTCTGGGAGGTATACAGTGATGTTCCCCAGTGTTCAGTTCCGGGACAGCTGCTGTTTTTCAGTCTATGGGATGTATACAGTGATGTTGCCCAGAGTTCAGTACTGGGACAGCTGCTGTTTTTCAGTCTATGGGAGGTATACAGTGATGTTCCCCAGTGTTCAGTTCTGGGACAGCTGCTATTTTTCAGACTATGGGAAGTATACAGTGATGTTCCCCAGGGTTCAGTTCTGGGACAGCTGCAGTTTTTCATTCTACGGGCTGTATACAGTCATGTTCCCCAGGGTTCAGTACAGGGACAGCTGCTGTTTTTCAGTCTATGGGAGGTACACAGTGAAGTTCCCCAGGTTTCAGATCTGGGACAGCTGCTGTTTTTCAGTCTATGGGAGGTATACAGTGATGTTCCCCAGGGTCCAGTACTGGGACAGCTGCTGCTTTTCAGTCTATGGGATGTATACAGTGATGTCCCCCAGGGTTCAGTACTGCGATAGCTGCTATTTTTCAGACTATGGGATGTATATAGTGATGTTCCTCAGGGTTCAGTACTGGGACAGCTGCTGTTTTTCAGTCTATGGGATGTATACAGTGATGTTCCCCAGGGTTCAGTACTTGTCCAGCTGCTGTTTTTCAGACTATGGGAGGTATACAGTGATGTTCCCCAGGGTTCAGTACTGGGACAGTTGCTGTTTTTCAGTCTGCGGGAGGTATACAATGATGTTCACCAGGGTTCAGTACTGGGACAGCTGCTGTTTTTCATCTATGGGAGGTATACAGTGATGTTCCCCAGGGTTCAGTACCGGGACAGCTGCTGTTTTTCAGACTATGGGAGGTACACAATGATGTTCCCCAGGGGTCAGTACTGGGGCAGCTGTTCTTTTTCAGTCTATGTGAGGTATACAGTGATGTTCCCCAGGGTTCAGTACTGGGACAGCTGCTGTTTTTCAGTCTATGGGAGGTATACAGTGATGTTCCCCAGTGTTCAGTACTGGGACAGCTGCTGTTTTTCAGTCTATGGGAGGTATAACGTGATGTTCCCCAGGGTTCAGTACTGGGACACCTGTTGTTTTTCAGTCTATGGGAGGTATACAGTGATGTTCCCCGGGGTTCAGTCCTGGGACAGCTGCTGCTTTTCAGTCTATGGGATGTATACAGTGAGGTACCCCAGGGTTCAGTACTGCGACAGCTGCTGTTTTTCAGTCTGTGGGAGGTATACAGTGATGTTTCCCAGGGTTCAGTACTGGGACAGCTACTGTTTTACAGTCTATGGGAGGTATACAGTGATGTTCCCCAGGGTTCAGTACTGGGACAGCTGCTGTTTTTCAGTCTATGGGAGGTATACAGTGATGTTCCCCAGTGTTCAGTTCTGTGACAGCTGCTGTTTTTCAGTCTATGGGATGTATACAGTGATGTTGCCCAGGGTTCAGGACTGGGACAGCTGCTGTTTTTCAGACTATGGGAGGTATACAGTGATGTACCCCAGGGTTCAGTACTGGGACAGCTGCTGTTTTTCAGTCTATGGGAGGTCGACAGTGATTCCACCAGGGTTTCAGTACTGGGACAGTTGCTGTTTTTCAGTCTGCGGGAGGGATACAATGATGTTCCCCAGGGTTCAGTACTGGGACAGCTGCTGTTTTTCATCTATGGGAGGTATACAGTGATGTTCCCCAGGGTTCAGTACTGGGACAGCTGCTGTTTTTCAGACTATGTGAGGTATACAGTGATGTTCCCCAGGGTTCAGTACTTTGACAGCTGCTGTTTTTCAGTCTATGGGAGGTATACAGTGAGGTTCCTCAGGGTTCAGTACAGGGACAGCTGCTGTTTTTCAGTCTGTGGTAGGTATACAGTAATGTTTCCCAGGGTTCAGTACTGGGACAGCTGCTGTTTTACAGTCTATGGGAGGTTTTCGGTGATGTTTCCCAGCGTTCAGTACTGGGACAGCTGCTGTTTTTCAGACTATGGGAGGTATACAGTGATGTACCCCAGGGTTCAGTACTGGGACAGCTGCTGTTTTTCAGTCTATGTGAGGTATACAGTGATGTTCCCCAGTGTTCAGTTCTGGGACAGCTGCTGTTTTTCAGTCTTTGGGAGGTATACAGTGATGTTCCCCAGGGTTCAGTACTGGGACAGCTGCTGTTTTTCAGACTATGGGAGCTGTACAGAGATATTCCCCAGGGTTCAGTTCTGGGACAGCTGCTGTTTTTCAGTCTATGGGATGTATACAGTAATGTTCCCCAGGGTTCAGTACTGGGACAGCTGCTGCTTTTCAGTCTATGGGAGGTATACAGTGATGTTCCCCAGGGTTCAGTACAGGGACAGCTGCTGTTTTTCAGACTATGGGAGGTATACGGTGATGTTCCCCCGGGTTCAGTACTGGGACAGCTGCTGTTTTTCAGACTATGTGAGGTATACAGTGTTGTTCCCCGGGGTTCAGTACTGGGACAGCTGCTGCTTTTCAGTCTATGGGAGGTATACAGTGATGTTCCCCAGGGTTCAGTACAGGGACAGCTGCTGTTTTTCAGACTATGGGAGGTATACGGTGATGTTCCCCAGGGTTCAGTACTGGGACAGCTGCTGTTTTTCAGACTATGTGAGGTATACAGTGATGTTCCCCGGGGTTCAGTCCTGGGACAGCTGCTGCTTTTCAGTCTATGAGATGTATACAGTGATGTTCCCCAGGGTTCAGTCCTGCACAGCTGCTGTTTTTCAGACTATGGGAGGTGTACAGGGATGTTCCTCAGGGTTCAGTACTGGGACAGCTGCTGTTTTTCAGTCTATGGGATGTATACAGTGATGTTCCCCAGGGCTCAGTACTGGGACAGCTGCTGTTTTTCAGTCTATGGGAGATATACAGTGAAGTTCCCCAGGGTTCAGTACTGGACAGCTGCTGTTTTTCAGTCTATGGGAGGTCTTCAGTGATGTTCCCCAGGGTTCAGTACTGGGACAGCTGCTGTTTTTCAGTCCATGGGAGATTTCCAGTGAAGTTCCCCAGGGTTTAGTACTGGACAGCTGCTGTTTTTCAGTCTATGGGAGGTCTTCAGTGATGTTCCCCCGGCTTCAGTACTGGGACAGCTGCTGTTTTTCAGTCTGTGGGAGGTATACAGTGATGTTCCCCAGGGTTCAATACTGGGACAGCTGCTGTTTTTCAGTCTATGGGAGGTATACAGTGATGTTCCCCAGTGTTCAGTTCTGGGACAGCTGCTGATTTTCAGTCTATGGGATGTATACAGTGATGTTGCCCAGGGTTCAGTTCTGGGACAGCTGCTGTTTTTCAGACTATGGGAGGTATACAGTGATGTACCCCAGGGTTCAGTACTGGGACAGCTGCTGTTTTTCAGTCTATGGGAGGTATACAGTGATGTTCCCCAGGGTTCAGTACTGGGACAGTTTCTGTTTTTCTGTCTGCGGGTAGTATACAATGATGTTCCCCAGGGTTCAGTACTGGGACAGCTGCTGTTTTTCATCTATGGGAGGTATGCAGTGATGTTCCCCAGGGTTCAGTACCGGGACAGCTGCTGTTTTTAAGACTATGGGAGGTATACAGTGATGTTCCCCAGGTTTCAGTACTGGGACAGCTGTTCTTTTTCAGTCTATGGGAGGTATACAGTGATGTTCCCCAGGGTTCAGTACTGGGACAGCTGCTATTTTTCAGTCTATGAGAGATATACAGTGATGTTCCCCAGTGTTCAGTACTGGGACAGCTGCTGTTTTTCAGTCTATGGGAGGTATAACGTGATGTCCCCCGGGGTTCAGTACTGGGACACCTGTTGTTTTTCAGTCTATGGGAGGTATGCAGTGATGTTCCCCACTGTTCAGTACTGGGACAGCTGCTGTTTTTCAGTCTATGGGAGGTATACAGTGATGTTCCCCAAGGTTCAGTACTGGGACAGCTGCTGTTTTTCAGACTATGGGAAGTATACAGTGATGTTCCCCAGGGTTCAGTACTGCGGCAGCTTCTATTTTGCAGACTATGGGAGGTATACAGTGATGTTCCTCAGGGTTCAGTACTGGGACAGCTGTGTTTTTCGGTCGATGGGAGGTACACAGTGATGTTCCCCAAGGTTCAGTACTGGGACAGTTGCTGTCTTTCAGTCTGTGGGAGGTATACAGTGATGTTTCCCAGGGTTCAGTACTGGGACAGCTGCTGTTTGTCAGTCTATGGGAGGTATACAGTGATGTTCCCCAGGGTTCAGTACTGGGACAGCTGCTGTTTTTCAGTCTATGGGATGTATCCAGTGATGTTCCCCAGGGTTCAGTACTGGGACAGCTGCTGTTTTTCAGTCTTTGCGAGGTATGCAGTGATGTTCCCCAGGGTTCAGTACTGGGACAGCTGCTGTTTTTCAGACTATGGGACGTAGACAGTGATGTTCCCCAGGGTTCAGTACTTGGACAGCTGCTGTTTTTCAGACTATGGGAGGGACACAGTGATGTTCCCCAGGGTTCAGTTCTGGGACAGCTGCTGTTTTTCAGTCTGTGGGAGGTATACAGTGATGTTCCCTAGGGTTCAGTACTGGGAGAGCTGCTGTTTATCAGTCTATGGGAGGTATACAGTGATGTTCCCCAGGGTACAGTACTGGGACAGCTGCTATTTTTCAGTCCATGAGAGGTATACAGTGATGTTCCCCAGGGTTCAGTACTGGGACAGTTGCTGTTTTTCAGACTATGGGAGGTATACAGTGATGTTCCCCAGGGTTCAGTACTCGGACAGCTGCTGTTTTTCAGTCTATGGGAGGTATACAGTGATGTTCCCCAGTGTTCAGTTCTGGGACAGCTGCTGTTTTTCAGTCTGTGGGATGTATAGAATGATGATCCCCAGGGTTCAGTACTGGGACAGCTGCTGTTTTTGAGACTAATGGAGGTATACAGTGATGTTCCCCAGTGTTCAGTACTGGGACACCTGTTGTTTTTCAGACTATGGGAGGAATACAGTGATGTTCCCCCGGGGTCAGTACTGGGACAGCTGCTCTTTTTCAGTCTTTGGGGGGTATACAGTGATGTTCCCCAGGGTTCAGTACTGGGACAGCTGCTGTTTTTCAGACTATGGGAGCTGTACAGGGATATTCCCCAGGGTTCAGTTCTGGGACAGCTGCTGTTTATCAGTCTATGGGATGTATACAGTAATGTTCCCCAGGGTTCAGTACTGGGACAGCTGCTGCTTTTCAGTCTATGGGAGGTATACAGTGATGATCCCCAGGGTTCAGTACTGGGAAAGCTGCTGTTTTTCAGACTATGGGAGGTTTTCAGTGATGTTCCCCAGGGTTCAGTACTGGGACAGCTGCTGTTTTTCAGTCTGTGGGAGGTATGCAGTGTTGTTCCCCAGGGTTCAGTACTGTTACAGTTGCTGTTTTTCAGTCTGTGGGAGGTATACAGTGATGTTCCCTTGGTTCAGTACTGGGACAGCTGCTGTTTTTCAGTCTATGGGATGTATACAGTGATGTTCCCCAGGGTTCAGTACTGGGACAGCTGCTGCTTTTCAGACTATGTTAGGTATACAGTGATGTTCACCGGGGTTTAGTCCTGGGACAGCTGCTGCTTTTCAGTCTATGGGATGTATACAGTGATGTTCCCCAGGGTTCAGTACTGGGACAGCTGCTGTTTTTCAGACTATTGGAGGTGTACAGGGATGTTCCTCAGGGTTCAGTTCTGGGACAGCTGCTGTTTTTCAGTCTATTGGATGTATACAGTGATGTTCCCCAGGGCTCAGTACTGGGACAGCTGCAGTTTTTCAGTCTGTGGGAGATACACAGTGACGTTCCCCAGGGTTCAGCACTGGACAGCTGCTGATTTTCAGTCTATGGGAGGTATACAGTGATGTTCCCCGGGGTTCAGTCCTGGGACAGCTGCTGCTTTTCAGTCTATGGGATGTATACAGTGAGGTTCCCCAGGGTTCAGTACTGGGACAGCTGCTGTTTTTCAGTCTGTGGGAGGTATACAGTGTTGTTTCCCAGTGTTCAGTACTGGGACATCTACTGTTTTACAGTCTGTGGGAGGTATACGGTGATGTTCCCCAGGATTCAGTACTGGGACAGCTGCTGTTTTTCAGACGATGTGAGGTATACAGTGATGTTCCCCAGGGTTCAGTACTTTGACAGCTGCTGTTTTTCAGTCTATGGGAGGTATACAGTGAGGTTCCTCAGGGTTCAGTACAGGGACAGCTGCTGTTTTTCAGTCTGTGGTAGGTATACAGTGATGTTTCCCAGGGTTCAGTACTGGGACAGCTGCTGTTTTACAGTCTATGGGAGGTTTTCGGTGATGTTTCCCAGCGTTCAGTACTGGGACAGCTGCTGTTTTTCAGACTATGGGAGGTATACAGTGATGTACCCCAGGGTTCAGTACTGGGACAGCTGCTGTTTTTCAGTCTATGTGAGGTATACAGTGATGTTCCCCAGTGTTCAGTTCTGGGACAGCTGCTGTTTTTCAGTCTTTGGGAGGTATACAGTGATGTTCCCCAGGGTTCAGTACTGGGACAGCTGCTGTTTTTCAGACTATGGGAGCTGTACAGAGATATTCCCCAGGGTTCAGTTCTGGGACAGCTGCTGTTTTTCAGTCTATGGGATGTATACAGTAATGTTCCCCAGGGTTCAGTACTGGGACAGCTGCTGCTTTTCAGTCTATGGGAGGTATACAGTGATGTTCCCCAGGGTTCAGTACAGGGACAGCTGCTGTTTTTCAGACTATGGGAGGTATACGGTGATGTTCCCCCGGGTTCAGTACTGGGACAGCTGCTGTTTTTCAGACTATGTGAGGTATACAGTGATGTTCCCCGGGGTTCAGTACTGGGACAGCTGCTGCTTTTCAGTCTATGGGAGGTATACAGTGATGTTCCCCAGGGTTCAGTACAGGGACAGCTGCTGTTTTTCAGACTATGGGAGCTATACGGTGATGTTCCCCAGGGTTCAGTACTGGGACAGCTGCTGTTTTTCAGACTATGTGAGGTATACAGTGATGTTCCCCGGGGTTCAGTCCTGGGACAGCTGCTGCTTTTCAGTCTATGGGATGTATACAGTGATGTTCCCCAGGGTTCAGTCCTGCACAGCTGCTGTTTTTCAGACTATGGGAGGTGTACAGGGATGTTCCTCAGGGTTCAGTTCTGGGACAGCTGCTGTTTTTCAGTCTATGGGATGTATACAGTGATGTTCCCCAGGGCTCAGTACTGGGACAGCTGCTGTTTTTCAGTCTATGGGAGATATACAGTGAAGTTCCCCAGGGTTCAGTACTGGACAGCTGCTGTTTTTCAGTCTATGGGAGGTCTTCAGTGATGTTCCCCAGGGTTCAGTACTGGGACAGCTGCTGTTTTTCAGTCCATGGGAGATTTCCAGTGAAGTTCCCCAGGGTTTAGTACTGGACAGCTGCTGTTTTTCAGTCTATGGGAGGTCTTCAGTGATGTTCCCCCGGCTTCAGTACTGGGACAGCTGCTGTTTTTCAGTCTGTGGGAGGTATACAGTGATGTTCCCCAGGGTTCAATACTGGGACAGCTGCTGTTTTTCAATCTATGGGAGGTATACAGTGATGTTCCCCAGTGTTCAGTTCTGGGACAGCTGCTGATTTTCAGTCTATGGGATGTATACAGTGATGTTGCCCAGGGTTCAGTTCTGGGACAGCTGCTGTTTTTCAGACTATGGGAGGTATACAGTGATGTACCCCAGGGTTCAGTACTGGGACAGCTGCTGTTTTTCAGTCTATGGGAGGTATACAGTGATGTTCCCCAGGGTTCAGTACTGGGAAAGTTTCTGTTTTTCTGTCTGCGGGTAGTATACAATGATGTTCCCCAGGGTTCAGTACTGGGACAGCTGCTGTTTTTCATCTATGGGAGGTATGCAGTGATGTTCCCCGGGTTCAGTACCGGGACAGCTGCTGTTTTTAAGACTATGGGAGGTATACAGTGATGTTCCCCAGGTTTCAGTACTGGGACAGCTGCTATTTTTCAGTCTATGAGAGATATACAGTGATGTTCCCCAGTGTTCAGTACTGGGACAGCTGCTGTTTTTCAGTCTATGGGAGGTATAACGTGATGTCCCCCGGGGTTCAGTACTGGGACACCTGTTGTTTTTCAGTCTATGGGAGGTATGCAGTGATGTTCCCCACTGTTCAGTACTGGGACAGCTGCTGTTTTTCAGTCTATGGGAGGTATACAGTGATGTTCCCCAAGGTTCAGTACTGGGACAGCTGCTGTTTTTCAGACTATGGGAAGTATACAGTGATGTTCCCCAGGGTTCAGTACTGCGGCAGCTTCTATTTTGCAGACTATGGGAGGTATACAGTGATGTTCCTCAGGGTTCAGTACTGGGACAGCTGTGTTTTTCGGTCGATGGGAGGTACACAGTGATGTTCCCCAAGGTTCAGTACTGGGACAGTTGCTGTCTTTCAGTCTATGGGATGTATCCAGTGATGTTCCCCAGGGTTCAGTACTGGGACAGCTGCTGTTTTTCAGTCTTTGCGAGGTATGCAGTGATGTTCCCCAGGGTTCAGTACTGGGACAGCTGCTGTTTTTCAGACTATGGGACGTAGACAGTGATGTTCCCCAGGGTTCAGTACTGGGACAGCTGCTGTTTTTCAGACTATGGGAGGGACACAGTGATGTTCCCCAGGGTTCAGTTCTGGGACAGCTGCTGTTTTTCAGTCTGTGGGAGGTATACAGTGATGTTCCCTAGGGTTCAGTACTGGGAGAGCTGCTGTTTATCAGTCTATGGGAGGTATACAGTGATGTTCCCCAGGGTACAGTACTGGGACAGCTGCTATTTTTCAGTCAATGAGAGGTATACAGTGATGTTCCCCAGGGTTCAGTACTGGGACAGTTGCTGTTTTTCAGACTATGGGAGGTATACAGTGATGTTCCCCAGGGTTCAGTACTCGGACAGCTGCTGTTTTTCAGTCTATGGGAGGTATACAGTGATGTTCCCCAGTGTTCAGTTCTGGGACAGCTGCTGTTTTTCAGTCTGTGGGATGTATAGAATGATGATCCCCAGGGTTCAGTACTGGGACAGCTGCTGTTTTTGAGACTAATGGAGGTATACAGTGATGTTCCCCAGTGTTCAGTACTGGGACACCTGTTGTTTTTCAGACTATGGGAGGAATACAGTGATGTTCCCCCGGGGTCAGTACTGGGACAGCTGCTCTTTTTCAGTCTTTGGGGGGTATACAGTGATGTTCCCCAGGGTTCAGTACTGGGACAGCTGCTGTTTTTCAGACTATGGGAGCTGTACAGGGATATTCCCCAGGGTTCAGTTCTGGGACAGCTGCTGTTTATCAGTCTATGGGATGTATACAGTAATGTTCCCCAGGGTTCAGTACTGGGACAGCTGCTGCTTTTCAGTCTATGGGAGGTATACAGTGATGATCCCCAGGGTTCAGTACTGGGAAAGCTGCTGTTTTTCAGACTATGGGAGGTTTTCAGTGTTGTTCCCCAGGGTTCAGTACTGGGACAGCTGCTGTTTTTCAGTCTATGGGAGGTATGCAGTGTTGTTCCCCAGGGTTCAGTACTGTTACAGTTGCTGTTTTTCAGTCTGTGGGAGGTATACAGTGATGTTCCCTTGGTTCAGTACTGGGACAGCTGCTGTTTTTCAGTCTATGGGATGTATACAGTGATGTTCCCCAGGGTTCAGTACTGGGACAGCTGCTGCTTTTCAGACTATTGGAGGTGTACAGGGATGTTCCTCAGGGTTCAGTTCTGGGACAGCTGCTGTTTTTCAGTCTATTGGATGTATACAGTGATGTTCCCCAGGGCTCAGTACTGGGACAGCTGCAGTTTTTCAGTCTGTGGGAGATACACAGTGACGTTCCCCAGGGTTCAGCACTGGACAGCTGCTGATTTTCAGTCTATGGGAGGTATACAGTGATGTTCCCCGGGGTTCAGTCCTGGGACAGCTGCTGCTTTTCAGTCTATGGGATGTATACAGTGAGGTTCCCCAGGGTTCAGTACTGGGACAGCTGCTGTTTTTCAGTCTGTGGGAGGTATACAGTGTTGTTTCCCAGTGTTCAGTACTGGGACATCTACTGTTTTACAGTCTGTGGGAGGTATACGGTGATGTTCCCCAGGATTCAGTACTGGGACAGCTGCTGTTTTTCAGACGATGGGAGGTATACAGTGATGTTCCCCAGGGTTCAGTACTGGGACAGCTGCTGTTTTTCAGTCTTTGCGAGGTATGCAGTGATGTTCCCCAGGGTTCAGTACTGGGACAGCTGCTGTTTTTCAGACTATGGGAGGTGTACAGGGATATTCCACAGGGTTCAGTTCTGGGACAGCTGATGTTTTTCAGTCTATGGGATGTATACAGTGATGTTCCCCAGGGTTCAGTACTGGGACAGCTGCTGTTTTTCAGTCTATGGGATGTATACAGTGATGTTCCCCAGGGTTCAGTACTGGGACAGCTGCTGTTTTTCAGACTATGGGACGTATACAGTGATGTTCCCCAGGGTTCAGTGCTGGGACAGCTGCTGTTTTTCAGACTATGGGAGGGACACAGTGATGTTCCCCAGGGTTCAGATCTGGGACAGCTGCTGTTTTTCAGTCTGTGGGAGGTATACAGTGATGTTCCCTAGGGTTCAGTACTGGGAGAGCTGCTGTTTTCCAGTCTATGGGAGGTATACAGTGATGTTCCCCAGGGTACAGTACTGGGACAGCTGCTATTTTACAGTCTATGAGAGGTATACAGTGATGTTCCCCAGGGTTCAGTACTGGGACAGTTGCTTTTTTTCAGACTATGGGAGGTATACAGTGATGTTCCCCAGGGTTCAGTACTCGGACAGCTGCTGTTTTTCAGTCTATGGGAGGTATACAGTGATGTTCCCCAGTGTTCAGTTCTGGGACAGCTGCTGTTTTTCAGTCTGTGGGATGTATACAATTTTGATCCCCAGGGTTCAGTACTGGGACAGCTGCTGTTTTTGAGACTAATGGAGGTACACAGTGATGTTCCCCAGGGTTCAGTACTGGGACACCTGTTGTTTTTCAGACGATGGGAGGAATACAGTGATGTTCCCCCGGGGTCCGTACTGGGACAGCTGCTCTTTTTCAGTCTTTGGGAGGTATACAGTGATGTTCCCCAGGGTTCAGTACTGGGACAGCTGCTGTTTTTCAGACTATGGGAGCTGTACAGGGATATTCCCCAGGGTTCAGTTCTGGGACAGCTGCTGTTTTTCAGTCTATGGGATGTATACAGTAATGTTCCCCAGGGTTCATTACTGGGACAGCTGCTGCTTTTCAGTCTATGGGAGGTATACAGTGATGTTCCCCAGGGTTCAGTACTCGGACAGCTGCTGTTTTTCAGTCTATGGGAGGTATACAGTGATGTTCCCCAGTGTTCAGTTCTGAGACAGCTGCTGTTTTTCAGTCTATGGGATGTATACAATGATGATCCCCAGGGTTCAGTACTGGGACAGCTGCTGTTTTTGAGACTAATGGAGGTATACAGTGATGTTCCCCAGTGTTCAGTACTGGGACACCTGTTGTTTTTCAGACTATGGGAGGAATACAGTGATGTTCCCCCGGGGTCAGTACTGGGACAGATGCTCTTTTTCAGTCTTTGGGAGGTATACAGTGATGTTCCCCAGGGTTCAGTACTGGGACAGCTGCTGTTTTTCAGACTATGGGAGCTGTACAGGGATAGTCCCCAGGGTTCAGTTCTGGGACAGCTGCTGTTTTTCAGTCTATGGGATGTATACAGTAATGTTCCCCAGGGTTCAGTACTGGGACAGCTGCTGCTTTTCAGTCTATGGGAGGTATACAGTGATGTTCCCCAGGGTTCAGTACTGGGAAAGCTGCTGTTTTTCAGACTATGGGAGGTTTTCAGTGATGTTCCCCAGGGTTCAGTACTGGGACAGCTGCTGTTTTTCAGTCTATGGGAGGTATGCAGTGTTGTTCCCCAGGGTTCAGTACTGTTACAGTTGCTGTTTTTCAGTCTGTGGGAGGTATACAGTGATGTTCCCTTGGTTCAGTACTGGGACAGCTGCTGTTTTTCAGTCTATGGGATGTATACAGTGATGTTCCCCAGGGTTCAGTACTGGGACAGCTGCTGCTTTTCAGACTATGTTAGGTATACAGTGATGTTCACCGGGGTTTAGTCCTGGGACAGCTGCTGCTTTTCAGTCTATGGGATGTATACAGTGATGTTCCCCAGGGTTCAGTACTGGGACAGCTGCTGTTTTTCAGACTATTGGAGGTGTACAGGGATGTTCCTCAGGGTTCAGTTCTGGGACAGCTGCTGTTTTTCAGTCTATTGGATGTATACAGTGATGTTCCCCAGGGCTCAGTACTGGGACAGCTGCAGTTTTTCAGTCTGTGGGAGATACACAGTGACGTTCCCCAGGGTTCAGCACTGGACAGCTGCTGTTTTTCAGTCTATGGGAGGTATACAGTGATGTTCCCCGGGGTTCAGTCCTGGGACAGCTGCTGCTTTTCAGTCTATGGGATGTATACAGTGAGGTTCCCCAGGGTTCAGTACTGGGACAGCTGCTGTTTTTCAGTCTGTGGGAGGTATACAGTGTTGTTTGCCAGGGTTCAGTACTGGACATCTACTGTTTTACAGTCTGTGGGAGGTATACGGTGAAGTTCCCCAGGATTCAGTACTGGGACAGCTGCTGTTTTTCAGACGATGGGAGGTATACAGTGATGTTCCCCAGGGTTCAGTACTGGGACAGCTGCTGTTTTTCAGTCTTTGCGAGGTATGCAGTGATGTTCCCCAGGGTTCAGTACTGGGACAGCTGCTGTTTTTCAGACTATGGGAGGTGTACAGGGATATTCCACAGGGTTCAGTTCTGGGACAGCTGATGTTTTTCAGTCTATGGGATGTATACAGTGATGTTCCCCAGGGTTCAGTACTGGGACAGCTGCTGTTTTTCAGTCTATGGGATGTATACAGTGATGTTCCCCAGGGTTCAGTACTGGGACAGCTGCTGTTTTTCAGACTATGGGACGTATACAGTGATGTTCCCCAGGGTTCAGTTCTGGGACAGCTGCTGTTTTTCAGTCTGTGGGAGGTATACAGTGATGTTCCCTAGGGTTCAGTACTGGGAGAGCTGCTGTTTTTCAGTCTATGGGAGGTATACAGTGATGTTCCCCAGGGTTCAGTACTCGGACAGCTGCTGTTCTTCAGTCTATGGGAGGTATACAGTGATGTTCCCCAGTGTTCAGTTCTGGGACAGCTGCTGTTTTTCAGTCTATGGGATGTATACAATGATGATCCCCAGGGTTCAGTACTGGGACAGCTGCTGTTTTTGAGACTAATGGAGGTATACAGTGATGTTCCCCAGGGTTCAGTACTGGGACACCTGTTGTTTTTCAGACGATGGGAGGAATACAGTGATATTCCCCCGGGGTCCGTACTGGGAAAGCTGCTCTTTTTCAGTCTTTGGGAGGTATACAGTGATGTTCCCCAGGGTTCAGTACTGGGACAGCTGCTGTTTTTCAGACTATGGGAGCTGTACAGGGATATTCCCCAGGGTTCAGTTCTGGGACAGCTGCTGTTTTTCAGTCTATGGGATGTATACAGTAATGTTCCCCAGGGTTCAGTACTGGGACAGCTGCTGCTTTTCAGTCTATGGGAGGTATACAGTGATGTTCCCCAGGGTTCAGTACTGGGAAAGCTGCTGTTTTTCAGACTATGGGAGGTTTTCAGTGATGTTCCCCAGGGTTCAGTACTGGGACAGCTGCTGTTTTTCAGTCTATGGGAGGTATGCAGTGTTGTTCCCCAGGGTTCAGTACTGTTACAGTTGCTGTTTTTCAGTCTGTGGGAGGTATACAGTGATGTTCCCTGTGTTCAGTACTGGGACAGCTGCTGTTTTTCAGTCTATGGGATGTATACAGTGATGTTCCCCAGAGTTCAGTACTGGGACAGCTGCTGCTTTTCAGACTATGTTAGGTATACAGTGATGTTCACCGGGGTTTAGTCCTGGGACAGCTGCTGCTTTTCAGTCTATGGGATGTATACAGTGATGTTCCCCAGGGTTCAGTACTGGGACAGCTGCTGTTTTTCAGACTATTGGAGGTGTACAGGGATGTTCCTCAGGGTTCAGTTCTGGGACAGCTGCTGTTTTTCAGTCTATTGGATGTATACAGTGATGTTCCCCAGGGCTCAGTACTGGGACAGCTGCAGTTTTTCAGTCTGTGGGAGATACACAGTGACGTTCCCTAGGGTTCAGCACTGGACAGCTGCTGTTTTTCAGTCTATGGGAGGTATGCAGTGATGTTCCCCGGGGTTCAGTCCTGGGACAGCTGCTGCTTTTCAGTCTATGGGATGTATACAGTGATGTTCCCCAGGGTTCAGTACTGGGACAGCTGCTGTTTTTCAGTCTGTGGGAGGTATACAGTGTTGTTTCCCAGGGTTCAGTACTGGGACATCTACTGTTTTACAGTCTGTGGGAGGTATACGGTGATGTTCCCCAGGATTCAGTATTGGGACAGCTGCTGTTTTTCAGACGATGGGAGGTATACAGTGATGTTCCCCAGGGTTCAGTACTGGGACAGCTGCTGTTTTTCAGTCTTTGCGAGGTATGCAGTGATGTTCCCCAGGGTTCAGTACTGGGACAGCTGCTCTTTTTCAGACTATGGGAGTTGTACAGGGATATTCCACAGGGTTCAGTTCTGGGACAGCTGATGTTTTTCAGTCTATGGGATGTATACAGTGATGTTCCCTAGGGTTCAGTACTGGGAGAGCTGCTGTTTTTCAGTCTATGGGAGGTATACAGTGATGTTCCCAAGGGTACAGTACTGAGACAGCTGCTATTTTACAGTCTATGAGAGGTATACAGTGATGTTCCCCAGGGTTCAGTACTGGGACAGTTGCTGTTTTTCAGACTATGGGAGGGACACAGTGATGTTCCCCAGGGTTCAGTACTCGGACAGCTGCTGTTTTTCAGTCTATGGGAGGTATACAGTGATGTTCCCCAGTGTTCAGTTCTGGGACAGCTGCTGTTTTTCAGTCTATGGGATGTATACAATGATGATCCCCAGGGTTCAGTACTGGGACAGCTGCTGTTTTTGAGACTAATGGAGGTATACAGTGATGTTCCCCAGGGTTCAGTACTGGGACACCTGTTGTTTTTCAGACGATGGGAGGAATACAGTGATGTTCCCCCGGGGTCCGTACTGGGGCAGCTGCTGTTTTTCAGTCTTTGGGAGGTATACAGTGATGTTCCCCAGGGTTCAGTACTGGGACAGCTGCTGTTTTTCAGACTATGGGAGCTGTACAGGGATATTCCCCAGGGTTCAGTTCTGGGACAGCTGCTGTTTTTCAGTCTATGGGATGTATACAGTAATGTTCCCCAGGGTTCAGTACTGGGACAGCTGCTGCTTTTCAGTCTATGGGAGGTATACAGTGATGTTCCCCAGGGTTCAGTACTGGGAAAGCTGCTGTTTTTCAGACTATGGGAGGTTTTCAGTGATGTTCCCCAGGGTTCAGTACTGGGACAGCGGCTGTTTTTCAGTCTATGGGAGGTATGCAGTGTTGTTCCCCAGGGTTCAGTACTGTTACAGTTGCTGTTTTTCAGTCTGTGGGAGGTATACAGTGATGTTCCCTGCGTTCAGTACTGGGACAGCTGCTGTTTTTCAGTCTATGGGATGTATACAGTGATGTTCCCCAGGGTTCAGTACTGGGACAGCTGCTGCTTTTCAGACTATGTGAGGTATACAGTGATGTTCACCGGGGTTTAGTCCTGGGACAGCTGCTGCTTTTCAGTCTATGGGATGTATACAGTGATGTTCCCCAGGGTTCAGTACTGGGACAGCTGCTGTTTTTCAGACTATTGGAGGTGTACAGGGATGTTCCTCAGGGTTCTGTTCTGGGACAGCTGCTGTTTTTCAGTCTATTGGATGTATACAGTGATGTTCCCCAGGGCTCAGTACTGGGACAGCTGCTGTTTTTCAGACGATGTGAGGTATACAGTGATGTTCCCCAGGGTTCAGTACTGTGACAGCTGCTGTTTTTCAGTCTATGGGAGGTATACAGTGAGGTTCCTCAGGGTTCAGTACAGGGACAGCTGCTGTTTTTCAGTCTGTGGGAGGTATACAGTGATGTTTCCCAGGGTTCAGTACTGGGACATCTACTGTTTTACAGTCTGTGGGAGGTAAACGGTGATGTTCCCCAGGATTCAGTACTGGGACAGCTGCTGTTTTTCAGACGATGGGAGGTATACAGTGATGTTCCCCAGTGTTCAGTTCTGGGACAGCTGCTGTTTTTCAGTCTATGGGATGTATACAGTGATGTTGCCCAGGGTTCAGTACTGGGACAGCTGCTGTTTTTCAGTCTATGGGATGTATACAGTGATGTTCCCCGGGGTTCAGTACTGGGACAGCTGCTATTTTACAGTCGATGAGAGGCATACAGTGATGTTCCCCAGGGTTCAGTACTGGGACAGCTGCTGTTTTTCAGACTATGGGAGCTGTACAGGGATATTCCCCAGGGTTCAGTTCTGGGACAGCTGCTGTTTTTCAGTCTATGGGATGTATACAGTAATGTTCCCCAGGGTTCAGTACTGGGACAGCTGCTGCTTTTCAGTCTATGGGAGGTATACAGTGATGTTCCCCAGGGTTCAGTACTGGGAAAGCTGCTGTTTTTCAGACTATGGGAGGTTTTCAGTGATGTTCCCCAGGGTTCAGTACTGGGACAGCGGCTGTTTTTCAGTCTATGGGAGGTATGCAGTGTTGTTCCCCAGGGTTCAGTACTGTTACAGTTGCTGTTTTTCAGTCTGTGGGAGGTATACAGTGATGTTCCCTGCGTTCAGTACTGGGACAGCTGCTGTTTTTCAGTCTATGGGATGTATACAGTGATGTTCCCCAGGGTTCAGTACTGGGACAGCTGCTGCTTTTCAGACTATGTGAGGTATACAGTGATGTTCACCGGGGTTTAGTCCTGGGACAGCTGCTGCTTTTCAGTCTATGGGATGTATACAGTGATGTTCCCCAGGGTTCAGTACTGGGACAGCTGCTGTTTTTCAGACTATTGGAGGTGTACAGGGATGTTCCTCAGGGTTCTGTTCTGGGACAGCTGCTGTTTTTCAGTCTATTGGATGTATACAGTGATGTTCCCCAGGGCTCAGTACTGGGACAGCTGCTGTTTTTCAGACGATGTGAGGTATACAGTGATGTTCCCCAGGGTTCAGTACTGTGACAGCTGCTGTTTTTCAGTCTATGGGAGGTATACAGTGAGGTTCCTCAGGGTTCAGTACAGGGACAGCTGCTGTTTTTCAGTCTGTGGGAGGTATACAGTGATGTTTCCCAGGGTTCAGTACTGGGACATCTACTGTTTTACAGTCTGTGGGAGGTAAACGGTGATGTTCCCCAGGATTCAGTACTGGGACAGCTGCTGTTTTTCAGACGATGGGAGGTATACAGTGATGTTCCCCAGTGTTCAGTTCTGGGACAGCTGCTGTTTTTCAGTCTATGGGATGTATACAGTGATGTTGCCCAGGGTTCAGTACTGGGACAGCTGCTGTTTTTCAGTCTATGGGATGTATACAGTGATGTTCCCCGGGGTTCAGTACTGGGACAGCTGCTATTTTACAGTCGATGAGAGGCATACAGTGATGTTCCCCAGGGTTCAGTACTGGGACAGTTGCTGTTTTTCAGACTATGGGAGGTATACAGTGATGTTCCCCAGGGTTCAGTACTCGGACAGCTGCTGTTTTTCAGTCTATGGGAGGTATACAGTGATGTTCCCCAGTGTTCAGTTCTGGGACAGCTGCTGTTTTTCAGTCTATGGGATGTACACAATGATGATCCCCAGGGTTGAGTACTGGGACAGTTGCTGTTTTTCAGACTAATGGAGGTATACAGTGATGTTCCCCAGGGTTCAGTACAGGGACACCTGTTGTTTTTCAGACTATGGGAGGTATACAGTGATGTTCCCCCGGGTCAATACTGGGACAGCTGCTCTTTTTCAGTCTTTGGGAGGTAAACAGTGATGTTCCCCAGGGTTCAGTACTGGGACACCTGTTGTTTTTCAGTCTATGGGATGTATACAGTAATGTTCCCCAGGGTTCAGTACTGGGACAGCTGCTGCTTTTCAGTCTATGGGAGGTATACAGTGATGTTCCCCAGGGTGCAGTACTGGGACAGCTGCTGTTTTTCAGACTATGGGAGGTATTCAGTGATTTTCCCCAGGGTTCAGTACTGGGACAGCTGCTGTTTTTCAGACTATGTGAGGTATACAGTGATGTTCCCCGGGGTTCAGTCCTGGGAAAGCTGCTGCTTTTCAGTCTATGGGATGTATACAGTGATGTTCCCCAGGGTTCAGTACTGGGACAGCTGCTGTTTTTCAGACTATTGGAGGTGTACAGGGATGTTCCTCAGGGTTCAGTTCTGGGACAGCTGCTGTTTTTCAGTCTATTGGATGTATACAGTGATGTTCCCCAGTGTTCAGTTCTGGGACAGCTGCTGTTTTTCAGTTTATGGGATGTATACAGTGATGTTGCCCAGGGTTCAGTACTGGGACAGCTGCTGTTTTTCAGTCTATGGGAGGTATACAGTGATGTACCTCGGTGTTCAGTACTGGGACAGCTGCTGTTTTTCAGTCTATGGGAGGTAGACAGTGATTTCCCCAGGGTTTCAGTACTGGAACAGTTGCTGTTTTTCAGTCTGCGGGAGGGATACAATGATGTTCCCCAGGGTTCAGTACTGGTACAGCTGCTGTTTTTCATCTATGGGAGGTATAGAGTGATGTTCCCCAGGGTTCAGTACTGGGACAGCTGCTGTTTTTCAGACGATGTGAGGTATACAGTGATGTTCCCCAGGGTTCAGTACTGGGACAGCTGCTGTTTTTCAGTCTATGGGAGGTATACAGTGAGGTTCCCCAGGGTTCAGTACAGGGACAGCTGCTGTTTTTCAGACTGTGGGAGGTATACAGTGATGTTTCCCAGGGTTCAGTACTGGGACAGCTGCTGTTTTACAGTCTATGGGAGGTTTTCGGTGATGTTCCCCAGGGTTCAGTACTGGGACAGCTGCTGTTTTTCACACTATGGGAGATATACAGTGATGTACCCCAGGGTTCAGTACTGGGACAGCTGCTGTTTTTCAGTCTATGTGAGGTATACAGTGATGTTCCCCAGGGTTCAGTACTGGGACAGCTGCTGTTTTTCAGACTATTGGAG
The DNA here is from genome assembly GCF_044704955.1 of Pristiophorus japonicus. Classification (NCBI taxonomy): domain Eukaryota; kingdom Metazoa; phylum Chordata; class Chondrichthyes; family Pristiophoridae; genus Pristiophorus; species Pristiophorus japonicus. The sequence continues at coordinate 1,013,160 of NW_027254729.1, read as the reverse complement.
GTGTACAGGGATGTTCCTCAGGGTTCAGTTCTGGGACAGCTGCTGTTTTTCCAGTCTCTTGGATGTATACAGTGATGTTCCCCAGTGTTCAGTTCTGGGACAGCTGCTGTTTTTCAGTTTATGGGATGTATACAGTGATGTTGCCCAGGGTTCAGTACTGGGAAAGCTGCTGTTTTTCAGTCTATGGGAGGTATACAGTGATGTACCTCGGTGTTCAGTACTGGGACAGCTGCTGTTTTTCAGTCTATGGGAGGTAGACAGTGATTCCCCCAGGGTTTCAGTACTGGAACAGTTGCTGTTTTTCAGTCTGCGGGAGGGATACAATGATGTTCCCCAGGGTTCAGTACTGGTACAGCTGCTGTTTTTCATCTATGGGAGGTATAGAGTGATGTTCCCCAGGGTTCAGTACTGGGACAGCTGCTGTTTTTCAGACGATGTGAGGTATACAGTGATGTTCCCCAGGGTTCAGTACTGGGACAGCTGCTGTTTTTCAGTCTATGGGAGGTATACAGTGAGGTTCCCCAGGGTTCAGTACAGGGACAGCTGCTGTTTTTCAGTCTGTGGGAGGTATACAGTGATGTTTCCCAGGGTTCAGTACTGGGACAGCTGCTGTTTTACCGTCTATGGGAGGTTTTCGGTGATGTTCCCCAGGGTTCAGTACTGGGACAGCTGCTGTTTTTCACACTATGGGAGGTATACAGTGATGTACCCCAGGGTTCAGTACTGGGACAGCTGCTGTTTTTCAGTCTATGTGAGGTATACAGTGATGTTCCCCAGTGTTCAGTACTGGGACTGCTGCTGTTTTTCAGTCTTTGGGAGGTATACAGTGATGTTCCCCAGGGTTCAGTACTGGGACAGCTGCTCTTTTTCAGACTATGGGAGGTATACAGTGATGTTCCCCAGGGTTCAGTACTGGGCCAGCTGCTGTTTTTCAGTCTATGGGAGGTATACAGTGATGTTCCCCAGGGTTCAGTACTGGGACAGTTGCTGTTTTTCAGTCTGTGGGAGGTATACAGTGATGTTCCCCAGGGTTCAGTACTGGGACAGCTGCTGTTTTTTAGTCAATGGGATGTATACAGTGATGTTCCCCAGGGTTCAGTACTGGGACAGCTGCTGTTTTTCATACTATGTGAGGTATACAGTGATGTTCCCCGGGGTTCAGTCCTGGGACAGCTGATGATTTTCAGTCTATGGGATGTATACAGTGATGTTCCCCAGGGTTCAGGACTGGTCAGCTGCTGTTTTTCAGACTATGGGAGATGTACAGGGATGTTCCTCAGGGTTCAGTTCTGGGACAGCTGCTGTTTTTCAGTCTATGGGAGATATACAGTGAAGTTCCCCAGGGTTCAGTACTGGACAGCTTCTGTTTTTCAGTCTATGGGAGGTGTACAGTGATGTTCCCCAGGGTTCAGTACTGGGACATCTGCTGTTTTTCAGTCTATGGGAGGTGTACAGTGAGGTTCCCCAGGGTTCAGTACTGGGACAGCTGCTGTTTTTCAGTCTGTGGGAGGTATACAGTGATGTTTCCCAGGGTTCAGTACTGGGACAGCTGCTGTTTTTCAGACGATGGGAGGTATACAGTGATGTTCCCCAGGGTTCAGTACTGGGACAGCTGCTGTTTTTCAGTCTATGGGAGGTATACAGTGATGTTCACCAGTGTTCAGTTCTGGGACAGCTGCTGTTTTTCAGTCTATGGGATGTATACAGTGATGTTGCCCAGGGTTCAGTACTGGGACAGCTGCTGTTTTTCAGACTATGGGAGGTATACAGTGATGTACCCCAGGGTTCAGCACTGGGACAGCTGCTGCTTTTCAGTCTATGGGAGGTATACAGTGATGTTCCCCAGGGTTCAGTACTGGGACAGTTGCTGTTTTTCAGTCTGCGGGAGGTATACAATGATGTTCCCCAGGGTTCAGTACTGGGACAGCTGCTGTTTTTCATCTATGGGAGGTATACAGTGATGTTCCCCAGGATTCAGTACCGGGACAGCTGCTGTTTTTCAGACTATGGGAGGTATACAGTGATGTTCCCCAGGGTTCAGTACTGGGACAGCTGTTCTTTTTCAGTCTATGGGAGGTATACAGTGATGTTCCCCAGGGTTCAGTACTGGGACAGCTGCTGTTTTTCAGTCTATGGGAGGTATACAGTGATGTTCCCCAGTGTTCAGTACTGGGACAGCTGCAGTTTTTCAGTCTATGGGAGGTATACAGTGATGTTCCCCAACGTTCAGTACTGGGACAGCTGCTGTTTTTCAGACTATGGGAAGTATACAGTGATGTTCCCCAGGGTTCAGTACTGGGACAGCTGCAGTTTTTCATTCTACGGGATGTATACAGTCATGTTCCCCAGGGTTCAGTACAGGGACAGCTGCTGTTTTTCAGTCTATGGGAGGTACACAGTGAAGTTCCCCAGGTTTCAGATCTGGGACAGCTGCTGTTTTTCAGTCTATGGGAGGTATACAGTGATGTTCCCCAGGGTCCAGTACTGGGACAGCTGCTGCTTTTCAGTCTGTGGGATGTATACAGTGATGTCCCGCAGGGTTCAGTACTGCGACAGCTGCTATTTTTCAGACTATGGGAGGTATATAGTGATGTTCCTCAGGGTTCAGTACTGGGACAGCTGCTGTTTTTCAGTCTATGGGATGTATACAGTGATGTTCCCCAGGGTTCAGTACTTGTCCAGCTGCTGTTTTTCAGACTATGGGAGGTATACAGTGATGTTCCCCAGGGTTCAGTACTGGGACAGTTGCTGTTTTTCAGTCTGCGGGAGGTATACAATGATGTTCCCCAGGGTTCAGTACTGGGACAGCTGCTGTTTTTCATCTATGGGAGGTATACAGTGATGTTCCCCAGGGTTCAGTACCGGGACAGCTGCTGTTTTTCAGACTATGGGAGGTATGCAGTGATGTTCCCCGGGGTTCAGTCCTGGGACAGCTGCTGCTTTTCAGTCTATGGGATGTATACAGTGAGGTTCCCCAGGGTTCAGGACTGGGACAGCTGCTGTTTTTCAGTCTGTGGGAGGTATACAGTGATGTTTCCCAGGGTTCAGTACTGGGACAGCTACTGTTTTACAGTCTATGGGAGGTATACAGTGATGTTCCCCAGGGTTCAGTACTGGGACAGCTGCTGCTTTTCAGTCTATGGGAGGTATACAGTGATGTTCCCCAGTGTTCAGTTCTGGGACAGCTGCTGTTTTTCAGTCTATGGGATGTATACAGTGATGTTGCCCAGGGTTCAGTACTGGGACAGCTGCTGTTTTTCAGTCTATGGGAGGTATACAGTGATGTTCCCCAGTGTTCAGTTCTGGGACAGATGCTGTTTTTCAGACTATGGGACGTATACAGTGATGTTCCCCAGGGTTCAGTTCTGGGACAGCTGCAGTTTTTCATTCTACGGGATGTATACAGTCATGTTCCCCAGGGTTCAGTACAGGGACAGCTGCTGTTTTTCAGTCTATGGGAGGTACACAGTGAAGTTCCCCAGGTTTCAGATCTGGGACAGCTGCTGTTTTTCAGTCTATGGGAGGTATACAGTGATGTTCCCCAGGGTCCAGTACTGGGACAGCTGCTGCTTTTCAGTCTATGGGATGTATACAGTGATGTCCCCCAGGGTTCAGTACTGCGACAGCTGCTATTTTTCAGACAATGGAAGGTATATAGTGATGTTCCTCAGGGTTCAGTACTGGGACAGCTGCTGTTTTTCAGTCTATGGGATGTATACAGTGATGTTCCCCAGGGTTCAGTACTTGTCCAGCTGCTGTTTTTCAGACTATGGGACGTATACAGTGATGTTCCCCAGGGTTCAGTACTGGGACAGTTGCTGTTTTTCAGTCTGCGGGAGGTATACAATGATGTTCCCCAGGGTTCAGTACTGGGACAGCTGCTGTTTTTCATCTATGGGAGGTATGCAGTGATGTTCCCCAGGGTTCAGTACTGGGACAGCTGCTGTTTTTCAGTCTATGGGAGGTATACAGTGATGTTCCCCAGTGTTCAGTACTGGGACAGCTGCTGTTTTTCAGTCTATGGGAGGTATAACGTGATGTTCCCCAGGGTTCAGTACTGGGACACCTGTTGTTTTTCAGTCTATGGGAGGTATACAGTGGTGTTCCCCGGGGTTCAGTCCTGGGACAGCTGCTGCTTTTCAGTCTATGGGATGTATACAGTGAGGTTCCCCAGGGTTCAGTACTGGGACAGCTGCTGTTTTTCAGTCTGTGGGAGGTATACAGTGATGTTTCCCTGGGTTCAGTACTGGGACAGCTACTGTTTTACAGTCTATGGGAGGTATACAGTGATGTTCCCCAGGGTTCAGTACTGGGACAGCTGCTGTTTTTCAGTCTATGGGAGGTATACAGTGATGTTCCCCGTGTTCAGTTCTGTGACAGCTGCTGTTTTTCAGTCTATGGGATGTATACAGTGATGTTGCCCAGGGTTCAGGACTGGGACAGCTGCTGTTTTTCAGACTATGGGAGGTATACAGTGATGTACCCCAGTGTTCAGTACTGGGACAGCTGCTGTTTTTCAGTCTATGGGAGGTCGACAGTGATTCCCCCAGGGTTTCAGTACTGGGACAGTTGCTGTTTTTCAGTCTGCGGGAGGGATACAATGATGTTCCCCAGGGTTCAGTACTGGGACTGCTGCTGTTTTTCATCTATGGGAGGTATACAGTGATGTTCCCCAGGGTTCAGTACTGGGACAGCTGCTGTTTTTCAGACTATGTGAGGTATACAGTGATGTTCCCCAGGGTTCAGTACTGTGACAGCTGCTGTTTTTCAGTCTATGGGAGGTATACAGTGAGGTTCCTCAGGGTTCAGTACAGGGACAGCTGCTGTTTTTCAGTCTGTGGGAGGTATACAGTGATGTTTCCCAGGGTTCAGTACTGGGACAGCTGCTGTTTTACAGTCTATGGGAGGTTTTCGGTGATGTTTCCCAGGGTTCAGTACTGGGACAGCTGCTGTTTTTCAGACTATGGGAGGTATACAGTGATGTACCCCAGGGTTCAGTACTGGGACAGCTGCTGTTTTTCAGTCTATGTGAAGTATACAGTGATGTTCCCCAGTGTTCAGTTCTGGGACAGCTGCTGTTTTTCAGTCTTTGGGAGGTATACAGTGATGTTCCCCAGGGTTCAGTACTGGGACAGCTGCTGTTTTTCAGACTATGGGAGCTGTACAGAGATATTCCCCAGGGTTCAGTTCTGGGACAGCTGCTGTTTTTCAGTCTATGGGATGTATACAGTAATGTTCCCCAGGGTTCAGTACTGGGACAGCTGCTGCTTTTCAGTCTATGGGAGGTATACAGTGATGTTCCCCAGGGTTCAGTACAGGGACAGCTGCTGTTTTCCAGACTATGGGAGGTATACAGTGATGTTCCCCAGGGTTCAGTACTGGGACAGCTGCTGTTTTTCAGTCTATGGGAGGTATACAGTGATGTTCCCCAGGGTTCAGTACTGGGACAGTTGCTGTTTTTCAGTCTGTGGGAGGTATACAGTGATGTTCCCCAGGGTTCAGTACTGGGACAGCTGCTGTTTTTCAGTCAATGGGATGTATACATTGATGTTCCCCAGGGTTCAGTACTGGGACAGCTGCTGTTTTCCATACTATGTGAGTTATACAGTGATGTTCCCCGGGGTTCAGTCCTGGGACAGCTGGTGATTTTCAGTCTATGGGATGTATACAGTGATGTTCCCCAGGGTTCTGGACTGGGACAGCTTCTGTTTTTCAGACTATGGGAGGTGTACAGGGATGTTCCTCAGGGTTCAGTTCTGGGACATATGCTGTTTTTCAGTCTATGGGATGTATACAGTGATGTTCCCCAGGGCTCAGTACTGGGACAGCTGCTGTTTTTAAGTCTATGGGAGATATACAGTGAAGTTCACCAGTGTTCAGTACTGGGACAGCTGCTGTTTTTCAGTCTATGGGAGGTGGTCAGTATGGTTCCCCAGGGTTCAGTACTGGGACAGCTGCTGTTTTTCAGTCTGTGGGAGGGATACAGTGATGTTTCCCAGGGTTCAGTACTGGGACAGCTGCTGTTTTACAGTCTATGGGAGGTTTCAGGTGATGTTCCCCAGGGTTCAGTACTGGGACAGCTGTTGTTTCAGACGATGGGAGGTAGACAGTGATGTTCCCCAGGGTTCAGTACTGGGACAGCTGCTGTTTTTCAGTCTATGGGAGGTATACAGTGATGTTCCCCAGTGTTCAGGTCTGGGACATCTGCTGTTTTTCAGTCTATGGGATGTATACAGTGATGTTGCCCAGGGTTCAGTGCTGGGACAGCTGCTGTTTTTCAGACTATGGGAGGTATACAGTGATGTACCCCAGGGTTCAGTACTGGGACAGCTGCTGTTTTTCAGTCTATGGGAGGTATACAGTGATGTTCCCCCGGGTTCAGTACTGGGACAGTTGCTGTTTTTCAGTCTGCGGGTGGTATACAATGATTTTCCTCAGGGTTCAGTACTGGGACAGCTGCTGTTTTTCATCTATGGGAGGTATACAGTGATGTTCCCCAGGGTTCAGTACCGGGACAGCTGCTGTTTTTCAGACTATGGGAGGTATACAGTGATGTTCCCCAGGGTTCAGTACTGGGACAGCTGTTCTTTTTCAGTCTATGGGAGGTATACAGTGATGTTCCCCAGGGTTCAGTACTGGGACAGCTGTTGTTTTTCAGTCTATGGGAGGTATACAGTGATGTTCCCCAGTGTTCAGTACTGGGACAGCTGCAGTTTTTCAGTCTATGGAGGTATAACGTGATGTTCCCCAGGGTTCAGTACTGGGACACCTGTTGTTTTTCAGTCTATCGGAGGTATGCAGTGATGTTCCCCACTGTTCAGTACTGGGACAGCTGCTGTTTTTCAGTCTGTGGGAGGTATACAGTGATGTTCCCCAAGGTTCAGTACTGGGACAGCTGCTGTTTTTCAGACTATGGGAAGTATACAGTGATGTTCCCCAGGGTTCAGTACTGGGACAGCTGCTGTTTTTCAGACTATGTGATGTATACAGTGATGTTCCCCAGGGTTCAGTACTGGGACAGCTGCTGTTTTTCAGTCTATGGGAGGTATACAGTGAGTTTCCCCAGGTTCAGTACAGGGACAGCTGCTGTTTTTCAGTCTGTGGGAGGTATACAGTGATGTTTCCCAGGGTTCAGTACTGGGACAGCTGCTGTTTTACAGTCTATGGGAGGTTTTCGGTGATGTTTCCCAGGGTTCAGTACTGGGACAGCTGCTGTTTTTCAGACGATGGGAGGTATACAGTGATGTACCCCAGGGTTCAGTATTGGGACAGCTGCTGTTTTTCAGTCTATGTGAGGTATACAGTGATGTTCCCCAGTGTTCAGGTCTGGGACAGCTGCTGTTTTTCAGTCTATGGGATGTATACATTGATGTTGCCCAGTGTTCAGTACTGGGACAGCTGCTGTTTTTCAGTCTTTGGGAGGTATACAGTGATGTTCCCAAGGGTTCAGTACTGGGACATCTGCTGTTTTTCAGACTATGGGAGCTGTACAGGGATATTCCCCAGGGTTCAGTTCTGGGACAGCTGCTGATTTCAGTCTATGGGATGTATACAGTAATGTTCCCCAGGGTTCAGTACTGGGACAGCTGCTGCTTTTCAGTCTATGGGAGGTATACAGTGATGTTCCCCAGGGTTCAGTACTGGGACAGTTGCTATTTTTCAGACTATGGGAGGTATACAGTGATGTTCCTCAGGGTTCAGTACTGGGACAGCTGCTGTTTTTCAGTCTATGGGATGTATACAGTGATGTTCCCCAGGGTTCAGTACTGGGACAGCTGCTGTTTTTCAGATTATGGGAGGTATACAGTGATGTTCCCCAGGGTTCAGTACTGGGACAGTTGCTGTTTTTCAGTCTGTGGGAGGTATACAATGATGTTCCCCAGGGTTACGGACTGGGACAGCTGCTGTTTTTCAGACTATGGGAGGTGCACAGGGATCTTCCTCAGGGTTCAGTTCTGGGACAGCTGCTGTTTTTCAGTCTATGGGATGTATACAGTGATGTTCCCCAGGGCTCAGTACTGGGACAGCTGCTGTTTTTCAGTCTATGGGAGGTATACAGTGATGTTCCCCAGGGTTCAGTACTGGGACAGTTGCTATTTTTCAGACTATGGGAGGTATACAGTGATGTTCCTCAGGGTTCAGTACTGGGACAGCTGCTGTTTTTCAGTCTATGGGATGTATACAGTGATGTTCCCCAGGGTGCAGTACTGGGACAGCTGCTGTTTTTCAGACTATGGGAGGTATACAGTGATGTTCCCCAGTGTTCAGTACTGGGACAGCTGCAGTTTTTCAGTCTATGGAGGTATAACGTGATGTTCCCCAGGGTTCAGTACTGGGACACCTGTTGTTTTTCAGTCTATCGGAGGTATGCAGTGATGTTCCCCACTGTTCAGTACTGGGACAGCTGCTGTTTTTCAGTCTGTGGGAGGTATACAGTGATGTTCCCCAAGGTTCAGTACTGGGACAGCTGCTGTTTTTCAGACTATGGGAAGTATACAGTGATGTTCCCCAGGGTTCAGTACTGGGACAGCTGCTGTTTTTCAGACTATGTGATGTATACAGTGATGTTCCCCAGGGTTCAGTACTGGGACAGCTGCTGTTTTTCAGTCTATGGGAGGTATACAGTGAGTTTCCCCAGGTTCAGTACAGGGACAGCTGCTGTTTTTCAGTCTGTGGGAGGTATACAGTGATGTTTCCCAGGGTTCAGTACTGGGACAGCTGCTGTTTTACAGTCTATGGGAGGTTTTCGGTGATGTTTCCCAGGGTTCAGTACTGGGAAAGCTGCTGTTTTTCAGACGATGGGAGGTATACAGTGATGTACCCCAGGGTTCAGTATTGGGACAGCTGCTGTTTTTCAGTCTATGTGAGGTATACAGTGATGTTCCCCAGTGTTCAGGTCTGGGACAGCTGCTGTTTTTCAGTCTATGGGATGTATACATTGATGTTGCCCAGTGTTCAGTACTGGGACAGCTGCTGTTTTTCAGTCTTTGGGAGGTATACAGTGATGTTCCCAAGGGTTCAGTACTGGGACATCTGCTGTTTTTCAGACTATGGGAGCTGTACAGGGATATTCCCCAGGGTTCAGTTCTGGGACAGCTGCTGATTTCAGTCTATGGGATGTATACAGTAATGTTCCCCAGGGTTCAGTACTGGGACAGCTGCTGCTTTTCAGTCTATGGGAGGTATACTGTGATGTTCCCCAGGGTTCAGTACTGGGACAGTTGCTATTTTTCAGACTATGGGAGGTATACAGTGATGTTCCTCAGGGTTCAGTACTGGGACAGCTGCTGTTTTTCAGTCTATGGGATGTATACAGTGATGTTCCCCAGGGTTCAGTACTGGGACAGCTGCTGTTTTTCAGATTATGGGAGGTATACAGTGATGTTCCCCAGGGTTCAGTACTGGGACAGTTGCTGTTTTTCAGTCTGTGGGAGGTATACAATGATGTTCCCCAGGGTTACGGACTGGGACAGCTGCTGTTTTTCAGACTATGGGAGGTGCACAGGGATCTTCCTCAGGGTTCAGTTCTGGGACAGCTGCTGTTTTTCAGTCTATGGGATGTATACAGTGATGTTCCCCAGGGCTCAGTACTGGGACAGCTGCTGTTTTTCAGTCTATGGGAGGTATACAGTGATGTTCCCCAGGGTTCAGTACTGGAACAGTTGCTATTTTTCAGACTATGGGAGGTATACAGTGATGTTCCTCAGGGTTCAGTACTGGGACAGCTGCTGTTTTTCAGTCTATGGGATGTATACAGTGATGTTCCCCAGGGTGCAGTACTGGGACAGCTGCTGTTTTTCAGACTATGGGAGGTATACAGTGATGTTCCCCAGGGTTCAGTACTGGGACAGTTGCTGTTTTTCAGTCTGTGAGAGGTATACAATGATGTTCCCCAGGGTTCAGTACTGGGACAGCTGCTGTTTTTCATCTATGGGAGGTATACAGTGATGTTCCCCAGGGTTCAGTACTGGGACAGCTGCTGTTTTTCAGTCTATGGTAGGTATACAGTGATGTTCCCCACTGTTCAGTACTGGGACAGCTGCTGTTTTTCAGTCTATGGGAGGTATACAGTGATGTTCCCCAAGGTTCAGTACTGGGACAGCTGTTGTTTTTCAGTCTATGGGAGGTATGCAGTGATGTTCCCCAGTGTTCAGTACTGGGACAGCTGTAGTTTTTCAGTCTATGGAGGTATAACGTGATGTTCCCCAGGTTTCAGTACTGGGACACCTGTTGTTTTTCAGTCTATGGTAGGTATACAGTGATGTTCCCCACTGTTCAGTACTGGGACAGCTGCTGTTTTTCAGTCTATGGGAGGTATACAGTGATGTTCCCCAAGGTTCAGTACTGGGACAGCTGTTGTTTTTCAGTCTATGGGAGGTATACAGTGATGTTCCCCAGTGTTCAGTACTGGGACAGCTGCAGTTTTTCAGTCTATGGAGGTATAACGTGATGTTCCCCAGGGTTCAGTACTGGGACACCTGTTGTTTTTCAGTCTATCGGAGGTATACAGTGATGTTCCCCAGGGTTCAGTACTGGGACAGCTGCTGTTTTTCATTCTACGGGATGTATACAGTCATGTTCCTCAGGGTTCAGTACAGGGACAGCTGCTGTTTTTCAGTCTATGGGAGGTACACAGTGAAGTTCCCCAGGTTTCAGATCTGGGACAGCTGCTGTTTTTCAGTCTATGGGAGGTATACAGTGATGTTCCCCAGGGTCCAGTACTGGGACAGCTGCTGCTTTTCAGTCTATGGGATGAATACAGTGATGTCCCCCAGGATTCAGTACTGCGACAGCTGCTATATTTCAGACTATGGGAGGTATACAGTGATGTTCCTCAGGGTTCAGTACTGGGACAGCTGCTGTTTTTCAGTCTATGGGATGTATACAGTGATGTTCCCCAGGGTTCAGTACTGGGACAGCTGCTGTTTTTCAGACTATGGGAGGTATACAGTGATGTTCCCCAGGGTTCAGTACTGGGACAGCTGCTGTTTTTCAGACTATGGGAGGTAGACAGTGATGTTGCCCAGGGTTCAGTTCTGGGACAGCTGCTGTTTTTCAGTCTATGGGAAGTATACAGTGATGTTCCCTATGGTTCAGTAATGGGAGAGCTGCTGTTTTTCAGTCATGGGAGGTACACAGTGATGTTCCCCAGGGTACAGTACTGGGACAGCTGCTGTTTTTCAGACTATGGGAGGTATACAGTGATGTTCCCCAGGGTTCAGTACTGGGACAGCTGCTATTTTACAGTCTATGAGAGGTATACAGTGATGTTCCCCAGGGTTCAGTACTGGGACAGCTGCTGTTTTTCAGACAATGGGAGGTGTACAGTGATGTTCCCCAGGGTTCAGTACTGGGACAGCTGCTGTTTTTCAGTCTATGGGAGGTATACAGTGATGTTCCCCAGGGTTCAGTTCTGGGACAGCTGCTGCTTTTCAGTCTATGTGAGGTATACAGTGATGTTCCCCAGGGTTCAGTCCTGGGACAGCTGCTGTTTTTCTGACTATGGGAGGTATACAGGGATGTTCCCCAGGGGTCAGTACTGGGACAGCTGCTGTTTTTCAGTCTATGGGAGGTACACAGTGATGTTCGCCAGGGTTCAGTACTGGGACAGTTGCTGTTTTTCAGTCTGTGGGAGGTATACAGTAATGTTCCCCAGGGTTCAGTACTGGGACAGCTGCTGTTTTTCAGTCTATGGGAGGTATGCAGTGATGCTCCACAGGGTTCAGTACTGGGCCAGCTGCTGTTTTTCAGACTATGGGAGGTATACAGTGATGTTCCCCAGGGTTCAGTACTGCGACAGCTGCTGCTTTTCTGTCTATGGGAGGTATACAGTGATGTTCCCTAGGGTACAGTACTGGGACAGCTGCTGTTTTTTAGACTATGGGAGGTATACAGTGATGTTCCCCAGGGTTCAGTACTGGGACAGCTGCTGTTATTCAGTCTTTGGATGGTATACAGTGATGTTCCCCAGGGTTCAGTACTGGGACAGTTGCTGTTTTTCAGTCTCTGGGAGGTATACAGTGATGTTCCCCAGGGTTCAGTACTGGGACAGCTGCTGTTTTTCAGTCTATGGGATGTATACAGTGATGTTCCCCAGGGTTCAGTAATTTGACAGCTGCTCTTGTTCAGTCTATGGGATGTATACAGTGATGTTCCCCAGAGTTCAGTACTGGGACAGCTGCTGTCTTTCAGGCACGGGATGTATATAGTGATGTTCCCAAGGATTCAGTACTGGGACAGCTGCTGTTTTTCAGACTGTGGGAGGTATACAGTAATGTTCCGCAGGGTTCAGTACTGGGACAGCTGCTGTTTCTCAGTCCATGGGATGTATACAGTGATGTTCCCCAGGGTTCAGTACTGGGACAGCTGCTGTTTTTCAGTCTATAGGATGTAGACAGTGATGTTCCCCAGGGTTCAGTACTGGGATAGCTGCATTTTTTCAGACTATGGGAGGTATACAGTGATGTTCCCCAGGGTTCAGTACTGGTACAGCTGCTGTTTTTCAGTCTATGGGAGGTATAAAGTGATGTTCCCCAGGGTTCAGTACTGGGACAGCTGCTGTTTTTCAGTCTATTAGAGGTAAAAAGTGAAGTTCCCCAGCGTTCAGTACTGGGACAGCTGCTGTTTTTCAGAATATGGGAGGTATACAGTGATGTTTCCCAGTTTTAATTTCTGGGACAGCTGCTGTTTTTCAGTCTGTAGGATGTAGACAGTGATGTTCCCCAGGGTTCAGTAAAGGGACAGCTGCTGTTTTTCAGATTATGGGAGGTAGACAGTGATGTTCCCCAGGGTTCAGTACTGGGACAGCTGCTGTTTTTCAGACTATGGGAGGGAAACAGTGATGTTCCCCAGGGTTCAGTACTGGGACAGCTGCTGTTTTTCAGTCTATTAGAGGTAAAAAGTGAAGTTCCCCAGCGTTCAGTACTGGGACAGCTGCTGTTTTTCAGACTATGGGAGGTATACAGTGATGTTCCCCTGGTTTAATTTCTGGGACAGCTGCTGTTTTTCAGTCTATGGGATGTATACAGTGATGTTCCCCAGGGATCAGTACTGGGACAGCTGCTGTTTTTCAGTCTATGCGAGGTTTCCAGTGATGTTCCCCAGGGTTCAGTACTGGGACAGCTGATGTTTTTCAGTCTATGGGAGGTATACAGTGAGGTTCCCCAGGGCTCAGTACTGGGACAGCTGCTGTTTTTCAGTCTATGGGAGGTATACAGTGATGTTCCCCAGGGTTCAGTACTGGGTCAGCTGCTGTTTTTCAGTCTATGGGAGGTATACTGTGATGTTCCCCAGGGTTCAGTACTGGGACAGCTGCTGTTTTTCAGATTATGGGAGGTATACAGTGATGTTCCCCAGGGTTCAGTACTGGGACAGCTGCTGTTTTTCAGTCTATGGTAGGTATACAGTGATGTTCCCCAGGGTTCAGTACTGGGACACCTGTTATTTTTCATTCTATGGGAGGTAAACAGTGATGTTCCCCAGGGTTCAGTACTGGGACAGCTGCTGTTTTTCAGTCTATGGGAGGTGTACAGTGAGGTTCCCCAGGGCTCAGTACTGGGTCAGCTGCTGTTTTTCAGTCTATGGGAGGTATACAGTGATGTTCCCCAGGGTTCAGTACTGGGACAGCTGCTGTTTTTCATATTATGGGCGGTATACAGTGATGTTCCCCAGGGTTCAGTACTGGGACAGCTGCTGTTTTTCAGTCTATGGGAGGTATACAGTGATGTTCCCCAGGGTTTAGTACTGGGACACCTGTTGTTTTTCAGTCTATGGAGGTAGACAGTGATGTTCCCCAGGGTTCAGTTCTGGGACAGCTGCTGCTTTTCAGTCTATGGGAGGTATACAACGATGTTCCCCAGGGTTCAGTACTGGGACAGCTGCTGTTTTTCAGACTATCGGAGGTATACAGTGATGTTCCCCAGGGTTCAGTCCTGGGACAGCTGCTGTTTTTCAGGCTATGGGATGTATATAGTGATGTTCCCAAGGGTTCAGTACTGGGACAGCTGCTGTTTTTCAGTCTATGGGAGGTATACAGTGATGTTCCCCTGGGTTCCGTACTGGGACAGCTGCTGTTTTTCAGACTATGGGAGGTATACATTAATGTTCCCCAGGGTTCAGTACTGGGACAGCTGCTGTTTCTCAGTCTATGGGATGTATACAGTGATGTTCCCCTGGGTTCAGTACTGGGACAGCTGCTGTTTTTCAGATTATGGGAGGTATACAGTGATGTTCCCAGGGTTCAGTACTGGGACAGCTGCTGTTTTTCAGTCTCTGGGAGGTATGCAGTGATGTTCGCCAGGGTTCAGTACTGGGACAGCTGCTGTTTTTCAGACAATGGGAGGTATACAGTGATGTTCCCCAGGTTTCAGTTCCGGGACAGCTGCTGTTTTTCAGTCTATGGGATGTATACAGTGATGTTCCCCAGGGTTCAGTACTGGGACAGCTGCTGTTTTTCAGTCTATGCGAGGTATACAGTGATGTTCCCCAGGGTTCAGTACTGGGAGAGCTGCTGTTTTTCAGTCTATGGGAGGTATACAGTAAGGTTCCCCAGGGCTCAGTACTGGGACAGCTGCTGTTTTTTCAGTCTATGGGAGGTATACAGTGATGTTCCCCAGGGTTCAGTATTGGGACAGCTGCTGTTTTTCAACTATGGGAGGTATACAGTGATGTTCCCCAGGGTTCAGTCCTGGGACAGCTGCTGTTTTTCTGACTATGGGAGGTATACAGGGATGTTCCCCAGGGGTCAGTACTGGGACAGCTGCTGTTTTTCAGTCTATGGGAGGTACACAGTGATGTTCCCCAGGGTTCAGTACTGGGACAGTTGCTGTTTTTCAGTCTGTGGGAGGTATACAGTAATGTTCCCCAGGGTTCAGTACTGGGACAGCTGCTGTTTTTCAGTCTATGGGAGGTATACAGTGATGTTCCACAGGAATCAGTACTGGGCCAGCTGCTGTTTTTCAGACTATGGGAGGTATACAGTGATGTTCCCCAGGGTTCAGTACTGGGACAGCTGCTGCTTTTCTGTCTATGGGAGGTATACAGTGATGTTCCCTAGGGTACAGTACTGGGACAGCTGCTGTTTTTTAGACTATGGTAGGTATACAGTGATGTTCCCCAGGGTTCAGTACTGGGACAGCTGCTGTTATTCAGTCTTTGGATGGTATACAGTGATGTTCCCCAGGGTTCAGTACTGGGACAGTTGCTGTTTTTCAGTCTCTGGGAGGTATACAGTGATGTTCCCCAGGGTTCAGTACTGGGACAGCTGCTGTTTTTCAGTCTATGGGATGTATACAGTGATGTTCCCCAGGGTTCAGTAATTTGACAGCTGCTCTTGTTCAGTCTATGGGATGTATACAGTGATGTTCCCCAGGGTTCAGTACTGGGACAGCTGCTGTCTTTCAGGCATGGGATGTATATAGTGATGTTCCCAAGGATTCAGTACTGGGACAGCTGCTGTTTTTCAGACTGTGGGAGGTATACAGTAATGTTCCGCAGGGTTCAGTACTGGGACAGCTGCTGTTTCTCAGTCCATGGGATGTATACAGTGATGTTCCCCAGGGTTCAGTACTGCGACAGCTGCTGTTTTTCAGACTATAGGATGTAGACAGTGATGTTCCCCAGGGTTCAGTACTGGGACAGCTGCTGTTTTTCAGACTATGGGAGGTATACAGTGATGTTCCCCAGGGTTCAGTACTGGGACAGCTGCTGTTTTTCAGTCTATGGGAGGTATAAAGTGATGTTCCTCATGGTTCAGTACTGGGACAGCTGCTGTTTTTCAGACTATGGGAGGTATACATTGATGTTCCCCAGGGTTCAGTAAAGGGACAGCTGCTGGTTTTCAGATTATGGGAGGTAGACAGTGATGTTCCCCAGGGTTCAGTACTGGGACAGCTGCTGTTTTTCAGTCTATTAGAGGTAAAAAGTGAAGTTCCCCAGCGTTCAGTACTGGGACAGCTGCTGTTTTTCAGACTATGGGAGGTATACAGTGATGTTCCCCAGGTTTAATTTCTGGGACAGCTGCTGTTTTTCAGTCTATGGGATGTATACTGTGATGTTCCCCAGGGATCAGTACTGGGACAGCTGCTGTTTTTCAGTCTATGCGAGGTTTCCTGTGATGTTCCCCAGGGTTCAGTACTGGGACAGCTGATGTTTTTCAGTCTATGGGAGGTATACAGTGAGGTTCCCCAGGGCTCAGTACTGGGACAGCTGCTGTTTTTCAGTCTATGGGAGGTATACAGTGATGTTCCCCAGGGTTCAGTACTGGGTCAGCTGCTGTTTTTCAGTCTATGGGAGGTATACTGTGATGTTCCCCAGGGTTCAGTACTGGGACAGCTGCTGTTTTTCAGATTATGGGAGGTATACAGTGATGTTCCCCAGGGTTCAGTACTGGGACAGCTGCTGTTTTTCAGTCTATGGTAGGTATACAGTGATGTTCCCCAGGGTTCAGTACTGGGACACCTGTTGTTTTTCAGTCTATGGGAGGTAAACAGTGATGTTCCCCAGGGTTCAGTACTGGGACAGCTGCTGTTTTTCAGTCTATGGGAGGTGTACAGTGAGGTTCCCCAGGGCTCAGTACTGGGTCAGCTGCTGTTTTTCAGTCTATGGGAGGTATACAGTGATGTTCCCCAGGGTTCAGACTGGGACAGCTGCTGTTTTTCATATTATGGGCGGTATACAGTGATGTTCCCCAGGGTTCAGTACTGGGACAGCTGCTGTTTTTCAGTCTATGGGAGGTATACAGTGATGTTCCCCAGGGTTCAGTACTGGGACACCTGTTGTTTTTCAGTCTATGGAGGTAGACAGTGATGTTCCCCAGGGTTCAGTTCTGGGACAGCTGCTGCTTTTCAGTCTATGGGAGGTATACAACGATGTTCCCCAGGGTTCAGTACTGGGACAGCTGCTGTTTTTCAGACTATCGGAGGTATACAGTGATGTTCCCCAGGGTTCAGTCCTGGGACAGCTGCTGTTTTTCAGGCTATGGGATGTATATAGTGATGTTCCCAAGGGTTCAGTACTGGGACAGCTGCTGTTTTTCAGTCTATGGGAGGTATACAGTGATGTTCCCCTGGGTTCCGTACTGGGACAGCTGCTGTTTTTCAGACTATGGGAGGTATACATTAAAGTTCCCCAGGGTTCAGTACTGGGACAGCTTCTGTTTCTCAGTCTATGGGATGTATACAGTGATGTTCCCCTGGGTTCAGTACTGGGACAGCTGCTGTTTTTCAGATTATGGGAGGTATACAGTGATGTTCCCAGGGTTCAGTACTGGGACAGCTGCTGTTTTTCAGTCTCTGGGAGGTATGCAGTGATGTTCGCCAGGGTTCCGTACTGGGACAGCTGCTGTTTTTCAGACAATGGGAGGTATACAGTGATGTTCCCCAGGTTTCAGTTCCGGGACAGCTGCTGTTTTTCAGTCTATGGGATGTATACAGTGATGTTCCCCAGGGTTCAGTACTGGGACAGCTGCTGTTTTTCAGTCTATGCGAGGTATACAGTGATGTTCCCCAGGGTTCAGTACTGGGAGAGCTGCTGTTTTTCAGTCTATGGGAGGTATACAGTAAGGTTCCCCAGGGCTCAGTACTGGGACAGCTGCTGTTTTTCAGTCTATGGGAGGTATACAGTGATATTGCCCAGGGTTCAGTACTGGGACAGCTGCTATTTTTCAATCTATGGGATGTATACAGTGATGTTCCCCATGGTTCAGTACTGGGACAGCTGCTGTTATTCAGTCTATGGGAGGTATACAGTGATGTTCCCCACTGTTCAGTACTGGGACAGCTGCTCTTTTTCAGTCTGTGGGAGGTATACAGTGATGTTCCCCAAGGTTCAGTACTGGGACAGCTGCTGTTTTTCAGACTATGGGAGGTATACAGTGATATTGCCCAGGGTTCAGTACTGGGACAGCTGCTATTTTTCAATCTTTGGGATGTATACAGTGATGTTCCCCATGGTTCAGTACTGGGACAGCTGCTGTTATTCAGTCTATGGGAGGTATACAGTGATGTTCCCCAGGGTTCAGTACTGGGACAGCTGCTGTTTTTCAGTCTATGCGAGGTATACAGTGATGTTCCCCAGGGTTCAGTACTGGGAGAGCTGCTGTTTTTCAGTCTATGGGAGGTATACAGTAAGGTTCCCCAGGGCTCAGTACTGGGACAGCTGCTGTTTTTCAGTCTATGGGAGGTATACAGTGATGTTCCCCAGGGTTCAGTATTGGGACAGCTGCTGTTTTTCAACTATGGGAGGTATACAGTGATGTTCCCCACTGTTCAGTACTGGGACAGCTGCTGTTTTTCAGTCTGTGGGAGGTATACAGTGATGTTCCCCAAGGTTCAGTACTGGGACAGCTGCTGTTTTTCAGACTATGGGAGGTATACAGTGATATTGCCCAGGGTTCAGTACTGGGACAGCTGCTATTTTTCAATCTATGGGATGTATACAGTGATGTTCCCCATGGTTCAGTACTGGGACAGCTGCTGTTATTCAGTCTATGGGAGGTATACAGTGATGTTCCCCAGGGTTCAGTACTGGGACAGCTGCTGTTTTTCATACTATGTGAGGTATACAGTGATGTTCCCCGGGGTTCAGTCCTGGGACAGCTGATGATTTTCAGTCTATGGGATGTATACAGTGATGTTCCCCAGGGTTCAGGACTGGGACAGCTGCTGTTTTTCAGACTATGGGAGGTGTACAGGGATGTTCCTCAGGGTTCAGTTCTGGGACAGCTGCTGTTTTTCAGTCTATGGGATGTATACAGTGATGTTCCCCAGGGCTCAGTACTGGGACAGCTGCTGTTTTTCAGTCTATGGGAGGCATACAGTGATGTTCCCCAGGGTTCAGTACTGGGACAGTTGCTATTTTTCAGACTATGGGAGGTATACAGTGATGTTCCTCAGGGTTCAGTACTGGGACAGCTGCTGTTTTTCAGTCTATGGGATGTATACAGTGATGTTCCCCAGGGTTCAGTAAAGGGACAGTTGCTGGTTTTCAGTCTGCGGGAGGTATACAATGATGTTCCCCAGGGTTCAGGACTGGGACAGCTGCTGTTTTTCAGACTATGGGAGGTATACAGTGATGTTCCTCAGGGTTCAGTACTGGGACAGCTGCTGTTTTTCAGACTATGGGAGGTATACATTGATGTTCCCCAGGGTTCAGTAATGTGACAGCTGCTGGTTTTCAGACTATGGGAGGTGCACAGTGATGTTCCCCAGGGTTCAGTACTGGGACAGCTGCTGTTTTTCAGACTATGGGAGGTATACAGTGATGTTCCCCAGGGTTCAGTACTGGGACAGCTGCTGTTTTTCAGACTATGGGAGGTATACAGTGATGTTCCCCAGGGTTCAGTACTGGGACAGTTGCTGTTTTTCAGTCTGCGGGAGGTATACAATGATGTTCCCCAGGGTTCAGTAAAGGGACAGCTGCTGGTTTTCAGACTATGGGAGGTACACAGTGATGTTCCCCAGGGTTCAGTCCTGGGACAGCTGCTGTTTTTCAGTCTATGCGAGGTATACAGTGATGTTCCCCAGGGTTCAGTACTGGGAAAGCTGCTGTTTTTCAGTCTATGGGAGGTATACAGTAAGGTTCCCCAGGGATCAGTACTGGGACAGCTGCTGTTTTTCAGTCTATGGGAGGTATACAGTGATGTTCCCCAGGGTTCAGTACTGGGACAGCTGCTGTTTTTCATACTATGTGAGGTATACAGTGATGTTCCCCGGGGTTCAGTCCTGGGACAGCTGATGATTTTCAGTCTGTGGGATGTATACAGTGATGTTCCCCAGGGTTCAGGACTGGGACAGCTGCTGTTTTTCAGACTATGGGAGGTGTACAGGGATGTTCCTCAGGGTTCAGTTCTGGGACAGCTGCTGTTTTTCAGTCTATTGGATGTATACAGTGATGTTCCCCAGGGCTCAGTACTGGGACAGCTGCTGTTTTTCAGTCTATGGGAGGTATACAGTGATGTTCCCCAGGGTTCAGTACTGGGACAGCTGCTGTTTTTCAGTCTATGCGAGGTATACAGTGATGTTCCCCAGGGTTCAGTACTGGGAAAGCTGCTGTTTTTCAGTCTATGGGAGGTATACAGTAAGGTTCCCCAGGGATCAGTACTGGGACAGCTGCTGTTTTTCAACTATGGGAGGTATACCGTGATGTTCCCCAGGGTTCAGTACTGGGACAGCTGCTGTTTTTCATACTATGTGAGGTATACAGTGATGTTCCCCGGGGTTCAGTCCTGGGACAGCTGATGATTTTCAGTCTGTGGGATGTATACAGTGATGTTCCCCAGGGTTCAGGACTGGGACAGCTGCTGTTTTTCAGACTATGGGAGGTGTACAGGGATGTTCCTCAGGGTTCAGTTCTGGGACAGCTGCTGTTTTTCAGTCTATTGGATGTATACAGTGATGTTCCCCAGGGCTCAGTACTGGGACAGCTGCTGTTTTTCAGTCTATGGGAGGTATACAGTGATGTTCCCCAGGGTTCAGTACTGGGACAGTTGCTATTTTTCAGACTATGGGAGGTATACAGTGATGTTCCTCAGGGTTCAGTACTGGGACAGCTGCTGTTTTTCAGTCTATGGGATGTATACAGTGATGTTCCCCAGGGTTCAGTACTGGGACAGCTGCTGTTTTTCAGACTATGGGAGGTATACAGTGATGTTCCCCAGGGTTCAGTACTGGGACAGTTGCTGTTTTTCAGTCTGCGGGAGGTATACAATGATGTTCCCCAGGGTTCAGTAAAGGGACAGCTGCTGGTTTTCAGACTATGGGAGGTACACAGTGATGTTCCCCAGGGTTCAGTACTGGGACAGCTGCTGTTTTTCAGACTATGGGAGGTATACAGTGATGTTCCCCAGGGTTCAGTACTGGGACAGCTGCTGTTTTTCAGTCTATGGGAAGTAAACAGCGATGTTCCCCAGGGTTCAATACTGGGGCAGTTGCTGTTTTTCAGTCTGTGGGAGATATACAGTGATGTTCCCCAGGGTTCAGTACTGGGACAGCTGCTGTTTTTCAGTCTATTAGAGGTAAAAAGTGAAGTTCCCCAGCGTTCAGTACTGGGACAGCTGCTGTTTTTCAGACTATGGGAGGTATACAGTGATGTTCCCCAGGTTTAATTTCTGGGACAGCTGCTGTTTTTCAGTCTATGGGATGTATACAGTGATGTTCCCCAGGGTTCAGTACTGGGACAGCTGCTGTTTTTCAGTCTATGCGAGGTATACAGTGATGTTCCCCAGGGTTCAGTACTGGGACAGCTGCTGTTTTTCAGTCTATGGGAGGTATACAGAGAGGTTCCCCAGGGCTCAGTACTGGGACAGCTGCTGTTTTTCAGTCTATGGGAGGTATACAGTGATGTTCCCCAGGGTTCAGTACTGGGTCAGCTGCTGTTTTTCAGTCTATGGGAGGTATACAGTGATGTTCCCCAGGGTTCAGTACTGGGACAGCTGCTGTTTTTCAGTCTATGGGAGGTCTACAGTGATGTTCCCCAGGGTTCAGTACTGGGACACCTGTTGTATTTCAGTCTATGGGAGGTAAACAGTGATGTTCCCCAAGGTTCAGTACTGGGGCAGTTGCTGTTTTTCAGTCTGTGGGAGGTATACAGTGATGTTCCCCAGGGTTCAGTACTGGGACAGCTGCTGTTTTTCAGTCTATTAGAGGTAAAAAGTGAAGTTCCCCAGCGTTCAGTACTGGGACAGCTGCTGTTTTTCAGACTATGGGAGGTATACAGTGATGTTCCCCAGGTTTAATTTCTGGGACAGCTGCTGTTTTTCAGTCTATGGGATGTATACAGTGATGTTCCCCAGGGTTCAGTACTGGGACAGCTGCTGTTTTTCAGTCTATGCGAGGTATACAGTGATGTTCCCCAGGGTTCAGTACTGGGACAGCTGCTGTTTTTCAGTCTATGGGAGGTATACAGTGAGATTCCCCAGGGCTCAGTACTGGGACAGCTGCTGTTTTTCAGTCTATGGGAGGTATACAGTGATGTTCCCCAGGGTTCAGTACTGGGTCAGCTGCTGTTTTTCAGTCTATGGGAGGTATACAGTGATGTTCCCCAGGGTTCAGTACTGGGACAGCTGCTGTTTTTCAGTCTATGGGAGGTCTACAGTGATGTTCCCCAGGGTTCAGTACTGGGACACCTGTTGTATTTCAGTCTATGGGAGGTAAACAGTGATGTTCCCCAGGGTTCAGTACTGGGACAGCTGATGTTTTTCAGTCTGTGGGATGTATACAGTGATGTTCCCCAGGGTTCAGTACTGGGACAGCTGCTGTTTTTCAGTCTATGGGAGGTATACAGTGATGTTCCCCAGGGTTCAGTACTAGGACAGCTGCTGTTTTTCAGTCTATGGGAGGTATACAGTGAGGTTCCCCAGGGCTCAGTACTGGGTCAGCTGCTGTTTTTCAGTCTATGGGAGGTATACAGTGATGTTCCCCAGGGTTCAGTACTGGGACAGCTGCTTTTTTCAGATTATGGGCGGTATACAGTGATGTTCCCCAGGGTTCAGTACTGGGACAGCTGCTGTTTTTCAGTCTATGGGAGGTATACAGTGATGTTCCCCAGGGTTCAGTACTGGGACACCTGTTGTTTTTCAGTCTATGGAGGTAGACAGTGATGTTCCCCAGGGTTCAGTACTGGGACAGCTGCTGCTTTTCAGTCTATGGGAGGTATACAACGATGTTCCCCAGGGTTCAGTACTGGGACAGCTGCTGTTTTTCAGGCTATGTGATGTATATAGTGATGTTCCCCAGGGTTCAGTACTGGGACAGCTGCTGTTTTTCAGACTATGGGAGGTATACATTAATGTTCCCCAGGGTTCAGTACTGGGACAGCTGCTGTTTCTCTGTCTATGGGATGTATACAGTGATGTTCCCCTGGGTTCAGTACTGGGACAGCTGCTGTTTTTCAGATTATGGGAGGTATACAGTGATGTTCCCAGGGTTCAGTACTGGGACAGCTGCTGTTTTTCAGTCTCTGGGAGGTATAGAAACATAGAAACATAGAAAATAGGTGCAGGAGCAGGCCATTCAGCCCTTCTAGCCTGCACCGCCATTCAATGAGTTCATGGCTGAACATGAAACTTCAGTACCCCCTTCCTGCTTTCTCGCCATATCCCTTGATCCCCCGAGTAGTAAGGACTTCATCTAACTCCCTTTTGAATATATTTAGTGAATTGGCCTCAACTACTTTCTGTGGTAGAGAATTCCACAGGTTCACCACTCTCTGGGTGAAGAAGTTTCTCCTCATCTCGGTCCTAAATGGCTTACCACTTATCCTCAGACTGTGACCCCTGGTTCTGGACTTCCCCAACATTGGGAACATTCTTTCTGCATCTAACCTGTCTAAACCCGTCAGAATTTTAAACGTTTCTATGAGGTCCCCTCTCATTCTTCTGAACTCCAGTGAATACAAGCCCAATTGATCCAATCTTTCTTGATAGGTCAGTCCCGCCATCCCGGGAATCAGTCTGGTGAACCTTCGCTGCACTCCCTCAATAGCAAGAATGTCCTTCCTCAAGTTAGGAGACCAAAACTGTACACAATACTCCAGGTGTGGCCTCACCAAGGCCCTGTACAACTGTAGCAACAACTCCCTGCCCCTGTATTCAAATCCCCTCGCTATGAAGGCCAACATGCCATTTGCTTTCTTAACCACCTGCTGTACCTGCATGCCAACCTTCAATGACTGATGTACCATGACACCCAGGTCTCGTTGCACCTTCCCTTTTCCTAATCTGTCACCATTCAGATAATAGTCTGTCTCTCTGTTTTTACCACCAAAGTGGATAACCTCACATTTATCCACATTATACTTCATCTGCCATGCATTTGCCCACTCACCTAACCTATCCAAGTCACTCTGCAGCCTAATAGCATCCTCCTCGCAGCTCACACTGCCACCCAACTTAGTATCATCCGCAAATTTGGAGATACTGCATTTAATCCCCTCGTCTAAATCATTAATGTACAATGTAAACAGCTGGGGCCCCAGCACAGAACCTTGCGGCACTCCACTAGTCACTGCCTGCCATTCTGAAAAGTACCCGTTTACTCCTACTCTTTGCTTCCTGTCTGACAACCAGTTCTCAATCCACGTCAGCACACTACCCCCAATCCCATGTGCTTTAACTTTGCACATTAATCTCTTGTGTGGGACCTTGTCGAAAGCCTTCTGAAAGTCCAAATATACCACATCAACTGGTTCTCCTTTGTCCACTTTACTGGAAACATCCTCAAAAAATTCCAGAAGATTTGTCAAGCATGATTTCCCTTTCACAAATCCATGCTGACTTCGACCTATCATGTCACCATTTTCCAGATGCACTGCTATGACATCCTTAATAATTGATTCCATCATTTTACCCACTACTGAGGTCAGGCTGACCGGTCTATAATTCCCTGTTTTCTCTCTCCCTCCTTTTTTAAAAAGTGGGGTTACATTGGCTACCCTCCACTCCATAGGAACTGATCCAGAGTCAATGGAATGTTGGAAAATGACTGTCAATGCATCCGCTATTTCCAAGGCCACCTCCTTAAGTACTCTAGGATGCAGGCCATCAGGCCCTGGGGATTTATCTGCCTTCAATCCCATCAATTTCCCCAACACAATTTCCCGACTAATAAAGATTTCCCTCAGTTCCTCTTCCTTACTAGACCCTCTGACCCCTTTTATATCCGGAAGGTTGTTTGTATCCTCCTTAGTGAATACCGAACCAAAGTACTTGTTCAATTGATCCGCCATTTCTTTGTTCCCCGTTATGACTTCCCCTGATTCTGACTGCAGGGGACCTACGTTTGTCTTCACCAACCTTTTTCTCTTTACATACCTATAGAAACTTTTGCAATCCGCCTTAATGTTCCCTGCAAGCTTCTTCTCGTACTCCATTTTCCCTGTCCTAATCAAACCCTTTGTCCTCCACTGCTGAGTTCTAAATTTCTCCCAGTCCCCAGGTTCGCTGCTATTTCTGGCCAATTTGTATACCACTTCCTTGGCTTTAATACTATCCCTGATTTCCCTAGATAGCCACGGTTGAGCCACCTTCCCCTTTTTATTTTTACGCCAGACAGGAATGTACAATTGTTGTACTTCATCCATGCGGTCTCTAAATGTCTGCCATTGCCCATCCACAGTCAACCCCCTAAGTATCATTCGCCAATCTATCCTAGCCAATTCACGCCTCATACCTTCAAAGTTACCCTTCTTTAAGTTCTGGACCATGGTCTCTGAAATTACTGTTTCATTCTCCATCCTAATGCAGAATTCCACCATATTATGGTCACTCTTCCCCAAGGGGCCTCGCACAATGAGATTGCTAATTAATCCTCTCTCATTACACAACACCCAGTCTAAGATGGCCTCCCCCCTAGTTGGTTCCTCAACATATTGGTCTAGAAAACCATCCCTTATGCACTCCAGGAAATCGTCCTCCACCGTATTGCTTCCAGTTTGGCTAGCCCAATCTATGTGCATATTAAAGTCACCCATTATAACTGCAACACTTTTATTGCATGCACCCCTAATTTCCTGTTTGATGCCCTCCCCAACATCCCTATTACTGTTTGGAGGTCTGTACACAACTCCTACTAACGTTTTTGCCCTTTGGTGTTCTGCAGCTCTACCCATATAGATTCCACATCATCCAAGCTAATGTCTTTCCTAACTATTGCATTAATCTCCTCTCTAACCAGCAATGCTACCCCACCTCCTGTTCGCCAGGGTTCAGTACTGGGACAGCTGCTGTTTTTCAGACAATGGGAGGTATACAGTGATGTTCCCCAGGTTTCAGTTCTGGGAGAGCTGCTGTTTTTCAGTCTGTGGGATGTATACAGTGATGTTCCCCAGGGTTCAGTACTGGGACAGCTGCTGTTTTTCAGTCTATGCGAGGTATACAGTGATGTTCCCCAGGGTTCAGTACTGGGAAAGCTGCTGTTTTTCAGTCTATGGGAGGTATACAGTAAGGTTCCCCAGGGCTCAGTCCTGGGACAGCTGCTGTTTTTCAGTCTATGGGAGGTATACAGTGATGTTCCCCAGGGTTCAGTACTGGGACAGCTGCTGTTTTTCAACTATGGGAGGTATACAGTGATGTTCCCCAGGGTTTAGTACTGGGACACCTGTTGTTTTTCAGTCTATGGGAGGTATACAGTGATGTTCCCCACTGTTCAGTACTGGGACAGCTGCTGTTTTTCAGTCTGTGGGAGGTATACAGTGATGTTCCCCAAGGTTCAGTACTGGGACAGCTGCTGTTTTTCAGACTATGGGAGGTATACAGTGATATTGCCCAGGGTTCAGTACTGGGACAGCTGCTATTTTTCAATCTATGGGATGTATACAGTGATGTTCCCCATGGTTCAGTACTGGGACAGCTGCTGTTTTTCAGTCTATGGGAGGTATACAGTGATGTTCCCCAGGGTTCAGTACTGGGACAGCTGCTGTTTTTCATACTATGTGAGGTATACAGTGATGTTCCCCGGGGTTCAGTCCTGGGACAGCTGATGATTTTCAGTCTATGGGATGTATACAGTGATGTTCCCCAGGGTTCAGGACTGGGACAGCTGCTGTTTTTCAGACTATGGGAGGTATACAGTGATGTTCCCCAAGGTTCAGTACTGGGACAGCTGCTGTTGTTCAGACTCTGGGAAGTATACAGTGATGTTCCCCAGGGTTCAGTACTGGGACAGCTGCTGTTTTTCATTCTACGGGATGTATACAGTCATGTTCCCCAGGGTTCAGTACAGGGACAGCTGCTGTTTTTCAGTCTATGGGAGGTACACAGTGAAGTTCCCCAGGTTTCAGATCTGGGACAGCTGCTGTTTTTCAGTCTATGGGAGGTATACAGTGATGTTCCCCAGGGTCCAGTACTGGGACAGCTGCTGCTTTTCAGTCTATGGGATGTATACAGTGATGTCCCCCGGGTTCAGTACTGCGACAGCTGCTATTTTTCAGACTATGGGAGGTATACAGTGATGTTCCTCAGGGTTCAGTACTGGGACAGCTGCTGTTTTTCAGTCTATGGGATGTATACAGTGATGTTCCCCAGGGTTCAGTACTGGGACAGCTGCTGTTTTTCAGACTATGGGAGGTATACAGTGATGTTCCCCAGGGTTCAGTACTGGGACAGCTGCTGTTTTTCAGACTATGGGAGGTCGACAGTGATGTTGCCCAGGGTTCAGTTCTGGGACAGCTGCTGTTTTTCAGTCTATGGGAAGTATACAGTGATGTTCCCTAGGGTTCAGTAATGGGAGAGCTGCTGTTTTTCAGTCATGGGAGGTATACAGTGATGTTCCCCAGGGTACAGTACTGGGACAGCTGCTGTTTTTTAGACTATGGGAGGTATACAGTGATGTTCCCCAGGGTTCAGTACTGGGACAGCTGCTATTTTACAGTCTATGAGAAGTATACAGTGATGTTCCCCAGGGTTCAGTACTGGGACAGCTGCTGTTTTTCAGACAATGGGAGGTGTACAGTGATGTTCCCCAGGGTTCAGTACTGGGACAGCTGCTGTTTTTCAGTCTATGGGAGGTATACAGTGATGTTCCCCAGGGTTCAGTTCTGGGACAGCTGCTGCTTTTCAGTCTATGTGAGGTATACAGTGATGTTCCCCAGGGTTCAGTACTCGGACAGCTGCTGTTTTTCTGACTATGGGAGGTATACAGGGATGTTCCCCAGGGGTCAGTACTGGGACAGCTGCTGTTTTTCAGTCTATGGGAGGTACACAGTGATGTTCCCCAGGGTTCAGTACTGGGACAGTTGCTGTTTTTCAGTCTGTGGGAGGTATACAGTAATGTTCCCCAGGGTTCAGTACTGGGACAGCTGCTGTTTTTCAGTCTATGGGAGGTATACAGTGATGTTCCACAGGGTTCAGTACTGGGCCAGCTGCTGTTTTTCAGACTATGGGAGGTATACAGTGATGTTCCCCAGGGTTCAGTACTGGGACAGCTGCTGCTTTTCTGTCTATGGGAGGTATACAGTGATGTTCCCTAGGGTACAGTACTGGGACAGCTGCTGTTTTTTAGACTATGGGAGGTATACAGTGATGTTCCCCAGGGTTCAGTACTGGGACAGCTGCTGTTATTCAGTCTTTGGATGGTATACAGTGATGTTCCCCAGGGTTCAGTACTGGGACAGTTGCTGTTTTTCAGTCTCTGGGAGGTATACAGTGATGTTCCCCAGGGTTCAGTACTGGGACAGCTGCTGTTTTTCAGTCTATGGGATGTATACAGTGATGTTCCCCAGGGTTCAGTAATTTGACAGCTGCTCTTGTTCAGTCTATGGGATGTATACAGTGATGTTCCCCAGGGTTCAGTACTGGGACAGCTGCTGTCTTTCAGGCATGGGATGTATATAGTGATGTTCCCAAGGATTCAGTACTGGGACAGCTGCTGTTTTTCAGTCTATGGGAGGTATAAAGTGATGTTCCCCATGGTTCAGTACTGGGACAGCTGCTGTTTTTCAGACTATGGGAGGTATACATTGATGTTCCCCAGGGTTCAGTAAAGGGACAGCTGCTGGTTTTCAGATTATGGGAGGTAGACAGTGATGTTCCCCAGGGTTCAGTACTGGGACAGCTGCTGTTTTTCAGACTATGGGAGGTATACAGTGATGTTCCCCAGGGTTCAGTACTGGGACAGCTGCTGTTTTTCAGTCTATTAGAGGTAAAAAGTGAAGTTCCCCAGCGTTCAGTACTGGGACAGCTGCTGTTTTTCAGACTATGGGAGGTATACAGTGATGTTCCCCAGGTTTAATTTCTGGGACAGCTGCTGTTTTTCAGTCTATGGGATGTATACAGTGATGTTCCCCAGGGATCAGTACTGGGACAGCTGCTGTTTTTCAGTCTATGCGAGGTTTCCAGTGATGTTCCCCAGGGTTCAGTACTGGGACAGCTGATGTTTTTCAGTCTATGGGAGGTATACAGTGAGGTTCCCCAGGGCTCAGTACTGGGACAGCTGCTGTTTTTCAGTCTATGGGAGGTATACAGTGATGTTCCCCAGGGTTCAGTACTGGGTCAGCTGCTGTTTTTCAGTCTATGGGAGGTATACTGTGATGTTCCCCAGGGTTCAGTACTGGGACAGCTGCTGTTTTTCAGATTATGGGAGGTATACAGTGATGTTCCCCAGGGTTCAGTACTGGGACAGCTGCTGTTTTTCAGTCTATGGTAGGTATACAGTGATGTTCCCCAGGGTTCAGTACTGGGACACCTGTTGTTTTTCAGTCTATGGGAGGAAAACAGTGATGTTCCCCAGGGTTCAGTACTGGGACAGCTGCTGTTTTTCAGTCTATGGGAGGTGTACAGTGAGGTTCCCCAGGGCTCAGTACTGGGTCAGCTGCTGTTTTTCAGTCTATGGGAGGTATACAGTGATGTTCCCCAGGGTTCAGTACTGGGACAGCTGCTGTTTTTCATATTATGGGCGGTATACAGTGATGTTCCCCAGGGTTCAGTCCTGGGACAGCTGCTGTTTTTCAGGCTATGGGATGTATATAGTGATGTTCCCAAGGGTTCAGTACTGGGACAGCTGCTGTTTTTCAGTCTATGGGAGGTATACAGTGATGTTCCCCTGGGTTCCGTACTGGGACAGCTGCTGTTATTCAGACTATGGGAGGTATACATTAATGTTCCCCAGGGTTCAGTACTGGGACAGCTGCTGTTTCTCAGTCTATGGGATGTATACAGTGATGTTCCCCTGGGTTCAGTACTGGGACAGCTGCTGTTTTTCAGATAATGGGAGGTATACAGTGATGTTCCCAGGGTACAGTACTGGGACAGCTGCTGTTTTTCAGTCTCTGGGAGGTATGCAGTGATGTTCGCCAGGGTTCAGTACTGGGACAGCTGCTGTTTTTCAGACAATGGGAAGTATACAGTGATGTTCCCCAGGTTTCAGTTCCGGGACAGCTGCTGTTTTTCAGTCTATGGGATGTATACAGTGATGTTCCCCAGGGTTCAGTACTGGGACAGCTGCTGTTTTTCAGTCTATGCGAGGTATACAGTGATGTTCCCCAGGGTTCAGTACTGGGAGAGCTGCTGTTTTTCAGTCTATGGGAGGTATACAGTAAGGTTCCCCAGGGCTCAGTACTGGGACAGCTGCTGTTTTTCAGTCTATGGGAGGTATACAGTGATGTTCCCCAGGGTTCAGTATTGGGACAGCTGCTGTTTTTCAACTATGCGAGGTATACAGTGATGTTCCCCACTGTTCAGTACTGGGACAGCTGCTGTTTTTCAGTTTTTGGGAGGTATACAGTGATGTTCCCCAAGGTTTAGTACTGGGACAGCTGCTGTTTTTCAGACTATGGGAGGTATACAGTGATATTGCCCAGGGTTCAGTACTGGGACAGCTGCTATTTTTCAATCTATGGGATGTATACAGTGATGTTCCCCATGGTTCAGTACTGGGACAGCTGCTGTTTTTCAGTCTATGGGAGGTATACAGTGATGTTCCCCAGGGTTCAGTACTGGGACAGCAACTGTTTTTCATACTATGTGAGGTATACAGTGATGTTCCCCGGGGTTCAGTCCTGGGACAGCTGATGATTTTCAGTCTATGGGATGTATACAGTGATGTTCCCCAGGGTTCAGGACTTGGACAGCTGCTGTTTTTCAGACTATGGGAGGTGTACAGGGATGTTCCTCAGGGTTCAGTTCTGGGACAGCTGCTGTTTTTCAGTCTATGGTATGTATACAGTGATGTTCCCCAGGGCTCAATACTGGGACAGCTGCTGTTTTTCAGTCTATGGGAGGTATACAGTGATGTTCCCCAGGGTTCAGTACTGGGACAGTTGCTATTTTTCAGACTATGGGAGGTATACAGTGATGTTCCTCAGGGTTCAGTACTGGGACAGCTGCTGTTTTTCAGTCTATGGGATGTATACAGTGATGTTCCCCAGGGTTCAGTAAAGGGACAGTTGCTGGTTTTCAGTCTGCGGGAGGTATACAATGATGTTCCCCAGGGTTCAGGACTGGGACAGCTGCTGTTTTTCAGACTATGGGAGGTATACAGTGATGTTCCTCAGGGTTCAGTACTGGGACAGCTGCTGTTTTTCAGACTATGGGAGGTATACATTGATGTTCCCCAGGGTTCAGTAAAGGGACAGCTGCTGGTTTTCAGACTATGGGAGGTACACAGTGATGTTCCCCAGGGTTCAGTACAGGGACAGCTGCTGTTTTTCAGACTATGGGAGGTATACAGTGATGTTCCCCAGGGTTCAGTACTGGGACAGCTGCTGTTTTTTTGACTATGGGAGGTATACAGTGATGTTCCCCAGGGTTCAGTACTGGGACAGTTGCTGTTTTTCAGTCTGCGGGAGGTATACAATGATGTTCCCCAGGGTTCAGTAAAGGGACAGTTGCTGGTTTTCAGACTATGGGAGGTACACAGTGATGTTCCCCAGGGTTCAGTACTGGGACAGCTGCTGTTTTTCAGACTATGGGAGGTATACATTGATGTTCCCCAGGGTTCAGTACTGGGACAGCTGCTGTTTCTCAGTCTATGGGATGTATACAGTGATGTTCCCCTGGGTTCAGTACTGGGACAGCTGCTGTTTTTCAGATTATGGGAGGGAAACAGTGATGTTCCCAGGGTTCAGTACTGGGACAGCTGCTGTTTTTCAGTCTCTGGGAGGTATGCAGTGATGTTCGCCAGGGTTCAGTACTGGGACAGCTGCTGTTTTTCAGACAATGGGAGGTATACAGTGATGTTCCCCAGGTTTCAGTTCTGGGACAGCTGCTGTTTTTCAGTCTATGGGATGTATACAGTGATGTTCCCCAGGGTTCAGTACTGGGACAGCTGCTGTTTTTCAGTCTATGCGAGGTATACAGTGATGTTCCCCAGGGTTCAGTACTGGGAAAGCTGCTGTTTTTCAGTCTGTGGGAGGTATACAGTAAGGTTCCCCAGGGCTCAGTACTGGGACAGCTGCTGTTTTTCAGTCTATGGGAGGTATACAGTGATGTTCCACAGGGTTCAGTACTGGGCCAGCTGCTGTTTTTCAGACTATGGGAGGTATACAGTGATGTTCCCCAGGGTTCAGTACTGGGACTGCTGCTGCTTTTCTGTCTATGGGAGGTATACAGTGATGTTCCCTAGGGTACAGTACTGGGACAGCTGCTGTTTTTTAGACTATGGGAGGTATACAGTGATGTTCCCCAGGGTTCAGTACTGGGACAGCTGCTGTTATTCAGTCTTTGGATGGTATACAGTGATGTTCCCCAGGGTTCAGTACTGGGACAGTTGCTGTTTTTCAGTCTCTGGGAGGTATACAGTGATGTTCCCCAGGGTTCAGTACTGGGACAGCTGCTGTTTTTCAGTCTATGGGATGTATACAGTGATGTTCCCCAGGGTTCAGTAAAGGGACAGTTGCTGGTTTTCAGTCTGCGGGAGGTATACAATGATGTTCCCCAGGGTTCAGGACTGGGACAGCTGCTGTTTTTCAGACTATGGGAGGTATACAGTGATGTTCCTCAGGGTTCAGTACTGGGACAGCTGCTGTTTTTCAGACTATGGGAGGTATACATTGATGTTCCCCAGGGTTCAGTAAAGGGACAGCTGCTGGTTTTCAGACTATGGGAGGTACACAGTGATGTTCCCCAGGGTTCAGTACAGGGACAGCTGCTGTTTTTCAGACTATGGGAGGTATACAGTGATGTTCCCCAGGGTTCAGTACTGGGACAGCTGCTGTTTTTCAGACTATGGGAGGTATACAGTGATGTTCCCCAGGGTTCAGTACTGGGACAGTTGCTGTTTTTCAGTCTGCGGGAGGTATACAATGATGTTCCCCAGGGTTCAGTAAAGGGACAGTTGCTGGTTTTCAGACTATGGGAGGTACACAGTGATGTTCCCCAGGGTTCAGTACTGGGACAGCTGCTGTTTTTCAGACTATGGGAGGTATACATTGATGTTCCCCAGGGTTCAGTACTGGGACAGCTGCTGTTTCTCAGTCTATGGGATGTATACAGTGATGTTCCCCTGGGTTCAGTACTGGGACAGCTGCTGTTTTTCAGATTATGGGAGGGAAACAGTGATGTTCCCAGGGTTCAGTACTGGGACAGCTGCTGTTTTTCAGTCTCTGGGAGGTATGCAGTGATGTTCGCCAGGGTTCAGTACTGGGACAGCTGCTGTTTTTCAGACAATGGGAGGTATACAGTGATGTTCCCCAGGTTTCAGTTCTGGGACAGCTGCTGTTTTTCAGTCTATGGGATGTATACAGTGATGTTCCCCAGGGTTCAGTACTGGGACAGCTGCTGTTTTTCAGTCTATGCGAGGTATACAGTGATGTTCCCCAGGGTTCAGTACTGGGAAAGCTGCTGTTTTTCAGTCTATGGGAGGTATACAGTAAGGTTCCCCAGGGCTCAGTACTGGGACAGCTGCTGTTTTTCAGTCTATGGGAGGTATACAGTGATGTTCCACAGGGTTCAGTACTGGGCCAGCTGCTGTTTTTCAGACTATGGGAGGTATACAGTGATGTTCCCCAGGGTTCAGTACTGGGACTGCTGCTGCTTTTCTGTCTATGGGAGGTATACAGTGATGTTCCCTAGGGTACAGTACTGGGACAGCTGCTGTTTTTTAGACTATGGGAGGTATACAGTGATGTTCCCCAGGGTTCAGTACTGGGACAGCTGCTGTTATTCAGTCTTTGGATGGTATACAGTGATGTTCCCCAGGGTTCAGTACTGGGACAGTTGCTGTTTTTCAGTCTCTGGGAGGTATACAGTGATGTTCCCCAGGGTTCAGTACTGGGACAGCTGCTGTTTTTCAGTCTATGGGATGTATACAGTGATGTTCCCCAGGGTTCAGTAATTTGACAGCTGCTCTTGTTCAGTCTATGGGATGTATACAGTGATGTTCCCCAGGGTTCAGTACTGGGACAGCTGCTGTCTTTCAGGCATGGGATGTATATAGTGATGTTCCCAAGGATTCAGTACTGGGACAGCTGCTGTTTTTCAGACTGTGGGAGGTATACAGTAATGTTCCGCAGGGTTCAGTACTGGGACAGCTGCTGTTTCTCAGTCCATGGGATGTATACAGTGATGTTCCCCAGGGTTCAGTACTGGGACAGCTGCTGTTTTTCAGTCTATAGGATGTAGACAGTGATGTTCCCCAGGGTTCAGTACTGGGACAGCTGCTGTTTTTCAGACTATGGGAGGTATACAGTGATGTTCCCCAGGGTTCAGTACTGGGACAGCTGCTGTTTTTCAGTCTATGGGAGGTATAAAGTGATGTTCCCCATGGTTCAGTACTGGGACAGCTGCTGTTTTTCAGACTATGGGATGTATACATTGATGTTCCCCAGGGTTCAGTAAAGGGACAGCTGCTGGTTTTCAGATTATGGGAGGTAGACAGTGATGTTCCCCAGGGTTCAGTACTGGGACAGCTGCTGTTTTTCAGACTATGGGAGGTATACAGTGATGTTCCCCAGGGTTCAGTTCTGGGACAGCTGCTGCTTTTCAGTCTATGTGAGGTATACAGTGATGTTCCCCAGGGTTCAGTACTCGGACAGCTGCTGTTTTTCTGACTATGGGAGGTATACAGGGATGTTCCCCAGGGGTCAGTACTGGGACAGCTGCTGTTTTTCAGTCTATGGGAGGTACACAGTGATGTTCCCCAGGGTTCAGTACTGGGACAGTTGCTGTTTTTCAGTCTGTGGGAGGTATACAGTAATGTTCCCCAGGGTTCAGTACTGGGACAGCTGCTGTTTTTCAGTCTATGGGAGGTATACAGTGATGTTCCACAGGGTTCAGTACTGGGCCAGCTGCTGTTTTTCAGACTATGGGAGGTATACAGTGATGTTCCCCAGGGTTCAGTACTGGGACAGCTGCTGCTTTTCTGTCTATGGGAGGTATACAGTGATGTTCCCTAGGGTACAGTACTGGGACAGCTGCTGTTTTTTAGACTATGGGAGGTATACAGTGATGTTCCCCAGGGTTCAGTACTGGGACAGCTGCTGTTATTCAGTCTTTGGATGGTATACAGTGATGTTCCCCAGGGTTCAGTACTGGGACAGTTGCTGTTTTTCAGTCTCTGGGAGGTATACAGTGATGTTCCCCAGGGTTCAGTACTGGGACAGCTGCTGTTTTTCAGTCTATGGGATGTATACAGTGATGTTCCCCAGGGTT
Organism: Pristiophorus japonicus; assembly: GCF_044704955.1. Classification (NCBI taxonomy): domain Eukaryota; kingdom Metazoa; phylum Chordata; class Chondrichthyes; family Pristiophoridae; genus Pristiophorus; species Pristiophorus japonicus. Next base: position 978,080 of record NW_027254729.1, on the reverse strand, counting down.
CAGTAATTTGACAGCTGCTCTTGTTCAGTCTATGGGATGTATACAGTGATGTTCCCCAGGGTTCAGTACTGGGACAGCTGCTGTCTTTCAGGCATGGGATGTATATAGTGATGTTCCCAAGGATTCAGTACTGGGACAGCTGCTGTTTTTCAGACTGTGGGAGGTATACAGTAATGTTCCGCAGGGTTCAGTACTGGGACAGCTGCTGTTTCTCAGTCCATGGGATGTATACAGTGATGTTCCCCAGGGTTCAGTACTGGGACAGCTGCTGTTTTTCAGTCTATAGGATGTAGACAGTGATGTTCCCCAGGGTTCAGTACTGGGACAGCTGCTGTTTTTCAGACTATGGGAGGTATACAGTGATGTTCCCCAGGGTTCAGTACTGGGACAGCTGCTGTTTTTCAGTCTATGGGAGGTATAAAGTGATGTTCCCCATGGTTCAGTACTGGGACAGCTGCTGTTTTTCAGACTATGGGAGGTATACATTGATGTTCCCCAGGGTTCAGTAAAGGGACAGCTGCTGGTTTTCAGATTATGGGAGGTAGACAGTGATGTTCCCCAGGGTTCAGTACTGGGACAGCTGCTGTTTTTCAGACTATGGGAGGTATACAGTGATGTTCCCCAGGGTTCAGTACTGGGACAGCTGCTGTTTTTCAGTCTATTAGAGGTAAAAAGTGAAGTTCCCCAGCGTTCAGTACTGGGACAGCTGCTGTTTTTCAGACTATGGGAGGTATACAGTGATGTTCCCCAGGGTTCAGTACTGGGACAGCTGCTGTTTTTCATATTATGGGCGGTATACAGTGATGTTCCCCAGGGTTCAGTACTGGGACAGCTGCTGTTTTTCAGTCTATGGGAGGTATACAGTGATGTTCCCCAGGGTTCAGTACTGGGACACCTGTTGTTTTTCAGTCTATGGAGGTAGACAGTGATGTTCCCCAGGGTTCAGTTCTGGGACAGCTGCTGCTTTTCAGTCTATGGGAGGTATACAACGATGTTCCCCAGGGTTCAGTACTGGGACAGCTGCTGTTTTTCAGACTATCGGAGGTATACAGTGATGTTCCCCAGGGTTCAGTCCTGGGACAGCTGCTGTTTTTCAGGCTATGGGATGTATATAGTGATGTTCCCAAGGGTTCAGTACTGGGACAGCTGCTGTTTTTCAGTCTATGGGAGGTATACAGTGATGTTCCCCTGGGTTCCGTACTGGGACAGCTGCTGTTATTCAGACTATGGGAGGTATACATTAATGTTCCCCAGGGTTCAGTACTGGGACAGCTGCTGTTTCTCAGTCTATGGGATGTATACAGTGATGTTCCCCTGGGTTCAGTACTGGGACAGCTGCTGTTTTTCAGATAATGGGAGGTATACAGTGATGTTCCCAGGGTACAGTACTGGGACAGCTGCTGTTTTTCAGTCTTTGGGAGGTATGCAGTGATGTTCGCCAGGGTTCAGTACTGGGACAGCTGCTGTTTTTCAGACAATGGGAAGTATACAGTGATGTTCCCCAGGTTTCAGTTCCGGGACAGCTGCTGTTTTTCAGTCTATGGGATGTATACAGTGATGTTCCCCAGGGTTCAGTACTGGGACAGCTGCTGTTTTTCAGTCTATGCGAGGTATACAGTGATGTTCCCCAGGGTTCAGTACTGGGAGAGCTGCTGTTTTTCAGTCTATGGGAGGTATACAGTAAGGTTCCCCAGGGCTCAGTACTGGGACAGCTGCTGTTTTTCAGTCTATGGGAGGTATACAGTGATGTTCCCCAGGGTTCAGTATTGGGACAGCTGCTGTTTTTCAACTATGGGAGGTATACAGTGATGTTCCCCACTGTTCAGTACTGGGACAGCTGCTGTTTTTCAGTTTTTGGGAGGTATACAGTGATGTTCCCCAAGGTTTAGTACTGGGACAGCTGCTGTTTTTCAGACTATGGGAGGTATACAGTGATATTGCCCAGGGTTCAGTACTGGGACAGCTGCTATTTTTCAATCTATGGGATGTATACAGTGATGTTCCCCATGGTTCAGTACTGGGACAGCTGCTGTTTTTCAGTCTATGGGAGGTATACAGTGATGTTCCCCAGGGTTCAGTACTGGGACAGCTGCTGTTTTTCATACTATGTGAGGTATACAGTGATGTTCCCCGGGGTTCAGTCCTGGGACAGCTGATGATTTTCAGTCTATGGGATGTATACAGTGATGTTCCCCAGGGTTCAGGACTTGGACAGCTGCTGTTTTTCAGACTATGGGAGGTGTACAGGGATGTTCCTCAGGGTTCAGTTCTGGGACAGCTGCTGTTTTTCAGTCTATGGTATGTATACAGTGATGTTCCCCAGGGCTCAATACTGGGACAGCTGCTGTTTTTCAGTCTATGGGAGGTATACAGTGATGTTCCCCAGGGTTCAGTACTGGGACAGTTGCTATTTTTCAGACTATGGGAGGTATACAGTGATGTTCCTCAGGGTTCAGTACTGGGACAGCTGCTGTTTTTCAGTCTATGGGATGTATACAGTGATGTTCCCCAGGGTTCAGTAAAGGGACAGTTGCTGGTTTTCAGTCTGCGGGAGGTATACAATGATGTTCCCCAGGGTTCAGGACTGGGACAGCTGCTGTTTTTCAGACTATGGGAGGTATACAGTGATGTTCCTCAGGGTTCAGTACTGGGACAGCTGCTGTTTTTCAGACTATGGGAGGTATACATTGATGTTCCCCAGGGTTCAGTAAAGGGACAGCTGCTGGTTTTCAGACTATGGGAGGTACACAGTGATGTTCCCCAGGGTTCAGTACAGGGACAGCTGCTGTTTTTCAGACTATGGGAGGTATACAGTGATGTTCCCCAGGGTTCAGTACTGGGACAGCTGCTGTTTTTCAGACTATGGGAGGTATACAGTGATGTTCCCCAGGGTTCAGTACTGGGACAGTTGCTGTTTTTCAGTCTGCGGGAGGTATACAATGATGTTCCCCAGGGTTCAGTAAAGGGACAGTTGCTGGTTTTCAGACTATGGGAGGTACACAGTGATGTTCCCCAGGGTTCAGTACTGGGACAGCTGCTGTTTTTCAGACTATGGGAGGTATACATTGATGTTCCCCAGGGTTCAGTACTGGGACAGCTGCTGTTTCTCAGTCTATGGGATGTATACAGTGATGTTCCCCTGGGTTCAGTACTGGGACAGCTGCTGTTTTTCAGATTATGGGAGGGAAACAGTGATGTTCCCAGGGTTCAGTACTGGGACAGCTGCTGTTTTTCAGTCTCTGGGAGGTATGCAGTGATGTTCGCCAGGGTTCAGTACTGGGACAGCTGCTGTTTTTCAGACAATGGGAGGTATACAGTGATGTTCCCCAGGTTTCAGTTCTGGGACAGCTGCTGTTTTTCAGTCTATGGGATGTATACAGTGATGTTCCCCAGGGTTCAGTACTGGGACAGCTGCTGTTTTTCAGTCTATGCGAGGTATACAGTGATGTTCCCCAGGGTTCAGTACTGGGAAAGCTGCTGTTTTTCAGTCTATGGGAGGTATACAGTAAGGTTCCCCAGGGCTCAGTACTGGGACAGCTGCTGTTTTTCAGTCTATGGGAGGTATACAGTGATGTTCCACAGGGTTCAGTACTGGGCCAGCTGCTGTTTTTCAGACTATGGGAGGTATACAGTGATGTTCCCCAGGGTTCAGTACTGGGACTGCTGCTGCTTTTCTGTCTATGGGAGGTATACAGTGATGTTCCCTAGGGTACAGTACTGGGACAGCTGCTGTTTTTTAGACTATGGGAGGTATACAGTGATGTTCCCCAGGGTTCAGTACTGGGACAGCTGCTGTTATTCAGTCTTTGGATGGTATACAGTGATGTTCCCCAGGGTTCAGTACTGGGACAGTTGCTGTTTTTCAGTCTCTGGGAGGTATACAGTGATGTTCCCCAGGGTTCAGTACTGGGACAGCTGCTGTTTTTCAGTCTATGGGATGTATACAGTGATGTTCCCCAGGGTTCAGTAAAGGGACAGTTGCTGGTTTTCAGTCTGCGGGAGGTATACAATGATGTTCCCCAGGGTTCAGGACTGGGACAGCTGCTGTTTTTCAGACTATGGGAGGTATACAGTGATGTTCCTCAGGGTTCAGTACTGGGACAGCTGCTGTTTTTCAGACTATGGGAGGTATACATTGATGTTCCCCAGGGTTCAGTAAAGGGACAGCTGCTGGTTTTCAGACTATGGGAGGTACACAGTGATGTTCCCCAGGGTTCAGTACAGGGACAGCTGCTGTTTTTCAGACTATGGGAGGTATACAGTGATGTTCCCCAGGGTTCAGTACTGGGACAGCTGCTGTTTTTCAGACTATGGGAGGTATACAGTGATGTTCCCCAGGGTTCAGTACTGGGACAGTTGCTGTTTTTCAGTCTGCGGGAGGTATACAATGATGTTCCCCAGGGTTCAGTAAAGGGACAGTTGCTGGTTTTCAGACTATGGGAGGTACACAGTGATGTTCCCCAGGGTTCAGTACTGGGACAGCTGCTGTTTTTCAGACTATGGGAGGTATACATTGATGTTCCCCAGGGTTCAGTACTGGGACAGCTGCTGTTTCTCAGTCTATGGGATGTATACAGTGATGTTCCCCTGGGTTCAGTACTGGGACAGCTGCTGTTTTTCAGATTATGGGAGGGAAACAGTGATGTTCCCAGGGTTCAGTACTGGGACAGCTGCTGTTTTTCAGTCTCTGGGAGGTATGCAGTGATGTTCGCCAGGGTTCAGTACTGGGACAGCTGCTGTTTTTCAGACAATGGGAGGTATACAGTGATGTTCCCCAGGTTTCAGTTCTGGGACAGCTGCTGTTTTTCAGTCTATGGGATGTATACAGTGATGTTCCCCAGGGTTCAGTACTGGGACAGCTGCTGTTTTTCAGTCTATGCGAGGTATACAGTGATGTTCCCCAGGGTTCAGTACTGGGAAAGCTGCTGTTTTTCAGTCTATGGGAGGTATACAGTAAGGTTCCCCAGGGCTCAGTACTGGGACAGCTGCTGTTTTTCAGTCTATGGGAGGTATACAGTGATGTTCCACAGGGTTCAGTACTGGGCCAGCTGCTGTTTTTCAGACTATGGGAGGTATACAGTGATGTTCCCCAGGGTTCAGTACTGGGACTGCTGCTGCTTTTCTGTCTATGGGAGGTATACAGTGATGTTCCCTAGGGTACAGTACTGGGACAGCTGCTGTTTTTTAGACTATGGGAGGTATACAGTGATGTTCCCCAGGGTTCAGTACTGGGACAGCTGCTGTTATTCAGTCTTTGGATGGTATACAGTGATGTTCCCCAGGGTTCAGTACTGGGACAGTTGCTGTTTTTCAGTCTCTGGGAGGTATACAGTGATGTTCCCCAGGGTTCAGTACTGGGACAGCTGCTGTTTTTCAGTCTATGGGATGTATACAGTGATGTTCCCCAGGGTTCAGTAATTTGACAGCTGCTCTTGTTCAGTCTATGGGATGTATACAGTGATGTTCCCCAGGGTTCAGTACTGGGACAGCTGCTGTCTTTCAGGCATGGGATGTATATAGTGATGTTCCCAAGGATTCAGTACTGGGACAGCTGCTGTTTTTCAGACTGTGGGAGGTATACAGTAATGTTCCGCAGGGTTCAGTACTGGGACAGCTGCTGTTTCTCAGTCCATGGGATGTATACAGTGATGTTCCCCAGGGTTCAGTACTGGGACAGCTGCTGTTTTTCAGTCTATAGGATGTAGACAGTGATGTTCCCCAGGGTTCAGTACTGGGACAGCTGCTGTTTTTCAGACTATGGAAGGTATACAGTGATGTTCCCCAGGGTTCAGTACTGGGACAGCTGCTGTTTTTCAGTCTATGGGAGGTATAAAGTGATGTTCCCCATGGTTCAGTACTGGGACAGCTGCTGTTTTTCAGACTATGGGATGTATACATTGATGTTCCCCAGGGTTCAGTAAAGGGACAGCTGCTGGTTTTCAGATTATGGGAGGTAGACAGTGATGTTCCCCAGGGTTCAGTACTGGGACAGCTGCTGTTTTTCAGACTATGGGAGGGACACAGTGATGTTCCCCAGGGTTCAGTTCTGGGACAGCTGCTGCTTTTCAGTCTATGTGAGGTATACAGTGATGTTCCCCAGGGTTCAGTACTCGGACAGCTGCTGTTTTTCTGACTATGGGAGGTATACAGGGATGTTCCCCAGGGGTCAGTACTGGGACAGCTGCTGTTTTTCAGTCTATGGGAGGTACACAGTGATGTTCCCCAGGGTTCAGTACTGGGACAGTTGCTGTTTTTCAGTCTGTGGGAGGTATACAGTAATGTTCCCCAGGGTTCAGTACTGGGACAGCTGCTGTTTTTCAGTCTATGGGAGGTATACAGTGATGTTCCACAGGGTTCAGTACTGGGCCAGCTGCTGTTTTTCAGACTATGGGAGGTATACAGTGATGTTCCCCAGGGTTCAGTACTGGGACAGCTGCTGCTTTTCTGTCTATGGGAGGTATACAGTGATGTTCCCTAGGGTACAGTACTGGGACAGCTGCTGTTTTTTAGACTATGGGAGGTATACAGTGATGTTCCCCAGGGTTCAGTACTGGGACAGCTGCTGTTATTCAGTCTTTGGATGGTATACAGTGATGTTCCCCAGGGTTCAGTACTGGGACAGTTGCTGTTTTTCAGTCTCTGGGAGGTATACAGTGATGTTCCCCAGGGTTCAGTACTGGGACAGCTGCTGTTTTTCAGTCTATGGGATGTATACAGTGATGTTCCCCAGGGTTCAGTAATTTGACAGCTGCTCTTGTTCAGTCTATGGGATGTATACAGTGATGTTCCCCAGGGTTCAGTACTGGGACAGCTGCTGTCTTTCAGGCATGGGATGTATATAGTGATGTTCCCAAGGATTCAGTACTGGGACAGCTGCTGTTTTTCAGACTGTGGGAGGTATACAGTAATGTTCCGCAGGGTTCAGTACTGGGACAGCTGCTGTTTCTCAGTCCATGGGATGTATACAGTGATGTTCCCCAGGGTTCAGTACTGGGACAGCTGCTGTTTTTCAGTCTATAGGATGTAGACAGTGATGTTCCCCAGGGTTCAGTACTGGGACAGCTGCTGTTTTTCAGACTATGGGAGGTATACAGTGATGTTCCCCAGGGTTCAGTACTGGGACAGCTGCTGTTTTTCAGTCTATGGGAGGTATAAAGTGATGTTCCCCATGGTTCAGTACTGGGACAGCTGCTGTTTTTCAGACTATGGGAGGTATACATTGATGTTCCCCAGGGTTCAGTAAAGGGACAGCTGCTGGTTTTCAGATTATGGGAGGTAGACAGTGATGTTCCCCAGGGTTCAGTACTGGGACAGCTGCTGTTTTTCAGACTATGGGAGGTATACAGTGATGTTCCCCAGGGTTCAGTACTGGGACAGCTGCTGTTTTTCAGTCTATTAGAGGTAAAAAGTGAAGTTCCCCAGCGTTCAGTACTGGGACAGCTGCTGTTTTTCAGACTATGGGAGGTATACAGTGATGTTCCCCAGGTTTAATTTCTGGGACAGCTGCTGTTTTTCAGTCTATGGGATGTATACAGTGATGTTCCCCAGGGATCAGTACTGGGACAGCTGCTGTTTTTCAGTCTATGCGAGGTTTCCAGTGATGTTCCCCAGGGTTCAGTACTGGGACAGCTGATGTTTTTCAGTCTATGGGAGGTATACAGTGAGGTTCCCCAGGGCTCAGTACTGGGACAGCTGCTGTTTTTCAGTCTATGGGAGGTACACAGTGATGTTCCCCAGGGTTCAGTACTGGGTCAGCTGCTGTTTTTCAGTCTATGGGAGGTATACTGTGATGTTCCCCAGGGTTCAGTACTGGGACAGCTGCTGTTTTTCAGATTATGGGAGGTATACAGTGATGTTCCCCAGGGTTCAGTACTGGGACAGCTGCTGTTTTTCAGTCTATGGTAGGTATACAGTGATGTTCCCCAGGGTTCAGTACTGGGACACCTGTTGTTTTTCAGTCTATGGGAGGTAAACAGTGATGTTCCCCAGGGTTCAGTACTGGGACAGCTGCTGTTTTTCAGTCTATGGGAGGTGTACAGTGAGGTTCCCCAGGGCTCAGTACTGGGTCAGCTGCTGTTTTTCAGTCTATGGGAGGTATACAGTGATGTTCCCCAGGGTTCAGTACTGGGACAGCTGCTGTTTTTCATATTATGGGCGGTATACAGTGATGTTCCCCAGGGTTCAGTACTGGGACAGCTGCTGTTTTTCAGTCTATGGGAGGTATACAGTGATGTTCCCCAGGGTTCAGTACTGGGACACCTGTTGTTTTTCAGTCTATGGAGGTAGACAGTGATGTTCCCCAGGGTTCAGTTCTGGGACAGCTGCTGCTTTTCAGTCTATGGGAGGTATACAACGATGTTCCCCAGGGTTCAGTACTGGGACAGCTGCTGTTTTTCAGACTATCGGAGGTATACAGTGATGTTCCCCAGGGTTCAGTCCTGGGACAGCTGCTGTTTTTCAGGCTATGGGATGTATATAGTGATGTTCCCAAGGGTTCAGTACTGGGACAGCTGCTGTTTTTCAGTCTATGGGAGGTATACAGTGATGTTCCCCTGGGTTCCGTACTGGGACAGCTGCTGTTATTCAGACTATGGGAGGTATACATTAATGTTCCCCAGGGTTCAGTACTGGGACAGCTGCTGTTTCTCAGTCTATGGGATGTATACAGTGATGTTCCCCTGGGTTCAGTAATGGGACAGCTGCTGTTTTTCAGATTATGGGAGGTATACAGTGATGTTCCCAGGGTACAGTACTGGGACAGCTGCTGTTTTTCAGTCTCTGGGAGGTATGCAGTGATGTTCGCCAGGGTTCAGTACTGGGACAGCTGCTGTTTTTCAGACAATGGGAAGTATACAGTGATGTTCCCCAGGTTTCAGTTCCGGGACAGCTGCTGTTTTTCAGTCTATGGGATGTATACAGTGATGTTCCCCAGGGTTCAGTACTGGGACAGCTGCTGTTTTTCAGTCTATGCGAGGTATACAGTGATGTTCCCCAGGGTTCAGTACTGGGAGAGCTGCTGTTTTTCAGTCTATGGGAGGTATACAGTAAGGTTCCCCAGGGCTCAGTACTGGGACAGCTGCTGTTTTTCAGTCTATGGGAGGTATACAGTGATGTTCCCCAGGGTTCAGTATTGGGACAGCTGCTGTTTTTCAACTATGGGAGGTATACAGTGATGTTCCCCACTGTTCAGTACTGGGACAGCTGCTGTTTTTCAGTTTTTGGGAGGTATACAGTGATGTTCCCCAAGGTTTAGTACTGGGACAGCTGCTGTTTTTCAGACTATGGGAGGTATACAGTGATATTGCCCAGGGTTCAGTACTGGGACAGCTGCTATTTTTCAATCTATGGGATGTATACAGTGATGTTCCCCATGGTTCAGTACTGGGACAGCTGCTGTTTTTCAGTCTATGGGATGTTTCCAGTGATGTTCCCCAGGGTTCAGGACTTGGACAGCTGCTGTTTTTCAGACTATGGGAGGTGTACAGGGATGTTCCTCAGGGTTCAGTTCTGGGACAGCTGCTGTTTTTCAGTCTATGGTATGTATACAGTGATGTTCCCCAGGGCTCAATACTGGGACAGCTGCTGTTTTTCAGTCTATGGGAGGTATACAGTGATGTTCCCCAGGGTTCAGTACTGGGACAGTTGCTATTTTTCAGACTATGGGAGGTATACAGTGATGTTCCTCAGGGTTCAGTACTGGGACAGCTGCTGTTTTTCAGTCTATGGGATGTATACAGTGATGTTCCCCAGGGTTCAGTAAAGGGACAGTTGCTGGTTTTCAGTCTGCGGGAGGTATACAATGATGTTCCCCAGGGTTCAGGACTGGGACAGCTGCTGTTTTTCAGACTATGGGAGGTATACAGTGATGTTCCTCAGGGTTCAGTACTGGGACAGCTGCTGTTTTTCAGACTATGGGAGGTATACATTGATGTTCCCCAGGGTTCAGTAAAGGGACAGCTGCTGGTTTTCAGACTATGGGAGGTACACAGTGATGTTCCCCAGGGTTCAGTACAGGGACAGCTGCTGTTTTTCAGACTATGGGAGGTATACAGTGATGTTCCCCAGGGTTCAGTACTGGGACAGCTGCTGTTTTTCAGACTATGGGAGGTATACAGTGATGTTCCCCAGGGTTCAGTCCTGGGACAGTTGCTGTTTTTCAGTCTGCGGGAGGTATACAATGATGTTCCCCAGGGTTCAGTAAAGGGACAGTTGCTGGTTTTCAGACTATGGGAGGTACACAGTGATGTTCCCCAGGGTTCAGTACTGGGACAGCTGCTGTTTTTCAGACTATGGGAGGTATACATTGATGTTCCCCAGGGTTCAGTACTGGGACAGCTGCTGTTTCTCAGTCTATGGGATGTATACAGTGATGTTCCCCTGGGTTCAGTACTGGGACAGCTGCTGTTTTTCAGATTATGGGAGGGAAACAGTGATGTTCCCAGGGTTCAGTACTGGGACAGCTGCTGTTTTTCAGTCTCTGGGAGGTATGCAGTGATGTTCGCCAGGGTTCAGTACTGGGACAGCTGCTGTTTTTCAGACAATGGGAGGTATACAGTGATGTTCCCCAGGTTTCAGTTCTGGGACAGCTGCTGTTTTTCAGTCTATGGGATGTATACAGTGATGTTCCCCAGGGTTCAGTACTGGGACAGCTGCTGTTTTTCAGTCTATGCGAGGTATACAGTGATGTTCCCCAGGGTTCAGTACTGGGAAAGCTGCTGTTTTTCAGTCTATGGGAGGTATACAGTGATGTTCCCCAGGGTTCAGTACTGGGACTGCTGCTGCTTTTCTGTCTATGGGAGGTATACAGTGATGTTCCCTAGGGTACAGTACTGGGACAGCTGCTGTTTTTTAGACTATGGGAGGTATACAGTGATGTTCCCCAGGGTTCAGTACTGGGATAGCTGCTGTTATTCAGTCTTTGGATGGTATACAGTGATGTTCCCCAGGGTTCAGTACTGGGACAGTTGCTGTTTTTCAGTCTCTGGGAGGTATACAGTGATGTTCCCCAGGGTTCAGTACTGGGACAGCTGCTGTTTTTCAGTCTATGGGATGTATACAGTGATGTTCCCCAGGGTTCAGTAATTTGACAGCTGCTCTTGTTCAGTCTATGGGATGTATACAGTGATGTTCCCCAGGGTTCAGTACTGGGACAGCTGCTGTCTTTCAGGCATGGGATGTATATAGTGATGTTCCCAAGGATTCAGTACTGGGACAGCTGCTGTTTTTCAGACTGTGGGAGGTATACAGTAATGTTCCGCAGGGTTCAGTACTGGGACAGCTGCTGTTTCTCAGTCCATGGGATGTATACAGTGATGTTCCCCAGGGTTCAGTACTGGGACAGCTGCTGTTTTTCAGTCTATAGGATGTAGACAGTGATGTTCCCCAGGGTTCAGTACTGGGACAGCTGCTGTTTTTCAGACTATGGGAGGTATACAGTGATGTTCCCCAGGGTTCAGTACTGGGACAGCTGCTGTTTTTCAGTCTATGGGAGGTATAAAGTGATGTTCCCCATGGTTCAGTACTGGGACAGCTGCTGTTTTTCAGACTATGGGATGTATACATTGATGTTCCCCAGGGTTCAGTAAAGGGACAGCTGCTGGTTTTCAGATTATGGGAGGTAGACAGTGATGTTCCCCAGGGTTCAGTACTGGGACAGCTGCTGTTTTTCAGACTATGGGAGGTATACAGTGATGTTCCCCAGGGTTCAGTACTGGGACAGCTGCTGTTTTTCAGTCTATTAGAGGTAAAAAGTGAAGTTCCCCAGCGTTCAGTACTGGGACAGCTGCTGTTTTTCAGACTATGGGAGGTATACAGTGATGTTCCCCAGGTTTAATTTCTGGGACAGCTGCTGTTTTTCAGTCTATGGGATGTATACAGTGATGTTCCCCAGGGATCAGTACTGGGACAGCTGCTGTTTTTCAGTCTATGCGAGGTTTCCAGTGATGTTCCCCAGGGTTCAGTACTGGGACAGCTGATGTTTTTCAGTCTATGGGAGGTATACAGTTAGGTTCCCCAGGGCTCAGTACTGGGACAGCTGCTGTTTTTCAGTCTATGGGAGGTATACAGTGATGTTCCCCAGGGTTCAGTACTGGGTCAGCTGCTGTTTTTCAGTCTATGGGAGGTATACTGTGATGTTCCCCAGGGTTCAGTACTGGGACAGCTGCTGTTTTTCAGATTATGGGAGGTATACAGTGATGTTCCCCAGGGTTCAGTACTGGGACAGCTGCTGTTTTTCAGTCTATGGTAGGTATACAGTGATGTTCCCCAGGGTTCAGTACTGGGACACCTGTTGTTTTTCAGTCTATGGGAGGTAAACAGTGATGTTCCCCAGGGTTCAGTACTGGGACAGCTGCTGTTTTTCAGTCTATGGGAGGTGTACAGTGAGGTTCCCCAGGGCTCAGTACTGGGTCAGCTGCTGTTTTTCAGTCTATGGGAGGTATACAGTGATGTTCCCCAGGGTTCAGTACTGGGACAGCTGCTGTTTTTCATATTATGGGCGGTATACAGTGATGTTCCCCAGGGATCAGTACTGGGACAGCTGCTGTTTTTCAGTCTATGGGATGTATACAGTGATGTTCCCCAGGGTTCAGTACTGGGACACCTGTTGTTTTTCAGTCTATGGAGGTAGACAGTGATGTTCCCCAGGGTTCAGTTCTGGGACAGCTGCTGCTTTTCAGTCTATGGGAGGTATACAACGATGTTCCCCAGGGTTCAGTACTGGGACAGCTGCTGTTTTTCAGACTATCGGAGGTATACAGTGATGTTCCCCAGGGTTCAGTCCTGGGACAGCTGCTGTTTTTCAGGCTATGAGATGTATATAGTGATGTTCCCAAGGGTTCAGTACTGGGACAGCTGCTGTTTTTCAGTCTATGGGAGGTATACAGTGATGTTCCCCTGGGTTCCGTACTGGGACAGCTGCTGTTTTTCAGACTATGGGAGGTATACATTAATGTTCCCCAGGGTTCAGTACTGGGACAGCTGCTGTTTCTCAGTCTATGGGATGTATACAGTGATGTTCCCCTGGGTTCAGTACTGGGACAGCTGCTGTTTTTCAGATTATGGGAGGTATACAGTGATGTTCCCAGGGTACAGTACTGGGACAGCTGCTGTTTTTCAGTCTCTGGGAGGTATGCAGTGATGTTCGCCAGGGTTCAGTACTGGGACAGCTGCTGTTTTTCAGACAATGGGAAGTATACAGTGATGTTCCCCAGGTTTCAGTTCCGGGACAGCTGCTGTTTTTCAGTCTATGGGATGTATACAGTGATGTTCCCCAGGGTTCAGTACTGGGACAGCTGCTGTTTTTCAGTCTATGCGAGGTATACAGTGATGTTCCCCAGGGTTCAGTACTGGGAGAGCTGCTGTTTTTCAGTCTATGGGAGGTATACAGTAAGGTTCCCCAGGGCTCAGTACTGGGACAGCTGCTGTTTTTCAGTCTATGGGAGGTATACAGTGATGTTCCCCAGGGTTCAGTATTGGGACAGCTGCTGTTTTTCAACTATGGGAGGTATACAGTGATGTTCCCCACTGTTCAGTACTGGGACAGCTGCTGTTTTTCAGTTTTTGGGAGGTATACAGTGATGTTCCCCAAGGTTCAGTACTGGGACAGCTGCTGTTTTTCAGACTATGGGAGGTATACAGTGATATTGCCCAGGGTTCAGTACTGGGACAGCTGCTATTTTTCAATCTATGGGATGTATACAGTGATGTTCCCCATGGTTCAGTACTGGGACAGCTGCTGTTTTTCAGTCTATGGGAGGTATACAGTGATGTTCCCCAGGGTTCAGTACTGGGACAGCTGCTGTTTTTCATACTATGTGAGGTATACAGTCATGTTCCCCGGGGTTCAGTCCTGGGACAGCTGATGATTTTCAGTCTATGGGATGTATACAGTGATGTTCCCCAGGGTTCAGGACTTGGACAGCTGCTGTTTTTCAGACTATGGGAGGTGTACAGGGATGTTCCTCAGGGTTCAGTTCTGGGACAGCTGCTGTTTTTCAGTCTATGGTATGTATACAGTGATGTTCCCCAGGGCTCAATACTGGGACAGCTGCTGTTTTTCAGTCTATGGGAGGTATACAGTGATGTTCCCCAGGGTTCAGTACTGGGACAGTTGCTATTTTTCAGACTATGGGAGGTATACAGTGATGTTCCTCAGGGTTCAGTACTGGGACAGCTGCTGTTTTTCAGTCTATGGGATGTATACAGTGATGTTCCCCAGGGTTCAGTAAAGGGACAGTTGCTGGTTTTCAGTCTGCGGGAGGTATACAATGATGTTCCCCAGGGTTCAGGACTGGGACAGCTGCTGTTTTTCAGACTATGGGAGGTATACAGTGATGTTCCTCAGGGTTCAGTACTGGGACAGCTGCTGTTTTTCAGACTATGGGAGGTATACATTGATGTTCCCCAGGGTTCAGTAAAGGGACAGCTGCTGGTTTTCAGACTATGGGAGGTACACAGTGATGTTCCCCAGGGTTCAGTACAGGGACAGCTGCTGTTTTTCAGACTATGGGAGGTATACAGTGATGTTCCCCAGGGTTCAGTACTGGGACAGCTGCTGTTTTTCAGACTATGGGAGGTATACAGTGATGTTCCCCAGGGTTCAGTACTGGGACAGTTGCTGTTTTTCAGTCTGCGGGAGGTATACAATGATGTTCCCCAGGGTTCAGTAAAGGGACAGTTGCTGGTTTTCAGACTATGGGAGGTACACAGTGATGTTCCCCAGGGTTCAGTACTGGGACAGCTGCTGTTTTTCAGACTATGGGAGGTATACATTGATGTTCCCCAGGGTTCAGTACTGGGACAGCTGCTGTTTCTCAGTCTATGGGATGTATACAGTGATGTTCCCCTGGGTTCAGTACTGGGACAGCTGCTGTTTTTCAGATTATGGGAGGGAAACAGTGATGTTCCCAGGGTTCAGTACTGGGACAGCTGCTGTTTTTCAGTCTCTGGGAGGTATGCAGTGATGTTCGCCAGGGTTCAGTACTGGGACAGCTGCTGTTTTTCAGACAATGGGAGGTATACAGTGATGTTCCCCAGGTTTCAGTTCTGGGACAGCTGCTGTTTTTCAGTCTATGGGATGTATACAGTGATGTTCCCCAGGGTTCAGTACTGGGACAGCTGCTGTTTTTCAGTCTATGCGAGGTATACAGTGATGTTCCCCAGGGTTCAGTACTGGGAAAGCTGCTGTTTTTCAGTCTATGGGAGGTATACAGTAAGGTTCCCCAGGGCTCAGTACTGGGACAGCTGCTGTTTTTCAGTCTATGGGAGGTATACAGTGATGTTCCCCAGGGTTCAGTACTGGGACAGCTGCTGTTTTTCAACTATGGGAGGTATACCGTGATGTTCCCCAGGGTTCAGTACTGGGACAGCTGCTGTTTTTCATACTATGTGAGGTATACAGTGATGTTCCCCGGGGTTCAGTCCTGGGACAGCTGATGATTTTCAGTCTGTGGGATGTATACAGTGATGTTCCCCAGGGTTCAGGACTGGGACAGCTGCTGTTTTTCAGACTATGGGAGGTGTACAGGGATGTTCCTCAGGGTTCAGTTCTGGGACAGCTGCTGTTTTTCAGTCTATGGGATGTATACAGTGATGTTCCCCAGGGCTCAGTACTGGGACAGCTGCTGTTTTTCAGTCTATGGGAGGTATACAGTGATGTTCCCCAGGGTTCAGTACTGGGACAGTTGCTATTTTTCAGACTAAGGGAGGTATACAGTGATGTTCCTCAGGGTTCAGTACTGGGACAGCTGCTGTTTTTCAGTCTATGGGATGTATATAGTGATGTTCCCCAGGGTTCAGTACTGGGACAGCTGCTGTTTTTCAGACTATGGGAGGT
This sequence comes from Pristiophorus japonicus, assembly GCF_044704955.1. Taxonomy (NCBI): domain Eukaryota; kingdom Metazoa; phylum Chordata; class Chondrichthyes; family Pristiophoridae; genus Pristiophorus; species Pristiophorus japonicus. The sequence continues at coordinate 962,245 of NW_027254729.1, read as the reverse complement.
ATACAGTGATGTTCCCCAGGGTTCAGTACTGGGACAGTTGCTGTTTTTCAGTCTGCGGGAGGTATACAATGATGTTCCCCAGGGTTCAGTAAAGGGACAGCTGCTGGTTTTCAGACTATGGGAGGTACACAGTGATGTTCCCCAGGGTTCAGTACTGGGACAGCTGCTGTCTTTCAGACTATGGGAGGTATACAGTGATGTTCCCCAGGGTTCAGTACTGGGACAGCTGCTGTTTTTCAGTCTATGGGAAGTAAACAGCGATGTTCCCCAGGGTTCAATACTGGGGCAGTTGCTGTTTTTCAGTCTGTGGGAGGTATACAGTGATGTTCCCCAGGGTTCAGTACTGGGACAGCTGCTGTTTTTCAGTCTATTAGAGGTAAAAAGTGAAGTTCCCCAGCGTTCAGTACTGGGACAGCTGCTGTGTTTCAGACTATGGGAGGTATACAGTGATGTTCCCCAGGTTTAATTTCTGGGACAGCTGCTGTTTTTCAGTCTATGGGATGTATACAGTGATGTTCCCCAGGGTTCAGTACTGGGACAGCTGCTGTTTTTCAGTCTATGCGAGGTATACAGTGATGTTCCCCAGGGTTCAGTACTGGGACAGCTGCTGTTTTTCAGTCTATGGGAGGTATACAGAGAGGTTCCCCAGGGCTCAGTACTGGGACAGCTGCTGTTTTTCAGTCTATGGGAGGTATACAGTGATGTTCCCCAGGGTTCAGTACTGGGTCAGCTGCTGTTTTTCAGTCCATGGGAGGTATACAGTGATGTTCCCCAGGGTTCAGTACTGGGACAGCTGCTGTTTTTCAGATTATGGGAGGTATACAGTGATGTTCCCCAGGGTTCAGTACTGGGACAGCTGCTGTTTTTCAGTCTAGGGAGGTCTACAGTGATGTTCCCCAGGGTTCAGTACTGGGACACCTGTTGTATTTCAGTCTATGGGAGGTAAACAGTGATGTTCCCCAGGGTTCAGTACTGGGGCAGTTGCTGTTTTTCAGTCTGTGGGAGGTATACAGTGATGTTCCCCAGGGTTCAGTACTGGGACAGCTGCTGTTTTTCAGTCTATTAGAGGTAAAAAGTGAAGTTCCCCAGCGTTCAGTACTGGGACAGCTGCTGTTTTTCAGTCTATGGGAGGTATACAGTGAGATTCCCCAGGGCTCAGTACTGGGACAGCTGCTGTTTTTCAGTCTATGGGAGGTATACAGTGATGTTCCCCAGGGTTCAGTACTGGGTCAGCTGCTGTTTTTCAGTCTATGGGAGGTATACAGTGATGTTCCCCAGGGTTCAGTACTGGGACAGCTGCTGTTTTTCAGATTATGGTAGGTATACAGTGATGTTCCCCAGGGTTCAGTACTGGGACAGCTGCTGTTTTTCAGTCTATGGGAGGTCTACAGTGATGTTCCCCAGGGTTCAGTACTGGGACACCTGTTGTATTTCAGTCTATGGGAGGTAAACAGTGATGTTCCCCAGGGTTCAGTACTGGGACAGCTGATGTTTTTCAGTCTGTGGGATGTATACAGTGATGTTCCCCAGGGTTCAGTACTGGGACAGCTGCTGTTTTTCAGTCTATGGGAGGTATACAGTGATGTTCCCCAGGGTTCAGTACTGGGACAGCTGCTGTTTTTCAGTCTATGGGAGGTATACAACGATGTTCCCCAGGGTTCAGTACTGGGACAGCTGCTGTTTTTCAGACTATCGGAGGTATACAGTGATGTTCCCCAGGGTTCAGTCCTGGGACAGCTGCTGTTTTTCAGGCTATGTGATGTATATAGTGATGTTCCCCAGGGTTCAGTACTGGGACAGCTGCTGTTTTTCAGTCTTTGGGAGGTATACAGTGATGTTCCCCAGGGTTCAGTACTGGGACAGCTGCTGTTTTTCAGACTATGGGAGGTATACATTAATGTTCCCCAGGGTTCAGTACTGGGACAGCTGCTGTTTCTCAGTCTATGGGATGTATACAGTGATGTTCCCCTGGGTTCAGTACTGGGACAGCTGCTGTTTTTCAGATTATGGGAGGTATACAGTGATGTTCCCAGGGTTCAGTACTGGGACAGCTGCTGTTTTTCAGTCTCTGGGAGGTATAGAAACATAGAAACATAGAAAATAGGTGCAGGAGCAGGCCATTCAGCCCTTCTAGCCTGCACCGCCATTCAATGAGTTCATGGCTGAACATGAAACTTCAGTACCCCCTTCCTGCTTTCTCGCCATAACCCTTGATCCCCCGAGTAGTAAGGACTTCATCTAACTCCCTTTTGAATATATTTAGTGAATTGGCCTCAACTACTTTCTGTGGTAGAGAATTCCACAGGTTCACCACTCTCTGGGTGAAGAAGTTTCTCCTCATCTCGGTCCTAAATGGCTTACCACTTATCCTCAGACTGTGACCCCTGGTTCTGGACTTCCCCAACATTGGGAACATTCTTTCTGCATCTAACCTGTCTAAACCCGTCAGAATTTTAAACGTTTCTATGAGGTCCCCTCTCATTCTTCTGAACTCCAGTGAATACAAGCCCAATTGATCCAATCTTTCTTGATAGGTCAGTCCCGCCATCCCGGGAATCAGTCTGGTGAACCTTCGCTGCACTCCCTCAATAGCAAGAATGTCCTTCCTCAAGTTAGGAGACCAAAACTGTACACAATACTCCAGGTGTGGCCTCACCAAGGCCCTGTAGCAACACCTCCCTGCCCCTGTATTCAAATCCCCTCGCTATGAAGGCCAACATGCCATTTGCTTTCTTAACCGCCTGCTGTACCTGCATGCCAACCTTCAATGACTGATGTACCATGACACCCAGGTCTCGTTGCACCTTCCCTTTTCCTAATCTGTCACCATTCAGATAATAGTCTGTCTCTCTGTTTTTACCACCAAAGTGGATAACCTCACATTTATCCACATTATACTTCATCTGCCATGCATTTGCCCACTCACCTAACCTATCCAAGTCACTCTGCAGCCTAATAGCATCCTCCTCGCAGCTCACACTGCCACCCAACTTAGTATCATCCGCAAATTTGGAGATACTGCATTTAATCCCCTCGTCTAAATCATTAATGCACAATGTAAACAGCTGGGGCCCCAGCACAGAACCTTGCGGCACTCCACTAGTCACTGCCTGCCATTCTGAAAAGTACCCGTTTACTCCTACTCTTTGCTTCCTGTCTGACAACCAGTTCTCAATCCACGTCAGCACACTACCCCCAATCCCATGTGCTTTAACTTTGCACATTAATCTCTTGTGTGGGACCTTGTCGAAAGCCTTCTGAAAGTCCAAATATACCACATCAACTGGTTCTCCTTTGTCCACTTTACTGGAAACATCCTCAAAAAATTCCAGAAGATTTGTCAAGCATGATTTCCCTTTCACAAATCCATGCTGACTTCGACCTATCATGTCACCATTTTCCAGATGCACTGCTATGACATCCTTAATAATTGATTCCATCATTTTACCCACTACTGAGGTCAGGCTGACCGGTCTATAATTCCCTGTTTTCTCTCTCCCTCCTTTTTTAAAAAGTGGGGTTACATTGGCTACCCTCCACTCCATAGGAACTGATCCAGAGTCAATGGAATGTTGGAAAATGACTGTCAATGCATCCGCTATTTCCAAGGCCACCTCCTTAAGTACTCTAGGATGCAGGCCATCAGGCCCTGGGGATTTATCTGCCTTCAATCCCATCAATTTCCCCAACACAATTTCCCGACTAATAAAGATTTCCCTCAGTTCCTCTTCCTTACTAGACCCTCTGACCCCTTTTATATCCGGAAGGTTGTTTGTATCCTCCTTAGTGAATACCGAACCAAAGTACTTGTTCAATTGATCCGCCATTTCTTTGTTCCCCGTTATGACTTCCCCTGATTCTGACTGCAGGGGACCTACGTTTGTCTTCACCAACCTTTTTCTCTTTACATACCTATAGAAACTTTTGCAATCCGCCTTAATATTCCCTGCAAGCTTCTTCTCGTACTCCATTTTCCCTGTCCTAATCAAACCCTTTGTCCTCCTCTGCTGAGTTCTAAATTTCTCCCAGTCCCCAGGTTCGCTGCTATTTCTGGATAATTTGTATGCCACTTCCTTGGCTTTAATACTATCCCTGATTTCCCTAGATAGCCACGGTTGAGCCACCTTCCCCTTTTTATTTTTACGCCAGACAGGAATGTACAATTGTTGTACTTCATCCATGCGGTCTCTAAATGTCTGCCATTGCCCATCCACAGTCAACCCCCTAAGTATCATTCGCCAATCTATCCTAGCCAATTCACGCCTCATACCTTCAAAGTTACCCTTCTTTAAGTTCTGGACCATGGTCTCTGAAATTACTGTTTCATTCTCCATCCTAATGCAGAATTCCACCATATTATGGTCACTATTCCCCAAGGGGCCTCGCACAATGAGATTGCTAATTAATCCTCTCTCATTACACAACACCCAGTCTAAGATGGCCTCCCCCCTAGTTGGTTCCTCAACATATTGGTCTAGAAAACCATCCCTTATGCACTCCAGGAAATCCTCCTCCACCGTATTGCTTCCAGTTTGGCTAGCCCAATCTATGTGCATATTAAAGTCACCCATTATAACTGCTACACCTTTATTGCATGCACCCCTAATTTCCTGTTTGATGCCCTCCCCAACATCCCTATTACTGTTTGGAGGTCTGTACACAACTCCTACTAACGTTTTTGCCCTTTGGTGTTCTGCAGCTCTACCCATATAGATTCCACATCATCCAAGCTAATGTCTTTCCTAACTATTGCATTAATCTCCTCTTTAACCAGCAATGCTACCCCACCACCTGTTCGCCAGGGTTCAGTACTGGGACAGCTGCTGTTTTTCAGACAATGGGAGGTATACAGTGATGTTCCCCAGGTTTCAGTTCTGGGACAGCTGCTGTTTTTCAGTCTATGGGATGTATACAGTGATGTTCCCCAGGGTTCAGTACTGGGACAGCTGCTGTTTTTCAGTCTATGCGAGGTATACAGTGATGTTCCCCAGGGTTCAGTACTGGGAAAGCTGCTGTTTTTCAGTCTATGGGAGGTATACAGTACGGTTCCCCAGGGCTCAGTACTGGGACAGCTGCTGTTCTTCAGTCTATGGGAGGTATACAGTGATGTTCCCCAGGGTTCAGTACTGGGACAGCTGCTGTTTTTCAACTATGGGAGGTATACAGTGATGTTCCCCAGGGTTTAGTACTGGGACACCTGTTGTTTTTCAGTCTATGGGAGGTATACAGTGATGTTCCCCACTGTTCAGTACTGGGACAGCTGCTGTTTTTCAGTCTGTGGGAGGTATACAGTGATGTTCCCCAAGGTTCAGTACTGGGACAGCTGCTGTTTTTCAGACTATGGGAGGTATACAGTGATATTGCCCAGGGTTCAGTACTGGGACAGCTGCTATTTTTCAATCTATGGGATGTATACAGTGATGTTCCCCATGGTTCAGTACTGGGACAGCTGCTGTTTTTCAGTCTATGGGAGGTATACAGTGATGTTCCCCAGGGTTCAGTACTGGGACAGCTGCTGTTTTTCATACTATGTGAGGTATACAGTGATGTTCCCCGGGGTTCAGTCCTGGGACAGCTGATGATTTTCAGTCTATGGGATGTATACAGTGATGTTCCCCAGGGTTCAGGACTGGGACAGCTGCTGTTTTTCAGACTATGGGAGGTATACAGTGATGTTCCCCAAGGTTCAGTACTGGGATAGCTGCTGTTTTTCAGACTCTGGGAAGTATACAGTGATGTTCCCCAGGGTTCAGTACTGGGACAGCTGCTGTTTTTCATTCTACGGGATGTATACAGTCATGTTCCGCAGGGTTCAGTACAGGGACAGCTGCTGTTTTTCAGTCTATGGGAGGTACACAGTGAAGTTCCCCAGGTTTCAGATCTGGGACAGCTGCTGTTTTTCAGTCTATGGGAGGTATACAGTGATGTTCCCGAGGGTCCAGTACTGGGACAGCTGCTGCTTTTCAGTCTATGGGATGTATACAGTGATGTCCCCCAGGGTTCAGTACTGCGACAGCTGCTATTTTTCAGACTATGGGAGGTATACAGTGATGTTCCTCAGGGTTCAGTACTGGGACAGCTGCTGTTTTTCAGTCTATGGGATGTATACAGTGATGTTCCCCAGGGTTCAGTACTGGGACAGCTGCTGTTTTTCAGACTATGGGAGGTATACAGTGATGTTCCCCAGGGTTCAGTACTGGGACAGCTGCTGTTTTTAAGACTATGGGAGGTAGACAGTGATGTTGCCCAGGGTTCAGTTCTGGGACAGCTGCTGTTTTTCAGTCTATGGGAAGTATACAGTGATGTTCCCTAGGGTTCAGTAATGGGAGAGCTGCTGTTTTTCAGTCATGGGAGGTATACAGTGATGTTCCCCAGGGTACAGTACTGGGACAGCTGCTGTTTTTTAGACTATGGGAGGTATACAGTGATGTTCCCCAGGGTTAAGTACTGGGACAGCTGCTATTTTACAGTCTATGAGAGGTGTACAGTGATGTTCCCCAGGGTTCAGTACTGGGACAGCTGCTGTTTTTCAGTCTATGGGAGGTATACAGTGATATTCCCCAGGGTTCAGTTCTGGGACAGCTGCTGCTTTTCAGTCTATGTGAGGTATACAGTGATGTTCCCCAGGTTTCAGTACTGGGGCAGCTGCTGTTTTTCTGACTATGGGAGGTATACAGGGATGTTCCCCAGGGGTCAGTACTGGGACAGCTGCTGTTTTTCAGTCTATGGGAGGTACACAGTGATGTTCCCCAGGGTTCAGTACTGGGACAGTTGCTGTTTTTCAGTCTGTGGCAGGTATACAGTAATGTTCCCCAGGGTTCAGTACTGGGACAGCTGCTGTTTTTCAGTCTATGGGAGCTATACAGTGATGTTCCACAGGGTTCAGTACTGGGCCAGCTGCTGTTTTTCAGACTATGGGAGGTATACAGTGATGTTCCCCAGGGTTCAGTACTGGGACAGCTGCTGCTTTTCTGTCTATGGGAGGTATACAGTGATGTTCCCCAGGGTTCAGTACTGGGACAGCTGCTGTTTTTTAGACTATGGGAGGTATACAGTGATGTTCCCCAGGGTTCAGTACTGGGACAGCTGCTGTTATTCAGTCTTTGGATGGTATACAGTGATGTTCCCCAGGGTTCAGTACTGGGACAGTTGCTGTTTTTCAGTCTCTGGGAGGTATACAGTGATGTTCCCCAGGGTTCAGTACTGGGACAGCTGCTGTTTTTCAGTCTATGGGATGTATACAGTGATGTTCCCCAGGGTTCAGTAATTTGACAGCTGCTCTTGTTCAGTCTATGGGATGTATACAGTGATGTTCCCCAGGGTTCAGTACTGGGACAGCTGCTGTCTTTCAGGCTATGGGATGTATACAGTGATGTTCCCAAGGATTCAGTACTGGGACAGCTGCTGTTTTTCAGACTGTGGGAGGTATACAGTGATGTTCCCCAGTGTTCAGTACTGGGACAGCTGCTGTTTTTCAGACTATGGGAGGTATACAGTAATGTTCCCCAGTGTTCAGTACTGGGACAGCTGCTGTTTCTCAGTCTATGAGAGGTATACAGTGATGTTCCCCAGGGTTCAGTACTGGGACAGCTGCTGTTTTTCAGTCTATAGGATGTAGACAGTGATGTTCCCCAGGGTTCAGTACTGGGACAGCTGCTGTTTTTCAGACTATGGGAGGTTTACAGTGATGTTCCCCAGGGTTCAGTACTGGGACAGCTGCTGTTTTTCAGTCTATGGGAGGTATAAAGTGATGTTCCCCATGGTTCAGTACTGGGACAGCTGCTGTTTTTCAGACTATGGGAGGTATACATTGATGTTCCCCAGGGTTCAGTAAAGGGACAGCTGCTGGTTTTCAGACTATGGGAGGTACACAGTGATGTTCCCCAGGGTTCAGTACTGGGACAGCTGCTGTTTTTCAGACTATGGGAGGTATACAGTGATGTTCCCCAGGGTTCAGTACTGGGACAGCTGCTGTTTTTCAGTCTATTAGAGGTAAAAAGTGAAGTTCCCCAGGGTTCAATACTGGGGCAGTTGCTGTTTTTCAGTCTGTGGGAGGTATACAGTGATGTTCCCCAGGGTTCAGTACTGGGACAGCTGCTGTTTTTCAGTCTATTAGAGGTAAAAAGTGAAGTTCCCCAGCGTTCAGAACTGGGACAGCTGCTGTTTCTCAGACTATGGGAGGTATACAGTGATGTTCCCCAGGTTTAATTTCTGGGACAGCTGCTGTTTTTCAGTCTATGGGATGTATACAGTGATGTTCCCCAGGGTTCAGTACTGGGACAGCTGCTGTTTTTCCTTCTATGCGAGGTATACAGTGATGTTCCCCAGGGTTCAGTACTGGGACAGCTGCTGTTATTCAGTCTATGGGAGGTATACAGTGAGGTTCCGCAGGGTTCAGTACTGGGACAGCTGCTGTTTTTGAGATTATGGGAGGTATACAGTGATGTTACCCAGGGTTCAGTACTGGGACACCTGTTGTTTTTCAGTCTGTGGGAGGTAAACAGTGATGTTCCCCAGGGTTCAGTACTGGGACAGCTGATGTTTTTCAGTCTATGGGATGTATATAGTGATGTTCCCCAGGGTTCAGTACTGGGACAGCTGCTGTTTTTCAGTCTATGCGAGGTATACAGTTATGTTCCCCAGGGTTCAGTACTGGGACAGCTGCTGTTTTTCAGTCTATGGGAGGTATACAGTGAGGTTCCCCAGGGCTCAGTACTGGGTCAGCTGCTGTTTTTCAGTCTATGGGAGGTATACAGTGATGTTCCCCAGGGTTCAGTACTGGGACAGCTGCTGTTTTTCAGATTATGGGCGGTATACAGTGATGTTCCCCAGGGTTCAGTACCGGGACAGCTGCTGTTTTTCAGTCTATGGGAGGTAAACAGTGATGTTCCCCAGGGTTCAGTACTGGGACAGCTGATGTTTTTCAGTCTATGGGATGTATATAGTGATGTTCCCCAGGGTTCAGTACTGGGACAGCTGCTGTTTTTCAGACTATGGGAGGTATACATTAATGTTCCCCAGGGTTCAGTACTGGGACAGCTGCTGTTTCTCAGTCTATGGGATGTATACAGTGATGTTCCCCTGGGTTCAGTACTGGGACAGCTGCTGTTTTTCAGATTATGGGAGGTATACAGTGATGTTCCCAGGGTTCAGTACTGGGACAGCTGCTGTTTTCCAGTCTCTGGGAGGTGTGCAGTGATGTTCGCCATGGTTCAGTACTGGGACAGCTGCTGTTTTTCAGACAATGGGAGGTATACAGTGATGTTCCCCAGGTTTCAGTTCTGGGACAGCTGCTGTTTTTCAGTCTATGGGATGTATACAGTGATGTTCCCCAGGGTTCAGTACTGGGACAGCTGCTGTTTTTCAGTCTATGAGAGGTATACAGTGATGTTCCCCAGGGTTCAGTACTGGGAAAGCTGCTGTTTTTCAGTCTATGGGAGGTATACAGTAAGGTTCCCCAGGGCTCAGTACTGGGACAGCTGCTGTTTTTCAGTCTATGGGAGGTATACAGTGATGTTCCCCAGGGTTCAGTACTGGGACATCTGCTGTTTTTCAACTATGGGAGGTATACCGTGATGTTCCCCAGGGTTCAGTACTGGGACAGCTGCTGTTTTTCAGTCTATGGGAGGTATACAGTGATGTTCCCCAGGGTCCAGTACTGGGACAGCTGCTGTTTTTCAGTCTATGGGAGGTATACAGTGATGTTCCCCAGGGTTCAGTACTGGGACACCTGTTGTTTTTCAGTCTATGGGAGGTATACAGTGATGTTCCCCACTGTTCAGTACTGGGACAGCTGCTGTTTTTCAGTCTGTGGGAGGTATACAGTGATGTTCCCCAAGGGTCAGTACTGGGACAGCTGCTGTTTTTCAGACTATGGGAGGTATACAGTGATATTGCCCAGGGTTCAGTACTGGGACAGCTGCTATTTTTCAATCTATGGGATGTATACAGTGATGTTCCCCATGGTTCAGTACTGGGACAGCTGCTGTTTTTCAGTCTATGGGAGGTATACAGTGATGTTCCCCAGGGTTCAGTACTGGGACAGCTGCTGTTTTTCAGACTATGGGAGGTACACAGTGAAGTTCCCCAGGGTTCAGTACTGGGACAGCTGCAGTTCTTCAGACTATGGGAGGTATACAGTGATGTTCCCCAGGGTTCAGTACTGGTAAAGCTGCTGTTTTTCAGTCTATGGGTTGTATACAGTGATGTTCCCCAGGGTTCAGTACTGGGACACCTGTTCTTTTTCAGTCTATGGGAGGTATACAGTGATGATCCCCACGGTTCAGTACTGGGACAGCTGCTGTTTTTCAGTCTATGGGAGGGATACAGTGATGTTCCCCAAGGTTCAGTACTGGGAAAGCTGTTGTTTTTCAGACTATGGGAGGTATACAGTGATCTTCCCCAGGGTTCAGTACTGGGACAGCTGCTGTTTTTCAGACAATGGGAGGTATACAGTGATGTTCCCCAGGGTTCAGTACTGGGACAGCTGCTGCTTTTCAGTCTATGGGAGGTATACAGTGATGTTCCCCAGGGCTCAGTACTGGGACAGCTGCTGTTTTTCAGAATATGGGAGGTATACAGTGATGTTCCCCAGGGTTCAGTACTGGGACAGCTGCTGTTTTTCAGTATATGGGAGGTATACAGTGATGTTCCCCAGCGTTCAGTACTCGGACAGCTGCTGTTTTTCAGTCTATCGGAGGAATACAGTGATGTTCCCCAGGGTTCAGTACTGGGACATCTGTTGTTTTTCAGTCTATGGGAGGTATTCAGTGATGTTCCCCAAGGTTCAGTAGTGGGACAGCTGCTATTTTTCAGACTATGGGAGGTATACAGTGATGTTCCCCAGGGGTCAGTCCTGGGACAGCTGCTGTTGGGATGTCTTAGTGCCTTCTACCGTGAAGAAATATTTGTTTAACGTCTCTGCCATTTCCCTGTTCTCCGTTATTTATTCCCCAGTCTCATCCTCCAGAGGACCAACATTAGCCACACTTTTCCTTTGTATATACATTCGAAACTCTTGCGATCTGTTTTTATATTTCGTGCTAGTTTACTTTCATAATCTATCTTCCCTCTCTCAATCATTTTTCGGGCTGTTCTCGTTTTCCCCCCAGAATACCCTGCAGCCGCTCGGTGACATCATTGAACCTGGCACCAAGGAGCCAACATGCCATCCTAGAGTCATGTCTGTGGCCACAGAAACGCCTGCCTGCTCCCCTTACGATTGATTCCCCTACCAATATTGCTGATCCATTCTTCTTCCACCACCCCCAGCTCTGCAGCTGAGCCACCCATGGTGCCGTGGACTTCTCTCTTGTTCCACTCCCCAGAGGCACCATCGCTCCCACCGGTACTCAGAACAAAATACTTGATGGGGAGCGACTCGGGGGACACCTGCACTACCTGCCAGTACCCCTCTTTTGTCTGCTGGTCATCCACTTCCTCTCTGCCTGCAAACTCTTATACTGTGGGATGTCCACCTCCTGAAACCTGCTCTCCACGTAGCTCTCAGTCTCGGGAATGCACTCTAGTGTCTCCAGCCGCTGCTCAAGCTCCGAAACGCGGAGCTCGAGTTGCTGCAGCTGGACACAGCACCTGCACATGCGGTTGTCCAGGCTGCGCGAAGTGTCCAGGACTTCCCACATGTCACAGAACTTGTAGTCCAGGGACTCAGCTGCCCTGCCATGCCTATAGTTAATAGTCTCGGCTGTATCGAGCAGAAATAAACTCTAAAACTCAGCAAACCACACCCAGCAGGTACTCAGCAATCAGCTGATCAATTAATGAGGGGTTTTAGATCAGCAAAATCACTTATCTAGGTTTACTTTATTAATTACTGCGCTTATTCCAATGCCCAAGGCGTTCAAGAAATACTCACCAATCAAGCAAGCGATCACTTACCAGCTTTGCTGTGAAGAAAAACTTGATCGTGTCCCACCTTCGTTCCTCTCTCACTGATTCCGGCCCTGAACTCCCAGCAGCAGCTGGTTCATTTTATCCCCATCGCTCATGTCCCTCCCTGATCTCAGGCCTGGGGTCACTGCTCCTTTTATCCCCATCGCTCAGGTCCCTCTCTGATCTCAGGCCTGGGGTCACTGCTCCTTTTATGCCGCCGCTCAGGTCCCTCTCTGATCTCAGGCCTGGGGTCCCTGCTCCTTTTATCCCCATCTCTCAGGTCCCTCTCTGATCTCAGGCCTGGGGTCCCTGCTCCTTTGATCCACATCGCTCATGTCCCTCCCTGATCTCAGGCCTGGGGTCACTGCTCCTTTTATCCCCATCGCTCAGGTCCCTCCCTGATCTCAGGCCATGGGTCACTGCTCCTTTTATCCCCATCGCTCAGGTCCCTCTCTGATCTCAGGCCTGGGGTCACTGCTCCTTTTATGCCGCCGCTCAGGTCCCTCTCTGATCTCAGGCCTGGGGTCCCTGCTCCTTTTATCCCCATCTCTCAGGTCCCTCTCTGATCTCAGGCCTGGGGTCCCTGCTCCTTTGATCCACATCGCTCAGGTCCCTCTCTGATCTCAGGCCTGCGGTCACTGCTTCTTTTATCCCCATCGCTCAGGTCCCTCTCTGATCTCAGGCCTGGGGTCCCGCTCCTTTTATCCCCATCGCTCAGGTCCCTCTCTGATCTCAGGCCTCGGGTCACTGCTGCTTTTATCCCCATTGCTCAGGTTACTCTCTGATCTCAGGCCTGAGGTAAATGCTTCTTTTATCCCCATCGCTCAGGTCCCTCTCTGATCTCAGGCCTGGGGTCACTGCTCCTTTTATCCCCATCGCTCAGGTCCCGCTCTGATCTCAGGCCTGGGTCACTGCTCATTTTATCCCCATCTCTCAGGTCCCTCTCTGATCTCAGGCCTCGGGTCACTGCTACTTTTATCCCCATCGCTCAAGTCCCGCTCTGATCTCAGGCCTGGGTCACTGCTCATTTTATCCCCATCTCTCAGGTCCCTCTCTGACCTCAGGCCTAGGGTCACTGCTCCTTTTATCCCCATCGCTCAGGTCCCTCTCTGATCTCAGGCCTGGGGTCCCCGCTCCTTTTATCCCCATCGCTCAGGTCCCTCTCTGATCTCAGGCCTGGGGTCCCCGCTCCTTTTATCCCCATCGCTCAGGTCCCTCTCTGATCTCAGGCCTCGGCTCACTGCTCCTTTTATCCCCATTGCTCAGGTTACTCTCTGATCTCAGGCCTGAGGTAAATGCTTCTTTTATCCCCATCGCTCAGGTCCCTCTCTGATCTCAGGCCTGGGGTCACTGCTCCTTTTATCCCCATTGCTCAGGTCCCTCTCTGATCTCAGGCCTCGGGTCACTGCTCCTTTTATCCCCATCGCTCAGGTCCCTCTCTGATCTCAGGCCTGGGGTCACTGCTCCTTTTATCCCAATCGCTCAGGTCCCTCTCTGACCTCAGGCCTGGGTTCACTGCTCCTTTTATCCCCATCGCTCAGGTCCCTCTCTGATCTCAGGCCTGGGGTCACTGGTCCATTTATCCCCATCGCTGAGGTCCCTCTCTGATCTCAGGCCTGTGGTCACTGCTCCTTTTATCCCCATCGCTCAGGTCCCTCTCTGATCTCAGGCCTGGGGTTACTGCTCCTTTTTTTCCCGCTGCTCACACACACTGACCCACACTCATCTGTAACTGGCGAGAAGCTGGGAGCTGTGGATGAGCAGAGAGATTTCGGGGCCCAAGTAGTTAAATCAGTGAAAGCTCGGGGACAGGTACAAAAATAACTAAGGGCTAATGGATTGTTGGTACTCCAGCTGGACAGAGCTCTGGAAATACCCCATCTGGAGAACTACATTCAGTTCTGGGCACCACACCTCAGGGAGCGTATATTGACCTTGGAGGGAGCACAGCACTTATTCACCAGACTGTTACTTTTGCTCCAAGCGTTAATTATGAGGAGAAATTACATAAACTGGGCTTGAATTCCCAGAATACAGAAGGTTAATGGATGAGTCCATTGGTTCAGGTTTTTAGGATGTGGAAAGGAATTGTTAAGGTAGATAGAGAGAAACTTTTTCAGTTGGTGGAGGATTCCAGGAGAACCTGAAAATCAAAGCCAGGCCATTCAGGAGAGAAGTTAGGAAACACTTCTTCACATAAAGGGTGGTAGAAGTGTGGGATTCTCTCACACAAAAAGCAGCAGGTGCTAGCACTAAAATAATTTTAAATCCCAGATCAAGAGATGTTTGCCAGGCAAGGGTGTAAAAGGATACAGAGCCACGGCAGATCAACGATGATCTCACTGAATGGGGGAACAGGCTCGAGGGGCTGAATGGCCTGCTCCTATTCCTACCTCTACTTTATACAGTGTCAGCATCGAGCACTCCCAGGGCCGGTACAATACAGAGCTCGCTCTACATTACCCTGTCATTTCCAATGTTACTCTGTCCCCCTCCCTGCTCTATACCATTTCTGTTCCTGAGGTTTGTGACTCTTATTATCCTGTTTGTTTCTCTCTCTCTTCCTTTCTTATTCAGGCTTTCTTTTTCTTACTTTCCCTTCTCTCGTGCTATCTTTGTCTCTTCCTCTGCCTTTCACAACTCTGTCTCTGTTTCTTCTCTCACTGCCCTTGTGCCTCTCTCTCCCTGGCTCTCAGTTCTTCATTTTCTCTGTGTGTGTCAGGATTCCTGGTGTAACAGCACTGTCCAAACACAAACACTAACACTGAGGGCAAGGGAAGGGGTAGGGTTACACTGGGTCTGAATGTATTACATTCACACACTGAGAGGGAAGGGGAGGGTTACACTGGGTCTGGATGTATTACATTCACACACTGAGGGAAGGGGGAGGGTTACACTGGGTCTGGATGTGTTACATTCACAAACTGAGGGAAGGGGTGGGTTACACTGGGTCTGGATGTGTTACATTCACACAACGAGGGAAGGGGAGGGTTACACTGGGTCTGGATGTATTACATTCACAAACTGAGGGAAGGGGAGGGTTATACTGGGTCTGGATGTATTACCTTCACACACTGAGGGTAGGGGAGGGTTATGCTGGGTGTGGGTGTATTACATTCACACACCGAGGGAAGGGAAGGGGAACAGACGTATATTATATATACTCACGAATCGACTACAATTTCAAAGTCGAAGAATGATACCAATTTCTGGATACAGTGAATACTGAGGAGGCCTGTGACAATACACGATGTTAATGAACTTGTATGTTGGGTATGGAAATGGGAAATTAATTACAATATAGACAGGTGTGAGGTGATGCATCTTGGTAGGGGGAATAAAGAGGTTGGTAAATTAGTGTTTAAATGAGGGAGGGCAGCAAAGGGAGCAAGTGGGGCAGATACACACATAATCAAAAGCAGGTTAAAAGGCCATGAAAATGCAAACCGAGCACTGGGGTTCGTTTCTAGAGTAAGAGAGTTGCAAAGTAGAGAAGTTATGTTCAATCTATATAGACCATTGGATCGACCAAACTTGCAGTGCTGTGTACAGTCCTGCTCTCCATACTACACAAAGCATATCGAGACACTGGGGAAGGTGCAACACAGCTTGAGAACGATGATACCAGAACTGAGAGGTTTAAATATCCAGAATGACTGAACAGGCTGGGGCTCATTCTCTAGAGAAGACAAGGCTGAAGGATGATCTAGTAGAGATGTTTAAAATTATGAATGAGTTTAATAGGGTAATTGAAGATAAGATGTTACCATGTGAGGGAATCCAAAACTAGACCATAAATATAAACTACTGACTAATAAATCCAATCAGAAAGCTCTTTATCAGAGAGTGGTTACAAAGTACAGCTTGCTAATACGTGGGGAAATTAAGGTGAGCAGCATAGATGCCTTTCTGGGGAAGCCAGATCAGAACATAAGGGAGAAAGGAATCGAAGGATATGATAGGCTGAATGAAGTAAGTTGGGAGGTGGTGGTGTGGGGTATTATCACCGACATGGACCTGTGGGGCTGAATGGTCTGTTTCTGTGCTGTAAATAATATATAATTCTCTGGTGAATTGTGAAAAGACACGATACAGCACTGGAAACAAACTTCAGCAAGATCCTGGGTGTCACACAGGGTCAAATTCTGACCTTACACCCCTACTGATTTGAACAACTTGCACAAAATGAATGTGGGGAGATCAAAGACAGTCCTTTGTGAGAGGTCAGATGTGTGCCTGTGGTGTGTAACAAGCTCTAAGTCTTGAACCTTTCAGTTGAGCTCCAGCCTCAACAGCTTTTTGGGGAGAGAGTTCCCGATTCCCACGACTCTTTGTGTGAAGAAATGTTCCTGACATCACACCTGAACGGCCTCGCTTTAACTTTAAGGTTATGCCCCTTGTTCTGGTCTCCCAGCAGATGAAATAGTATCCCTGTATCATCTTAAACACCCCACTGATATCAGCCTTCATTTTCTATATTAAAGTAATAAAATGCTAGTCTGTGCCACCTGTCCCCTGAATTTAACCCTTTTAGACCCTTTATCATTCTGGTGAATCTGTGCTGAACCCCCGCCAAAGCTAATACATCATTCATGAGGTTTCAGGTCCAGAAATCGACGCAGTACTCTCGATGGAATCATCCCTTGCGTGGTTTAGTACACGTGGATACAATTCATCCACTCCTGAGGATTTATCATCTGTACGTTTTACTAGTTTAGAAATTCAGCAACAGAACTGGTCTGGAGTGGGATGGGGGACAGAGTAACATTGGTAATGTCAAGGTAATGTAGAGGGAGATCAATCGTTCACCAGTTCTGGCTACTGCTCCAGCTCGCCCTACGTATCTGTCTGTCCCACTATGCTTCCTCGGTGGGTCTGGATGTTACAGACTGACACACTGAAAGATCCAGTGACTGATTGCCACCAGCCCGAACTCTCCACATTCTCACTGATGAAACCTCTGTTCAGTGGAAGCAGGCTGTGTTTGATTGTTTAGGTTCTGTAACCCTTGGCCCTATATTACTGCTGTCAGAACAATGGTCTATATTTAGAAATAAAACTTATTGCATTGATCAGAGCTTTATATCAGTGTCTTGTTTCTCATTAGGATCAGTGTCCGAGGACATGGTGTTCGGGGGTAGAATGAGGCTGGGCGATTATTTGGAAATCGCAGGAAGTGTGAAGAGGAAACCACTGCAGGGAATCTCTGCAGTGCCTAATAACACATTCAAAAAGGTAATTGTATAAGACAGGTGTACCAGAGTGTCAGCACTGACTGTTCAGGGTCCAAGATATCTCACTTGGACGGGTTTCCTCAGGCAGATTGGAAATAGACCCACAGACCGTTTGATGGGACAGTGTCGAGGGAGATTTACTCTCTCTCTATCGTGTGGTTCCTCTATATCCTTTATTTTTCTCTCTCACAATCTGCCTCATTTTATCTCTCTCTCTGCCTCACTCTCTCTTCTCTCCACCTCTGTTTCTTCCACAATTGCTCTCTCCCCGCCTCATTTTCTATCGGTCTCTCATTCACCTTTTCTCACCTCTCTTTACCTCATTTCTCTCTGCCTCACTGTCTCACTCTACCTTTCTAATCTCTGCTTCGTGGTCCATCTTTCTGCTTCACGCTCAGTCCCTCTTTCCACCTCTTTTGTCTCTCTCTCTTCTCTCTGCCTCAGTCTCTCTCTCGCCATCCCAGCCGCTGTTTCCTTTTTCCTTCCTCTCTAAAACTCTGCTTCATTCTCTCTCTCCAACGCTCTTGGATTCTTGTCTCGCTCCCTGTGTGTCTCACACTCTCCCCTTCGCTGTCAGTCTTTCTTTATCCTACTCTCCCTTCTCTCTTGCTATCTTTGTCTCTCCCTCTGCCTTTCTCCATTCTGTCTCTGTTTCTTCCCTCTCTGCCCCTGTCTCTCACGTTCCCACTTCTCCCGTTTTCTCTCTCTATCTGTCAGGATTCCTGATGTAACAGGAGTGTACGAACCAAAGGCTTTAACAAAGAATCCAGCCCGTGCTCTAAACACATTGCATGAGCTGATCACAGCTTCTGCACCCCCAGTTTTAAAATGTGCTGCCCTGGATGTGCCGGGCCTCATCAGGGGCTTGGAGATCTGCAAGATTTAGCGGTTAATCCAGAGGGAAATATGCTTTAGGTTCTAACGTATGTCCCACATCTAATCCAGGCCCATTTCCCAACTCATTTTATTACATTACATGGTTCAGTCACACATCCGCCCACATATGTACACGTTGCCTCTGATGTACTTCTCCGTTAATCTGCTGGGCCTTGTTTTTCATTATATTTGACAGTCGGTCTCTGTTTTTGAAGCAGTTCGGTCATTTTGTAATCTTATCTGAAATGTTTGAATATTTGGCAAGCAATTCCTGCTGATCTGCTGAACGGATTTCCATATAGGACACAAATGTCTCGCGGGAGCAGGTTCCACGTTAAATTAAAGCTCAAAAGGCTATTCTCCAGACCGCCTAGCAGTGGAGGCAAAGCGGGGGAAAAATGTTGGCACATTTATATAATGATTGAAATACACGATAGAGTTGTTGAACGTTATGAAGAGGTTACATCGGGTAGATGTTGGGATGATTTTACCCTGTGTGGGGAGCCCAAAACTAGTGGTCATAAATATTAGAGACTCACTAATAAATCCAATCAGGAATTCAGGAGAAAGCTCTTCAATCCGAGAGGTTAGAATGTAGAGCTTGCTAGCACATCGAGTACTTAAGGTGAATGGCACAGTGCCTTTAAGGGGAAGCCAGCTGAGTACATGAGGCAGAAAGGAATAGAAATATATGATGATTGGGTGAGGTATACTAAGATGGATGGAGACTCGTGTGGAGAGTAAACTCCAGCATGAACTAGTTAGGCCGAACGGCCTGTTTCTGTGCTATAAATTCACTGTCATTCTATGGTGAATTCTCAAAAGTCACAGTACAGCACTCGAAACAATCTTCAGCAATGTGCTGGGTGTCACGGGTCAAACCTTCGACCTTTAACCCCAACCAATCTGAAGATCTTGTGGAAACTGGATGTGGGGAGTTCAGACACAGTCCTTGGTGTGAGGTCAGATTTGTACCAAACAAGGCCCTAAATCTTGCAAGGCTACGGGGAAAGGCGGGGGAGTGCGACTAGTTGAGATATTCTTGCAGAGAGCTGGCACGGGCTAAATGGCCTCCTTCTGTGCTGTAACCGTTGTAGGATTCTGTGAAATCGGCAGTCTAGCTGTTGCATGCCGATCAAGTGCCTTCAAAAGCCTATTTAAAACCGCTCTGTTTTAAATTCACTCCAGACATAACCCATTCTCTCCTGGTCCATTTCTGTGTGTATGCGCGTG
This sequence comes from Pristiophorus japonicus, assembly GCF_044704955.1. NCBI lineage: Eukaryota > Metazoa > Chordata > Chondrichthyes > Pristiophoridae > Pristiophorus > Pristiophorus japonicus. The sequence goes on along the minus strand of NW_027254729.1, from coordinate 943,010 downwards.
TGTTTCTGTGTAAGTGCGCGTGTGTGTGCGCATGTGTTTCTGTGTGTGTGCGCATGTGTTTCTGTGTGTGTGCGTGTGTGTTTCTGTGTGTGTGCGTGTGTGTTTCTGTGTGTGTGCGCATGAGTGTTTCTGTCGGTCTGTGTATGTTTTTCCCCAGCATTGAAGCACTGACCGCACTTGATCAGCTCCGCTGGGCAGGCCACATTGTCCGCATGCCAGACATGAGACTCCCTAAGCAAGCGCTCTACTCGGAACTCCCTCACGGTAAACAAACCAAAGATGGGCAGAGGAAACGTTACAAGGAGACCCTCGAAGCCTCCCTGATAAAGTGCAACATCCCCACTGACACCTGGGAGTCCCTGACCAAAGACCGCCCTAAATGGAGGAAGTACATACGGGAGGGCACTGAGCACCTCGAGTCTCATTGCCGAGAGCAGGCAGGAACCAAGCACAGGCAGCGGAAAGAGCGTGCGGCAAACCTGTCCCACCCTCCCTTTCCCTCAACGATTGTCTGTCCCACGTCTGTCATGGACGGTGGCTTTCGTATTGGACTGTTAAGTCACGTAAGCATTCATTTTAAGAGTGGAAGCAAGTCTTCTTTGACTTAAAGGGACTGCGTATGATGATTGACGTATGTGTTTCTGTATGTGAGGGTATATATTTCTGTGTGTGCGTGCCTGCATGTGTGGGTATATGTGTCTGTCTGTTTCTGTACCTGTGTTTCTACATGTGTGTGTCTGTGTATCTGCATGTGTGTGTATGTGTGTTTGTATTTATGTGTGTCTATAGACAGACATGCAGAAACCTACTTAACTAAAATATATCAATCTGAGTCTTGGATTTTTCAATTGGGTTCCAGCTGTGGAAATGTATTTTTATCTAAGCTAATACCATACGGTATTTGTGTGCCCTTTGCAATATATATGTATCAAAATGGAGTCCTGGCTCTTCCAGAACTTTCTGCATTTTAGCAGTCAGCTTGCATAAACAGCTAAACCTGGTTTGAGATGGCTGATGGCCATCAGACAGCTAGGAGACATGTCATGCTGAGACAAGTACCCCCCCAATGGTGCTTTCCTATTGTCTACACTACAGAAGTTCCATGTCACCCCACCCTTATCTTCTAGCCATTATCTCTTGCAGAGACCTCATTCATTTGATGCAAACAGATAAACTGACCAGGAAATTGAACTTTCCTGCCACAATACAAGACAGGTGATAGCCCATTACCTATGACTCATGGAGTAATGGCCGGCTGGCCAACTGATAACGCTCACAAAAGGAAATATCTGGATACCATGTCAGGACCAGGATATAGTAATTAACTCTTTATCTGTATTCACTGACTGTGAGACAGAGCAATACACAGGGAGAGGCCATAACTTGGGTTTCACTGTATAAATATCTTGTTAAACTGAACCATTTGGGAGGTGTTCACTTAGACCTTGACTGAGTGTAACCTGCCCCTTGCTAGCAAGTAAATTAAAGAAACTTCTACCGGAGCTGTAAGTGTTGGAGTTATTCTTTTCGGAGGTCGAGATTTCGACAGTTACTTCTTCGAGGTTCCACCGAGATGCATACTCTCTGTCCTGTGAGTAAAACGGATACAGGCATAGTGCCTCTCCAGTGAAAGGCATCAGTGGCCAAACAAGGTGAGCCTTTTGCTCACAAGAGGTTTCTTCACTGTTGAATCGCATATGTAATCTGTTGTCCACAGGGGAGTTACTGCAATCTACAAGACTCGGCATTTAAAAGCTAAAGGTATTTTTTACAACCATTACTTTCTCAGCTCGCCAGCAGAAGAGAACAGGTTCTGGAAAAATCTCGAAACAGCCCGGGGAAGGTTTCAGTATGTAAGGGAACGCTAGTTGATGGAAAAGGGTTCCAGGTTCTTATGTGATAAGATTTTTATTGTTTTTAATTCAGAAGGGGTATTTATGTGATAAGACTAGAAAAAAAAAAGAAAGCGCAATCGATCAAAGAGTTTGGGTACGGAACCATAAGTTTTATCAGTTTTTATTAGGATAAGTTAAGGACTCGGTCTGTAGTGGCGTACAACGCAGACTAAGAATTTGTTTAGATAAGGTGTAAGGTCATGATTTGTGTACTCGCGGGAATATTGTTTGTTGTCCTTGTATTACTGTGGTGTGCAATACCTTTGTGAGAGATTGCCATGAGAGAAACGGGAAGAGTCACTCGGGAAAATTGTGATTCGGGAAAAAAAAAACACAAGGATTGATTAAGAAAAGAAACAGTAACTGATTGATCAACTACGGTTGGTTCGTGCCAACATATCTCACACACCAGACTGAGCCCGAATTAAGAGCCTTTTCAGGCCACGTAACGGGCAGGAGAAGTGGGCGTAGAGAACTCGGTTGGCCGAAAGGATTGTGAGATCAGAAACTGTGGAAAATCTTAATCATCCAGAATGGGTGCCGGAGCAAGTTAAAATACCACAAAAGGGACACCAGCCTATGTCATGCTCCAGAATTGTGGTCAGTCTTCAATTGACCAAAGAAACAAAAAAACGGTAAAGTGGACTAAGGGTGAAACAGGCCATTTCCACCCGATGGTTCATTTAATTTAGAGAGAACAACATGTCTAGAGGAGTGTCTTATATACAGAGATCCAGGAAAAAAATAGTAATAGAAAAGCCCTGGGTTCCAATTCTTCAAGCCATGTAAAATTAACAGAGGAAGTAAATCAAATGTAAAAAAAAAGAGAACCTGATAGTTACTTAGGGATTCAAAAAAACAGCTAGCCAAAAATAAGCTTTATTGAATAGAGAGAGACTTTTGTGAATGTCTTGTCTTTGAATGAGAGTGCTTCTGTGTTTCTGCCTTGTGTCTGGAAACCTGTTTGGAAAGGTTGTGGAGCTGCCTGTTTGTTTTAGCTCCACCCACTTTTTCAAACAAAGTGACGTTTTTTAACCCTTCATAGTGTTGTCCTGTATGTGGGAAGTTTAAGACATTTTAAGTTCGAGGCGCAGGTGTGGATTTATTCGGATGAGAGGTTACGCAGCTAGGAAATGCACAAAGGATAGGTTTGTTGAGACATGGTCCCGGTGGTTAAAAGTTGTAATGACCTTTTTTTTAAAAAAGCCTTTATGGGTCTCTCGAGGTGCAGGCTGGGGGAGTACACTCTCATTGTCCTTGGTGTAAAATCTTGGTAGAAAAGCTTCTAGCTCAGTCAGAGGATTTGTTTCTTTAGATAAAGAGTGGCAGTACAATAGTTGAATTGGGATTTTGAGATATTTCAGGTGATCTCCTTGATCAACATTTTGGGTGTATTGGAAAAGATCTTGGGTTTGGAAGCCTTTTAATAAGATTAGAAAACAAGTACGTTACATCTGTGATCTGTGAATCACTATAACCATAAATGAGAAGTCCGTGTAACACACAGATTCGTCCAGTTCAGAAGCCCACACAAATGGAGGTTTGTCCATGACCGACGAGCTGTGAATCAATCTACTTTATTCTCCTAATGCTTGAAGGATGTGGAATGAAGTATCCCGGAATGCTTTCCAGAGTCTTAAGCAGTCCCTCACTTCAGCACCCGCCTTGGGATTACCAGATTACACTAAGCTATTCAACTTATTTGTGCATCACAAGTCGGGCTTTGCACAAACTGTTTTGACTCAGTTACATGGGGACCGGCAGCGACCGGTAGCATATTTCAGTACCCAACTAGACCCAGTGGCACGCGGACTACCAAGATGTCTTCCTTCGTTGGCAGCAGCTTATTATGCTATGCAACAGGCTCAGACAATAACTCTAAATCATCAGACCATTTTGTATATCCCACACTCTGTCGAGATTTTACTTACTAAATGTGCCACCCAAAACCAAACCTCCGCAAGAACCACTGAATACGAGATCGAACTGTTATCAAATCCGAACTTTATCATCAAAAGATGCACAACCTTAAATCCAGCCACTCTACTCCCCACGGAAGACGACGGCGAACCCCATTCATGTGGAATGGTAACCGAATTAGTGACTAAACCACGTATCAATCTAACAGATGTACCAATGTGTAACCCTGATCTAGTGTACTATGTTGAAGGATCAGCCCTACGAAATGATAGGGGCCAACCTGGAGCGGCTTATGCAATTGTAACTCAGTTTAATGTTGTAGAAACAGCCTCTCTTCCAGATTCCTTTTCAGCCCAACAAGCCGAATTGTTTGCGTTAACTCGAGCCTGTATTCTGGCTGAAGGACACACAGTTAATATCTACACTGACTCCAGGTATGCCTTTGGGGTATCACATGACTATGGACAAATTTGGAAGATTCGCGGGTACCTGACATCTTCAGGAACCCCTATCAAAAATGCAGAACAAGTGGAAAATCTTCTGCGAGCCATTCAGTGCCCCTTGAAACTTGCCATTATCAAATGCCAAGCACACACAGGCCAGTTGAATGAGGTGGCACTTGGGAACGCCAGAGCTGATAATGCAGCGAAGTAAGCAGCTCTGTCTAAAGGGGGGATGCAGGTGTCATTGTTCCCACTAAGAAAAAATAAATGCTCAGACCCGCCACCCACTATTAATGACGTGCTGGCCATTCAGACACAGGCCAGTACGGAGGAGGTGGTGACCTGGACGAAGGATCAATGTTATAAAAATCCAGAAGGAATATGGGTTCACCATGACGGCCGCGTGGTGGCCCCTAGATCCTTACTTCCATGGATTGCCTGATGTGTTCATACATTCACATATGCGGGCAAAGGGGGATTGGCAGATTATATTTTGGCAACTTGGTATGCACCAGGTATTTCGGCAATTGCAAAACAAATCTGTGAAAATTGTGTTACCTGTCAGACAATGAATCCGGGTAAGACGGAAAAAGTAGAGTCTGCCTCCTACCCAAATCCAGTGGGGCCTTTTGTACATTTACAAATGGTTTTTATTGAATTACCTATGTGTATGGGATTCAAGTATGTATTAATTATTGTAGATGTGTTCCCTAAATGGATTGAAGCTTTTCTATGTAAGAAGGCCGATGCCACTACTGTTGCTAAATGTTGTTAAAAGAAATCGTACCGCGTTTCGGAATTCCTGCTCAGCTTTCTAGAGATAACGGGTCACATTTCACGGGAACTGTTATAAGAGAAATGTGTAAAGTTTTGCAGATTAATCAACGTTTTCATTGCAGTTATCATACACAATCAGCTGGACTTGTTGAAAGATATAATGGAATGCTTAAAAATAAGCTGCCAAAACTATGCAATGACACTGGACTGAAATGAACAGAACTCTGCCCTTAGCTTTGATGGTAATGCGATCTACAACCAACAGAACAACAGGCCTGTCACCGCATGAGATAGTTATGGGACGTCCCCAACGACTACCTTTTACAGCACCATTTACTGCAAAACAGATGGACATCCACAAAATGGAGGAAAATATGTTGAATTATTGTATTGCACTAACCAAATGTATTTCCAGCTTTCATTCACAGGTAAAGGAAGCCCGAGTCAAGCCAGCGGAAGGGAAGTGGCATAACCTGGAGCCAGGGGAATTCGTTTACATCAAGATTTTTAAAAGAAAAAGCAGTCTACAGCCAAGATTCGAAGGACAATACCAGGTCTTGCTGGCGACCAATACTGCAATCAAGGTAAAGGAAAGACCAACATGGATCCACGCATCCCATTGCAAACGTGCACCCGACCAGGGGGAAGGGACGAAGGAATCAGAGGAACAGAAATAGGAAGACTGAATAAGGAACTGTATGGACTATGGGGACTGATGGTGCTGGGCTTGACAGGGTTTTACTTCACATTATTGATTACACCAGGGGTACAGACCCGCCACCGAAGGGAATTGCACGTAAATGTATTTATGGCACTGAGTCATAGGTATGCTCAAGAAAGAAACTTGTCGAGTTGTTGGATATGTTCCCATGTACCTGTCCACTCCAGCGGGGGTATTCCCCTGAGATCTGTCCCCTTTAACGAATCAGAAATGGTAGAATGGTTGACAGTGCAAAATAGGACAAAAATAACTAATTGGCCAGAAACGAAGGAGCAAACAGAATGGAGGTCGGCAGGGTATAAACTTACAGCCTTCCAGGGATGGTACCAGCCCAATTATGATAATAACCATCAGCCTCCCTTCCTAAGCATTACTCCCAGAATAGGAAATCCTGAAGGTATGATATGCCTAGTGAGTAATGAGACTACAGGACCAGAAATGGGACGCAGCAAGTGTTCCCAAATGATTAAATGGCAAGCCACAACTAATCCCACTGAGAGAAAGATAGCAACCGTTGGCTGGACAACGGTCCATAACAAAGCCCTAGGTAAAGGGTGGGGAGGTGAGACCACTCGAGTAGGGATAGTGCAAAAGGACCAGGAGCTGGCGCCCTATAATTGCACCTAATTTAATTGTGGCCATAAAGCCGACCCATGGTTACCAGCCGACTGGACAGGGTCCTGTTACTTAGGATATGTGGTACCCCTTATCAGTTCAGTAAGGACTCTAAGGGAGGCCTATGGAAGTCATAGATTTAAACGGGATTTGACGTGGCTAAACGGAATATTCAAGGAAATGGTGCCACCGTATGGAATAGCATCAACCGAATGGCAGTTACGGGAACTGGCTAACTTAGTCGAATCAGTAGCCAACGCAACTTCCCAAGCCTTTGAAGGGATAAATGACGAAATGGTAGCTATTCGAACAGTGGCGCTCCAAAATCGTATGGCCTTAGATTATCTCCTAGCCAAGGAGGGAGGAACATGCGCATTAATAGGTGAATAATGCTGTACATATATCCCAGATAAATCAGAAGATATCGGCAGTCTAGCTGAAAACATCAGGAAAAAGGTAATAGAGTATAAACAGACAGTTGGCCAGGACGGTATCACCTTGTGGGGTTGGGCATCAGGATGGTTGGGAGCCCTGGGGAAATCTGTGGTGCAGGGTTTGATCATATTCCTGCTGATAGTCTTCGCCCTGTATATATTATTTGTCATCGTTAAGTGTTGCTGTGCCAGGGTGGGAGAAACTATGTTACCTACCGAGTCCACGGCTAGAATTATGGTAGCAACAACTGCTGAGGGCTCTTGTGTGGAAATGGAAATGGAGAGAATGTACAAGATCAGAATGGATTAAGTTGTCCTTGCGAAGGACAAAATGGGGGAATGTGGAAATGTATTTTTATCTAAGCTGATACCATACGGTATTTGTGTGCCCTTTGCAATATATATATATCAAAATGGAGTCTTGGCTCTTCCAGAACTTTCTGCATTTTAGCAGTCAGCTTGCATAAACAGCTAAACCTGGTTTGAGATGGCTGATGGCCATCAGACAGCTAGGAGACAAGTCATACTGAGACAAGTACCCCCCCCATGGTGCTTTCCTATTGTCTACACTACAGAAGTTCCATGTCACCCCACCCTTATCTTCTAGCCATTATCTCTTGCAGAGACCTCATCCATTTGACGCAAACAGATAAACTGACCAGGAAATTGAACTTTCCTGACACAATACAAGACAGGTGATAGCCCATTACCTATGACTCATGGAGTAATGGCCGGCAGGCCACATGATAACCATGACAAAAGGAAATATCTGGATACCATGTGAGGACCAGGATATAGTAATTAAATCTTTATCTGTATTCACTGACTGTGAGAAAGTGCAATACACAGGGAGAGGCCATAACTTGGGTTTTACTGTATAAATATCTTGTTAAACTGAACCATTTGGGAGGTGTTCACTCAGCCCTTGACTGAGTGTAACCTGCCCCTTGCTAGCAAGTAAATTAAATAAACTTCTACCGGAGCTGTAAGTGTTGGAGTCATTCTTTTCGGAGGTCGAGCTTTCGACACAGCCTCAACAGATTTCTGGGAGAGAATTCCAGCTTTGTGCTACCCTCTGTGTGACCAAGTCCTTCCTGATATCACACCTGAACGACCCAGCTTTAATGTGAAGGTTGTGCACCTTTTTCTGATGTTTATTATCGTAAACATTTCAATGGTGTCGCACATAATTTTCTATATTAAAGTTTATAACCTCAGGAACAGAAATGGTATAGAGCAGGGCGGGGAACAGAGTAACATTGGTAATGACAGGGTAATGTAGAGGGAACTCTGTATTGTACCGGCCCTGGGAGTGCTCGATGCTGACACTCTGTATAAAGTAGAGGTAGGAACAGGAGCAGGCCATTCAGCCCCTCGAGCCTGTTCCCCCATTCAGTGAGATCATCGTTGGTCTGCCGTGGCCCTGTATCCTTTTACACCCCTGCCTGGCAAACATTTATTGATCTGGGATTTAAAATTATTTCAGTGCTAGCTCCTGCTGCTTTTTGTGTGAGGGAATCCCACACTTCTACCACCCTTTATGTGAAGAAGTGTTTCCTAATTCTCTCCTGAATGGCCTGGCTTTCATTTTCAGGTTGTGTCCCCTTCTCCTGGAATCCTCCACCAACAGAAAAAGTTTCTCTCTATCTACCTTAACAATTCCTTTCCACATCCTAAAAACCTGAATCAAATGATAGCGAGAGGGAGGGGGACAGAGAGATAGGGATGTGAGTGAGAGAGAGAATGAGAGAAACAGTGACAGAAACAGACAGACATACAGTGACAGAGAGAGAGGGAGAGGGACAGAGTAAAAATGGCGTGAGTGAGAGAGAGACTGAGATAAACAGAGACAGAGACACAGACAGACATACAGTGACAGAGAGAGAGGGAGATGGACTAAGAGATGATGGCGTGAGTGAGAGAGAGACTGAGAGAAACAGAGACAGAGACACATACAATCATACAGTGACAGAGAGATAGCGGGGACAGAGGGATAGTGGTGTGAGTGAGAGAGAGACTGAGAGAAACAGAGACAGAGACACAGACAGACATACAGTGAAAGAGTGAGCGAGGGAGAGGGACAGAGTAATAGTGGTGTGAGTGAGAGAGAGACTGAGAGAAACAGAGTCAGAGGCACAGAAAAACATTCAGTGACAGAGAGAGAGAGGGAGAGGGACAGAGATATAGTGGTGTGAGTGAGAGAGAGACTGAGAGAAACAGAGACAGAGACACAGACAAACATACAGTGACAGAGAGATAGCGGGGACAGAGAGATAGTGGTGTGAGTGTGAGAGAGAATGAGAGAAACAGTGACAGAGACACAGACAGGCATACAGAGACAGAGAGATAGAGGGAGAGGGACAGAGAGATAGTGGTGTGAGTGAGAAAGAGTCAGAGAGAAACAGAGACAGAGACACAGACAGGCATACAGTGAGAAAGAGGGAGAGAGACAGAGAGATAGTGGTGTGAGTGAGAGAGAGTGAGAGAAACAGTGACAGAGAAACAGACAGACATACAGTGACAGAGGGAGAGAGGGGCAGAGAGATAATGGTGTGAGTGAGAGAGAGACTGACAGAGACAGAAACACAGACAGACATACAGTGACAGAGAGAGAGGGACAGAGAGATAGCGGTGTGAGTGAGAGAGAGACTGAGAGAAACAGAGACAGAGACACAGACAGACATTCAGTGACAGAGAGAGAGGGAGAGGGACAGAGAGATAGTGGTGTGAGTGAGAGAGAGACTGAGAGAAACAGTGACAGAGACACAGACAAACATACAGTGAGAGAGAGAGAGAGAGAGAGAGGGGGAGAGGGACAGAGAGATAGTCGTGTGAGTGAGAGAGAGACTGAGAGAAACAGTGACACAGACAGACATACAGTGACAGAGAGAGCGAGGGACAGAGAGATATTGGTGTGAGTGAGAGAAAGAACGAGAGATACTGTGACAGAGACACAGACAGACATACAGAGACATAGAGAGAGAGGGAGAGGGACAGAGAGATAGTGGTGTGAGTGAGAAAGAGACTGAGAGAAACAGAGACAGAGACACAGAGAGACATACAGAGAGAGAGAGGGACAGAGTAACAGTGGTGTGAGTGAGAGAGAGACTGAGAGAAACAGAGACAGAGACACAGACAGACATACAGTGATAGAGGGAGAGAGGGACAGAGTAATAGTGGTGTGAGTGAGAGAGAGACTGAGAGAAACAGAGAAAGAGACACAGGCAGACATACAGTGACAGAAAGAGGGACAGAGTAATAGTGGTGTGAGTCAGAGAGAGACTGAGAGAAACAGAGAGAGAGAGACACAGACAGACATACAGTGACAGAGAGAGAGAGAGGGAGAGGGACAGAGAGATAGAGGTGTGAGTGAGAGAGAGAATGAGAGAAACAGAGACAGAGACACAGACAGACATACAGTGACCGAGAGAGAGAGGGACAGCGAGATAGTGGTGTGAGTGAGAGAGACTGAGAGAAACAGAGACAGAGACACAGACACACATACAGTGACAGAGAGAGAGCGGGGCCAGAGAGATAGTGGTGTGAGTGAGCGAGAGACTGAGTGAAACAATGACAGAGACACAGACTGACATCCAGTGACAGAGCGATTGAGGGAGAGGGACAGATATATAGTGGTGTGAGTGAGAGAGAGACAGAGAGAAACAGAGACAGACGTACAGTGACAGAGGGAGATAGGGCAGAGAGATAATGGTGTGAGTGAGAGAGAGACTGAGAGAAACAGAGACAGAGACACAGACAGACATACAGTGACAGAGAGAGAGAGAGAGAGAGGGGACAGAGAGATAGTGGTGTGAGTGAGAGAGAGAATGAGAGAAACAGTGACAGAAACAGACAGACATACAGTGACAGAGAGAGATGGAGAGGGACAGAGAGATAGTGGTGTGAGTGAGAATGAGATTGAGAGAAACAGAAACAGAGACACAGACAGACTTTTAGTGACAGAGAGAGAAGGAGAGGGACAGAGAGATGATGATGTGAGTGAGTGAGAGACTGAGAGAAACAGTGACATTGACACAGACAGGCATACAGTGACAGAGAGGGAGAGGGACAGAGTAATAGTGGCGTGAGTGAGAGAGAGACTGAGATAAACAGAGACAGAGACACAGACAGACATACAGTGACAGAGAGAGAGGGAGATGGACAGAGAGATGATGGCGTGAGTGAGAGAGAGACTGAGAGAAACAGAGACAGAGACACATACAAACATACAGTGACAGAGAGATAGCGGGGACAGAGGGATAGTGGTGTGAGTGAGAGAGAGACTAAGAGAAACAGAGACAGAGACACAGACAGACATACAGTGAAACAGAGAGAGAGGGAGAGGGACAGAGAGATGATGGTGTGAGTGAGAGAGAGACTGAGAGAAACAGTGACAGAGACACAGACAGACATACAGTGAAAGAGTGAGCGAGGGAGAGGGACAGAGTAATAGTGGTGTGAGTGAGAGAGAGACTGAGAGAAACTGAGTCAGAGGCACAGAAAAACATTCAGTGACAGAGAGAGAGAGGGAGAGGGACAGAGATATAGTGGTGTGAGTGAGAGAGAGACTGAGAGAAACAGAGACCGAGACACAGACAAACATACAGTGACAGAGAGATAGCGGGGACAGAGAGATAGTGGTGTGAGTGTGAGAGAGAATGAGAGAAACAGTGACAGAGACACAGACAGGCATACAGAGACAGAGAGATAGAGGGTGAGGGACAGAGAGATAGTGGTGTGAGTGAGAAAGAGTCAGAGAGAAACAGAGACAGAGACACAGACAGGCATACAGTGAGAAAGAGGGAGAGGGGCAGAGAGATAGTGGTGTGAGTGAGAGAGAGTGAGAGAAACAGTGACAGAGAAACAGACAGACATACAGGGACAGAGGGAGAGAGGGGCAGAGAGATAATGGTGTGAGTGAGAGAGAGACTGACAGAGACAGAAACACAGACAGACATACAGTGACAGAGAGAGAGGGACAGAGAGATAGCGGTGTGAGTGAGAGAGAGACTGAGAGAAACAGAGACAGAGACACAGACAGACATTCAGTGACAGAGAGAGAGGGAGAGGGACAGAGAGATAGTGGTGTGAGTGAGAGAGAGACTGAGAGAAACAGTGACAGAGACACAGACAGACATACAGTGAAAGAGTGAGCGAGGGAGAGGGACAGAGTAATAGTGGTGTGAGTGAGAGAGAGACTGAGAGAAACAGAGACAGAGGCACAGAAAAACATTCAGTGACAGAGAGAGAGAGGGAGAGGGACAGAGATATAGTGGTGTGAGTGAGAGAGAGACTGAGAGAAACAGAGACAGAGACGCAGACAAACATACAGTGACAGAGAGATAGCGGGGACAGAGGGATAGTGGTGTGAGTGAGAGAGAGACTGAGAGAAACAGAGACAGAGACACAGACAGACATACAGTGAAACAGAGAGAGAGGGATGGATAGAGTAATATTGGTGTGAGTGAGAGAGAGACTGAGAGAAGCAGAGACAGAGGCACAGAAAAACATACAGTGACAGAGAGAGAGAGGGAGAGGGACAGAGAGATAGTGGTGTAAGTGAGAGAGAGACTGAGAAAAACAGTGACAGTGACACAGACAGACATACAGTGATAGAGAGGGAGAGGGACAGAGAGATAGTGGTGTCAGTGAGAGAGATAATGAGAGAAACAGTGACAGAGACACAGACAGGCATACAGAGACAGAGAGATAGAGGGAGAGGGACAGAGAGATAGTGGTGTGAGTGAGAAAGAGTCAGAGAGAAACAGAGACAGAGACACAGACAGGCATACAGTGAGAAAAAGGGAGAGGGACAGAGAGATAGTGGTGTGAGTGAGAGAGAGTGAGAGAAACTGTGACAGAGAAACAGACAGACATACAGTGACAGAGGGAGAGAGGGGCAGAGAGATAATGGTGTGAGTGAGAGAGAGACTGACAGAGACAGAAACACAGACAGACATACAGTGACAGAGAGAGAGGGACAGAGAGATAGCGGTGTGAGTGAGAGAGAGACTGAGAGAAACAGAGACAGAAACACAGACAGACATTCAGTGACAGAGAGAGAGGGAGAGGGACAGAGAGATAGTGGTGTGAGTGAGAGAGCGACTGAGAGAAACAGAGACAGATACTCAGACAGACAGACATACAGTTACAGAGAGATAGCGGGGGACAGAGTAATAGTGGTGTGAGTGAGAGAGAGACTGAGAGAAACAGAGACAGAGACACAGACAGACATACAGTGACAGAGAGAGAGGGAGAGGGACAGAGAGTTAGTGGTGTGAGAGTTAGTGAGACTGAGAGAAACAGTGACAGAGACACAGACAGACATTCAGTGACAGAGAGGGGGAGAGGGACAGAGTTATAGTGGTGTGAGTGAGAGAGAGACTGAGAGAAACAGTGACAGAGACACAGACAGACATACAGTGAAAGAGTGAGCGAGGGAGAGGGACAGAGTAATAGTGGTGTGAGTGAGAGAGAGACTGAGAGAAACAGGCAGAAACACAGACAGACATACAGTGACAGAGAGAGAGGAATAGAGAGATAGTAGTGTGAGTGAAAGAGAGACTGAGAGAAACAGTTTCAGAGACACACACAGACATACAGTGACAGAGAGAGAGGGACAGAGAGATAGTGGTGTGAGTGAGAGAGAGACTGAGAGAAACAGAGACAGAGACACAGACAGACATTCAGTGACAGAGAGAGAGGGAGAGGGACAGAGAGATAGTGGTGTGAGTGAGAGACAGGCTGAGAGAAACAGAGACAGAGACACAGACAGACATACAGTGACAGAGAGAGCGGGGGACAGAGAGATAGTGGTTTGAGTGAGAGAGAGACTTAGAGAAACAGTGACAGAGACACAGACTGACATACAGTGATAGAGGGAGAGAGGGGGACAGAGAGATAGTGGTGTGAGTGAGAGATAGACTGAGAGAAACAGAGACAGAAACAGAGACAGACATTCAGTGACAGAGAGAGAGGGAGAGGGACAGAGAGATAGTGGTGTGAGTGAGAGACAGGCTGAGAGAAACAGAGACAGAGACACAGACAGACATACAGTGACAGAGGGAGAGCGGGGGACAGAGAGTTAGTGGTTTGAGTGAGAGATAGACTTAGAGAAACAGTGACAGAGACACAGACTGACAGACAGTGACAGAGAGAGAGACGGACAGAGAAAAAGTGGTGTGAGTTAGTGGGAGACTGAGAGAAACAGTGACAGAGACACAGACAGACATACAGTGACAGAGAGAGAGCGGGGGACAGAGAGATAGTGTTGTGAGTGAGAGTGAAACTGACAGAAACAGAGGCAGATACAGAGACAGACATACAGTGACAGAGGCAGAGAGGGGCAGAGAGATATTGGTGTGAGTGAGAGAGAGACTGAGAGAAACAGAGACAGAGACACAGACAGACATACAGTGGCAGAGAGAGCACGGGGATCAGAAAGATAGTGGTGTGAGTGAGAGAGAGACTGAGAGAAACAGTGACAGAGACACAGACAGACATACAGTGACAGAGAGAGAGGAAGAGGGACAGAGAGATAGTGGTGTGAGTGAGAGAGAGACTGAGAGAAAGAGAGACAGAGACACAGACAGACATACAGTGACAGGGAGAGAGAGGGAGAGGGACAGAGAGATAGTAGTGTGTGTGCGAGAGAGACGGTGAGGAACAGAGACAGAGACACAGACAGACATACAGTGACAGAGAGAGAGAGAGGGAGAGGAAAAGGGACAGAGAGATTGTGGTGTTAGTGAGAGAGAAACTGAGAGGAACAGAGAGAGAGACACAGACAGACATACAGTGACAGAGAGAGAGGGAGAGGGACAGAGAGTTAGTGGTGTGAGAGAGAGAGACTGAGAAAACAGTGATAGAGACACAGACAGACATACAGTGACAGAGAGAGAGAGAGGGACAGAGAGAAAGGGGTGTGAGTGAGAGAGAGACTGAGAGAAACAGTGACAGAGACACAGACAGACATACAGTGACAGAGAGAGAGGGAGAGGGACAGAGAGATAGTGGTGTGAGTGAGAGAGAGACTGAGAGAAAGAGAGACAGAGACACAGACAGACATACAGTGACAGAGGGAGAGCGGGGGACAGAGATAGTGGTTTGAGTGAGAGATAGACTTAGAGAAACAGTGACAGAGACACAGACTGACAGACAGTGACAGAGAGATAGCGGGGGACAGAGAGATAGTGTTGTGAGTGAGAGTGAAACTGACAGAAACAGAGGCAGATACAGAGACAGACATACAGTGACAGAGGCAGAGAGGGGCAGAGAGATATTGGTGTGAGTGAGAGAGAGACTGAGAGAAACAGAGACAGAGACACAGACAGACATACAGTGACAGAGGGAGAGCGGGGGACAGAGAGATAGTGGTTTGAGTGAGAGATAGACTTAGAGAAACAGTGACAGAGACACAGACTGACAGACAGTGACAGAGAGAGAGACGGACAGAGAAAAAGTGGTGTGAGTTAGTGGGAGACTGAGAGAAACAGTGACAGAGACACAGACAGACATACAGTGACAGAGAGATAGCGGGGGACAGAGAGTTAGTGGTGTGAGAGTTAGTGAGACTGAGAGAAACAGTGACAGAGACACAGACAGACATTCAGTGACAGAGAGAGGGAGAGGGACAGAGTAATAGTGGTGTGAGTGAGAGAGAGACTGAGAGAAACAGAGACAGAGACACAGACAGACAAACAGTGACAGAGAGAGAGGGAGAGGGACAGAGAGATAGTGGTGTGAGTGAGAGAGAGACTGAGAGAAACAGACAGAAACACAGACAGACATACAGTGACAGAGAGAGAGGAATAGAGAGATCTTAGTGTGAGAGAAAGAGAGACTGAGAGAAACAGTTTCAGAGACACACACAGACATACAGTGACAGAGAGAGGGGGACAGAGAGATAGTGGTGTGAGTGAGAGAGAGACTGAGAGAAACAAAGACAGAGACACAGACAGACATTCAGTGACAGAGAGAGAGCGGGGGACAGAGAGATAGTGGTTTGAGTGAGAGAGAGACTTAGAGAAACAGTGACAGAGACACAGACTGACAGACAGTGACAGAGAGAGAGACGGACAGAGAGAAAGGGGTGTGAGTTCGTGAGAGACTGAGAGAAACAGTGACAGAGACACAGACAGAAATACAGTGACAGAGAGATAGCGGTGGACAGAGAGATAGTGTTGTGAGTGAGAGTGAAACTGAGAGAAACAGAGGCCGATACAGAGACAGACATACAGTGACAGAGGGAGAGAGGGGCAGAGAGATAATGGTGTGAGTGAGAGAGAGACTGAGAGAAACAGAGACAGAGACACAGACAGACATACAGTGACAGAGAGAGCACGGGGATCAGAAATATAGTGGTGTGAGTGAGAGAGAGACTGAGCGAAACAGTGACAGAAACACAGACAGACATACAGTGACAGAGAGAGAGGGAGAGGGACAGAGAGTTAGTGGTGTGAGTGAGAGAGAGACTGAGAGAAAGAGAGACAGAGACACGGACAGACATACAGTGACAGGGAGAGAGAGGGAGAGGGACAGAGAGATAATTGTGTTAGTGAGACAGAAACTGAGAGGAACAGAGACAGAGACACAGACAGACATACAGTGACAGAGAGAGAGAGAGGGAGAGGGAGAGGGACAGAGAGATAATGGTGTTAATGAGAGAGAAACTGAGAGGAACAGAGACAGAGACACAGACAGACATACAGTGACAGAGAGATAGCGGGGGACAGAGGGTTGTTGGTGAGAGTGAGAGAGAGATTGAGAGAAACAGAGACAGGGACACAGACAGACATACTGTGAAAGAGAGAGAGAGGGAGAGGGACAGAGTAATGGTGGTTTGAGTGAGAGAGAGACTGAGAGAAACAGAGACAGAGACAGAGACAGACATACAGTGCCAGAGAGAGAGAGGGACAGAGAGATAGTGGTGTGAGTGAGAGAGACTTAGAGAAACAGTTACACAGACACAGACAGACATCGAGTGACAGAGAGATAGCGGGGGACAGAGAGATAGTGTTGTGAGTGAGAGAGAGACTGAGAGAAACAGAGACAGAGACACAGACAGACATACAGTGACAGAGAGAGAGGGAGAAGGACAGAGAGATAATGGTGTTAGTGAGAGACAGACTGAGAGAAACAGAGACAGAGACACAGACAGACATACAGTGACAGGGAGAGAGAGAGAGAGAGAGCGAGAGAGAGGGACAGAGAGATAGTGGTGTGAGTGAGAGCCAGAATGAGAGAAACAGTGACAGAGACACAGACAGACATACAGTGACAGACAGAGAGAGGGACAGAGAGATAGTGGTAGAGTGAGAGATAGACTGAGAGAAACAGAGACAAAGACACAGACAGACATACAGTGAAAGAGAGATAGAGAGAGGGACAGAGATAAAGGGGTGTGAGTGAGAGAGAGACTGAGAGAAACAGTGACAGAGACACAGACAGACATACAGTGACAGTGGGAGAGAGGGGCATAGAGATAATGGTGTGTGTGTGAGAGAGAGACTGACAGAGACAGAAACACAGACAGACATACAGTGACAGAGAGAGAGGGAGAGGGACAGAGAGATAGTGGTGTGAGTGAGAGAGAGACTGAGAGAAACAGACAGAAACACAGACAGACATACAGTGACAGAGAGAGAGGAATAGAGAGATCGTAGTGTGAGAGAAAGTGAGACTGAGAGAAACAGTTTCAGAGACACACACAGACATACAGTGACAGAGAGAGGGGGACAGAGAGATAGTGGTGTGAGTGAGAGAGAGACTGAGAGAAACAAAGACAGAGACACAGAAAGACATTCAGTGACAGAGAGAGAGGGAGAGGGACAGAGAGATAGTGGTGTGAGTGAGAGACAGGCTGAGAGAAACAGAGACAGAGACATAGACAGACATACAGAGACAGAGAGAGAGCGGGGGACATAGAGATAGTGGTTTGAGTGAGAAGAGACTTAGAGAAACAGTGACAGAGACACAGACTGACAGACAGTGACAGAGAGAGAGACGGACAGAGAGAAAGGGGTGTGAGTTCGTGAGAGACTGAGAGAAACAGTGACAGAGACACAGACAGACATACAGTGACAGAGAGATAGCGGTGGACAGAGAGATAGTGTTGTGAGTGAGAGTGAAACTGAGAGAAACAGAGGCCGATAAAGAGACAGACATACAGTGACAGAGGGAGAGAGGGGCAGAGAGATAATGGTGTGAGTGAGAGAGAGACTGAGAGAAACAGAGACAGAGACACAGACAGACATACAGTGACAGAGAGAGCACGGGGATCAGAAATATAGTGGCGTGAGTGAGAGAGAGACTGAGCGCAACAGTGACAGAAACACAGACAGACATACAGTGACAGAGAGAGAGGGAGAGGGACAGAGAGATAGTGGTGTGAGTGAGAGAGAGACTGAGAGAAAGAGAGACAGAGACACAGACAGACATACAGTGACAGGGAGAGAGAGGGAGAGGGACAGAGAGATAATGGTGTTAGTGAGACAGAAACTGAGAGGAACAGAGACAGAGACACAGACAGACATACAGTGACAGAGAGAGAGAGGGGACAGAGAGATAGTGGTGTGAGTGTGAGAGAGAATGAGAGAAACAGTGACAGAGACACAGACAGGCATACAGAGACAGAGAGATAGAGGGTGAGGGACAGAGAGATAGTGGTGTGAGTGAGAAAGAGTCAGAGAGAAACAGAGACAGAGACACAGACAGGCATACAGTGAGAAAGAGGGAGAGGGGCAGAGAGATAGTGGTGTGAGTGAGAGAGAGTGAGAGAAACAGTGACAGAGAAACAGACAGACATACAGGGACAGAGGGAGAGAGGGGCAGAGAGATAATGGTGTGAGTGAGAGAGAGACTGACAGAGACAGAAACACAGACAGACATACAGTGACAGAGAGAGAGGGACAGAGAGATAGCGGTGTGAGTGAGAGAGAGACTGAGAGAAACAGAGACAGAGACACAGACAGACATTCAGTGACAGAGAGAGAGGGAGAGGGACAGAGAGATAGTGGTGTGAGTGAGAGAGAGACTGAGAGAAACAGTGACAGAGACACAGACAGACATACAGTGAAAGAGTGAGCGAGGGAGAGGGACAGAGTAATAGTGGTGTGAGTGAGAGAGAGACTGAGAGAAACAGAGACAGAGGCACAGAAAAACATTCAGTGACAGAGAGAGAGAGGGAGAGGGACAGAGATATAGTGGTGTGAGTGAGAGGGAGACTGAGAGAAACAGAGACAGAGACGCAGACAAACATACAGTGACAGAGAGATAGCGGGGACAGAGGGATAGTGGTGTGAGTGAGAGAGAGACTGAGAGAAACAGAGACAGAGACACAGACAGACATACAGTGAAACAGAGAGAGAGGGATGGATAGAGTAATATTGGTGTGAGTGAGAGAGAGACTGAGAGAAGCAGAGACAGAGGCACAGAAAAACATACAGTGACAGAGAGAGAGAGGGAGAGGGACAGAGAGATAGTGGTGTAAGTGAGAGAGAGACTGAGAAAAACAGTGACAGTGACACAGACAGACATACAGTGATAGAGAGGGAGAGGGACAGAGAGATAGTGGTGTCAGTGAGAGAGATAATGAGAGAAACAGTGACAGAGACACAGACAGGCATACAGAGACAGAGAGATAGAGGGAGAGGGACAGAGAGATAGTGGTGTGAGTGAGAAAGAGTCAGAGAGAAACAGAGACAGAGACACAGACAGGCATACAGTGAGAAAAAGGGAGAGGGACAGAGAGATAGTGGTGTGAGTGAGAGAGAGTGAGAGAAACTGTGACAGAGAAACAGACAGACATACAGTGACAGAGGGAGAGAGGGGCAGAGAGATAATGGTGTGAGTGAGAGAGAGACTGACAGAGACAGAAACACAGACAGACATACAGTGACAGAGAGAGAGGGACAGAGAGATAGCGGTGTGAGTGAGAGAGAGACTGAGAGAAACAGAGACAGAAACACAGACAGACATTCAGTGACAGAGAGAGAGGGAGAGGGACAGAGAGATAGTGGTGTGAGTGAGAGAGCGACTGAGAGAAACGGAGACAGATACTCAGACAGACAGACATACAGTTACAGAGAGATAGCGGGGGACAGAGTAATAGTGGTGTGAGTGAGAGAGAGACTGAGAGAAACAGAGACAGAGACACAGACAGACATACAGTGACAGAGAGAGAGGGAGAGGGACAGAGAGTTAGTGGTGTGAGAGTTAGTGAGACTGAGAGAAACAGTGACAGAGACACAGACAGACATTCAGTGACAGAGAGGGGGAGAGGGACAGAGTAATAGTGGTGTGAGTGAGAGAGAGACTGAGAGAAACAGTGACAGAGACACAGACAGACATACAGTGAAAGAGTGAGCGAGGGAGAGGGACAGAGTAATAGTGGTGTGAGTGAGAGAGAGACTGAGAGAAACAGGCAGAAACACAGACAGACATACAGTGACAGAGAGAGAGGAATAGAGAGATAGTAGTGTGAGTGAAAGAGAGACTGAGAGAAACAGTTTCAGAGACACACACAGACATACAGTGACAGAGAGAGAGGGACAGAGAGATAGTGGTGTGAGTGAGAGAGAGACTGAGAGAAACAGAGACAGAGACACAGACAGACATTCAGTGACAGAGAGAGAGGGAGAGGGACAGAGAGATAGTGGTGTGAGTGAGAGACAGGCTGAGAGAAACAGAGACAGAGACACAGACAGACATACAGTGACAGAGAGAGCGGGGGACAGAGAGATAGTGGTTTGAGTGAGAGAGAGACTTAGAGAAACAGTGACAGAGACACAGACTGACATACAGTGATAGAGGGAGAGAGGGGGACAGAGAGATAGTGGTGTGAGTGAGAGATAGACTGAGAGAAACAGAGACAGAAACAGAGACAGACATTCAGTGACAGAGAGAGAGGGAGAGGGACAGAGAGATAGTGGTGTGAGTGAGAGACAGGCTGAGAGAAACAGAGACAGAGACACAGACAGACATACAGTGACAGAGGGAGAGCGGGGGACAGAGAGATAGTGGTTTGAGTGAGAGATAGACTTAGAGAAACAGTGACAGAGACACAGACTGACAGACAGTGACAGAGAGAGAGACGGACAGAGAAAAAGTGGTGTGAGTTAGTGGGAGACTGAGAGAAACAGTGACAGAGACACAGACAGACATACAGTGACAGAGAGATAGCGGGGGACAGAGAGATAGTGTTGTGAGTGAGAGTGAAACTGACAGAAACAGAGGCAGATACAGAGACAGACATACAGTGACAGAGGCAGAGAGGGGCAGAGAGATATTGGTGTGAGTGAGAGAGAGACTGAGAGAAACAGAGACAGAGACACAGACAGACATACAGTGGCAGAGAGAGCACGGGGATCAGAAAGATAGTGGTGTGAGTGAGAGAGAGACTGAGAGAAACAGTGACAGAGACACAGACAGACATACAGTGACAGAGAGAGAGGGAGAGGGACAGAGAGATAGTGGTGTGAGTGAGAGAGAGACTGAGAGAAAGAGAGACAGAGACACAGACAGACATACAGTGACAGGGAGAGAGAGGGAGAGGGACAGAGAGATAGTAGTGTGTGTGCGAGAGAGACGGTGAGGAACAGAGACAGAGACACAGACAGACATACAGTGACAGAGAGAGAGAGAGGGAGAGGAAAAGGGACAGAGAGATTGTGGTGTTAGTGAGAGAGAAACTGAGAGGAACAGAGAGAGAGACACAGACAGACATACAGTGACAGAGAGAGAGGGAGAGGGACAGAGAGTTAGTGGTGTGAGAGAGAGAGACTGAGAAAACAGTGATAGAGACACAGACAGACATACAGTGACAGAGAGAGAGAGAGGGACAGAGAGAAAGGGGTGTGAGTGAGAGAGAGACTGAGAGAAACAGTGACAGAGACACAGACAGACATACAGTGACAGAGAGAGAGGGAGAGGGACAGAGAGATAGTGGTGTGAGTGAGAGAGAGACTGAGAGAAAGAGAGACAGAGACACAGACAGACATACAGTGACAGAGGGAGAGCGGGGGACAGAGATAGTGGTTTGAGTGAGAGATAGACTTAGAGAAACAGTGACAGAGACACAGACTGACAGACAGTGACAGAGAGATAGCGGGGGACAGAGAGATAGTGTTGTGAGTGAGAGTGAAACTGACAGAAACAGAGGCAGATACAGAGACAGACATACAGTGACAGAGGCAGAGAGGGGCAGAGAGATATTGGTGTGAGTGAGAGAGAGACTGAGAGAAACAGAGACAGAGACACAGACAGACATACAGTGACAGAGGGAGAGCGGGGGACAGAGAGATAGTGGTTTGAGTGAGAGATAGACTTAGAGAAACAGTGACAGAGACACAGACTGACAGACAGTGACAGAGAGAGAGACGGACAGAGAAAAAGTGGTGTGAGTTAGTGGGAGACTGAGAGAAACAGTGACAGAGACACAGACAGACATACAGTGACAGAGAGATAGCGGGGGACAGAGAGTTAGTGGTGTGAGAGTTAGTGAGACTGAGAGAAACAGTGACAGAGACACAGACAGACATTCAGTGACAGAGAGAGGGAGAGGGACAGAGTAATAGTGGTGTGAGTGAGAGAGAGACTGAGAGAAACAGAGACAGAGACACAGACAGACAAACAGTGACAGAGAGAGAGGGAGAGGGACAGAGAGATAGTGGTGTGAGTGAGAGAGAGACTGAGAGAAACAGACAGAAACACAGACAGACATACAGTGACAGAGAGAGAGGAATAGAGAGATCTTAGTGTGAGAGAAAGAGAGACTGAGAGAAACAGTTTCAGAGACACACACAGACATACAGTGACAGAGAGAGGGGGACAGAGAGATAGTGGTGTGAGTGAGAGAGAGACTGAGAGAAACAAAGACAGAGACACAGACAGACATTCAGTGACAGAGAGAGAGCGGGGGACAGAGAGATAGTGGTTTGAGTGAGAGAGAGACTTAGAGAAACAGTGACAGAGACACAGACTGACAGACAGTGACAGAGAGAGAGACGGACAGAGAGAAAGGGGTGTGAGTTCGTGAGAGACTGAGAGAAACAGTGACAGAGACACAGACAGAAATACAGTGACAGAGAGATAGCGGTGGACAGAGAGATAGTGTTGTGAGTGAGAGTGAAACTGAGAGAAACAGAGGCCGATACAGAGACAGACATACAGTGACAGAGGGAGAGAGGGGCAGAGAGATAATGGTGTGAGTGAGAGAGAGACTGAGAGAAACAGAGACAGAGACACAGACAGACATACAGTGACAGAGAGAGCACGGGGATCAGAAATATAGTGGTGTGAGTGAGAGAGAGACTGAGCGAAACAGTGACAGAAACACAGACAGACATACAGTGACAGAGAGAGAGGGAGAGGGACAGAGAGTTAGTGGTGTGAGTGAGAGAGAGACTGAGAGAAAGAGAGACAGAGACACGGACAGACATACAGTGACAGGGAGAGAGAGGGAGAGGGACAGAGAGATAATTGTGTTAGTGAGACAGAAACTGAGAGGAACAGAGACAGAGACACAGACAGACATACAGTGACAGAGAGAGAGAGAGGGAGAGGGAGAGGGACAGAGAGATAATGGTGTTAATGAGAGAGAAACTGAGAGGAACAGAGACAGAGACACAGACAGACATACAGTGACAGAGAGATAGCGGGGGACAGAGGGTTGTTGGTGAGAGTGAGAGAGAGATTGAGAGAAACAGAGACAGGGACACAGACAGACATACTGTGAAAGAGAGAGAGAGGGAGAGGGACAGAGTAATGGTGGTTTGAGTGAGAGAGAGACTGAGAGAAACAGAGACAGAGACAGAGACAGACATACAGTGCCAGAGAGAGAGAGGGACAGAGAGATAGTGGTGTGAGTGAGAGAGACTTAGAGAAACAGTTACACAGACACAGACAGACATCGAGTGACAGAGAGATAGCGGGGGACAGAGAGATAGTGTTGTGAGTGAGAGAGAGACTGAGAGAAACAGAGACAGAGACACAGACAGACATACAGTGACAGAGAGAGAGGGAGAGGGACAGAGAGATAATGGTGTTAGTGAGAGACAGACTGAGAGAAACAGAGACAGAGACACAGACAGACATACAGTGACAGGGAGAGAGAGAGAGAGAGAGCGAGAGAGAGGGACAGAGAGATAGTGGTGTGAGTGAGAGCCAGAATGAGAGAAACAGTGACAGAGACACAGACAGACATACAGTGACAGACAGAGAGAGGGACAGAGAGATAGTGGTAGAGTGAGAGATAGACTGAGAGAAACAGAGACAAAGACACAGACAGACATACAGTGAAAGAGAGATAGAGAGAGGGACAGAGATAAAGGGGTGTGAGTGAGAGAGAGACTGAGAGAAACAGTGACAGAGACACAGACAGACATACAGTGACAGTGGGAGAGAGGGGCATAGAGATAATGGTGTGTGTGTGAGAGAGAGACTGACAGAGACAGAAACACAGACAGACATACAGTGACAGAGAGAGAGGGAGAGGGACAGAGAGATAGTGGTGTGAGTGAGAGAGAGACTGAGAGAAACAGACAGAAACACAGACAGACATACAGTGACAGAGAGAGAGGAATAGAGAGATCGTAGTGTGAGAGAAAGTGAGACTGAGAGAAACAGTTTCAGAGACACACACAGACATACAGTGACAGAGAGAGGGGGACAGAGAGATAGTGGTGTGAGTGAGAGAGAGACTGAGAGAAACAAAGACAGAGACACAGAAAGACATTCAGTGACAGAGAGAGAGGGAGAGGGACAGAGAGATAGTGGTGTGAGTGAGAGACAGGCTGAGAGAAACAGAGACAGAGACATAGACAGACATACAGAGACAGAGAGAGAGCGGGGGACATAGAGATAGTGGTTTGAGTGAGAAGAGACTTAGAGAAACAGTGACAGAGACACAGACTGACAGACAGTGACAGAGAGAGAGACGGACAGAGAGAAAGGGGTGTGAGTTCGTGAGAGACTGAGAGAAACAGTGACAGAGACACAGACAGACATACAGTGACAGAGAGATAGCGGTGGACAGAGAGATAGTGTTGTGAGTGAGAGTGAAACTGAGAGAAACAGAGGCCGATAAAGAGACAGACATACAGTGACAGAGGGAGAGAGGGGCAGAGAGATAATGGTGTGAGTGAGAGAGAGACTGAGAGAAACAGAGACAGAGACACAGACAGACATACAGTGACAGAGAGAGCACGGGGATCAGAAATATAGTGGTGTGAGTGAGAGAGAGACTGAGCGAAACAGTGACAGAAACACAGACAGACATACAGTGACAGAGAGAGAGGGAGAGGGACAGAGAGTTAGTGGTGTGAGTGAGAGAGAGACTGAGAGAAAGAGAGACAGAGACACGGACAGACATACAGTGACAGGGAGAGAGAGGGAGAGGGACAGAGAGATAATTGTGTTAGTGAGACAGAAACTGAGAGGAACAGAGACAGAGACACAGACAGACATACAGTGACAGAGAGAGAGAGAGGGAGAGGGAGAGGGACAGAGAGATAATGGTGTTAATGAGAGAGAAACTGAGAGGAACAGAGACAGAGACACAGACAGACATACAGTGACAGAGAGATAGCGGGGGACAGAGGGTTGTTGGTGAGAGTGAGAGAGAGATTGAGAGAAACAGAGACAGGGACACAGACAGACATACTGTGAAAGAGAGAGAGAGGGAGAGGGACAGAGTAATGGTGGTTTGAGTGAGAGAGAGACTGAGAGAAACAGAGACAGAGACAGAGACAGACATACAGTGCCAGAGAGAGAGAGGGACAGAGAGATAGTGGTGTGAGTGAGAGAGACTTAGAGAAACAGTTACACAGACACAGACAGACATCGAGTGACAGAGAGATAGCGGGGGACAGAGAGATAGTGTTGTGAGTGAGAGAGAGACTGAGAGAAACAGAGACAGAGACACAGACAGACATACAGTGACAGAGAGAGAGGGAGAGGGACAGAGAGATAATGGTGTTAGTGAGAGACAGACTGAGAGAAACAGAGACAGAGACACAGACAGACATACAGTGACAGGGAGAGAGAGAGAGAGAGAGCGAGAGAGAGGGACAGAGAGATAGTGGTGTGAGTGAGAGCCAGAATGAGAGAAACAGTGACAGAGACACAGACAGACATACAGTGACAGACAGAGAGAGGGACAGAGAGATAGTGGTAGAGTGAGAGATAGACTGAGAGAAACAGAGACAAAGACACAGACAGACATACAGTGAAAGAGAGATAGAGAGAGGGACAGAGATAAAGGGGTGTGAGTGAGAGAGAGACTGAGAGAAACAGTGACAGAGACACAGACAGACATACAGTGACAGTGGGAGAGAGGGGCATAGAGATAATGGTGTGTGTGTGAGAGAGAGACTGACAGAGACAGAAACACAGACAGACATACAGTGACAGAGAGAGAGGGAGAGGGACAGAGAGATAGTGGTGTGAGTGAGAGAGAGACTGAGAGAAACAGACAGAAACACAGACAGACATACAGTGACAGAGAGAGAGGAATAGAGAGATCGTAGTGTGAGAGAAAGTGAGACTGAGAGAAACAGTTTCAGAGACACACACAGACATACAGTGACAGAGAGAGGGGGACAGAGAGATAGTGGTGTGAGTGAGAGAGAGACTGAGAGAAACAAAGACAGAGACACAGAAAGACATTCAGTGACAGAGAGAGAGGGAGAGGGACAGAGAGATAGTGGTGTGAGTGAGAGACAGGCTGAGAGAAACAGAGACAGAGACATAGACAGACATACAGAGACAGAGAGAGAGCGGGGGACATAGAGATAGTGGTTTGAGTGAGAAGAGACTTAGAGAAACAGTGACAGAGACACAGACTGACAGACAGTGACAGAGAGAGAGACGGACAGAGAGAAAGGGGTGTGAGTTCGTGAGAGACTGAGAGAAACAGTGACAGAGACACAGACAGACATACAGTGACAGAGAGATAGCGGTGGACAGAGAGATAGTGTTGTGAGTGAGAGTGAAACTGAGAGAAACAGAGGCCGATAAAGAGACAGACATACAGTGACAGAGGGAGAGAGGGGCAGAGAGATAATGGTGTGAGTGAGAGAGAGACTGAGAGAAACAGAGACAGAGACACAGACAGACATACAGTGACAGAGAGAGCACGGGGATCAGAAATATAGTGGCGTGAGTGAGAGAGAGACTGAGCGCAACAGTGACAGAAACACAGACAGACATACAGTGACAGAGAGAGAGGGAGACGGACAGAGAGATAGTGGTGTGAGTGAGAGAGAGACTGAGAGAAAGAGAGACAGAGACACAGACAGACATACAGTGACAGGGAGAGAGAGGGAGAGGGACAGAGAGATAATGGTGTTAGTGAGACAGAAACTGAGAGGAACAGAGACAGAGACACAGACAGACATACAGTGACAGAGAGAGAGAGATGGAGAGGGAGAGGGACAGAGAGATAATGGTGTTAGTGAGAGAGAAACTGAGAGGAACAGAGACAGAGACACCGACAGACATACAGTGACAGAGAGATAGCGGGGGACAGAGGGTTGGTGGTGAGAGTGAGAGAGAGATTGAGAGAAACAGAGACAGGGACACAGACAGACATACTGTGAAAGAGAGAGAGAGGGAGAGGGACAGAGTAATGGTGGTTTGAGTGAGAGAGAGACTGAGAGAAACAGAGACAGAGACAGAGACAGACATACGGTGCCAGAGAGAGAGAGGGACAGAGAGATAGTGGTGTGAGTGAGAGAGACTTAGAGAAACAGTTACACAGACACAAACAGACATCGAGTGACAGAGAGATAGCGGGGGACAGAGAGATGGTGTTGTGAGTGAGAGAGAGACTGAGAGAAACAGAGACAGAGACACAGACAGACATACAGTGACAGAGAGAGAGGGAGAGGGACAGAGAGATAATGGTGTTAGTGAGAGACAGACTGAGAGAAACAGAGACAGAGACACAGACAGACATACAGTGACAGGGAGAGAGAGAGAGAGAGAGAGAGAGAGAGAGAGGGACAGAGAGATAGTGGTGTGAGTGAGAGCGAGAATGAGAGAAACAGTGACAGAGACACAGACAGACATACAGTGACAGACAGAGAGAGGGACAGAGAGATAGTGGTAGAGTGAGAGATAGACTGAGAGAAACAGAGACAAAGACTTGACAGACATAAAGTGAAAGAGAGATAGAGAGAGGGACAGAGAGAAAGGGGTGTGAGTGAGAGAGAGACTGAGAGAAACAGTGACAGAGACACAGACAGACATACAGTGACAGTGGGAGAGAGGGGCAGAGAGATAATGGTGTGTGTGTGAGAGAGAGACTGACAGAGACAGAGACACAGACAGACATTCAATGACAGAGAGAGAGGGAGAGGGACAGAGAGATAGTGGTGTGAGTGAGAGAGAGACTGAGAGAAACAATGACAAAGACACAGACAGAAATACAATGACAGAGCGAGAGGGACAGAGAGATAGTGGTGTGTGTGAGAGAGAGACTGAGAGAAACAGAGACACAGACAGACATTCAGTGACAGAGAGAGAGGGAGAGGGACAGAGAGATAGTGGTGTGAGTGAGAGAGAGACTGAGAGAAACAATGACAGAGACACAGACAGACATACAATGACAGAGCGAGAGGGACAGAGAGATAGTGGTATGAGTGAGAGAGAGACTTAGAGAAAGAGTGACAGAGACACAGACAGACATACAGAGACAGAGAGAGAGTGAGAGGGCCAAAGACTTAGTGGTGTGAGAGAGAGAGAGAGAGACTGAGAGAAACAATGACAGATACACAGATAGACATACAGTGACAGAGAGAGAGAGAGAGGGACAGAGAGATAGAGGTGTGAGTGAGAGAGACACTGAGAGAAACAGAGACAGAGACAGAGACAGCCAACAGTGACAGAGGGAGAGAGGGGCAGAGAGATAATGGTGTGAGTGAGTGAGCGACTGAGAGAAACAGAGACAGAGACACAGACAGACACACAGTGACAGAGAGAGAGAGGGAGAGGGACAGCGAGTTTGTGGTGTGAGTGAGAGAGACTGAGAGAAACAGAGACACAGACAGACATACAGTGACAGGGAGAGAGAGGGAGAGGGACAGAGATAGTGGTGTGAGTGAGAGAGAGACTGAGAGAAACAGAGACAGAGACACAGACAGACATTCACTGACAGAGAGAGAGAGAGAGGGACAGAGAGATAGAGATGTGCGTGAGAGAGACACTGAGAGAAACAGAGACAGACACACAGACAGACATACAGTGACAGAGAGAGCGCGGGGATTAGAAAGATAGTGTTGTCAGTGAGAGAGACTGAGAGAAACAGTGACAGAGACACAGACAGACATGCAGTGACAGAGAGAGAGGGAGAGGGACAGAGAGATAGTGGTGTGAGTGAGAGAGAGATTGAGAGAAACAGAGACAGAGACACAGACAGACATACAGTGATAGGGAGAGAGAGGGAGAGGGAGAGAGAGATAGTGATGTGAGTGAGAGAGAGACTGAGAGAAACAGTGACAGAGACACAGACAGACATACAGTGCCAGAGAGAGAGAGGGACAGAGAGATAGTGGTGTGAGTGAGAGAGACGTAGAGAAACAGTTACACAGACACAGACAGACATCGAGTGACAGAGAGATAGCGGGGGACAGAGAGATAGTGTTGTGAGTGAGAGAGAGACTGAGAAAAAAAGAGACAGAGACAGAGACAGACACACAGTGACAGAGAGAGAGAGGGAGAGGGACATAGAGTTAGTGGTGTGAGTGAGAGAGAGACTGAGAGAAACAGAGACAGAGACACAGACAGACACACAGTGACCGAGAGAGAGAGGGAGAGGGACATAGTGTTAGTGGTGTGAGTGAGAGAGAGACTGAGAGAAACAGAGGCAGAGACACAGACAGACATACAGTGACAGAGAGAGAGAGGGACAGGGACAGAGAGTTAGTGGTGTGAGAGAGAGAGAGACTGAGAGAAACAGAGTCACAGACAGACATACAGTGACAGGGAGAGAGAGGGAGAGGGACAGAGATAGTGGTGTGAGTGAGAGAGAGACTGAGAGAAACAGAGGCAGAGACACAGACAGACAGACAGTGACAGAGAGAGAGAGAGGGAGAGGGAGAGGGACAGAGAGATAATGGTGTTAGTGAGAGAGAAACTGAGAGGAACAGAGACAGAGACACAGACAGACATACAGTGACAGAGATATAGCGGGAACAGAGGGTTAGTGGTGAGAGTGAGAGAGAGATTGAGAGAAACAGAGACAGGGACACAGACAGACATACTGTGAAAGAGAGAGAGAGGGAGAGGGACAGAGTAATGGTGGTGTGAGTGAGAGAGAGACTGAGAGAAACAGAGACAGAGACAGGGACAGACATACAGTGACAGAAAGAGGGACAGAGTAATAGTGGTGTGAGTCAGAGAGAGACTGAGAGAAACAGAGAGAGACAGAGACAGACATACAGTGACAGAGAGCGAGAGAGGGAGAGGGACAGAGAGATAGTGGTGTGAGTGAGAGAGAGACTGAGTGAAACAGTAACAGATACACAGACAGATATACAGTGACAGACAGAGAGAGGGACAGAGAGATAGTGATAGAGTGAGAGATAGACTGAGAGAAACAGAGACAAAGACACAGACAGACATACAGTGAAAGTGAGAGAGAGAGAGGTACAGAGAGAAAGGGGTGTGAGTGAGAGAGAGACTGAGAGAAACAGTGACAGAGACACAGACAGACATACAGTGACAGTGGGAGAGAGGGGCAGAGAGATAATGGTGTGTGTGTGAGAGAGAGACTGACAGAGACAGAAACACAGACAGACATAAAGTGACAGAGAGAGAGGGACAGAGAGATATCGGTGTGAGTGAGAGAGAGACTGAGAGAAACAGAGACAGAGACACAGACAGACATTCAGTGACAGAGAGAGAGGGAGAGTGATAGAGAGATAGTGGTATGTGTGAGAGAGAGACTTAGAGATGGAGTGACAGAGACACAGACAGACATACAATGACAGAGCGAGAGGGACAGAGAGATAGTGGTGTGTGTGAGAGAGAGACTGTGAGAAACAGAGACAGAGACACAGACAGACATTCAGTGACAGAGAGAGTGGGAGAGGGGCAGAGAGATAGTGGTGTGAGTGAGAGAGAGACTGAGAGAAACAATGACAGAGACACAGACAGACATACAATGACAGAGCGAGAGGGACAGAGAGATAGTGGTATGAGTGAGAGAGAGACTTAGAGAAAGAGTGACAGAGACACAGACAGACATACAGAGACAGAGAGAGAGTGAGAGGGCCAAAGAGTTAGTGGTGTGAGAGAGAGAGAGAGAGAGACTGAGAGAAACAGTGACAGATACACAGATAGACATACAGTGACAGAGAGAGAGAGAGAGGGACAGAGAGATAGAGGTGTGAGTGAGAGAGACACTGAGAGAAACAGAGACAGAGACAGAGACAGACATTCAGTGACAGAGGGAGAGAGGGGCAGAGAGATAATGGTGTGAGTGAGTGAGCGACTGAGAGA
Organism: Pristiophorus japonicus; assembly: GCF_044704955.1. Lineage (NCBI taxonomy): Eukaryota > Metazoa > Chordata > Chondrichthyes > Pristiophoridae > Pristiophorus > Pristiophorus japonicus. Next base: position 911,704 of record NW_027254729.1, on the reverse strand, counting down.
AACAGAGACAGAGACACAGACAGACACACAGTGACAGAGAGAGAGAGGGAGAGGGACAGCGAGTTAGTGGTGTGAGTGAGAGAGACTGAGAGAAACAGAGACACAGACAGACATACAGTGACAGGGAGAGAGAGGGAGAGGGACAGAGATAGTGGTGTGAGTGAGAGAGAGACTGAGAGAAACAGAGACAGAGACACAGACAGACATTCACTGACATGAGAGAGAGAGAGAGGGATAGAGAGATAGAGGTGTGAGTGAGAGAGACACTGAGAGAAACAGAGACAGACACACAGACAGACATACAGTGACAGAGAGAGCGCGGGGATTAGAAAGATAGTGTTGTCAGTGAGAGAGACTGAGAGAAACAGTGACAGAGACACAGACAGACATGCAGTGACAGAGAGAGAGGGAGAGGGACAGAGAGATAGAGGTGTGAGTGAGAGAGAGATTGAGAGAAACAGAGACAGAGACACAGACAGACATACAGTGATAGGGAGAGAGAGGGAGAGTGAGAGAGAGATAGTGATGTGAGTGAGAGAGAGACTGAGAGAAACAGTGACAAAGACACAGACAGGCATACAGTGACAGAGAGGGAGAGGGACAGAGTAATACTGGTGTGAGTGAGAGAGAGACTGAGAGAAACAGAGACAGAGACACAGACAGACATACAGTGCCAGAGAGAGAGAGGGACAGAGAGATAGTGGTGTGAGTGAGAGAGACTTAGAGAAACAGTTACACAGACAGAGACAGACATCGAGTGACAGAGAGATAGCGGGGGACAGAGAGATAGTGTTGTGAGTGAGGGAGAGACTGAGAAAAAAAGAGACAGAGACAGAGACAGACACACAGTGACAGAGAGAGAGAGGGAGAGGGACATAGAGTTAGTGGTGTGAGTGAGAGAGAGACTGAGAGAAACAGAGACAGAGACACAGACAGACACACAGTGACAGAGAGAGAGAGGGAAGGAACATAGAGTTAGTGGTGTGAGTGAGAGAGAGACTGAGAGAAACAGAGACACAGACAGACATACAGTGACAGGGAGAGAGAGGGAGAGGGACAGAGATAGTGGTGTGAGTGAGAGAGAGACTGAGAGAAACAGAGGCAGAGACACAGACAGACATACAGTGACAGAGAGAGAGAGAGGGAGAGGGAGTGGGACAGAGATAATGGTGTTAGTGAGAGAGAAACTGAGAGGAACAGAGACAGAGACACAGACAGACATACAGTGACAGAGATATTGCGGGGGACAGAGGGTTAGTGGTGAGAGTGAGAGAGAGATTGAGAGAAACAGAGACAGGGACACAGACAGACATACTGTGAAAGAGAGAGAGAGGGAGAGGGACAGAGTAATGGTGGTGTGAGTGAGAGAGAGACTGAGAGAAACAGAGACAGAGACAGAGACAGACACACAGTGACAGAAAGAGGGACAGAGTAATAGTGGTGTGAGTCAGAGAGAGACTGAGAGAAACAGAGAGAGACAGAGACAGACATACAGTGACAGAGAGCGAGAGAGGGAGAGGGACAGAGAGATAGTGGTGTGAGTGAGAGAGAGACTGAGAGAAACAGTAACAGAGACACAGACAGATATACAGTGACAGACAGAGAGAAGGACAGAGAGATAGTGGTGTGAGTGAGAGATAGACTGAGAGAAACAGAGACAGAGACACAGACAGACATACAGTGAAAGAGAGAGAGAGAGAGGTACAGAGAGAAAGGGGTGTGAGTGAGAGAGAGACTGAGAGAAACAGTGACAGAGACACAGACAGACATACAGTGACAGTGGGAGAGAGGGGCAGACAGATAATGGTGTGTGTGTGAGAGAGAGACTGACAGAGACAGAAACACAGACAGACATAAAGTGACAGAGAGAGAGGGACAGAGAGATAGCGGTGTGAGTGAGAGAGAGACTGAGAGAAACGGAGACAGAGACACAGACAGACATTCAGAGAGAGAGGGAGAGGGACAGAGAGATAGTGGTATGAGTGAGAGAGAGACTTAGAGAAAGAGTGACAGAGACACAGACAGACATACAATGACAGAGCGAGAGGGACAGAGAGATAGTGGTGTGTGTGAGAGAGAGACTGAGAGAAACAGAGACAGAGACACAGACAGACATTCAGTGACAGAGAGAGAGGGAGAGGGATAGAGAGATAATGGTGTGAGTGAGAGAGAGACTGAGAGAAACAATGACAGAGACACATACAGACATACAATGACAGAGCGAGAGGGACAGAGAGATAGTGGTGTGTGTGAGAGAGAGACTGAGTGAAACAGAGACAGAGACACAGACCTCATTCAGTGACAGAGAGAGAGGGAGAGGGACAGAGAGATAGTGGTGTGAGAGAGAGAGAGACTGAGAGAAACAGTGACAGAGAAACAGACAGACATGCAATGACAGAGCGAGAGGGACAGAGAGATAGTGGTGTGTGTGAGAGAGAGACTGAGAGAAACAGAGACAGAGACACAGACAGACATACAGTGACAGAGAGAGAAAGGGAGAGGGACAGAGAGATAGTGGTATTAGTTAGAGAGAGACTTAGAGAAAGAGTGACAGAGACACAGACAGACATACAGAGACAGAGAGAGAGTGAGAGGGACAGAGAGATAGATGTGTGACTGAGAGAGGCACTGAGAGAAACAGAGACAGAGACAGAGCAGAAATTCAGTGACAGAGGGAGAGAGGGGCAGAGAGATAATGGTGTGAGTGAGTGAGCGACTGAGAGAAACAGAGACAGAGACACAGACAGACACACAGTGACAGAGAGAGAGAGGGTGAGGGACAGAGAGTTAGTGGTGTAAGTTAGAGAGAGACTGAGAGAAACAGAGACAGAGACAGACATACAGTGACAGAGGGAGAGAGTGGCAGAGAGATAATGGTGTGAGTGAGAGAGAGACTGAGAGAAACAGAGACAGAGACACAGACAGACATACAGTGACAGAGAGGGAGAGGGACAGAGCAATACTGGTGTGAGTGAGAGAGAGACTGAGAGAAACAGAGACAGAGACACAGACAGACATACAGTGCCAGAGAGAGAGAGGGACAGAGATATAGTAGTGTGAGTGAGAGAGACTTAGAGAAACAGTTACACAGACACAGACAGACATCGAGTGACAGAGAGATAGCGGGGGACAGAGAGATAGTGTTGTGAGTGAGAGAGAGACTGAGAAAAAAAGAGACAGAGACAGAGACAGACATACAGTGACAGAGGGAGAGAGGGGCAGAGAGATAATGCTGTGAGTGAGAGAGCGACTGAGAGAAACAGAGACAGAGACACAGACAGACATACAGTGACAGAGAGAGAGATGGACAGGGACAGAGAGTTAGTGGTGTGAGAGAGAGAGAGACTGAGAGAAACAGAGACACAGACAGACATACAGTAACAGAGAGAGAGAGGGAGAGGGACATAGAGTTAGTGGTGTGAGTGAGAGAGAGACTGAGAGAAACAGAGGCAGAGACACAGACAGACATACAGTGACAGAGAGAGAGAGGGACAGGGACAGAGAGTTAGTGGTGTGAGAGAGAGAGAGACTAGAGAAACAGTGACAGATACACAGACAGACATTCACTGACAGAGAGAGAGAGAGGGACAGAGAGATAGTGGTGTGTGTGAGAGAGAGACTGAGAGAAACAGAGACACAGACAGCCATACAGTGACAGAGAGAGAAAGGGAGAGGGACAGAGAGATAGTGGTGTGAGTGAGAGAGAGACTTAGAGAAAGAGTGACAGAGACACAGACAGACACACAGTGACAGAGACAGAGAGGGTGAGGGACAGAGAATTAGTGGTGTGAGTGAGAGAGAGACTGAGAGAAACAGAGACAGAGACAGACATTCAGTGACAGAGGGAGAGAGTGGCAGAGAGATAATGGTGTGAGTGAGAGAGAGACTGAGAGAAACAGAGACAGAGACACAGACAGACATACAGTGACAGAGACGGAGAGGGACAAAGTAATACTGGTGTGAGTGAGAGAGAGACTGAGAGAAACAGAGACAGAGACACAGACAGACATACAGTGCCAGAGAGAGAGAAGGACAGAGATATAGTGGTGTGAGTGAGAGAGACTTAGAGAAACAGTTACACAGACACAGACAGACGTCGAGTGACAGAGAGATAGCGGGGGACAGAGAGATAGTGTTGTGAGTGAGAGAGAGACTGAGAAAAAAAGAGACAGAGACAGAGACAGACATACAGTGACAGAGGGAGAGAGGGGCAGAGAGATAATGCTGTGAGTGAGAGAGCGACTGAGAGAAACAGAGACAGAGACACAGACAATCATACAGTGACAGAGAGAGAGATGGACAGGGACAGAGAGTTAGTGGTGTGAGAGAGAGAGAGACTGAGAGAAACAGAGACACAGACAGACATACAGTAACAGAGAGAGAGAGGGAGAGGGACATAGAGTTAGTGGTGTGAGTGAGAGAGAGACTGAGAGAAACAGAGGCAGAGACACAGACAGACATACAGTGACAGAGAGAGAGATGGACAGGGACAGAGAGTTAGTGGTGTGAGAGAGAGAGAGAGACTGAGAGAAACAGAGACACAGACAGACATACAGTGACAGGGAGAGAAAGGGAGAAGGACAGAGAGATAGTGGTGTGAGTGAGAGAGAGACTTAGAGAAAGAGTGACAGAGACACAGACAGACATACAGAGACAGAGAGAGAGTGAGAGGGACAGAGAGATAGTGGTGTGAGTGAGAGAGAGACTCAGAGAAACAGAGACAGAGAGACAGACAGACATACAGTGACAGAGAGAGAAAGGGAGTGGGACAGAGAGTTAGTGGTGTGAGTGAGAGAGAGACTGAGAGAAACAGAGACAGAGACAGACATACAGTGACAGAGGGAGAGAGCGGCAGAGAGATAATGGTGTGAGTGAGAGAGAGACTGAGAGAAACAGAGACAGAGACACAGACAGACATACAGTGAAAGAGAGAGAGACGGAGAGGGACAGAGAGTTAGTGGTGTGAGTGAGAGAGAGTTAGAGAAACAGTTACACAGACACAGACAGACATCTAGTGACAGAGAGATAGCGGGGGACAGAGATATAGTGTTGTGAGTGAGAGAGAGAATGAGAGAAACAGAGACAGAGACAGAGACAGACATACCGTGACAGAGGGAGAGAGGGGCAGAGATATAATGGTGTGAGTGAGAGAGCGACTGAGAGAAACAGAGACAGAGACACAGACCGACACACAGTGACAGAGAGAGAGAGGGAGAGGGACAGAGAGTTCGTGGTGTGAGTGAGAGAGACTGAGAGACACAGAGTCACAGAGAGACATACAGTGACTGGGAGAGAGAGGGAGAGGGCCAAAGAGTTAGTGGTGTGAGAGAGAGAGAGACTGAGAGAAACAGTGACAGATACACAGACAGACATACAGTGACAGAGAGAGAGAGAGAGGGACAGAGAGATAGTGGTGTGAGTGAGAGAGACACTGAGAGAAACAGAGACAGAGACAGAGATAGACATACAGTGACAGAGGGAGAGGGGGGCAGAGAGATCATGGTGTGAGTGAGAGAGCGACTGAGAGAAACAGAGACAGAGACACAGACCGACACACAGTGACAGAGAGAGAGAGGGAGAGGGCCAGAGAGTTAGTGGTGTGAGAGAGAGAGAGACTGAGAGAAACAGTGACAGATACACAGACAGACATACAGTGACAGAGAGAGAGAGAGAGGGACAGAGAGATAGTGGTGTGAGTGAGAGAGACACTGAGAGAAACAGAGACAGAGACAGAGACAGACATACAGTGACAGAGGGAGAGAGGGGCAGAGAGATCATGGTGTGAGTGAGAGAGCGACTGAGAGAAACAGAGACAGAGACACAGACAGACACACAGTGACAGAGAGAGAGAGGGAGAGGGACAGAGAGTTAGTGGTGTGAGTGAGAGACACTGAGAGAAACAGAGTCACAGACAGACATACAGTGACAGGGAGAGAGAGGGAGAGGGACAGAGATAGTGGTGTGAGTGAGAGAGAGACTGAGAGAAACAGAGACAGAGACAGACATACAGTGACAGAGGGAGAGAGTGGCAGAGAGATAATGGTGTGAGTGAGAGAGAGAATGAGAGAAACAGAGACAGAGACACAGACAGACATACAGTGAAAGAGAGAGAGAGGGAGAGGGACAGATTAATAGTGGTGTGAGTGAGATAGAGACAGAGTCACAGACAGACATACAGTGTCAGAGAGAGAGACGGAGAGGGAAAGACAGTTAGTGGTGTGAGTGAGAGAGACTGAGAGAAACAGAGAAAGAGACACAGGCAGACAAAGAGTGACAGAGAGAGAGGGAGTTGGCCAGTGACATAGTGGTGTGAGTGAGAGAAAGACTGAGAGCAACAGGGACAGAGACAGAGACAGACATACAGTGAAAGAGAGTTAGAGTGACAGAGTAATAGTGGTGTGAGTGAGAGAGAGACAGAGTGAGACAGAGACAGAGACAGCGACAGAGACAGACATACAGTGACAGATAGAGAGGGACAGAGAGAAAGGGGTGTGAGTGAGAGAGATACTGAGATCAACAGTGACAGAGACACAGACATACATACAGTGACAGAGAGATAGCGGGGACAGAGAGATAGTGGTGTGAGAGAGAGAGACTGAGAGAAACAGAGACAGAGACAGAGACAGAGACAGACAGACAGTGACAGAGTGAGAGAGGGGCAGAGAGATAATGGTGTGAGTGAGAGAGAGAGACTGAGAGAGACAGAGACAGAGACAGACATACAGTGACAGTGAGAGAGGGAAAGTGTCAGAGAGATAGTAGTGTTGTTGAGGGAGAGACTGAGAGAAACAGTGACAGAGACACAGACATACATACAGTGACAGAGAGATAGCGGGGACAGAGAGATAGTGGTGTGACAGAGAGAGACTGAGAGAAACAGAGATAGAGACAGAGACAGAGACAGACATACAGTGACAGAGGGAGAGGGGGCAGAGAGATAATGGTGTGAGTGAGAGAGCGACTGAGAGAAACAGAGACAGAGACACAGACAGACATACAGTGACAGGGAGAGAGAGGGTAAGGGACAGAGATAGAGGTTTGAGTGAGAGAGAGACTGAGAGAAACAGAGACAGAGACACAGACAGACATTCACTGAGAGAGAGAGGGACAGAGAGATAGAGGTGTGAGTGAGAGAGACACTGAGAGAAACAGAGACAGACACACAGACAGACATACAGTGACAGAGAGAGCGCGGGGATTAGAAACATAGTGTTGTCAGTGAGAGAGACTGAGAGAAACAGTGACAGAGACACAGACAGACTTACAGTGACAGGGGGAGAGAGGGAGAGGGAGAGAGAGATAGTGATGTGAGTGAGAGAGAGACTAAGAGAAACAGTGACAGAGACACAGACAGGCATACAGTGACAGAGAGGGAGAGGGACAGAGTAATACTGGTGTGAATGACAGAGAGACTGAGAGAAACAGAGACAGAGATACAGACAACATACAGTGACAGAGAGAGAGAGGGACAGAGAGATAGTGGTGTGAGTGAGAGAGATACTGAGAGAAACAGAGAGAGAGACACAGACAGCCATACTGTGACAGAGAGAGAGAGGGACAGAGAGATATTGGTGTGAGTGAGAGAGAGACTAAGAGAAACAGAAATTGAGACACAGACAGACATACAGTGACAAAGAGGAACAGAGTAATAGTGGTGTGAGTGAGAGAGAGACTGAGAGAAACAGATAAAGAGACACAGACAGACATACAGTGACAGAGAGAGAGGGACAGAGAGATAGTGGTGTGAGTGAGAGAGAGACTGAGAGAAACAGAGACACAGACACACATACAGTGACAGAGAAAGGGAGAGGGACAGAGAGATAGTGGTGTGAGAGAGAGAGACTGAGAGAAACAGAGACAGAGACAACGACAGACATACAGTGACAGAGAGAGAGAGGGAAAAGGACAGGGAGATAGTGGTGTGAGTGAGAGAGAGACTGAGAGAACCAATGACTGAGACACAGACAGACATACAGAGAGGGAAAGGGAGAGGGACAGAGAGATAGTGGTGTGAGTGAGAGAGAGACTGAGAGAAACAGTGACAGAGACTCAGACAGACATACAGTGACAGAGAGAGATGGTGAGTGACAGAGAGATAGTTGTGTTAGTGAGAGAGAGACTGAGAGAAACAGTGACAGAGACAAAGAGAGACAGACAGTGACAGAGAGAGCGGGTAACAAAGAGATAGTGGTGTGAGTGAGAGAGAAACTTTGAGAAGCAGTGACAGAGACACAGACAGACATACAGTGACAGAAGAGCGAGATAGAGGGACAGATAGATAGTGGAGTGAGTGAGAGAGAGACTGAGAGAAACAGTGACAGAGGCACAGACTGACATACAGTGACAGAGAGAGAGGGACAGAGAGACAGTGGTGTGAGTGAGAGAGAGACTGACAGAAACAGTGACAGAGACACATACAGATATACTTGAGAGAGAGATAGTGGGGGACAGAGAGATAGTGGTGTGAGTGAGAGAGAGAGTGAGAGAAAGAGTGACAGAGACACAGACAGACATAAAAGGACAGAGAGGGAGAGGGACATAGTAATAGTGGTGTGAGTGAGAGAGAGTGATTGAGAGAAACAGATACAGAGACACAGACAGACATACAGTGACAGAGAGAGAGGTAGAGGGACAGACAGTTAGAGGTGTGAGAGAGAGAGAGACTGAGTGAAACAGTGACAGAGACAAAGATAGACATACGGTGACAGAGAGAGACAGGGAGAGGGACAGAGAGATAGTGGTGTGAGTGAGAGAGACACTGAGAGACACAGTGACAGAGACACAGACAGACATACAGTGACAGAGAGAGAGGGAGAGGGACAGAGAGATAGTGGTGTGAGTGAGAGAGAGAATGAGAGAAACAGAGACAGAGACAGACATACAGTGACAGAGGGAGAGAGGGGCAGAGAGATAATGGTGTGAGTGAGAGAGAGACTGAGAGAAACAGAGACAGAGACACAGACAGACGTACAGTGAAAGAGAGAGAGAGGGAGAGGGACAGATTAATAGTGGTGTGAGTGAGAGAGAGACAGAGACACAGACAGACATACAGTGTCAGAGAAAGAGAGGGAGAGGGAAAGACAGTTAGTGGTGTGAGTGAGAGAGACTGAGAGAAACAGAGAAAGAGACACAGACAGACAAAGAGTGACAGAGAGAGAGGGAGTTGGACAGAGAGATAGTGGTGTGAGTGAGAGAAAGACTGAGAGCAACAGGGACAGAGACAGAGACAGACAAACAGTGAAAGAGATAGAGAGTTAGAGGGACAGAGTAATAGTTGTGTGAGTGAGAGAGAGACTGAGAGAAAGAGAGACAGAGACAGCGACAGAGACAGACATACAGTGACAGAGAGAGAGGGACAGAGAGAAAGGGGTGTGAGTGAGAGAGATACTGAGATCAACAGTGACAGAGACACAGACATACATACAGTGACAGAGAGATAGCGGGGACAGAGAGATAGTGGTGTGAGAGAGAGAGATACTGAGAGAAACAGAGACAGTGACAGACATACAGTGACAGTGAGAGAGGGAAAGTGTCAGAGAGATAGTAGTGTTGGTGAGAGAGAGACTGAGAGAAACAGTGACAGAGACACAGACAGACATACAGTGACAGAGAATCAGAGGAAGAGGGACAGCGATATAGTGATGTGAGTGGGAGAGAGACTGAGAGAAAGAGTGACAGAGACATAGACAGAAATACAGTGACAGAAGAGTTAGAGAGCGGGACAGATAGATAGTGGTGTGAGTGAGAGAGAGACTGAGAGAAACAGTGACAGAGACACAGACAGACACAAAGTGACAGAGAGACAGAGGAAGTGGGACAGAGAGATAGTGATGTGAGTGGGAGAGAGACTGAGAGAAAGAGTGACAGAGACACAGACAGAAATACAGTGACAGAAGAGCGCGAGAGAGGGACAGATAGATAGTGGTGTGATTGAGAGGGAGAGACTGCGAGAAACAGTGACAGAGACACAGACAGACATACAGTGACCGAGAGACAGAGGAAGTGGGACAGAGAGATAGTGATGTGAGTGGGAGAGAGACTGAGAAAAAGAGTGATAGAGACACAGACAGAATTAAAGTGACAGAAGAGCGAGAGAGAGGGACAGATAGATAGTGGTGTGAGTGAGAGAGAGACTGAGAGAAAGAGTGACAGAGACACAGACAGACATACAGTGACAGAGAGAGAGGGACAGAGAGACAGTGGTGTGAGTGAGAGAGAGACTGACAGAAACAGATACAGAGACACAGACAGACATACAGTGACAGAGAGAGAGGGAGAGGGACAGAGAGTTAGTGGTGTGAGAGAGAGAGAGATTGAGAGAAACAGTGACAGAGACACAGACAGACATACAATGACAGAGAAAGAGAGGGTCAGAGAGATAATGGTGTGAGTGAGAGACAGACTGAGAGAAACAGAGACAGAGACATAGACAGACTTACAGTGACAGAGAGTGAGGGAGAGGGACAGAGAGTTAGAGGTGTGAGAGAGAGAGACTGAGTGAAACAGTGACAGAGACAAAGACAGACATACAGTGACAGAGAGAGAGAGGGACAGAGAGATAGTGGTGTGAGTGAGAGAGAAACTGAGAGAAACAGTGACAGAGACACAGACAGCCATACAGTGACAGAGAGAGAGGGAGAGGGACAGAGAGATAGTGGTGTGAGTGAGAGAGAGACTGAGAGAAACAGTGACAGAGACACAGACAGTCATACAGTGACAGAGAGAGAGGGAGAGGGACAGAGAGATAGTGGTGTGAGTGAGAGAGAGACAGAGAGAAACAGAGACAGAGACAGACATACAGTGACAGAGGGAGAAAGGGGCAGAGAGATAATGGTGTGAGTGAGAGAGAGAATGAGAGAAACAGAGACAGAGACACAGACAGACGTACAGTGAAAGAGAGAGAGAGGGAGAGGGACAGATTAATAGTGGTGTGAGTGAGAGAGAGACAGAGACACAGACAGACATACAGTGTCAGAGAAAGAGAGGGAGAGGGAAAGACAGTTAGTGGTGTGAGTGAGAGAGACTGAGAGAAACAGAGAAAGAGACACAGACAGACAAAGAGTGACAGAGAGCGAGGGAGTTGGTCAGAGAGATAATGGTGTTAGTGAGAGTAAGACTGAGAGCAACAGGGACAGAGACAGAGACAGACAAACAGTGAAAGAGATAGAGAGTTAGAGGGACAGAGTAATAGTGGTGTGAGTGAGAGAGAGAATGAGAGAAAGAGAGACAGAGACAGCGACAGAGACAGACATACAGTGACAGAGAGAGAGGGACAGAGAGAAAGGGGTGTGAGTGAGAGAGATACTGAGATCAACAGTGACAGAGACACAGACATACATACAGTGACAGAGAGATAGCGGGGACAGAGAGATAGTGGTGTGAGAGAGAGAGAGACTGAGAGAAACAGAGACAGAGACAGACATACAGTGACAGTGAGAGAGGGAAAGTGTCAGAGAGATAGTAGTGTTGGTGAGAGAGAGACTGAGAGAAACAGTGACAGAGACACAGACAGACACACAGTGACAGAGAGACAGAGGAAGTGGGACAGAGAGATAGTGGTGTGAGTGAGAGAGACTGAGAGAAACAGAGACACAGACAGACATACAGTGACAGGGAGAGAGAGGGAGAGGGACAGAGATAGTGGTGTGAGTGAGAGAGAGACTGAGAGAAACAGAGACAGAGACAGAGACAGACATTCAGTGACAGAGGGAGAGAGGGGCAGAGAGATAATGGTGTGAGTGAGTGAGCGACTGAGAGAAACAGAGACAGAGACACAGACAGACACACAGTGACAGAGAGAGAGAGGGAGAGGGACAGCGAGTTAGTGGTGTGAGTGAGAGAGACTGAGAGAAACAGAGACACAGACAGACATACAGTGACAGGGAGAGAGAGGGAGAGGGACAGAGATAGTGGTGTGAGTGAGAGAGAGACTGAGAGAAACAGAGACAGAGACACAGACAGACATTCACTGACATGAGAGAGAGAGAGAGGGATAGAGAGATAGAGGTGTGAGTGAGAGAGACACTGAGAGAAACAGAGACAGACACACAGACAGACATACAGTGACAGAGAGAGCGCGGGGATTAGAAAGATAGTGTTGTCAGTGAGAGAGACTGAGAGAAACAGTGACAGAGACACAGACAGACATGCAGTGACAGAGAGAGAGGGAGAGGGACAGAGAGATAGAGGTGTGAGTGAGAGAGAGATTGAGAGAAACAGAGACAGAGACACAGACAGACATACAGTGATAGGGAGAGAGAGGGAGAGTGAGAGAGAGATAGTGATGTGAGTGAGAGAGAGACTGAGAGAAACAGTGACAAAGACACAGACAGGCATACAGTGACAGAGAGGGAGAGGGACAGAGTAATACTGGTGTGAGTGAGAGAGAGACTGAGAGAAACAGAGACAGAGACACAGACAGACATACAGTGCCAGAGAGAGAGAGGGACAGAGAGATAGTGGTGTGAGTGAGAGAGACTTAGAGAAACAGTTACACAGACAGAGACAGACATCGAGTGACAGAGAGATAGCGGGGGACAGAGAGATAGTGTTGTGAGTGAGGGAGAGACTGAGAAAAAAAGAGACAGAGACAGAGACAGACACACAGTGACAGAGAGAGAGAGGGAGAGGGACATAGAGTTAGTGGTGTGAGTGAGAGAGAGACTGAGAGAAACAGAGACAGAGACACAGACAGACACACAGTGACAGAGAGAGAGAGGGAAGGAACATAGAGTTAGTGGTGTGAGTGAGAGAGAGACTGAGAGAAACAGAGACACAGACAGACATACAGTGACAGGGAGAGAGAGGGAGAGGGACAGAGATAGTGGTGTGAGTGAGAGAGAGACTGAGAGAAACAGAGGCAGAGACACAGACAGACATACAGTGACAGAGAGAGAGAGAGGGAGAGGGAGTGGGACAGAGATAATGGTGTTAGTGAGAGAGAAACTGAGAGGAACAGAGACAGAGACACAGACAGACATACAGTGACAGAGATATTGCGGGGGACAGAGGGTTAGTGGTGAGAGTGAGAGAGAGATTGAGAGAAACAGAGACAGGGACACAGACAGACATACTGTGAAAGAGAGAGAGAGGGAGAGGGACAGAGTAATGGTGGTGTGAGTGAGAGAGAGACTGAGAGAAACAGAGACAGAGACAGAGACAGACACACAGTGACAGAAAGAGGGACAGAGTAATAGTGGTGTGAGTCAGAGAGAGACTGAGAGAAACAGAGAGAGACAGAGACAGACATACAGTGACAGAGAGCGAGAGAGGGAGAGGGACAGAGAGATAGTGGTGTGAGTGAGAGAGAGACTGAGAGAAACAGTAACAGAGACACAGACAGATATACAGTGACAGACAGAGAGAAGGACAGAGAGATAGTGGTGTGAGTGAGAGATAGACTGAGAGAAACAGAGACAGAGACACAGACAGACATACAGTGAAAGAGAGAGAGAGAGAGGTACAGAGAGAAAGGGGTGTGAGTGAGAGAGAGACTGAGAGAAACAGTGACAGAGACACAGACAGACATACAGTGACAGTGGGAGAGAGGGGCAGACAGATAATGGTGTGTGTGTGAGAGAGAGACTGACAGAGACAGAAACACAGACAGACATAAAGTGACAGAGAGAGAGGGACAGAGAGATAGCGGTGTGAGTGAGAGAGAGACTGAGAGAAACGGAGACAGAGACACAGACAGACATTCAGAGAGAGAGGGAGAGGGACAGAGAGATAGTGGTATGAGTGAGAGAGAGACTTAGAGAAAGAGTGACAGAGACACAGACAGACATACAATGACAGAGCGAGAGGGACAGAGAGATAGTGGTGTGTGTGAGAGAGAGACTGAGAGAAACAGAGACAGAGACACAGACAGACATTCAGTGACAGAGAGAGAGGGAGAGGGATAGAGAGATAATGGTGTGAGTGAGAGAGAGACTGAGAGAAACAATGACAGAGACACATACAGACATACAATGACAGAGCGAGAGGGACAGAGAGATAGTGGTGTGTGTGAGAGAGAGACTGAGTGAAACAGAGACAGAGACACAGACCTCATTCAGTGACAGAGAGAGAGGGAGAGGGACAGAGAGATAGTGGTGTGAGAGAGAGAGAGACTGAGAGAAACAGTGACAGAGAAACAGACAGACATGCAATGACAGAGCGAGAGGGACAGAGAGATAGTGGTGTGTGTGAGAGAGAGACTGAGAGAAACAGAGACAGAGACACAGACAGACATACAGTGACAGAGAGAGAAAGGGAGAGGGACAGAGAGATAGTGGTATTAGTTAGAGAGAGACTTAGAGAAAGAGTGACAGAGACACAGACAGACATACAGAGACAGAGAGAGAGTGAGAGGGACAGAGAGATAGATGTGTGACTGAGAGAGGCACTGAGAGAAACAGAGACAGAGACAGAGCAGAAATTCAGTGACAGAGGGAGAGAGGGGCAGAGAGATAATGGTGTGAGTGAGTGAGCGACTGAGAGAAACAGAGACAGAGACACAGACAGACACACAGTGACAGAGAGAGAGAGGGTGAGGGACAGAGAGTTAGTGGTGTAAGTTAGAGAGAGACTGAGAGAAACAGAGACAGAGACAGACATACAGTGACAGAGGGAGAGAGTGGCAGAGAGATAATGGTGTGAGTGAGAGAGAGACTGAGAGAAACAGAGACAGAGACACAGACAGACATACAGTGACAGAGAGGGAGAGGGACAGAGCAATACTGGTGTGAGTGAGAGAGAGACTGAGAGAAACAGAGACAGAGACACAGACAGACATACAGTGCCAGAGAGAGAGAGGGACAGAGATATAGTAGTGTGAGTGAGAGAGACTTAGAGAAACAGTTACACAGACACAGACAGACATCGAGTGACAGAGAGATAGCGGGGGACAGAGAGATAGTGTTGTGAGTGAGAGAGAGACTGAGAAAAAAAGAGACAGAGACAGAGACAGACATACAGTGACAGAGGGAGAGAGGGGCAGAGAGATAATGCTGTGAGTGAGAGAGCGACTGAGAGAAACAGAGACAGAGACACAGACAGACATACAGTGACAGAGAGAGAGATGGACAGGGACAGAGAGTTAGTGGTGTGAGAGAGAGAGAGACTGAGAGAAACAGAGACACAGACAGACATACAGTAACAGAGAGAGAGAGGGAGAGGGACATAGAGTTAGTGGTGTGAGTGAGAGAGAGACTGAGAGAAACAGAGGCAGAGACACAGACAGACATACAGTGACAGAGAGAGAGAGGGACAGGGACAGAGAGTTAGTGGTGTGAGAGAGAGAGAGACTAGAGAAACAGTGACAGATACACAGACAGACATTCACTGACAGAGAGAGAGAGAGGGACAGAGAGATAGTGGTGTGTGTGAGAGAGAGACTGAGAGAAACAGAGACACAGACAGCCATACAGTGACAGAGAGAGAAAGGGAGAGGGACAGAGAGATAGTGGTGTGAGTGAGAGAGAGACTTAGAGAAAGAGTGACAGAGACACAGACAGACACACAGTGACAGAGACAGAGAGGGTGAGGGACAGAGAATTAGTGGTGTGAGTGAGAGAGAGACTGAGAGAAACAGAGACAGAGACAGACATTCAGTGACAGAGGGAGAGAGTGGCAGAGAGATAATGGTGTGAGTGAGAGAGAGACTGAGAGAAACAGAGACAGAGACACAGACAGACATACAGTGACAGAGACGGAGAGGGACAAAGTAATACTGGTGTGAGTGAGAGAGAGACTGAGAGAAACAGAGACAGAGACACAGACAGACATACAGTGCCAGAGAGAGAGAAGGACAGAGATATAGTGGTGTGAGTGAGAGAGACTTAGAGAAACAGTTACACAGACACAGACAGACGTCGAGTGACAGAGAGATAGCGGGGGACAGAGAGATAGTGTTGTGAGTGAGAGAGAGACTGAGAAAAAAAGAGACAGAGACAGAGACAGACATACAGTGACAGAGGGAGAGAGGGGCAGAGAGATAATGCTGTGAGTGAGAGAGCGACTGAGAGAAACAGAGACAGAGACACAGACAATCATACAGTGACAGAGAGAGAGATGGACAGGGACAGAGAGTTAGTGGTGTGAGAGAGAGAGAGACTGAGAGAAACAGAGACACAGACAGACATACAGTAACAGAGAGAGAGAGGGAGAGGGACATAGAGTTAGTGGTGTGAGTGAGAGAGAGACTGAGAGAAACAGAGGCAGAGACACAGACAGACATACAGTGACAGAGAGAGAGATGGACAGGGACAGAGAGTTAGTGGTGTGAGAGAGAGAGAGAGACTGAGAGAAACAGAGACACAGACAGACATACAGTGACAGGGAGAGAAAGGGAGAAGGACAGAGAGATAGTGGTGTGAGTGAGAGAGAGACTTAGAGAAAGAGTGACAGAGACACAGACAGACATACAGAGACAGAGAGAGAGTGAGAGGGACAGAGAGATAGTGGTGTGAGTGAGAGAGAGACTCAGAGAAACAGAGACAGAGAGACAGACAGACATACAGTGACAGAGAGAGAAAGGGAGTGGGACAGAGAGTTAGTGGTGTGAGTGAGAGAGAGACTGAGAGAAACAGAGACAGAGACAGACATACAGTGACAGAGGGAGAGAGCGGCAGAGAGATAATGGTGTGAGTGAGAGAGAGACTGAGAGA
This sequence comes from Pristiophorus japonicus, assembly GCF_044704955.1. NCBI lineage: Eukaryota > Metazoa > Chordata > Chondrichthyes > Pristiophoridae > Pristiophorus > Pristiophorus japonicus. The sequence goes on along the minus strand of NW_027254729.1, from coordinate 895,055 downwards.
AACAGAGACAGAGACACAGACAGACATACAGTGAAAGAGAGAGAGACGGAGAGGGACAGAGAGTTAGTGGTGTGAGTGAGAGAGAGTTAGAGAAACAGTTACACAGACACAGACAGACATCTAGTGACAGAGAAATAGCGGGGGACAGAGATATAGTGTTGTGAGTGAGAGAGAGAATGAGAGAAACAGAGACAGAGACAGAGACAGACATACCGTGACAGAGGGAGAGAGGGGCAGAGATATAATGGTGTGAGTGAGAGAGCGACTGAGAGAAACAGAGACAGAGACACAGACCGACACACAGTGACAGAGAGAGAGAGGGAGAGGGACAGAGAGTTCGTGGTGTGAGTGAGAGAGACTGAGAGACACAGAGTCACAGACAGACATACAGTGACTGGGAGAGAGAGGGAGAGGGCCAAAGAGTTAGTGGTGTGAGAGAGAGAGAGACTGAGAGAAACAGTGACAGATACACAGACAGACATACAGTGACAGAGAGAGAGAGAGAGGGACAGAGAGATAGTGGTGTGAGTGAGAGAGACACTGAGAGAAACAGAGACAGAGACAGAGATAGACATACAGTGACAGAGGGAGAGGGGGGCAGAGAGATCATGGTGTGAGTGAGAGAGCGACTGAGAGAAACAGAGACAGAGACACAGACCGACACACAGTGACAGAGAGAGAGAGGGAGAGGGCCAGAGAGTTAGTGGTGTGAGAGAGAGAGAGACTGAGAGAAACAGTGACAGATACACAGACAGACATACAGTGACAGAGAGAGAGAGAGAGGGACAGAGAGATAGTGGTGTGAGTGAGAGAGACACTGAGAGAAACAGAGACAGAGACAGAGACAGACATACAGTGACAGAGGGAGAGAGGGGCAGAGAGATCATGGTGTGAGTGAGAGAGCGACTGAGAGAAACAGAGACAGAGACACAGACAGACACACAGTGACAGAGAGAGAGAGGGAGAGGGACAGAGAGTTAGTGGTGTGAGTGAGAGACACTGAGAGAAACAGAGTCACAGACAGACATACAGTGACAGGGAGAGAGAGGGAGAGGGACAGAGATAGTGGTGTGAGTGAGAGAGAGACTGAGAGAAACAGAGACAGAGACAGACATACAGTGACAGAGGGAGAGAGTGGCAGAGAGATAATGGTGTGAGTGAGAGAGAGAATGAGAGAAACAGAGACAGAGACACAGACAGACATACAGTGAAAGAGAGAGAGAGGGAGAGGGACAGATTAATAGTGGTGTGAGTGAGATAGAGACAGAGTCACAGACAGACATACAGTGTCAGAGAGAGAGACGGAGAGGGAAAGACAGTTAGTGGTGTGAGTGAGAGAGACTGAGAGAAACAGAGAAAGAGACACAGGCAGACAAAGAGTGACAGAGAGAGAGGGAGTTGGCCAGTGACATAGTGGTGTGAGTGAGAGAAAGACTGAGAGCAACAGGGACAGAGACAGAGACAGACATACAGTGAAAGAGAGTTAGAGTGACAGAGTAATAGTGGTGTGAGTGAGAGAGAGACAGAGTGAGACAGAGACAGAGACAGCGACAGAGACAGACATACAGTGACAGATAGAGAGGGACAGAGAGAAAGGGGTGTGAGTGAGAGAGATACTGAGATCAACAGTGACAGAGACACAGACATACATACAGTGACAGAGAGATAGCGGGGACAGAGAGATAGTGGTGTGAGAGAGAGAGACTGAGAGAAACAGAGACAGAGACAGAGACAGAGACAGACAGACAGTGACAGAGTGAGAGAGGGGCAGAGAGATAATGGTGTGAGTGAGAGAGAGAGACTGAGAGAGACAGAGACAGAGACAGACATACAGTGACAGTGAGAGAGGGAAAGTGTCAGAGAGATAGTAGTGTTGTTGAGGGAGAGACTGAGAGAAACAGTGACAGAGACACAGACATACATACAGTGACAGAGAGATAGCGGGGACAGAGAGATAGTGGTGTGACAGAGAGAGACTGAGAGAAACAGAGATAGAGACAGAGACAGAGACAGACATACAGTGACAGAGGGAGAGGGGGCAGAGAGATAATGGTGTGAGTGAGAGAGCGACTGAGAGAAACAGAGACAGAGACACAGACAGACATACAGTGACAGGGAGAGAGAGGGTAAGGGACAGAGATAGAGGTTTGAGTGAGAGAGAGACTGAGAGAAACAGAGACAGAGACACAGACAGACATTCACTGAGAGAGAGAGGGACAGAGAGATAGAGGTGTGAGTGAGAGAGACACTGAGAGAAACAGAGACAGACACACAGACAGACATACAGTGACAGAGAGAGCGCGGGGATTAGAAACATAGTGTTGTCAGTGAGAGAGACTGAGAGAAACAGTGACAGAGACACAGACAGACTTACAGTGACAGGGGGAGAGAGGGAGAGGGAGAGAGAGATAGTGATGTGAGTGAGAGAGAGACTAAGAGAAACAGTGACAGAGACACAGACAGGCATACAGTGACAGAGAGGGAGAGGGACAGAGTAATACTGGTGTGAATGACAGAGAGACTGAGAGAAACAGAGACAGAGATACAGACAACATACAGTGACAGAGAGAGAGAGGGACAGAGAGATAGTGGTGTGAGTGAGAGAGATACTGAGAGAAACAGAGAGAGAGACACAGACAGCCATACTGTGACAGAGAGAGAGAGGGACAGAGAGATATTGGTGTGAGTGAGAGAGAGACTAAGAGAAACAGAAATTGAGACACAGACAGACATACAGTGACAAAGAGGAACAGAGTAATAGTGGTGTGAGTGAGAGAGAGACTGAGAGAAACAGATAAAGAGACACAGACAGACATACAGTGACAGAGAGAGAGGGACAGAGAGATAGTGGTGTGAGTGAGAGAGAGACTGAGAGAAACAGAGACACAGACACACATACAGTGACAGAGAAAGGGAGAGGGACAGAGAGATAGTGGTGTGAGAGAGAGAGACTGAGAGAAACAGAGACAGAGACAACGACAGACATACAGTGACAGAGAGAGAGAGGGAAAAGGACAGGGAGATAGTGGTGTGAGTGAGAGAGAGACTGAGAGAACCAATGACTGAGACACAGACAGACATACAGAGAGGGAAAGGGAGAGGGACAGAGAGATAGTGGTGTGAGTGAGAGAGAGACTGAGAGAAACAGTGACAGAGACTCAGACAGACATACAGTGACAGAGAGAGATGGTGAGTGACAGAGAGATAGTTGTGTTAGTGAGAGAGAGACTGAGAGAAACAGTGACAGAGACAAAGAGAGACAGACAGTGACAGAGAGAGCGGGTAACAAAGAGATAGTGGTGTGAGTGAGAGAGAAACTTTGAGAAGCAGTGACAGAGACACAGACAGACATACAGTGACAGAAGAGCGAGATAGAGGGACAGATAGATAGTGGAGTGAGTGAGAGAGAGACTGAGAGAAACAGTGACAGAGGCACAGACTGACATACAGTGACAGAGAGAGAGGGACAGAGAGACAGTGGTGTGAGTGAGAGAGAGACTGACAGAAACAGTGACAGAGACACATACAGATATACTTGAGAGAGAGATAGTGGGGGACAGAGAGATAGTGGTGTGAGTGAGAGAGAGAGTGAGAGAAAGAGTGACAGAGACACAGACAGACATAAAAGGACAGAGAGGGAGAGGGACATAGTAATAGTGGTGTGAGTGAGAGAGAGTGATTGAGAGAAACAGATACAGAGACACAGACAGACATACAGTGACAGAGAGAGAGGTAGAGGGACAGACAGTTAGAGGTGTGAGAGAGAGAGAGACTGAGTGAAACAGTGACAGAGACAAAGATAGACATACGGTGACAGAGAGAGACAGGGAGAGGGACAGAGAGATAGTGGTGTGAGTGAGAGAGACACTGAGAGACACAGTGACAGAGACACAGACAGACATACAGTGACAGAGAGAGAGGGAGAGGGACAGAGAGATAGTGGTGTGAGTGAGAGAGAGAATGAGAGAAACAGAGACAGAGACAGACATACAGTGACAGAGGGAGAGAGGGGCAGAGAGATAATGGTGTGAGTGAGAGAGAGACTGAGAGAAACAGAGACAGAGACACAGACAGACGTACAGTGAAAGAGAGAGAGAGGGAGAGGGACAGATTAATAGTGGTGTGAGTGAGAGAGAGACAGAGACACAGACAGACATACAGTGTCAGAGAAAGAGAGGGAGAGGGAAAGACAGTTAGTGGTGTGAGTGAGAGAGACTGAGAGAAACAGAGAAAGAGACACAGACAGACAAAGAGTGACAGAGAGAGAGGGAGTTGGACAGAGAGATAGTGGTGTGAGTGAGAGAAAGACTGAGAGCAACAGGGACAGAGACAGAGACAGACAAACAGTGAAAGAGATAGAGAGTTAGAGGGACAGAGTAATAGTTGTGTGAGTGAGAGAGAGACTGAGAGAAAGAGAGACAGAGACAGCGACAGAGACAGACATACAGTGACAGAGAGAGAGGGACAGAGAGAAAGGGGTGTGAGTGAGAGAGATACTGAGATCAACAGTGACAGAGACACAGACATACATACAGTGACAGAGAGATAGCGGGGACAGAGAGATAGTGGTGTGAGAGAGAGAGATACTGAGAGAAACAGAGACAGTGACAGACATACAGTGACAGTGAGAGAGGGAAAGTGTCAGAGAGATAGTAGTGTTGGTGAGAGAGAGACTGAGAGAAACAGTGACAGAGACACAGACAGACATACAGTGACAGAGAATCAGAGGAAGAGGGACAGCGATATAGTGATGTGAGTGGGAGAGAGACTGAGAGAAAGAGTGACAGAGACATAGACAGAAATACAGTGACAGAAGAGTTAGAGAGCGGGACAGATAGATAGTGGTGTGAGTGAGAGAGAGACTGAGAGAAACAGTGACAGAGACACAGACAGACACAAAGTGACAGAGAGACAGAGGAAGTGGGACAGAGAGATAGTGATGTGAGTGGGAGAGAGACTGAGAGAAAGAGTGACAGAGACACAGACAGAAATACAGTGACAGAAGAGCGCGAGAGAGGGACAGATAGATAGTGGTGTGATTGAGAGGGAGAGACTGCGAGAAACAGTGACAGAGACACAGACAGACATACAGTGACCGAGAGACAGAGGAAGTGGGACAGAGAGATAGTGATGTGAGTGGGAGAGAGACTGAGAAAAAGAGTGATAGAGACACAGACAGAATTAAAGTGACAGAAGAGCGAGAGAGAGGGACAGATAGATAGTGGTGTGAGTGAGAGAGAGACTGAGAGAAAGAGTGACAGAGACACAGACAGACATACAGTGACAGAGAGAGAGGGACAGAGAGACAGTGGTGTGAGTGAGAGAGAGACTGACAGAAACAGATACAGAGACACAGACAGACATACAGTGACAGAGAGAGAGGGAGAGGGACAGAGAGTTAGTGGTGTGAGAGAGAGAGAGATTGAGAGAAACAGTGACAGAGACACAGACAGACATACAATGACAGAGAAAGAGAGGGTCAGAGAGATAATGGTGTGAGTGAGAGACAGACTGAGAGAAACAGAGACAGAGACATAGACAGACTTACAGTGACAGAGAGTGAGGGAGAGGGACAGAGAGTTAGAGGTGTGAGAGAGAGAGACTGAGTGAAACAGTGACAGAGACAAAGACAGACATACAGTGACAGAGAGAGAGAGGGACAGAGAGATAGTGGTGTGAGTGAGAGAGAAACTGAGAGAAACAGTGACAGAGACACAGACAGCCATACAGTGACAGAGAGAGAGGGAGAGGGACAGAGAGATAGTGGTGTGAGTGAGAGAGAGACTGAGAGAAACAGTGACAGAGACACAGACAGTCATACAGTGACAGAGAGAGAGGGAGAGGGACAGAGAGATAGTGGTGTGAGTGAGAGAGAGACAGAGAGAAACAGAGACAGAGACAGACATACAGTGACAGAGGGAGAAAGGGGCAGAGAGATAATGGTGTGAGTGAGAGAGAGAATGAGAGAAACAGAGACAGAGACACAGACAGACGTACAGTGAAAGAGAGAGAGAGGGAGAGGGACAGATTAATAGTGGTGTGAGTGAGAGAGAGACAGAGACACAGACAGACATACAGTGTCAGAGAAAGAGAGGGAGAGGGAAAGACAGTTAGTGGTGTGAGTGAGAGAGACTGAGAGAAACAGAGAAAGAGACACAGACAGACAAAGAGTGACAGAGAGCGAGGGAGTTGGTCAGAGAGATAATGGTGTTAGTGAGAGTAAGACTGAGAGCAACAGGGACAGAGACAGAGACAGACAAACAGTGAAAGAGATAGAGAGTTAGAGGGACAGAGTAATAGTGGTGTGAGTGAGAGAGAGAATGAGAGAAAGAGAGACAGAGACAGCGACAGAGACAGACATACAGTGACAGAGAGAGAGGGACAGAGAGAAAGGGGTGTGAGTGAGAGAGATACTGAGATCAACAGTGACAGAGACACAGACATACATACAGTGACAGAGAGATAGCGGGGACAGAGAGATAGTGGTGTGAGAGAGAGAGAGACTGAGAGAAACAGAGACAGAGACAGACATACAGTGACAGTGAGAGAGGGAAAGTGTCAGAGAGATAGTAGTGTTGGTGAGAGAGAGACTGAGAGAAACAGTGACAGAGACACAGACAGACACACAGTGACAGAGAGACAGAGGAAGTGGGACAGAGAGATAGTGATGTGAGTGGGAGAGAGACTGAGAGAAAGAGTGACAGAGACACAGACAGAAATACAGTGACAGAAGAGCGAGAGAGAGGGACAGATAGATAGTGGTGTGATTGAGAGGGAGAGACTGCGAGAAACAGTGACAGAGACACAGACAGACATACAGTGACCGAGAGACAGAGGAAGTGGGACAGAGAGATAGTGATGTGAGTGGGAGAGAGACTGAGAAAAAGAGTGATAGAGACACAGACAGAATTAAAGTGACAGAAGTGCGAGAGAGAGGGACAGAAAGATAGTGGTGTGAGTGAGAGAGAGACTGAGAGAAAGAGTGACAGAGACACAGACAGACATACAGTGACAGAGAGAGAGGGAGAGGGACAGAGAGTTAGTGGTGTGAGAGAGAGAGAGATTGAGAGAAACAGTGACAGAGACACAGACAGACATACAGTGACAGAGAAAGAGAGGGTCAGAGAGATAATGGTGTGAGTGAGAGACAGACTGAGAGAAACAGAGACAGAGACATAGACTTACTTACAGTGACAGAGAGTGAGGGAGAGGGACAGAGAGTTAGAGGTGTGAGAGAGAGAGACTGAGTGAAACAGTGACAGAGACAAAGACAGACATACAGTGACAGAGAGAGAGAGGGACAGAGAGATAGTGGTGTGAGTGAGTGAGACTTAGAGAAACAGTTACACAGACACAGAAAGAAATCGAGTGACAGAGAGATTGCGGGGGACAGAGAGATAGTGTTGTGAGTGAGAGAGAGGCTGAGAGAAACAGAGACGGAGACACAGACAGACACACAGTGACAGAGAGAGACAGGGAGAGGGACATAGAGTTAGTGGTGTGAGTGAGAGAGACTGAGAGAAACAGAGACACAGACAAACATATAGTGACAGGGAGAGAGAGAGGGAGAGGGACAGAGATAGTGGTGTGAGTGAGAGAGAGACTTAGAGAAACAGAGACAGAGACTCAGACAGACATACAGTGACAGAAAGAGAGAGGGAGAGGGACAGAGAGTTAGTGGTGTGAGAGGGAAAGAGACTGAGAGAAACAGTGACAGACACACAGACAGACATTCACTGACAGAGAGAGAGAGAGAGGGACAGAGAGATAGAGGTGTGAGTGAGAGAGACACTGAGAGAAACAGAGACAGAGACAGAGACAGACATACAGTGACAGAGGGAGAGAGGGGCAGAGAGATAATTGTGTGAGTGAGAGAGCGACTAATAGAAACAGAGACAGAGACAGAGACAGACATACAGTGACTGGGAGAGAGAGGGAGAGGGACAGAGATAGTGGTGTGAGTGAGAGAGAGACTGAGAGAAACAGAGACAGAGACACAGACAGACATTCACTGAGAGAGAGAGAAAGAGAGGGACAGAGAGACAGAGGTGTGAGTGAGAGAGACAATGAGAGAAACAGAGACAGACACACAGACAGACATACAGTGACAGAGAGAGCGCGGGGATTAGAAAGATAGTGTTGTCAGTGAGAGGGACAGAGAGAAACAGTGACAGAGACACAGACAGACTTACAGTGACAGAGAGAGAGAGGGAGAGGGACAGAGAGATAGTGGTGTGAGTGAGAGAGAGACTGAGAGAAACAGAGACAGAGACACAGACAGACATACAGTGACAGGGAGAGAGAGGGACAGGGAGAGAGAGATAGTGATGTGAGTGAGAGAGAGACTGAGAGAAACAGTGACAGAGACACAGACAGGCATACAGTGACAGAGAGGGAGAGGGACAGAGTAATACTGGTGTGAATGAGAGAGAGACTGAGAGAAACAGAGACAGAGACACAGACAAACATACAGTGACAGAGAGAGAGAGGGACAGAGAGATAGTGGTGTGAGTGAGAGAGAGACTGAGAGAAACAGAGAGAGAGACACAGACAGACATACAGTGACAGAGAGAGAGAGGGACAGAGAGATATTGGTGTGAGTGAGAGAGTGACTGAGAGAAACAGAAATTGAGACACAGACAGGCATACAGTGACAAAGAGGAACAGAGTAATAGTGGTGTGAGTGAGAGAGAGACTGAGAGAAACAGAAAGAGAGACACAGACAGACATACAGTGACAGAGAGAGAGAGGGACAGAGAGATATTGGTGTGAGTGAGAGAGAGATTGAGATAAACAGAGACACAGACACACATACAGTGACAGAGAAAGGGAGAGGGACAGAGAGATAGTGGTGTGAGAGAGAGAGACTGAGAGAAACAGAGACACATACACACATACAGTGACAGAGAAAGGAAGAGGGACAGAGAGATAGTGGTGTGAGAGAGAGAGACTGAGAGAAACAGAGACAGATACACAGACAGACATACAGTGACAAAGAGGAACAGCGTAATAGTGGTGTGAGTGAGAGAGAGACTGAGAGAAACAGAGAAAGAGACACAGACAGACATACAGTGACAGAGAGAGAGGGACAGAGAGATAGTGGTGTGAGTGAGAGAGAGACTGAGAGAAACAGAGACACAGACACACATACAGTGACAGAGAAAGGGAGAGGGACAGAGAGATAGTGGTGTGAGAGAGAGAGACTGAGAGAAACAGAGACAGATACACAGACAGACATACAGTGACAGAGAGAGAGAGGGAAAAGGACAGAGAGATAGTGGTGTGAGTGAGAGCGAGAGACTGAGAGAACCAATGACTGAGACACAGACAGACATACAGAGAGGGAAAAGGAGAGGGACAGAGAATAGTGGTGTGAGTGAGAGAGAGACTGAGAGAAACAGTGACAGAGACTCAGACAGACATACAATGACAGAGAGAGAGGGTGAGTGACAGAGAGATAGTTGTGTTAGTGAGAGAGAGACTGAGAGAAACAGTGACAGAGACACAGAGAGACATTCAGTGACAGAGAGAGCGGGTAACAGAGAGATAGTGGTGTGAGTGAGAGAGAGACTTTGAGAAGCAGTGACAGAGACACAGACAGACATACAGTGACAGAAGAGCGAGATAGAGGGACAGATAGATAGTGGAGTGAGTGAGAGAGAGACTGAGAGAAACAGTGACAGAGACACAGACTGACATACAGTGACAGAGAGAGAGGGACAGAGAGACAGTGGTGTGAGTGAGAGAGAGACTGACAGAAACAGTGACAGAGAGACATACAGATATACTTGAGAGAGAGATAGTGGGGGACAGAGAGATAGTGGTGTGAGTGAGAGAGAGAGTGAGATAAAGAGTGACAGGGACACAGACAGACATACAGTGACAGAGAGGGAGAGGGACAGAGAGTTAGTGGTCTGACTGAGAGAGACTGAGAGAAACAGAGACACAGACACACATACAGTGACAGAGAAAGGGAGAGGGACAGAGAGAGAGTGGTGTGAGAGAGAGAGACTGAGAGAAACAGAGAGAGAGACTCAGACAGTAATACAGTGACAGAGAGAGAGAGAGGGAGAGGGACAGAGAAATAGTGGTGTGAGAGAGAGAGAGACGGAGAGAAACAGTGACAGATACACAGACAGACATTCACTGACAGAGAGAGAGAGAGAGAGAGGGACAGAGAGATAGAGGTGTGAGTGAGAGAGACACTGAGAGAAACAGTGACAGAGACAGAGACAGACATACAGTGACAGAGGGAGAGAGGGGCAGAGAGATAATGGTGTGAGTGAGAGAGAGACTGAGAGAAACAGAGACAGTGACACAGACAGACATTCACTGAGAGAGAGAGAGAGAGAGAGAGAGGGACAGAGAGACAGTGGTGTGAGTGAGAGAGACACTGAGAGAAACAGAGACAGACACACAGACAGACATACAGTGACAGAGAGAGCGCGGGGATTAGAAAGATAGTGTTGTCAGTGAGAGAGACTGAGAGAAACAGTGACAGAGACACAGACAGACTTACAGTGACAGAGAGAGAGGGAGAGGGACAGAGAGATAGTGGTGTGAGTGAGAGAGAGACTGAGAGAAACAGAGACAGAGACACAGACAGACATACAGTGACAGGGAGAGAGAGGGAGAGGGATAGAGAGATAGTGATGTGAGTGAGAGAGAGACTAATAGAAACAGTGACAGAGAAACAGACAGGCATACAGTGACAGAGAGGGAGAGGGACAGAGTAATACTGCTGTGAATGACAGAGAGACTGAGAGAAACAGAGACAGAGACACAGACAGACATACAGTGACAGAGAGAGAGAGGGACAGAGAGATAGTGGTGTGAGTGAGAGAGAGACTGAGAGAAACAGAGAGAGAGACACAGACAGACATACAATGACAGAGAGAGAGAGGGACAGAGAGATATTGGTGTGAGTGAGAGAGAGATTGAGATAAACAGAGACAAAGACACACATACAGTGACAGAGAAAGGGAGAGGGACAGAGAGAGAGTGGTGTGAGAGAGAGAGACTGAGAGAAACAGAGACACATACACACATACAGTGACAGAGAAAGGGAGAGGGACAGAGAGATAGTGGTGTGAGAGAGAGAGACTGAGAGAAACAGAGACAGATACACAGACAGACATACAGTGACAAAGAGGAACAGAGTAATAGTGGTGTGAGTGAGAGAGAGACTGAGAGAAACAGAGAAAGAGACACAGACAGACATACAGTGACAGAGAGAGAGGGACAGAGAGATAGTGGTGTGAGTGAGAGAGAGACTGAGAGAAACAGAGACAGAGACACACATACAGTGACAGAGAAAGGGAGAGGGACAGAGAGATAGTGGTGTGAGAGAGAGAAACTGAGAGAAACAGAGACAGATACACAGATAGACATACAGTGACAGAGAGAGAGAGGGAAAAGGACAGAGAGATAGTGGTGTGAGTGAGAGCGAGAGACTGAGAGAACCAATGACTGAGACACAGACAGACATACAGAGAGGGAAAAGGAGAGGGACAGAGAGATAGTGGTGTGAGTGAGAGAGAGACTGAGAGAAACAGTGACAGAGACTCAGACAGACATACAGTGACAGAGAGAGAGGGTGAGTGACAGAGAGATAGTTGTGTTAGTGAGAGAGAGACTGAGAGAAACAGTGACAGAGACACAGAGAGACATTCAGTGACAGAGAGAGCGGGTAACAGAGAGATAGTGGTGTGAGTGAGAGAGAGACTTTCAGAAGCAGTGACAGAGACACAGACAGACATACAGTGACAGAAGAGCGAGATAGAGGGACAGATAGATAGTGGAGTGAGTGAGAGAGAGACTGAGAGAAACAGTGACAGAGAGACATACAGATATACTTGAGAGAGAGATAGTGGGGGACAGAGAGATAGTGGTGTGAGTGAGAGAGAGAGTGAGAGAAAGAGTGACAGGGACACAGACAGACATACAGTGACAGAGAGGGAGAGGGACATAGTAACAGTGGTGTGAGTGAGAGAGAGAGACTGAGAGAAACAGATACAGAGCCACAGACAGACATACAGTGACAGAGAGAGAGGGAGAGGGACAGAGAGTTAGAGGTGTGAGAGAGAGAGAGACTGAGTGAAACAGTGACAGAGACACAGACAGACATACAGTGACAGAGAGATAGCGGGGGACAGAGAGATAGTGGTGTGAGTGAGAGAGAGACTGAGAGAAACAGTGGCAGAGACACAGACAGACATACAGTGACAGAGAGAGAGTGAGAGGGACAGAGAGATAGAGGTGTGAGTGAGAGAGAGACTGAGAGAAACAGAGACAGAGACAGACATACAGTGACAGAGGGAGAGAGGGGCAGAGAGATAATGGTGTGAGTGAGAGAGAGACTGAGAGAAACAGAGACAGAGACACAGACAGACATACAGTGAAAGAGAGAGAGAGGGAGAGGGACAGATTAATAGTGGTGTGAGTGAAAGAGACTGAGAGAAACAGAGAAAGAGACACAGGCAGACAAAGAGTGACAGAGAGAGAGGGAGTTGGACAGAGAGATAGTGGTGTGAGTGAGAGAAAGACTGAGAGCAACAGGGACAGAGACAGACATACAGTGAAAGAGATAGAGAGTTAGAGGGACAGAGTAATAGTGGTGTGAGTGAGAGTGAGACTGAGAGAAACAGAGACAGAGACAGCGACAGAGACAGACATACAGTCACAGAGAGAGAGGGACAGAGACAGGGGTGTGAGTGAGAGAGATACTGAGATCAACAGTGACAGAGACACAGACATACATACAGTGACAGAGAGATAGCGGGGACAGAGAGATAGTGGTGTGAAGAGAGAGAGAGACTGAGAGAAACAGAGACAGAGACAGAGACAGAGACAGACATACAGTGACAGAGTGAGAGAGGGGCAGAGAGATAATGGTGTGAGTGAGAGAGAGAGACTGAGAGAGATAGAGACAGAGACAGAGACATGACATACAGTGAGAGTGAGAGAGGGAAAGTGTCAGAGAGATAGTAGTGTTGGTGAGAGAGAGACTGAGAGAAATAGGGACAGATAGATAGTGGTGTGAGTGGGAGGGAGACTGAGAGAAAGAGTGACAGAGACACAGACAGAAATACAGTGACAGAAGAGCGAGAGAGAGGGACAGATAGATAGTGGTGTGAGTGAGAAAGAGACTGAGAGAAACAGTGACAGAGACACAGACAGACATACAGTGACAGAGAGAGAGGGACAGAGAGACAGTGCTGTGAGTGAGAGAGAGACTGACAGAAACAGATACAGAGACACAGACAGACATACAGTGACAGAGAGAGAGGGAGAGGGACAGAGAGTTAGTGGTGTGAGAGAGAGAGAGATTGAGAGAAACAGTGACAGAGACACAGACAGACATACAGTGACAAAGAAAGAGAGGGTCAGAGAGATAATGGTGTGAGTGAGAGACAGATTGAGAGAAACAGAGACAGAGACATAGACAGACTTACAGTGACAGAGAGTGAGGGAGAGGGACAGAGAGTTAGAGGTGTGAGAGAGAGAGACTGAGTGAAACAGTGACAGAGACAGAGACAGACATACAATGACAGAGAGAGAGGGAGAGGGACAGAGAGATAGTGGTGTGAGTGAGAGAGAGACTGAGAGAAACAGTGACAGAGACACAGACAGACATACAGTGACAGAGAGAGAGGGAGAGGGACAGAGAGATAGTGGTGTGAGTGAGAGAGAGACTGAGAGAAACAGAGACAGAGACAGACATACAGTGACAGAGGGAGAGAGGGGCAGAGAGATAATGGTGTGAGTGAGAGAGAGACTGAGAGAAACAGTGGCAGTGACACAGACTGACATACAGTGACAGAGAGAGAGGGACAGAGAGACAGTGGTGTGAGTGAGAGAGAGACTGTGAGAAACAGAGACAGAGACACATGCAGATATACTTGAGAGAGAGATAGTGGCGGACAGAGAAATAGTGGTGTGAGTGAGAGAGAGACTGAGAGAAAGAGTGACAGAGACACAGACAGACCTACAGTGACAGAGAGGGAGATGGACATAGTAATAGTGGTGTGAGTGAGAGAGAGATACTGAGATAAACAGATACAGAGACACAGACAGACATACAGTGATAGAGAGAGAGGGAGAGGAATAGAAAGTTAGTGGTGTGAGAGAGAGAGAGATTGAGAGAAACAGTGACAGAGACAAAGACAGACATACAGTGACAGAGAAATAGAGTGTCAGAGAGATAATGGCGTGAGTGAGAGAGAGACTGAGAGAAACAGAGACAGAGACATAGACAGACTTACAGTGACAGAGAGCGGGAAAGGGACAGAGTATTAATGGTGTGAGAGAGAGAGACTGAGTGAAACAGTGACAGAGACAAAGACAGGCATACAGTGACAGAGAGAGAGAGGGAGAGGGACAGAGAGATAGTGGTGTGAGTGAGAGAGAGACTGAGAGAAACAGTGACAGAGACACAGACAGACGTACAGTGACAGAGAGATAGCGGGGGACAGAGAGATAGTGGTGTGAGTGAGAGAGAGACTGAGAGAAACAGAGACAGAGACAGACATACAGTGACAGAGGGAGAGAGGGGCAGAGAGATAATGGTGTGAGTGAGAGAGAGACTGAGATAAACAGAGACAGAGACACAGACAGACATACAGTGAAAGAGAGAGGGGGAGAGGGACAGAGTATTAGTGGTGTTAGTGAGAGAGAGCCAGAGACACAGACAGACATACAGTGACAGAGAGAGAGGGAGTTGGACAGGGAGATAGTGGTGTGAGTGAGAGAAAGACTGAGTGCAACAGGGACAGAGACAGAGACAGACAAACAGTGAAAGAGATAGAGAGTTAGAGGGACAGAGTAATAGTGGTGTGAGTGAGAGAGAGACTGAGAGAAAGAGAGACAGAGACAGCGACAGAGACAGACATACAGTGACAGAGAGAGAGGGACAGAGAGAAAGGGGTGTGAGTGAGAGAGATACTGAGTTCAACAGTGACAGAGACACAGACATACATACAGTGACAGAGAGATAGCGGGGACAGAGAGATAGTGGTGTGAGAGAGAGAGAGACTGAGAGAAACAGAGACAGAGACAGACATACAGTGACAGTGAGAGAGGGAAAGTGTCAGAGAGATAGTAGTGTTGTTGAGAGAGAGACTGAGAGAAACAGTGACAGAGACACAGACAGACATACAGTGACAGAGAGACAGAGGAAGAGGGACAGAGATATAGTGATGTGAGTGGGAGAGAGACTGAGAGAAAGAGTGATAGAGACATAGACAGAAATACAGTGACAGAAGAGCTTAGAGAGAGGGACAGATAGATAGTGGTGTGAGTGAGAGAGAGACTGAGAGAAACAGTGACAGAGACACAGACAGACACACAGTGACAGAGAGACAGAGGAAGTGGGACAGAGAGATAGTGATGTGAGTGGGAGAGAGACTGAGAGAAAGAGTGACAGAGACACAGACAGAAATACAGTGACAGAAGAGCGAGAGAGAGGGACAGATAGCTGGTGGTGTGATTGAGAGGGAGAGACTGCGAGAAACAGTGACAGAGACACAGACAGACATACAGTGACCGAGAGACAGAGGAAGTGGGACAGAGAGATAGTGATGTGAGAGGGAGAGAGACTGAGAAAAAGAGTGATAGAGACACAGACAGAATTAAAGTGACAGAAGAGCGAGAGAGAGGGACAGATAGATAGTGGTGTGAGTGAGAGAGAGACTGAGAGAAAGAGTGACAGAGACAAAGACAGACATACAGTGACAGAGAGAGAGGGACAGAGAGACAGTGGTGTGAGTGAGAGAGAGACTGACAGAAACAGATACAGAGACACAGACAGACATACAGTGACAGAGAGAGAGGGAGAGGGACAGAGAGTTAGTGGTGTGAGAGAGAGAGAGATTGAGAGAAACAGTGACAGAGACACAGACAGATATACAGTGACAGAGAGATAGCGGGGACAGAGAGATAGTGGTGTGAGAGAGAGAGAGACTGAGAGAAACAGAGACAGAGACAGACATGCAGTGACAGTGAGAGAGGGAAAGTGTCAGAGAGATAGTAGTGTTGGTGAGAGAGAGACTGAGAGAAACAGTGACAGAGACACAGACAGACATACAGTGACAGAGAGACAGAGAGAGAGGGACAGAGAGATAGTGATGTGAGTGGGAGAGAGACTGAGAGAAAGAGTGACAGAGACACAGACATAAATACAGTGGCAGAAGAGCGAGCGAGAGGGACAGATAGATAGTGGTGTGATTGAGAGGGAGAGACTGCGAGAAACAGTGACAGAGACACAGACAGATATACAGTGACCGAGAGACAGAGGAAGTGGGACAGAGAGATAGTGATGTGAGTGGGAGAGAGACTGAGAAAAAGAGTGATAGAGACACAGACAGAATTAAAGTGACAGAAGAGCGAGAGAGAGGGACAGATAGATAGTGGTGTGAGTGAGAGAGAGACTGAGAGAAAGAGTGACAGAGACACAGACAGACATACAGTGACAGAGAGAGAGGGACAGAGAGACAGTGGTGTGAGTGAGAGAGAGACTGACAGAAACAGATACAGAGACACAGACAGACATTCAGTGACAGAGAGAGAGGGAGAGGGACAGAGAGTTAGTGGTGTGAGAGAGAGAGAGATTGAGAGAAACAGTGACAGAGACACAGACAGACATACAGTGACAGAGAAAGAGAGGGTCAGAGAGATAATGGTGTGAGTGAGAGACAGACTGAGAGAAACAGAGACAGAGACATAGACAGACTTACAGTGACAGAGAGTGAGGGAGAGGGACAGAGAGTTAGAGGTGTGAGAGAGAGAGACTGAGTGAAACAGTGACAGAGACAAAGACAGACATACAGTGACAGAGAGAGAGAGGGACAGAGAGATAGTGGTGTGAGTGAGAGAGAGACTGAGAGAAACAGTGACAGAGACACAGACAGACATACAGTGACAGAGAGAGAGGGAGAGGGACAGAGAGATAGTGGTGTGAGTGAGAGAGAGACTGAGAGAAACAGTGACAGAGACACAGACAGACATACAGTGACAGAGAGAGAGGGAGAGGGACAGAGAGATAGTGGTGTGAGTGAGAGAGAGACTGAGAGAAACAGACAGAGACAGACATACAGTGACAGAGGGAGAGAGGGGCAGAGAGATAATGGTGTGAGTGAGAGAGAGACTGAGAGAAACAGAGACAGAGACACAGGCAGACGTACAGTGAAAGAGAGAGAGAGGGAGAGGGACAGATTAATAGTGGTGTGAGTGAGAGAGAGACAGAGACACAGACAGACATACAGTGTCAGAGAAAGAGAGGGAGAGGGAAAGACAGTTAGTGGTGTGAGTGAGAGAGACTGAGAGAAAGAGAGAAAGAGACACAGACAGACAAAGAGTGACAGAGAGAGAGGGAGTTGGACAGAGAGATAGTGGTGTGAGTGAGAGAAAGACTGAGAGCAACAGGGACAGAGACAGAGACAGACAAACAGTGAAAGAGATAGAGAGTTAGAGGGACAGACTAATAGTGGTGTGAGTGAGAGAGAGACTGAGAGAAAGAGAGACAGAGACAGCGACAGAGACAGACATACAGTGACAGAGAGAGAGGGACAGAGAGAAAGGGGTGTGAGTGAGAGAGATACTGAGATCAACAGTGACAGAGACACAGACATACATACAGTGACAGATAGATAGCGGGTACAGAGAGATAGTGGTGTGAGAGAGAGAGAGAGACTGAGAGAAACAGAGACAGAGACAGACATACAGTGACAGTGAGAGAGGGAAAGTGTCAGAGAGATAGTAGTGTTGGTGAGAGAGAGACTGAGAGAAACAGTGACAGAGACACAGACAGACATACAGTGACAGAGAGACAGAGGAAGAGGGACAGAGATATAGTGATGTGAGTGGGAGAGAGACTGAGAGAAAGAGTGACAGAGACATAGACAGAAATACAGTGACAGAAGAGCTTAGAGAGAGGGACAGATAGATAGTGGTGTGAGTGAGAGAGAGACTGAGAGAAACAGTGACAGAGACACAGACAGACACACAGTGACAGAGAGACAGAAGAAGTGGGACAGAGAGATAGTGATGTGAGTGGGAGAGAGACTGAGAAAAAGAGTGATAGGGACACAGACAGAATTAAACTGACAGAAGAGCGAGAGAGAGGGACAGATAGATAGTGGTGTGAGTGAGAGAGAGTCTGAGAGAAAGAGTGACAGAGACACAGACAGACATACAGTGACAGAGAGAGAGGGGCAAAGAGACAGTGGTGTGAGTGAGAGAGAGACTGACAGAAACAGATACAGAGACACAGACAGACATACAGTGAAAGAGAGAGGGAGAGGGACAGAGAGATAGTGGTGTGAGTGAGAGAGAGAGACTGAGAGAAACAGAGACAGAGAGACAGACAGACATACAGTGACAGGGAGAGAGAGGGACAGGGAGAGAGAGATAGTGATGTGAGTGAGAGAGAGACTGAGAGAAACAGAGGCAGAGACAGAGACAGACATACAGTGACAGAGGGAGAGAGGGGCAGAGAGATAATGGTGTGAGTGAGAGAGTGACTGAGAGAAACAGAGACAGAGACACAGACAGACACACAGTGACAGAGAGAGACAGGGAGAGGGACATAGAGTTAGTGGTGTGAGTGAGAGAGACTGAGAGAAACAGAGACACAGACAAACATATAGTGACAGAAAGAGAGAGGGAGAGGGACAGAGAGTTAGTGGTGTGAGAGGGAAAGAGACTGAGAGAAACAGTGACAGATACACAGACAGACATTCACTGACAGAGAGAGAGAGAGAGGGACAGAGAGATAGAGGTGTGAGTGAGAGAGACACTGAGAGAAACAGAGACAGAGACAGAGACAGACATACAGTGACTG
Source organism: Pristiophorus japonicus (assembly GCF_044704955.1). Lineage (NCBI taxonomy): Eukaryota > Metazoa > Chordata > Chondrichthyes > Pristiophoridae > Pristiophorus > Pristiophorus japonicus. Next base: position 876,217 of record NW_027254729.1, on the reverse strand, counting down.
GGAGAGAGAGGGAGAGGGACAGAGATAGTGGTGTGAGTGAGAGAGAGACTGAGAGAAACAGAGACAGAGACACAGACAGACATTCACTGAGAGAGAGAGAAAGAGAGGGACAGAGAGACAGAGGTGTGAGAGAAACAGAGACAGACACACAGACAGACATACAGTGACAGAGAGAGAGAGGGACAGAGAGATATTGGTGTGAGTGAGAGAGTGACTGAGAGAAACAGAAATTGAGACACAGACAGGCATACAGTGACAAAGAGGAACAGAGTAATAGTGGTGTGAGTGAGAGAGAGAGACTGAGAGAAACAGAGACAGAGACACAGACAGACATACAGTGACAGGGAGAGAGAGGGACAGGGAGAGAGAGATAGTGATGTGAGTGAGAGAGAGACTGAGAGAAACAGTGACAGAGACACAGACAGGCATACAGTGACAGAGAGGGAGAGGGACAGAGTAATACTGGTGTGAATGAGAGAGAGACTGAGAGAAACAGAGACAGAGACACAGACAAACATACAGTGACAGAGAGAGAGAGGGACAGAGAGATAGTGGTGTGAGTGAGAGAGAGAATGAGAGAAACAGAGAAAGAGACACAGACAGACATACAGTGACAGAGAGAGAGGGTGAGTGACAGAGAGATAGTTGTGTTAGTGAGAGAGAGACTGAGAGAAACAGTGACAGAGACACAGAGAGACATACAGTGACAGAGAGAGCGGGTAACAGAGAGATAGTGGTGTGAGTGAGAGAGAGACTTTGAGAAGCAGTGACAGAGACACAGACAGACATACAGTGACAGAAGAGCGAGATAGAGGGACAGATAGATAGTGGAGTGAGTGAGAGAGAGACTGAGAGAAACAGTGACAGAGACACAGACTGACATACAGTGACAGAGAGAGAGGGACAGAGAGACAGTGGTGTGAGTGAGAGAGAGACTGACAGAAACAGCGACAGAGACACATACAGATATACTTGAGAGAGAGATAGTGGGGGACAGAGAGATAGTGGTGTGAGTGAGAGAGAGAGTGAGAGAAAGAGTGACAGGGACACAGACAGACATACAGTGACAGAGAGGGAGAGGGACAGAGAGTTAGTGGTCTGACTGAGAGAGACTGAGAGAAACAGAGACACAGACAGACATACAGTGACAGGGAGAGAGAAGGAGAGGGACAGAGATAGTGGAGTGAGTGAGAGAGAGACTGAGAGAAACAGAGACAGAGACTCAGACAGACATACAGTGACAGAGAGAGAGAGGGAGAGGGACAGAGAGTTAGTGGTGTGAGAGAGAGAGAGACGGAGAGAAACAGTGACAGATACACAGACAGACATTCACTGACAGAGAGAGAGCGAGAGAGAGGGACAGAGAGATAGAGGTGTAAGTGAGAGAGACACTGAGAGAAACAGTGACAGAGACAGAGACAGACATACAGTGACAGAGGGAGAGAGGGGCAGAGAGATAATGGTGTGAGTGAGAGAGAGACTGAGAGAAACAGAGACAGTGACACAGACAGACATTCACTGAGAGAGAGAGAGAGAGAGGGACAGAGAGACAGTGGTGTGAGTGAGAGAGGCACTGAGAGAAACAGAGACAGACACACAGACAGACATACAGTGACAGAGAGAGCGCGGGGATTAGAAAGATAGTGTTGTCAGTGAGAGAGACTGAGAGAAACAGTGACAGAGACACAGACAGACTGACAGTGACAGAGAGAGAGGGAGAGGGACAGAGAGATAGTGGTGTGAGTGAGAGAGAGACTGAGAGAAACAGAGACAGAGACACAGACAGACATAAAGTGACAGGGAGAGAGAGGGAGAGGGATAGAGAGATATTGATGCGAGTGAGAGAGAGACTAATAGAAACAGTGACAGAGAAACAGACAGGCATACAGTGACAGAGAGGGAGAGGGACAGAGTAATACTGGTGTGAATGACAGAGAGACTGAGAGAAACAGAGACAGAGACACAAACAGACATACAGTGACAGAGAGAGGGACAGAGAGATATTGGTGTGAGTGAGAGAGAGATTGAGATAAACAGAGACACAGACACACATACAGTGACAGAGAAAGGGAGAGGGACAGAGAGATAGTGGTGTGAGAGAGAGAGACTGAGCGAAACAGAGACACATACACACATACAGTGACAGAGAAAGGGAGAGGGACAGAGAGATAGTGGTGTGAGAGAGAGAGACTGAGAGAAACAGAGACAGATACACAGACAGACATACAGTGACAAAGAGGAACAGCGTAATAGTGGTGTGAGTGAGAGAGAGACTGAGAGAAACAGAGACAGAGACACAGACAGACATACAGTGACAGAGAGAGAGGGACAGAGAGATAGTGGTGTGAGTGAGAGAGAGACTGAGAGAAACAGAGACACAGACACACATACAGTGAGAGAGAAAGGGAGAGGGACAGAGAGATAGTGGTGTGACAGAGAGAGACTGAGAGAAACAGAGACAGATACACAGACAGACATACAGTGACAGAGAGAGAGAGGGAAAAGGACAGAGAGATAGTGGTGTGAGTGAGAGCGAGAGACTGAGAGAACCAATGACTGAGACACAGACAGACATACAGAGAGGGAAAAGGAGAGGGACAGAGAGATAGTGGTGTGAGTGAGAGAGAGACTGAGAGAAACAGTGACAGAGACTCAGACAGACATACAATGACAGAGAGAGAGGGTGAGTGACAGAGAGATAGTTGTGTTAGTGAGAGAGAGACTGAGAGAAACAGTGACAGAGACACAGACAGACATACAGTGACAGAAGAGCGAGATAGAGGGACAGATAGATAGTGGAGTGAGTGAGAGAGAGACTGAGAGAAACAGTGACAGAGACACAGACTGACATACAGTGACAGAGAGAGAGGGACAGAGAGACAGTGGTGTGAGTGAGAGAGTGACTGACAGAAACAGTGACAGAGAGACATACAGATATACTTGAGAGAGAGATAGTGGGGGACAGAGAGATAGTGGTGTGAGTGAGAGAGAGAGAGTGAGAGAAAGAGTGACAGGGACACAGACAGACATACAGTGACAGAGAGGGAGAGGGACATAGTAATAGTGGTGCGATTGAGAGAGAGAGACTGAGAGAAACAGATACAGAGACACAGACAGACATACAGTGACAGAGAGAGAGGGAGAGGGACAGAGAGTTAGAGGTGTGAGAGAGAGAGAGACTGAGTGAAACAGTGACAGAGACACAGACAGACATACAGTGACAGAGAGGGAGATGGACATAGTAATAGTGGTGTGAGTGAGAGAGAGATACTGAGATAAACAGATACAGAGACACAGACAGACATACAGTGATAGAGAGAGAGGGAGAGGAATAGAAAGTAAGTGGTGTGAGAGAGAGAGAGATTGAGAGAAACAGTGACAGAGACACAGACAGACATAGAGTGACAGGGAGAGAGAGTGTCAGAGAGATAATGGCGTGAGTGACAGAGAGACTGAGAGAAACAGAGACAGAGACACAGACAGACATAAAGTGATAGAGAGAGAGGGCGAGGGATAGAGAGATAGTAGTGTGAGTGAGAGAGAGACTGAGTGAAACAGAGACAGAAACACAGACAGACATACAGTGACAGAGAGAGAGGGAGGTGGACAGAGAGATCGTGGTGTGAGAGAGACTGAGAGAAACAGAGACAGAGACACCGACAGACATACAGTGACAGGGAGAGAGAGAGAGAGAGATAGAGGGACAGAGAGATAGTGGTGTGAGTGAGAGAGAGACTGAGAGAAACAGTGACATAGACACAGACAGAGATACAGTGACAGAGAGAGAGATGGACAGAGTAATAATGGTGTGAGTGAGAGAGAGACGGAGAGAAACAGAGACAGAGACACAGACAGACATACAGTGACAGAGAGAGAGAGAGAGAGAGGGACAGAGATATAATGGTGTGAGTGAGAGAGTGAGAGAGAGACTGAGAGAAACAGAGACAGAGACACATACAGACAAAAATTGACAGAGAGAGAGAGAGAGAGGGACAAAGAGATAGTGGTGTGAGTGAGATAGAGACTAAGAGAAACAGTGAAAGATGCACAGACAGACATACACAGACAGGGAGAGAGAGAGTGAGGGACAGAGAGATAGTGGTATCAGTCAGAAAGAGACTGAGCGAAACAGTGACAGAGACACAGACAGACATACAGTGACAGGGACAGAGAGAGAGAGAGGGACAGAGAGATAGTGTTGTGAGTGAGAGCGGGACTGCGAGAAACAGTGACAGAGACACAGACAGACATACAGTGACAGGGACAGAGAGAGAGAGGAACAGAGAGATAATGGTATGAGTGAGAGAGAGACTGACAGAAACAGTGACAGAGGCACAGACAGACATACAGAGACAGGGAGAAAGATGTTGAGGGACAGAAAGATAGTCGTGTGAGTGAGAGAGAGACTGAGCGAAACAGTGACAGAGGCACAGACAGACATACAGTGACAGGGACAGAGAGAGAGAGAGAGAGAGAGACAGAGAGATAGTGTTGTGAGTGAGAGCGAGACTGAGAGAAACAGTGACAGAGACACAGACAGATATACAGTGACAGAGAGAAAAAGGGACAGAGAGATAGTGGTGTGTGTGAGAGAGAGACTGAGAGAAACAGTGACAGAGACACAGACAGACATACAGTGACAGAGAGAGAGAGGGAGAGGGACAGATGGAGCGAGGGAGAATGCGAGACAGTGTCATACTGAAATGAAGAGAGAGAGATAGACTGCAAAAGAGGGGGCAAGAGAGGGAGAGAGAGTGAGTGGAGAGACTGAGGTTTGTCTCGTCCATTCCCTGGGACTGTACAGTGGTCACATTTTGGACCTACAACAACACATTATATTTATATAGTGACTTTAACATGGCGAAACATCCCAAGGTGCTCCATATGTGTATTATGAAATAAACAAACTTGACACTGAACCTCACAAGTAGAAAGTAGTGCAAGCGATCAAGAGGAAGGTTATAAGGAACATCTTTAAGTGGATAAAGAGGTCGGGAGGTGGAGATGATTAGGGACAAATTCCAGAGTTGAGGCCCAGGCAACAGAAGTCATGGTCACCAATGGTGGAGCGATTATAATCGGGAAAGTCCAAGAGATCAGAATTAGCGGGTTGCAGACATCTCTAGGTTTGTGGGGTGGAGGAGGTTACATAGATAGAGAGGGGCTAAGGGCAATGGAGGGATTTTAAAACAAGAATGAGGATTTTGAAATCGAGGCGTTGTTTAACCGGGAGCCAATGTAGTTCAGCGAGCACAGGGGAGATGGGTGACAGGAGTTTGCTGCGAGTTGTGTCATGGGCAGCAGAGTTTCGGATTACCTCTAGTGTACGTCGGATAGAATGTGGGAGGCATACCAGGGGTGTGTTGGAATAGTCATGTCTATAGGTAATTGATTAACGGACGAAGGTTTCAGCAGCGGATGAGCTGAGGCAAGGAGTTGAGATGGGCGATGTTACGGAGTTGGAAATAGGTGGTCTTAGTTCTGCTGCAGATATGTGGTGGAAAGCTCATTTGAGGATCACATGTAACAGCAAGGTTGTGAATAGCCTGGTTCAGTCTCAGACAGTAGATGGGGAAAGGGATGGAGTCACGAGCTAGGGAACGGAGTTTGTGGCGGGGACTGAAAACAATGGCTTTGGTCTTCCAAATATTCAATTGGAGAACATGTCTGCTCATCTGGAACAACACAGGTGGAGGTGCCGCACATGTTGTGTGACTGCTGGGAGGAGGCTAAATACAACAATCCTTCGGCTCACGGAGTCCCCAGCTCAGTTCCAGTTACATTTTGCGAGCTTCTGTCCCATTTTTGAAAGTGTTTCTCCGGGTTATTCCAATCATGTTACGAGAGACGGGATAAGGTTGTATCTCAGAATCTGTGAGAGACAGAGGGAACGGCAGCAGACAAAGAGAAAACAACTTCTCCAAAACTGATCCCAACTCCTCACCAAGTCTGAGGGTAGATAAGTTCACCGCCTTCTTAGGAAGTTTCACCACTTTATTCATCTCCTTATTTGAGCTCTGTTTGGAATCCGTTTATTTTATTATTCTTGTTGAGTGTTGAACGACAACATTGAAGTGGGACAGAGAAACTTGGAGCAGTTTATTCTCACAATGCTACAACCAGACTAGAAACAGTTTAAGATTTTTAATGAACCTTTCTCAAAATGAAGCTTTGAAAACACGTTTCCTCCTAAGTTTCGAAGATGATTTCGGATGAAACAGGCAAAAATCAGTTTTCGCCTCCTCTAAATAAGTCCCAACCTGGTCTTAAAATCCAAACGCTTCTAAAGAGGGTCCGAATTGCTCAACACGTTTAAAATTGATGGTCTTCAATAGTTGATGTTGATCGATTGATAAAGTGATCAGCTTTACACAAACACACATCCCATACTGTTGAGGAGTGGAAGGCAGGGGAGGATGTCTAGGAGTTACACGTTACTTTTTATTGACATTAAAAACTATCGGTAAGCCGTTTCGGAAGAGAAGCAAGAAAAGAGTTAAAAACACAAACCTTTTTATTTTATATAACAGAAGACAGAAATTGCAGGAAATACTCAGCAGGTCAGGCAGTAACTGTGGAGAGAGAAACAGAGTTAATGTTTCAGGTGTGTCAACTTTCACCAGAACTGTAAAATGATGGAGATGTAACAGATTTAAACCAGGTGCAGAGGCAGAGAAAGTTCGGAGGGAGGAAAGCAAAAAGGAAAGGTCTGTGTTGTGGTGGAAGACAGACACAGTTAATTCTTCCACCTTTTTCCCAAAACTCCTCACACTGAGGCACAGACCCTTCAGGCTTGCCGTTTTAACACACTTTGCCCCTTTAGAATTTTTCTGTAAATTGACCCTTTTTGTCTTTTGCCTTGGGTTTCTCTGCCCTTCACTTTTACTATTCTCCTTTCCATCTTTTGCTTCTGCCTCCCTTTTATTTCCCTCTGTCTTCCTGCATAGGTTCCCATCGCCGTGCCATGTTAGTTTAACTCCTCTCCAACAGCACTAGACAATACTCCCCCTAGGACATTGGTTCTGGTCCTGTCCTGGTGCAGACTGTCCGGTTTGTACTGGTGCCACCTTCCCCAAAACAGTTCCCAGGAATTTGAATCTCTCCCTCTTGCACCACTCCTCAAGCCACGTATTCATCTGAGCTATCCTGTGATTCCTACTCTGACTAGCACGTGGCACTGGTAGAAATCCTGTGATTACTACCTTTGAGGTCCTACTTTTTAATTTAGATCCTAGCTCCCTATATTCGTCTCGGAGGACCTCATCCCGTTTTTTACGTATATCGTTTGTACCTGTATGCACAACGACAACTGGCTGTTCACCCTCCTTTTTCAGAAGGTCCTGCACCCGCTCCGAGTCATCCTTGAACCTTGCATCAGGGAGGCAACATGCCATCGTGGAGTCTCGATTGCGGCCGCAGAAACGCCTATCTATTCCCCTTACAATCGAATACCCTAACACTGTAGCTCTGCCACTTTTTTCGTGCCCTCCTGTGAAGCAGAGCCACCGACAGTGCCATGAGCTTGGCTGCTGCTGTTCCCCCTTGATGGGTCATCCCCTCAAAAGTACCCAAAGCTCTGTATCTGTTTTGCAGGGGAATGACTGCAAGGGTCTCCTGCACTACCTTTCTTGCAATGCTCTTCCTGCTGGTCACGCATTTACTATCTCACTGTGTACCCTTTACCTGCGGTAAGACCAACTCACTAAACGTGTTTTTACGTCATTCTCTGCATTGCGGATGCTCCAGAGTTCATCCACCCGCAGCTCCATTGCCGCAATGCGGTCCATCAGGAGCTGGAGGCGGATGCACTTTCCGCACACGTCGTCGTCATGGACACCGGAGGCGTCGCATACTACCCACGTAGTACAGGAGGAGCACAACACGGTCCGAGCTCTCCTGACATGACTTAACTTGGCATCAACAATGCTAAAAGATTATTAGTGATCGAGAAAGAAAAATGAAAAACTACTTACCAATTGTGCATTAATCGAATAACTTATCAGTAGAGCCTAAAACAGGCCCTAAATGCCCAGCAACTGTATTCAGGCCGGAGGGCCTGAGAGCTACAGAGAAGCCCATGACCTGATCCTACACTTTCGGGATGGTGTTTCAATCCAAATCCAAACCCTTCCCTTACAGCATAACCCTAACTCTGATTCAAATGGGCAGACACATGGCAGATTAAATTTAACACAGAGAATTGTGAAATAAGTATGATGGTAGTTAGATTGAGGAGAGGCAATATGAACTAAATTTTACAATTTAAAGGGAGAGCAAGAACTTAGCGACCTGGGGTGTATTTACACTAATCTTTGAAGGCTGCCGGTAAGTTGAAAAGGATGTTAAATGTCCTTCTGTGTCATTTGCTTCATTAAGAGAGCAATAGAGCACAAAAGCAAGGAAGTTATGTTGAGATATTATAAAACACTGCTTTGGCTTCAGCTGGGGTATGGTGTTCATTTCAGGGCACCTCACGTTGGGAAAAATGGAAAGGCATTGGAGCATGTACAGAGGAGAAATTCTAGAGTGTTCCATGGATGAGGGTCTTCACTTACGTGGAGACACTGGAGAACTGGGGTTCTTCTCCTTAGAACAGAAGATGTTAATGGCAGATTGATCAGAATGGTACGAGGAATGGGGACCTCAGTTATATAGATTGACTGGAGATACTGGTATTGTTCTGATTTGAGCAGAGATGGTCAAGTGTTTCTCTTGGTATATAAAATGAAAAAATGGCTAAAGTAAATGTTGGTCCCTTAGAGGACGAGACCTGGGTACTAGTAATGGAGAACATGGAGATGGCAGTAACACTGAACAATTATTTTGTATCAGTCTTTAAAGTAGAGGATACAAACAATATTCCGACAGTGGGCAGTCATAGGGCAATAGCGGAGGAGGAACTAAACACAATCAAAATCAATAAGGAGGTGGTTCTCAGTAAGATAATGGGACAAAAGGCAGGTAAATCCCTTGGACCTGAAGGCTTGCATCCTAGCGTCTTAAGAGAAGTAGTGGTAGGGATTGTGGATGCATTGTTTGAATTTACAAAAATTACCTGGATTCTGGAGAGATCACAGCAGATTGGAAAACTGCAAATTGAACGCCTCCTATTTAATAAAGGAGGCAAACAAAAATCAGTAAACTATAGACCAGTTAGCCACCATCTGTGCTTGGGAAAATGTTGGAGTCCATTATTAAAGAAGCAATAGCAGGACATTTGGATAAGCAAAATTCGGTCATAGAGAGTCAGCATGGATTTATGAAGGGGAAGTCATGTTTGACAAATTTGCTGGAGGTCTTTCAGGATGTAACGAATGGGGTAGATAAAGGGGAAGCAGAGGATGTGGTGTATTTCGAATCCCAGAAGACATTTGACAAGGTGCCACATAAAAGGTTACTGCACAAGATAAATGTTCACGGGGTTGGGGGTAATAGTTTATCATGGTTGGAGGATTGGCTAACTAACAGAAAACAGAGAGTCAGGATAAATGGTTCTTTTCTTGGTTGGCAAACAGTAACTAGTGGGTGCCACAGGGATCAGTGCTGAGACCCCAACTATTTACAATCTATACTAACGAATTGGAAGAAGGAACCGAGTGTAACATAGCCAAGTTCACTGACGATACAAAGATGGAAGGAAAAACAATGTGTGAGGAGGACACATACAATCTGCAAAAGGACATAGACAGGCTAAGTGAGTGGGCAAAAAATTGGCAGATGGAGTATAATGTTGGAAAGTGTGAGATCATGTACTTTGGCAGTAAAAATCATAGAGCAAGTTATTATTTAATGGAGAAAGTTTGCAAAGGGCCGCATTACAGCGGGAACTTGGGGTACTTGCGCATGAAACACAAAAGGATAGTATGCAGTTGCAGATATTTATCAGGAAGGCCAATGGTATTTTGGCCTTTATTGCAAAGTGGATGGAGTATAAAAGCAGTGAAGTCTTGCTACAGTTGTACAACGTATTGGTCAAGCCACACCTGGAGTACTGCGTGCAGTTTTGGTTTCCATATTTACGAAAGTATATACTTGCTTTGGAGGCAGTTCAGAGAAGGTTCACTCCGTTGATTCCGGAGATGGGGTAGTAGACTTATGAGAAAAGGTTGGGCCTCGATTCATTGCAGTTCAGAAGAATGCGAGGTGATCTTATTGAAATGTATAAGATTATGAGGGGGCTTGACAGGGTGGATGCAGAGAGGATGTTTCCACTGATGCGGGAGACTAGAACCAGAGGGCATGATCTTAGAATAAGGTGCCCCCCATTTAAAACTGAGATGAGGAGGAATTCCTTCTCTCAGACGCTTGTAAATCTATGGAATTTGCTGCCTCGGAGAGCTGTGGAAGCTGGGACATTGAATACACTTCAGACAGAGATAGACAGTTTCTTGAGCGATAAGGAGATAAGGAATTATGGGGAGTGGGCGGGAATGTGGAGCTGAATCCAGGATCAGATCAGCCATTATCTTATTGCATGGCGGAGCAGGCTCGAGGGGCCGAATTGCCTACTCCTGTTCATATTTCTTATGTACTCATGTACTTATGTTAATGAGAGATTGACCAGAATGGTTCCCGGAATATGGTCCTTTAGTTACGTGGAGAGACGGGAGATGCTGGGGTTGTTCTCCTTAGAGCTGAGATGGTTAAGGGAGATTGACCAGAATTTCTCCAGGGAATGGGGGATTTCAGTTATGTGGAGAGATTGTAGAAGCTGGGTATGTTGTGCTGAGAGCAGAGAAGGCTAAGAAGAGATTCAATAGACGTCTTCAAAGTCCTAAATCGTTTCAATAAATTAATAAAGGAGCAAATGTTACCAATGACAGGTGGGCCGGCAACCAGAGGACACAGATTTAATGTGATTGACAAAACAACCAGAAGCGACTGAAGGAAGATTTTGTTTAAATAGCGAGATGTTGTGATCTGGAATGAACTGTCTGAAAGGGAGGTGGAAGCAGATTCAATCGTAACTTTCAAAAGGGAATTTGGCAACAATACTTGAAGTAAAAAAGATACAGGGGATCCAGCAGAGGAATGGGATTAATTGGAAAGCTTCACCAAAGAGACAGAGCCGGCACGATTTGCCGAATGGACTTTCTCTGCGCTGAACAATTCTATGATTCTACAATCTCCTACACCTTAGGAAATAAGAAACTGAATGGGCCAGAAGATCAAAGTGAATTGTGGTTCAGGTGAACAAATCATTAAAAACTGTATCGCAGGTCAGCAAAGCGATTCAAGTGAAACAGTGAATTAGGGTTTATTTCTAAGCCAATTTAAATCAAAAGCAGCGAAACTGGCAAAGGTGAGAAGTGATGTTCCACAAGCTGGGACCACACCTGTTCAATATTTACATAACTATTCAGACTCGGGAATCGGGAGTGATATTTCAAACTTTGTGGATATGTATCGTTAACACTGTGGAGCTCAGCGGCAAAAACATTCAATATATTAATAAACTTGCAAACTGGGCGTGTAATTGGCAATAGAACTTCTGTTGTGTATCTGTAAAGCATGCACTCCCATGTTCCAACACCAGAGAGCGCATCCCCTGAAGTCCCAAGGGATCGCAGCATTTGTTGGGAGCACTGTATATTAGCCAGTTCCAAGGCCTGTTCCTCATTCTGGAGTGCCTTAATAAAGACTGATGTCACTGTTACTTTAACCTCCCTGTGTGTCGTATCATTTGTGTTAGAAACACAACAGATCAATATAGAGGAGTGTGAGTTGGTGCGTTTTAATAGGAAGAAAATAAAGGTGACATTCTCTTTGGAAAATAATGATCTAAACGGGAATGAGGAACAGAGGGATGGGACGGTACAGTTATGCAAGTCACTAAATGTAGTGATGCTGGTTCATCAATCCATAAAAACAAAGAACAGGCTTGTGTTCATGTCTAGAGGGATGTAATTGTAAAACATTGAAGTTATGTAAACTTGTTTGGATCCTTGGTGTAAATATTATAAAATGACATCGAGGCACTGGAGAAGGTGCAAAGTGTATTTCCATGAATGATACCAGAACTGAGAGGGTGTATTCTCAGGAAATGTTGAACAGGCCGTGGCTCTTTTCTTTAGCAAAGAGAAGACTGAGGGATGGTTAGAATGTGCCTTTCAGGATATGAAAGGCTTTGATAGGGTAGAGGGAGAAAAGATGTTTCCACTTGTGGGAGAGACCAAAACTCAGGGGCAGAGATTGAAGACAGCCATTAATAATTCCAACAGGGATTAGAGGACATCTTAACATCGAGGCACAAAAGGACGTTTTAGCAAATAATCTTGATCAAATATTTAGTCTTAACGGGAATCTTAAAAGAGGAGGAGCGTTAGAGACGAATAGAGATTAGAAACATAGAAACATAGAAAATAGGTGCAGGAGCAGGCCATTCAGCCCTTCTAGCCTGCACCGCCATTCAATGAGTTCATGGCTGAACATGAAACTTCAGTACCCCCTTCCTGCTTTCTCGCCATAACCCTTGATCCCCCGAGTAGTAAGGACTTCATCTAACTCCCTTTTGAATATATTTAGTGAATTGGCCTCAACTACTTTCTGTGGTAGTGAATTCCACAGGTTCACCACTCTCTGGGTGAAGAAGTTTCTCCTCATCTCGGTCCTAAATGGATTACCCCTTATCCTCAGACTGTGACCCCTGGTTCTGGACTTCCCCAACATTGGGAACATTCTTTCTGCATCTAACCTGTCTAAACCCGTCAGAATTTTAAACGTTTCTATGAGGTCCCCTCTCATTCTTCTGAACTGCAGTGAATACAAGCCCAGTTGATCCAATCTTTCTTGATAGGTCAGTCCCGCCATCCCGGGAATCAGTCTGGTGAACCTTCGCTGCACTCCCTCAATAGCAAGAATGTCCTTCCTCAAGTTAGGAGACCGAAACTGTACACAATACTCCAGGTGTGGCCTCACCAAGGCCCTGTACAACTGTAGCAACACCTCCCTGCCCCTGTATTCAAATCCCCTCGCTATGAAGGCCAACATGCCATTTGCTTTCTTAACCGCCTGCTGTACCTGCATGCTAACCTTCAATGACTGATGTACCATGACACCCAGGTCTCGTTGCACCTTCCATTTTCCTAATCTGTCACCATTCAGATAATAGTCTGTCTCTCTGTTTTTACCACCAAAGTGGATAACCTCACATTTATCCACATTATACTTCATCTGCCATGCATTTGCCCACTCACCTAACCTATCCAAGTCACTCTGCAGCCTAATAGCATCCTCCTCGCAGCTCACACTGCCACCCAACTTAGTATCATCCGCAAATTTGGAGATACTGCATTTAATCCCCTCGTCTAAATCATTAATGTACAATGTAAACAGCTGGGGCCCCAGCACAGAACCTTGCGGCACTCCACTAGTCACTGCCTGCCATTTTGAAAAGTACCCGTTTACTCCTACTCTTTGCTTCCTGTCTGACAACCAGTTCTCAATCCACGTCAGCGCACTACCCCCAATCCCATGTGCTTTAACTTAGCACATTAATCTCTTGTGTGGGACCTTGTCGAAAGCCTTCTGAAAGTCCAAATATACCACATCAACTGGTTCTCCTTTGTCCACTTTACTGGAAACATCCTCAAAAAATTCCAGAAGATTTGTCAAGCATGATTTCCCTTTCACTAATCCATGCTGACTTGGACCTATCATGTCACCATTTTCCAGATGCACTGCTATGACATCCTTAATAATTGATTCCATCATTTTACCCACTACTGAGGTCAGGCTGACCGTTCTATAATTCCCTGTTTTTTCTCTCCCTCCTTTTTTAAACAGTGGGGTTACATTGACTACCCTCCACTCCATAGGAACTGATCCAGAGTCAATGGAATGTTGGAAAATGACTGTCAATGCATCCGCTATTTCCAAGGCCACCTCCTTAAGTACTCTAGGATGCAGTCCATCAGGCCCTGGGGATTTATCGGCCTTCAATCCCATCAATTTCCCCAACACAATTTCCCGATTAATAAATATTTCCCTCAGTTCCCCCTCCTTACTAGATCCTCTGACCCCTTTTATATCCAGAATGTTGTTTGTATCCTCCTCAGTGACTACCGAACCAAAGTACTTGTTCAATTGGTCTGCCATTTCTTTGTTCCCCGTTATGACTTCCCCTGATTCTGACTGCAGGGGACCTACGTTTGTCTTCAGCAACCTTTTTCTCTTTACATACCTATAGAAACTTTTGCAATCCGCCTTAATGTTCCCTGCAAGCTTCTTCTCGTACTCCATTTTCCCTGCCCTAATCAAAACTTTGTCCTCCTCTGCTGAGTTCAAATTTCTCCCAGTCCCCAGGTTCGCTGCTATTTCTGGCCAATTTGTATGCCACTTCCTTGGCTTTAATACTATCCCTGATTTCCCTAGATAGCCACGGCTGAGCCACCTTCCCTTTTATTTTTTTACGCCAGACAGGAATGTACAATTGTTGTAATTCATCCATGCGGTCTCTAAATGTCTGCCATTGCCCATCCACAGTCAACCCCCGAAGTATCATTCGCCAATCTATCCTAGCCAATTCACGCCTCATACCTTCAAAGTTACCCTTCTTTAAGGTCTGGACCATGGTCTCTGAAATTACTCTTTCATTCTCCATCCTAATGCAGAATTCCACCATATTATGGTCACTCTTCCCCAAAGGGCCTCGCACAATGAGATTGCTAATTAATCCTCTCTCATTACACAACCCCCAGTCTAAGATGGCCTCCCCCCTAGTTGGTTCCTCAACATATTGGTCTCGAAAACCATCCCTTATGCACTCCAGGAAATCCTCCTCCACCGTATTGCTTCCAGTTTGGCTAGCCCAATCTATGTGCATATTAAAGTCACCCATTATAACTGCTACACCTTTATTGCATGCACCCCTAATTTCCTGTTTGATGCCCTCCCCAACATCCCTATTACTGTTTGGAGGTCTGTACACAACTCCTACTAACGTTTTTTGCCCTTTGGTGTTCTGCAGCTCTACCCATATAGATTCCACATCATCCAAGCTAATGTCTTTCCTAACTATTGCATTAATCTCCTCTTTAACCAGCAATGCTACCCCACCTCCTTTTCCTTTTATTCTATCCTTCCTGAATGTTGAATACCCCTGAATGTTGAGTTCCCAGCCCTGATCATCCTGGAGCCACGTCTCCGTAATCCCAATCACATCATATTTGTTAACATCTATTTGCACAATTAATCCATCCACCTTATTGCGGATACTCCTTGCATTAAGACACAAAGCCTTCAGGCTTGTTTTATTAACACCCTTTGTCCTTTTAGAATTTTGCTGTACAGTGGCCCTTTTTGTTCTTTGCCTTGGGTTTCTCTGCCCTCCACTTTTCCTCATCTCCTTTCTGTCTTTTGTTTTTGCCTCCTTTTTGTTTCCCTCTGTCTCCCTGCATTGGTTCTCATCCCCCTGCCATATTAGTTTAAATCCTCCCCAACAGCTCTAGCAAACACTCCCCCTAGGACATTGGTTCCGGTCCTGCCCAGGTGCAGACCGTCCGGTTTGTACTGGTCCCACCTCCCCCAGAACCGGTCCCAATGCCCCAGGAATTTGAATCCCTCCCTGCTGCACCACTGCTCAAGCCACGTATTCATCTACGCTATCCTGCGATTCCTACTCTGACTATCACGTGGCACTGGTAGCAATCCCGAGATTACTAATTTTGAGGTCCTACTTTTTAATTTAGCTCCTAGCTCCTTAAATTCGTTTCGTAGGACCTCATCCCTTTTTTTACCTATGTCGTTGGTACCAATGTGCACCACGACAACTGGCTGTTCTCCCTCCCATTTCAGAATGTCCTGCACCCGCTCCGAGCCATCCTTGACCCTTGCACCAGCGAGGCAACATACCATCCTGGAGTCTCGGTTGCGGCCGCAGAAACGCCTATCTATTCCCCTCACAAATGAATCCCCTATCACTATCGCTCTCCCACTCTTTTTCTTGCCCTCCTGTGCAGGGAGGGAATTCCAGAGCTTGGGAGCTAGGGAGCTGAATGAGGATGAGAGAGGCGGGAGTCGAGAGAGGCAGCGGCCTATAAAAGGCTCAGCAGTCCGGGGAGCGTCGAGAGAGGCGGGACTCGAGAGAGGCAGCGGCCTATAAAAGGCTCAGCAGTCCGGGGAGCGTCGAGAGAGGCGGGAGTCGAGAGAGGCAGCGGCTTATAAAAGGCTCAGCATTCCGGGGAGCGTCGAGAGAGGCGGGAGTCGAGAGAGGCATACCGGTGCAGCTCCAGCTGGGAGAGAAGGCAAAAAAGGCAAAAAAGAAGTAGAAAGAAATCAAAAGGTGACGTCACAGCCAACGTGGTAAGTGATTGGCTGCTGATTGGTGAGTAGTTTTTCTTTTTCTTTTTTAGTCAGTAACTTTTAACATTGTTGTCGGCAATTTAAGTGTATCTAAGGGTTAAGTCATGGCAGGACAGCTCGGTCACGTGATATGCTCCTCCTGTACCATGTGGGAACACGGGGACAACACCAGTGTCCCTGACGACTACATGTGCGGGAAGTGTGTCCACCTCCGGCTACTGACGGTCCGCGTTGCGGAGTTGGAGCTGAAGGTGGATTCACTCTGGAGCATCCACGATGCTGAGAATGACGTCAGTATCACGTGTAGCGAGTTGGTCTTACTGCAGGAGAAGGGTCCACAGCCAGCGAGAGAATGGAAGACCAGCAGGAAGAGTAGTGCAAGGAAGGTAGTGCAGGGGTCCCCTGTGGTCATCCCCCTGCAAAACAGATACACCGCTTTGAGTACTGTTGAGGGGGATGACTCATCAGGGGAGGGCAGCAGCAGCCAAGTTCATGGCACTGTGGCTGGCTCTGTTGCACAGGAGGGCAGGAAAAAGAGTGGAAGAGCGATAGTGATAGGGGATTCAATTGTAAGGGGAATAGATAGGCGTTTCTGCGGCCGCAACCGAGACTCCAGGATGGTATGTTGCCTCCCTGGTGCAAGGGTCAAGGATGTCTCGGAGCGGGTGGAGGACATTCTAAAAAGGGAGGGAGAACAGCCAGTTGTCGTGGTGCATGTTGGTACCAATGACATAGGTAAAAAAAGGGATGAGTTCCTACGAAATGAATTTAAGGAGCTAGGAGCTAAATTAAAAAGTAGGACCTCAAAAGTAGTAATCTCGGGATTGCTACCAGTGCCACGTGCTAGTCAGAGTAGGAATCGCAGGATAGCTCAGATGAATACGTGGCTTGAGCAATGGTGCAGCAGGGAGGGATTCAAATTCCTGGGGCATTGGAACCGGTTCTGGGGGAGGTGGGACCAGTACAATCCGGACGGTCTGCACCTGGGCAGAATCGGAACCAATGTCCTCGGGGGAGTGTTTGCTAGTGCTGTTGGGGAGGAGTTAAACTAATATGGCAGGGGGATGGGAACCAATGCAGGGAGATAGAGGGAAACAAAAAGGAGGCAAAAACAAAAGACAGGAAGGAGATGAGGAAAAGTGGAGGGCAGAGAAACCCAAGGCAAAGAACAAAAAGGGCCATTGTACAGCAAAATTCTAAAAGGACAGAGGGTGTTAAAAAAACAAGCCTAAAGGCTTTGTGTCTGAATGCAAGGAGTATCCGCAATAAGGTGGATGAATTAACTGTGCAAATAGATGTTAACAAATATGATGTGATTGGGATTACGGAGACGTGGCTCCAGGATGAGCAGGGCTGGGAACTCAACATCCAGGGGTATTCAACATTCAGGAAGGATAGAATAAAAGGAAAAGGAGGTGGGGTAGCATTGCTGGTTAAGGAAGAGATTAAGGCAATAGTCAGGAAGGACATTAGCTTGGATGATGTGGAATCTATATGGTAGAGCTGCAGAACACCAAAGGGCAAAAAACGTTAGTGGGAGTTGTGTACAGACCTCCAAACAGTAGTAGTGATGTTGGGGAGGGCATCAAACAGGAAATTAGGGGTGCGTGCAATAAAGGTGCAGCAGTTATAATGGGTGACTTTAATATGCACATAGATTGGGCTAACCAAACTGGAAGCAATACGGTGGAGGAGGATTTTCTGGAGTGGTTTTTTAGACCAATATGTCGAGGAACCAACTAGGGGGGAGGCCATCTTAGACTGGGTGTTATGTAATGAGAAAGG
The DNA here is from genome assembly GCF_044704955.1 of Pristiophorus japonicus. Classification (NCBI taxonomy): domain Eukaryota; kingdom Metazoa; phylum Chordata; class Chondrichthyes; family Pristiophoridae; genus Pristiophorus; species Pristiophorus japonicus. The sequence goes on along the minus strand of NW_027254729.1, from coordinate 858,130 downwards.
ATTAATTAGCAATCTCGTTGTGCGAGGCCCCTTGGGGAAGAGTGACCATAATATGGTGGAATTCTGCATTAGGATGGAGAATGAAACAGTTAATTCAGAGACCATGGTCCAGAACTTAAAGAAGGCTAACTTTGAAGGTATGAGGCGTGAATTGGCTGAGATGGATTGGCGAATGATACTTAAGGGGTTGACTGTGGATGGGCAATGGCAGACATTTAGAGACCGCATGGATGAACTACAACAATTGTACATTCCTGTCTGGCATAGAAATAAAAAAGGGAAGGTGGCTCAACCGTGGCTATCAAGGGAAATCAGGGATAGTATTAAAGCCAAGGAAGTGGCATACAAATTGGCCAGAAATAGCAGCGAACCTGGGGACTGGGAGAAATTTAGAACTCAGCAGAGGAGGACAAAGGGTTTGATTAGGGCAGGGAAAATGGAGTATGAGAAGAAGCTTGCAGGGAACATTAAGACGGATTGCAAAAGTTTCTATAGATATGTAAAGAGAAAAAGGTTAGTAAAGACAAATGTAGGTCCCCTGCAGTCAGAATCAGGGGAAGTCATAACGGGGAACAAAGAAATGGCGGACCAATTGAACAAGTACTTTGGTTCGGTATTCACGAAGGAGGACACGAACAACCTTCCGGTTATAAAAGGGGTCGGGGGGTCTAGTAAGGAGGAGGAACTGAGGGAAATCCTTATTAGCCGGGAAATTGTGTTGGGGAAATTGATGGGATTGAAGGCCGCTAACTCCCCAGGACCTGATGGACTGCATCCCAGAGTACTTAAGGAGGTGGCCTTGGAAATAGTGGATGCGTTGACAGTCATTTTCAAACATTCCATTGACTCTGGATCAGTTCCTATGGAGTGGAGGGTAGCCAATGTAACCCCACTTTTTAAAAAAGGAGGGAGAGAGAAAACAGGGAATTATAGACCGGTCAGCCTGACATCGGTAGTGGGTAAAATGATGGAATCAATTATTAAGGATTTCATAGCAGTGCATTTGGAAAGAGGTGACATGATAGGTCCAAGTCAGCATGGATTTGTGAAAGGGAAATCATGCTTGACAAATCTTCTGGAATTTTTTGAGGATGTTTCCAGTAGAGTGGATAAGGGAGAACCAGTTGATGTGGTATATTTGGACTTTCAGAAGGCGTTCGACAAGGTCCCACACAAGAGATTGATGTGCAAAGTTAGAGCACATGGGATTGGGGGTAGTGTACTGACATGGATTGAGAACTGGTTGTCAGACAGGAAGCAAAGAGTAGGAGTAAATGGGTACTTTTCAGAATGGCAGGCAGTGACTAGTGGGGTACCGCAAGGTTCTGTGCTGGGGCCCCAGCTGTTTACACTGTACATTAATGATTTAGATGAGGTGATTAAATGTAGTATCTCCAAATTTGCGGATGACACTAAGTTGGGTGGCAGTGTGAGCTGCGAGGAGGATGCTGTGAGGCTGCAGAGCGACTTGGATCGGTTAGGTGAGTGGGCAAATGCATGGCAGATGAAGTATAATGTGGATAAATGTGAGGTTATCCACTTTGGTGGTAAAAACAGAGAGACAGACTATTATATGAATGGTGACAGATTAGGAAAAGGGGAGTTGCAAAGAGACCTGGGTGTCATGGTACATCAGTCATTGAAGGTTGGCATGCAGGTGCAGCAGGCGGTTAAGAAAGCAAATGGCATGTTGGCCTTCATAGCAAGGGGATTTGAGTACAGGGGCAGGGAGGTGTTGCTACAGTTGTACAGGGCATTGGTGAGGCCACACCTGGAGTATTGTGTACAGTTTTGGTTTCCTAACCTGAGGAAGGACATTCTTGCTATTGAGGGAGTGCAGCGAAGGTTCACCAGACTGATTCCCGGGATGGCGGGACTGACCTATCAAGAAAGACTGGATCAACTGGGCTTGTATTCACTGGAGTTCAGAAGAATGAGAGGGGACCTCATAGAAACATATAAAATTCTGACGGGGTTAGACAGGTTAGATGCAGGAAGAATGTTCCCAATGTTGGGGAAGTCCAGAACCAGGGGTCACAGTCTAAGGATAAGGGGTAAGCCATTTAGGACCGAGATCCGGAGGAAACTTTTCACCCAGAGAGTGGTGAACCTGTGGAATTCTCTACCACAGAAAGTTGTTGAGGCCAATTCACTAAATATATTCAAAAAGGAGTTAGATGAGGTCATTACTGCTAGGGGGATCAAGGGGTATGGCGAGAAAGCAGGAATGGGGTACTGAAGTTGAATGTTCAGCCATGAACTCATTGAATGGCGGTGCAGGCTAGAAGGGCCGAATGGCCTACTCCTGCACCTATTTTCTATGTTTCTATGTTTCTATGAGTTCGCGAGGTGGAGATGTTTCGGGAGAGAATCTCAGAGCTTGGGACCCCGGCAGCTGAAGGAGAAGAAGAGTTCACGATGCGGAGAGGTTTAGGGAGAGAATCCCAGAGCTTGGACCCAGGTAACTAAAGGAGAAGGAGAGTTCACGAGGTGGAGAGGTTTAGGGAGAGAATCTCAGAGCTTGGGGCCCAGGTAACTGAAGGAGGAGAGTTCGCGAGGTGGAGAGGTTTAGGGAGATAATCCCAAAGCTTGGGACCCAGGTAAATGAAGGAGGAGGAGAGTTCGCGAGGTGGAGAGGTTTAGGGAGAGAATCCCAAAGCTTGGGACCCAGGTAACTGAAGGAGGAGGAGATTTCGCGAATTGGAAAGATTTAGGGAGATAATCCCAGAGCTTGGGACCGAGGCAGCTGAACGCATGCCTACTATTGGTGAAGCAGTTTAAATCGGGGATGTGCAATCGGCCAGATTTGGAGAAGCGCAGAGAACTCGGGAGGTCTCAGTGGTGGTGCAGGTTACAGAGACTGTGAAGTGATTTGAAAACAAGAATGAACATTTTGTAATTGAGGCGCTGTCGGACAGGGAGCCAATGTAGGTCAGCGAGCACAGGTGTGATGGGGTATTGCGATAAGGTGTAAGTTCGGACACAGGCAGCAGAATTTTGGATGAACTCAAGCATATGGATGGTGGGAGATTGGAAGCCCACCAGGAGAGCATTGGAGGAGTTATATGTGGAGCTAAAAAGGCACGGATGAAGGTTTGCGCAGCAAATGAACTGAGTCAGGCGATGTAACAGAGGCACAATGATGCCGTCCTGGTGATGGAGTGGATATGGTGTCAGAAGACCATCTCCCGATAAAATAAGCCACCAAGGTTACTAATGGCTGGGTTCAGCCTTAGACTGGTGACAGGGAGAGGGATGGAGTCGGTGGCTATGGCAATGGAGATGGTAAAGGGGGCCACTAGTACGGTCTCACAAATGTTTGGTTGGACGGCACCAGACAGAAAGATAACAGTTATCAGGAACGATTGAACAGGTTGTGCATGGTTCCTGTAGAAGACAGAACATAGAGGAGTCCTGATCGAAGTCTTGTAAATTATGATTGTTTTGGACCGGGTCGATGGGGAGAGAAAAGTTTATACTCGTGGGAGCATCCAAATCTGTGGAGCCACCAATGCAAGATAATCACTAATAACACAAATAGGAAAATAAAGAACAATTCTTTACTCAGAGAGTAGTTAGAATGTGGAAATCCTTACGTCAGGAAGTGGTTGAGTTGCATAGCTCAGATGCTGTCAAAGGGAAACTAGACGAGTAAATGAGAGAACATGAAATAGAAAGATATGCTGTGAGGCTGAGACGAAGTACTTGCAATGGGAAGAGTATGGTCTGGAACATAAACACCAGCACAGACCAGTAGGGCCGAACTGTATGTTTCTATGCTGTATATTCTATGTCATGTCATCCTCAGAATTACAGCTCCACTCTGCCGACTACCTATTGACGAGCCTCTCACTCTGGAAGCTGCAATGAATTCCTTCATTAAATGGATGTAGTGACCCTTTACAGAAGAGCTGGGACAGAATGCAACAAGCTCGTGGTGCTGACCAGAAAGACAAGGTGGGAAATGTCATTCAGAAACAGTGCCGTGTCCTAAACAGGTCGCTGGGTGTATTATCAGATCACCAGACATTCCTGTTGTAATTCAGTGGATGGAGGTCTGTGGCTAAATATAACATTCCTGGACTGGAAACACTGGGACCCGACTCTGGGCTGTGCTCAGTTGTTCTGTTTATTAATTAATTGTATAATTGAGGTAACCGGATATTTCACCGCGCTCTTCAACTGCTCTCTGAACTTGGACTGGGTCACCCCGTAAATAAATGTGTTTGTGCAGCAACTTAAATTCCGCAGTATAAATCCAACTTGTGCAAAGGTATATAACGAATCATTGTAATCAGTGGGATTTATTCCTGTACTGCTATAATAAAAGAAATATATTACAATTATCAGCCACAGCAATATGAAGCTGCCGGATATGGTGAAGAGTAAAATCACAGACTTCCTCCTGCTCTCCATCTCTGGGTCAGTGCCATTCTCCCCCTTGCTCTCACCCCTCAGTCCCTTCCGGACTCGACTGGCCACTAAAATGTGTCTGACTGTCAGAGCATTGAGCAACAAAATTACAGCGAATGGGAGCAGTGGGGTTAAAACCGTATCAAACCAGTCAAATCCCACCCATCCGGGCTTAGTAAAAGCGGCTGGGATTGTGACACAGTCCCACGGAACATTGCCGATTATATATCCAGGTTCTAATGTAAAGTAGAAAGGAATGTTTTTTGAACAGAGCAGAATGCAGCTTGTTCCCAGAACCACAGCCGCAGTTCTCCCGGTGCAATATTTGGTTTTTAGCTTCTGCCAACAAATGGCCACAAATCGATCAAAGGTGAAAGTGACGGTGAACCAGACAGAACAGTCTGCGGATAAACGGGACAGGAGATATATAACAGTACACACAGGGGTGATATCCAGGAAAGACCACGGGAAATAATACCAACTGATCCGCTGTAGTATGACCTCAGTGATGACTACCAGTAGATCCGCCGCTGTCATGGCCACCAGGTAGCGAGTGGTGCAGGTGGACAGCCCGCACTTTCCCCGGGACAGGATCACAATCGCCATTAAATTCACTGAAATAAACAGAAGGGAAAAGAGACGGTCAATTATTGGTCAAACTTTGTCGGTGACTAAGCCCAGACAGTAAGGCCTGTCATTTAGCACAAAAACAGCCGGGTGAACATCGGCTCAGGAGTTAACATGTAAAGTACATCATCTCAGCCCAACCTCCCTCCAACCCGCTGCTTCCCAGTTGAGCAGAGACAGGGCAGTTGGAGGGAAGCCGAGCCAGCCCAGCGGGCGGGTGGGTAATATTAATAGAAACATAGAAACATGGAACATAGGTGCAGGAGTAGACCATTCGGCCTTTGAGTCTGCACCAACATTCAATAATATCATGGCTGATCATTCCCTCAGTACCCATTTCCTGCTTTCTCTCCTTACCCCTTGATACCTTTAGCCGTAAGTGCCACATCTAACTCCCTATTAAATATATCCAATGAACTGACATCAACAACTCTCTGCGGCAGGGAATTGCACAGGTTAACAATTCTCTGACTGAAGAAGTTTCTCCTCATCTTGCTCCTAAATGGCTTACCCCTTATCCTTAGACTTTGTCCCCTGGTTCTGGACTTCTCCAACATCGGGAACATTCTGAAACAATGTCCTCTAGTTCTAGATTCCCCTACAAGGGGCAACACCCTCTCTGCATCTACCCTGTCGAGCCCCCTCAGAATCTTATACCTTTCAATAAGATCACTACTGATTCCTCTCAACTCCAACCATTATAGGCCCAACCTGCACAACATTTCCTCAAAAGACAAGACCTTCATCTCAGGAACCAGCCTGGTGAACCTTCGCTGAACAGTGTATGGTCACTGCCGGAAGATAATCAACCAGAGGGGGTCGGGGACCGGAGAACCACCCCACTACTGTAGCCCTTCAGTCCGAGTTATTGACTCAACTGGTCACTGTCTCCATTACTCTGCCTCGTCCCTCCTCTCCTACACGCTCCACACAAGGTTACAGGCCCACAGGATCAGGACCACAGAGGACAGGTATCCTCAGCTCAGAAAAAGGAAGACATGTTGTAAGCACTGGTGTGGGAGGTGGCATCATCGGACAGATACAAAGCAGTCAGCGACACTCGGAGAATGTAATAGAGTCCTTTTAGCAAGCTGAGTGAGAGGTCATATCATCAAGGTAGCTGGAGGAGTCGGCCGGATTATGGTAGATATTTGTACAGAGCCTGTCCTCGGAAATGGACTTAGAGATGTCGAGGAAGGGAAAGGTAGTGTCAGGCGGAGCATGTGAAGGACAGAGAGGGGCGTAAATTAGAAGCAAGGTTAACTACATAATTATAATTATAATAATTATTATTAGTAATAATATTAATAATAACTAATATTATTAATAATAATAACAATAACGTTTGTTTATATCACGCCTTTAATGTAGTTAAACATCCCAAGGTGCTTCACAACACTGTTAACAGAACAACACAGATACATATGACACCGAGATAAAAAAGAAGAAATTAAAGCACATGACCAAAAGCTTGGTAAAAGAGGTTGATTTTCAGGATATATTTAAAATGGAAAGATAGTTAGAGAAATGGAGAGGTTTAGGGAGGGACTTCCAGAGTTTAGGGCCCAAACAGCTGAAGGTAAGGCCACCGATGGTTGAGCAGTATAATGAGGGATGTTCGAGAGGGCAGCATTTGAAGAGCGGAGATATCTTGAGGGGTTATGAGGCAGAATAATATTACAGAAGTCGGGAGGTGCAAGGCCATGGAGAGATTTGTAAACAAGGATGAGAATTTTCAAAAGCGTGATGTTTTTAGCCGGGAGTCTATATAGGTCAAAAAGCACAGGGCTGAGGTGATGGGTGATCATGGCTTTGTGCGAGTTCGGACATTTTCAAGTTCATGGCTAGAAAAGTAAATTGCGTGAACACAGTCATCAATGTACCTGAACAATATGTGAAGGAGAGACCGGAGTAGAATTGGAACAACGAAGGTTCCCTGTATCCCAAGAAAAGGCAGCATAGCTAGGAACCATCCGAGCTCCCATACCGGCACCAGTGAAGTGTGGGGATGGAACATTGTTCAGACCAGAGGTCCAGCACTTGTACTTTCAGCAGGGGCAGTTCACTGGGGTCAGGATCAGGATCAGCAACCTGCAAGAGTTTTCATTCCCAGCCCAAAGCCGGTGAGAACGAGAGGACTTCCAGTGTGAATGGTGAGTGAATTAAATTGTAAATGGGGCCCTCAGAATGTATCAGCGGCGATAGGCGCAGGGAAGCTCGCCATCCGCTGCGCGTTTCAGGAGAGCTCGGGTTTACTGTAGAATTGGAACATTTTCCAGACCTCGGGAGCCTACAGTCAACAAAGGCAGACTTTGATGGCAAAGTCCAACACTGCCTTCAGTATGTCTGTGCAGACTTCGGACGCCTGGGGAAGAATGTGTTTGAAGACCAGGAACTCAGACCCAGGACAAAGCTCATGGTCGACAGGGCAGTAGTGATACCGGCCCTCCTATATGGTTCAGAGACATGGAATATTTACAGCAGGCACCACAAAGCACTGGAGAAGTACCAACGCAGTCTCCGCAAATTCCTGCAAATTAATTGGCCGGACTGGCACACCAACATCAGTCTTCTCGGTCAGGTTAATATCCCCAGCAGCGAAGCATTGACCACAGTCGATCAGCTCCGTTGGATGGGCCACATCGTCGGCATGCCTGACATTAGATTCAAAAAGCAAACGCTCCACACGGTGATTCGTTATTGTAAGCGAGCCACAGGTGGGCAGAGGAAACCTACCATGACACACTCCAAACCTCTTTTAATAATTGCAACGGCCCCACCTATACTTGGTAATCCCTGGCCTAGACAGCCCAAGTGGAGGAAAAGCATCCGTGCGGTGCAGAGCACATCGAGTCTTATCGCCCAGAGCAAGCTGAAGCCAAGCGTAGATAGCGGAAGGAGTGCGCAGCAACCCGGCCACCCCACACTGCCGTTCGTTCAACCAGCGTCTGCCCCATTTGTGACAGAGAATGTAGGTCATGCATTGGACTCTTCAGCACTCTGGGAAATAATTGTTAGTATGGAATCGAGTCATCCTCGAGTCCGAGGGTACGCCTCTGAAGCGGAAGTGGAAGAAATAGTGACCTACACTGAGTATATCCTACAGTGACAGACAGTCACAGTAATACATGGTCATTGGGTATGGTGTTCCACACCAGTTAGAGACCCACACTGAGTATATCCCACAGTGACACAGACTCCGAGTAATACATGGTCACTGGGTTATCGTGTTCCACACCGGTTAGTGACCCACACTCAGTATATCCTACAGTGACACACACTCCCAGTAATACATGGTCAGTGGGTTATGGTGTTCCACACCGGTTAGTGACCCATACTCAGTATATCGTACAGTGACACACACTCCCAGTAACACATGGTCACTGGGTATTGGTGTTCCACACCGGTTAGTGACCCACACTCAGTATATCCGACAGTGACAAACACTCCCAGTAATACATGGTCACTGGGGTGCAGTGTTCCACACTGGTTAGTGACCCACACTCAGTACATCCCACAGAGACACACATTCCCAGTAATACATGGTCAATGGTGTACGGTGATCGACACCGGTAAATGACCCACACTCAGTATATCCTACAGTGCAACACACTCCCAGTAATACGTGGTCGCTGGGTTATGGTGTTCCACACCGGTTAGTGACCCACACTCAGTATATCCTACAGTGCAACACACTCCCCATAATACGTGGTCACTGGGTTATGGTGTCCCACACCGGTTTGTGACCCACACTCAGTTTATCCTAAAGTGACATACACTCCCAGTAATACATGGTCACTGGTGGTACAGTGTTCCACACCGGTTAGTGACCCACACTGAGTATATCCTGCAGTGACATACAATCCCAGTAATACATGGTCACTGGGGGTACAGTGTTCCACACCGGTTAGTGACCCACACTCAGTATACCCTACAGTGTCAGACTCTCACAGTAATACATGGTCACCGGGGGTGCAGTGTTCCACACCGGTTCGTGACCCACAGTGAGTATATCCTACAGTGACAGACACTCCCAATAATACATGGTCACTGGGGTAGGTGTTCCACACTTGTTAGTGACCCACACTCAGTACATCCCACAGAGACACACATTCCCAGTAATACATGGTCAATGGTGTACGGTGTTCCACACCGGTTAATGACCCACACTCAGTATATCCTACAGTGCAACACACTCCCAGTAATAAGTGGTCGCTGGGTTATGGTGTTCCACACCGGCTAGTGACCCACACACAGTATATCCTACAGTGACACACACTCCCAATAATACATGGTCACAGGGTTCCGTTGTACCACACTGGTTAGTGACCCACACTGAGTACATCCTATAATGACAGACACAACCTGTAATACATGGCCACTGGGGTACGGTGTTCCACACCGGTTAGTGACCCACACTGAGTATATCCTACAGTGACACACACTCCCAGTAATAAATTGTCACGAGGGTACAGTGTTCCACAACGGTTAGCGACCCACACTCAGTTTATCCAAAGTGACACACACTCCCAGTAATACATGGTCACTGTGGTACGGTGTTCCACACCTGTGAATGAACCACACTCATTACATTCTCCAATGAGACACACTTCCTGTAATACATGATCACAGGGCTACGGTGTTCCACACCGGTTCGTGGCACTCACTCAGTCTATCTTACAGTGACACACATTTTCAGTAATACATGATGACTGGGGTAATTCTGTTCCCACCGGTTAGTGACCCACACTCAGTATATCCTACAGTGACAGACACTCCCAGTAATACATGATCAGTGGGAGTATGATGTTCCACGTGAGGTAGTGACTCTCGCTCAGTATATCCTACAGTGCAATCACCGCTACTCATACCTTCTGTCAGATAGTTGCGCGGAACAAGGACAAATTCAAAGGTACACAATATTCCACTAAAGACAATAGTTGAATAATTCAAGCAGCCTGTTCGTTTCAAACACAAGTTTATGTTCAGATGTTGCAATGGAATCAAACCGCAGTGGTTATTGAGGAAATTTGGCTGAACGGAATGATATCACCGTTGAGGTTTCTATACCCGTGACCAATAGTCCAGGATGTAAAATTATCAGTCACAGAGCAAAACCAGAGACCAGCTCACAAACAGATTTGCACGACTTCAATGGTTACATAAGAACATAAGAATATAAGAATTAGGAACAGGAGTCGGCCATCGAGCCCTCGAGCCTGCTCCGCCATTCAAAATGATCATGGCTGATCTGGCCGTGGACTCAGCTCCGCTTATCCACCCGCTCCCCATAACCCTTAATTCCCTTATTGGTTAAAAATCTATCTATCTGTGATTTGAATATATTCAATGAGCTAGCCTCAACTGCTTCCATGGGCAGAGAATTCCACAGATTCACAACCCTCTGGGAAAATAAATTCCCTCTCAACTCGGTTTTAAATTGGCTCCCCCTTATTTTGAGGCTGTGCCCCCTCGTTCTATTCTCCCCGACCACTGGAAACAACCTCTCTGCCTCTATCTTGTCTATCCATTTCATTATTTTAAATGTTTCTATATCATCACCCCTCATCCTTCTGAACTCCAACTAGCAATGACCCAGTCTACACAATCTATCATCATAAGGTCACCCCCTCATCTCTGGTATCAGCCTAGTGAATCGTATCTGTACCCCCTCCAAAGCAAGTATGTCCTTCCGTAAGTAAGGTGACCAAAACTGCACGCAGTACTCCAGGTGCGGCCTCACCAATACCCTGTAAAGTTGCAGCAGGACCTCCCTGCTTTTGTACTCCATCCCTCTCGCAATGAAGGCCAACATACAATTCGCCTTCATTATTCCCTGCTGGACCTGCAAACCAACTTTTTGGGAGTCATGCACAAGGACCCCCAGGTCCCTCTGCACTGCAGCATGTTGTAATTTCTCCCGATTCAAATAATATTCCCGGTATACTGGGTTTTTTTCCAAGGTGGATGACCTCACATTTTCCGACAATGTATTCGAACTGCCAAACCTTAGCCCATTCGCTAAACCTATCTAAATCTATTTGCAGCCTCTCTCTGTCCGCTTTCCCACAAATCTTTGTGTCATCTGCAAATTTTGTTACACTACACTCTGTCCCATCTTCCAGGTCATATATGTATATTGTAAACAGTTGTGCTCCCAGCACCGATCCCTGTGGCACACGACTAACCACCGATTTCCGACCTGAGAAGATTCCATTTATCCCGACTCTCTGCTTTCTGTTCGGCAGTTAGTCACTTACAAGGAACACCAATGACGGCAATGATCATGTAGCATATTCGCTGGGCATATTGAATTGAAAGCATTTTCTGCGTGAAACGATGTTCACCTTTGTGCTGCAGGCAATCTCCCTGAATTATACTCTCAGGCGGTACAATTCCAGCGCCTTTAACTTATACCCTGCGGGCTCTCCAAGGGGACATTGAGGTTGCAACATCGCTCAAAATAGTTATTGTTAAAACTTGAACAAACAGATTACGACAGCCAACTTATGTCCCTGTTGTGATTCAAATTTGAAACTGCAAAGACTGGACAATTCTGCTCACATTAATTAACAAATGAACGTTTCCAGCTGTATTCTCCCAGCAATTGGTTTGTTGTTTCAAAAACCATTAGGCCAACCTGGAGATCGCAAATAGTTTCTGGTAATATCTTTCGCACTGCTGTGTTCATTCAGAAATTACATACCAATGTTAGAGTTTCCCTCTCAGGGCTGCTGTACTACACTCTGTGATGTGGCTGCCTTATTTAACTCTAGCTATTCAGCAATTACATTCCCAATGTTCGAGTTTCCCTCTCAGTGCTGCTCTACTGCAGTCTGTGATGTGGCTGCCTACTTTAACTGTAGCTATTCAGTAATTACAGTTCCAATGTTCGAGTTTCCCTCTCAGGGCTGCTGTACTACAAAGGGGGTCGTGGCTGCACCTTTCAATGCAGGCATTCAGTACATAAATTACAAATGATAGAAAGTCCTTCTCAAGGCTGTTTTAGTGCGGTCCAGGAAGTGACTGATCTCTTTAACTATGGACATCCAGTTAAACAATTAAAGTGATGAATTTCTATGATAGTCCTCAAACTAATATAGGCCCTCATATTCATTAAGCCTCTCATACCATACAGCACCTCATACACATGCGGTGCCTTATGCTCGTAGATTACCTAAAAATAATACAGCACCACAAACTCATACAGCAAAAACAATGCAAACTAGAACAGCATTTCTCATCATGCAGGCACTGAAAATAATACAGCACATCAAACTAATAGAGAACTTCAAACTAGTACATCCCCACAAACGAAGAGAACCTCAAACTAAAACAACCTTTAATATGACAAAGTACCTCAAACTAAAACTAAAACTAATACAACCACTCAAACTAAAAGACAACATCAAACTAAAAGAGAACCTCAAAGTAAAAGAAAACCTGAAACCAGTGAAAAATATCAAACTAATTTTTAATAAATCTATAGATAACCTCAACATAACATGGACACAAAATAATTATGAATTTGAAACTAATACAGACCCTCAAAAAAATAGAGACACTGAAACTATTAATGAAACTCACACTAAAATTTGAATTCAAATTAAGAGTGAATCTGAAACTGATAAAAGTAAACTAATAGGGATTCTCAAAATAATCCACTCAAACTAATAGAGAATCTCAAACGAATAGGGAGGATCAAATAATCCAAATATTTAACGTGACAGAGAAAATAAAACTAATACAGCCCCTCAAACTAATACTGACCCTCAAACTAATACACTCTCTCAAACTAATACAGACCCTCAAACAAATACAGTCCCTCAAACTAATACCGCCCTTCAAACGAATATAATCCATCAAACTAATACAGCCCCTCAAACTAATATAGTCCCTCAAACTAATACAGCCCCTCAAACTAATATAGCCGTTCAAACGAATTCAACCCTCAAACTAATACAGACCGTCAAACTAATAGAGAACCTCAAACTCATCGAGAAACTCAAACTAATACAGTCCCTCAAACTAATACAGCCTCTCAAATTAATACAGTCCATCAAACTAATACAGTCTCGCAAACTAATACAATCCCACAAACTAATGCGATCCCTCAAACTAATACAGTCCATCAAACTAATACAGCCCCTCAAACTAATACAGTCCCTCAAACTAATACAGCCTCTCAAACTAATACAGTCCCTCAAACTAATACAGTCCCTCAAACGAATACAATCCCACAAACTAATGCAATCCCTCAAACTAATACAGCCCCTCAAAGTAATACAGTTCCTCAAACTAATACAGCCCCTTAAACTAATAAAGCCCCTCAAACTAATCCAACACCTCAAACGAATACAGACCGTCAAACTAATAGAGAACCTCAAACTCATCGAGAAACTCAAACTAATACAGTCCCTCAAACTAATACAGCCTCTCAAACTAATACAGTCCATTAAACTAATACAATCCCTCAAACTAATCCAATCCCACAAACTAATACATCCTCTCAAACTAATACAGCCCCACAAATTAATAGAGAGCCTCAAACTAATACAGCCCCTCAAGCTAATACAATCCAACTAACTAATGCAATCCCTCAAACTAATACAGTCCATCAAACTAATAAAGACCCTCAATGGAATACAATACATCAAACAAATACAGTCCCTCAAACTAATACAGCCCCTCAAACTACTATAGTCCCTCAAACTAATACAGCCCTTCAAACTAATACAGACCGTCAAGCTAATAGAATACCTCAAACTCATTGAGAATCTCAAACTAATACAGTCCCTCAAACTAATACAGTCCTTCAAACTAATAGAGAACCTCAAACTCATCGTGAATCTCAAACTAATACAGCCCCTCAACATAATACAGTCCCACAAACTAAGGCAATCCCTCAAACTAATCCATACCCTCAAACTAATACAGCCCCTGAAACTAATATAGACCCTCAATCTAATAAAATCCCTCAAACTAATGCAATCACTCAAACTAATACAGACCCTCAAATTAATACAGCCGCTCAAACTAATAAAGAACCTCATATTAATAGATATACTACTACCTGTAGCGGACCTTGGACAAAACCAGCCGCTTAAAATAATACAAGAATATAAACTTTTCCAGAAGCTCACATTAATGTATTTCCTCAAAATAATAGAGAAGCTCAAACTTATGCAACCGCTGAAGCTATTCGAGAACTCAACATAATAGAGAACCTCAAACTAATAGATAACCTCTAATTAATGCAGACGTTAAAGCTAATAGAAAACCTCAAAATAATACAATAAATAGAGAACGTCAAACTAATAGAGAACCTCAAGCTAATAGAGGACCTAAACCCTATACAGCAACTCTACCACACACAGAAAGTTATATTCATATAGCCATTGAAACTCACACAGCATTTCCGATAAAACAGTCTATCAAACTAATGCAGCCCTTAGAACTAATATAGAACGTGAAACAAATATAACCGCTAAAACAATAAAGATCCTCAAACTAATAAATAACCACAAACTACGAGAAAACCTCAAAATACTACAGCCCATGAAACTGAAAAATACCATCACATTAATAGAGAATCTCAAATAAATAGAGCAGCGTCAAATAATATAACATTTCCACCATTTATAGAAACTCAAGCTAATATACAACCTCAAACTATGAAAGAAACTCAAATCAATATGAGAACCTCAAACAAATACAGCCACCTAAAATAATACATCTCAAACTATTAGAGAAACTGAAACTAATAAAGCCTTTCAAATTAATACAGCCCCTCAAACTATTATAGACCCTGATACTAATAGTGAACGTGAATGTAATAAAGAAACTACAACTAATAGATAATTAAAAGCGCAGGAGATTTAGCATCCAGTCGACAATCACGAAGTGGGTGGATTTTTCATTGGAGTAGAACCGGTGGCCCAACGTCTTATTCCACTGAAAGCCAAGAACAGAGAACTGCTCATCAAGGACAGTGAGGTTGCCGGTGCTGGCTGGAAAGAACACTTCGATGATCTTCGCAACAAAGAATCCGACTTCGAAGTGAGTGTCCTTGACTTCATCCCACAGCATGCTACCCATCACCTCCTTGGCACAATCACAGCTCGGCACGAGTTTGCAAAGGCCTTCCGACAACTAAAAACAAGAAGGCCTATGGAGCAAAATGAATCCCCTTAGAAGTACTGAACCTTGGCGGCGAAGCACTAATGGCACGTATTCATGACCTTATCTGGAAGGAGGACATCATGCCAGGAGATCTCGGAGTAGGTTTAATTGCGTTGATCTTGAAGAAAGGTGACGAGTCTGACTGCGGTAACGGCAGAGGAATGTCGCTGCTCTCAACCAAAGGCAAAGTCATCGCAAGTATTCTCCTCAACCACCTTCTCCCTGTGGCTGAAGAACACCTCCCAGTTTCGCAATGTGGATTCCGCCCACTAATTGGCACAATGGATATCATCTTCACCACGCGGCAGATACTAGAGAAATGCAGCGAATAGCACCAACACTGGAACATGGCCTATTTAAAACTCACGAAAGCCTCCAACGCTGTCAACCATGAGGGTATATGGAGCGTCCTCCTCAGATTCGGCTGCACTTCAAGGTTTGTCACCATGCTCCACCTTCTGCAGGATGAAATGTAAGCCGTGCTCCCGGTCACGGCATCCACCACAGAACAATTCCACAGACAGACCGGGGTCAAGCAAGGGTGTGTCATCGCATGACGAGGGGAAGGAAGTCGCAGCCAAGTTCCTGGCACCGTGGGTGGTTCCGCTGCACAGGAGGGCAGGATAAAGAGTGGAAGAGCGACAGTGATAGGGTATTATATTGTAAAGGGAACAGATAGGCGTTTCTGCGGTAGGAATCGAGAATCCAGGATGCTATGTTGCCACCTGGTGCAAGGGTCAAGGATGTCTCGGAGCGGATGCAGGGCTTTCTGAAGGGGGAGGGTGAACAGCCAATTGTAATTGTGCATATAGGTACCAACGATATAGATAAAAAGCGGGATGAGGTCCTACAAACTGAATTTAGGGAGCTAGGTGTTAAATTAAAAAGTAGAACCTCAAAGTTAGCAATCTGAGGATAGCTACCAGTGCCACGTGCTTGTCAGAGTCGGAATCGCAGGATAGCTCAGATGAATCCGTAGATTGAGGAGTGGTGCAAGAGGGAGCGATTCAAATTCCTGTGACATTGGAACCGGTTCTGGGGGAGATGGGACCAGTACAAACCGGACAGTCTGCACGTGTGCAGCACCGGAACCAATGTCATGGTGGGGGTGTTTGCTCGTGCTTTTGGGGAGGGGTTAACCTAATATGGCAGGGGAATGGGGACCCAAGCAGGGATTCAGAGGGAGGTAAGATGGGGGCAGAAGCAAAAGATAGAAAGGAGAATAGAAAATTGGAGGGCAGATAAACCCAAGGCAAAAATATAAAATACCACATTACAGAAACATTCTAAATGGAAACAGAGGGATAAAAAGACAATTCTGAAGGCTCAGTGCCTCAATGCGAGGAGTATGCAGAATAAAGTGGATGAATTAACTGCGCAGGTAGCTCTTTATGATTATAATATAATTGGGATCAGAGAGACATGGCTCCAGGGTGACCAAGGCAGGGAACTCAACATCCAGGGTATTCAACATTCAGGAAACACAGACAGAAAGGAAAGGGAGGTGAATTGGCGTTGCTTGTTAAAGAGGAACTAAGCGCAATAGTAAGACAGGACATTAACTTGAATGATGTGGAATCCGGATAGTTATAGCTACGGAATGCCAAAATACAGAAAACGCGAGTGAGAGTTGTGTCCAGACAACGAAACAGTAGTAACGAGGTTGGAGATGGCATCAAACAAGAAATTAGGGATGTTTGCAATAAAGGTACGGCAGTTATCATGGGTGGCTTTAATCTACAGATAGATTGGGCTAACCAAACTGGTAGCAATGCGGTGGAGGCGGAATTCCTGGAGTGTATTAGTGATGGCCTTAGAGACCAATATGTCGAGGAATCAACTAGAGAGCTGGCCAACCTAGACTGGGTGTTGTGTAATGTGAGAGGACTAATCATCAATCTTGTTGTGCGAGGCCCCCGGAAAGATGACCATAATATGGTAGAATTCTTTTTAAGATGGAGAGTGAAATGTTATTTTGTAGACTAGGGTCCTGAATTTAAGGAAAGGTTACTTCGATGGTATGAGATGTGGATTGGGTACGATAGACTGGCAAATGATACTTAAAGGGTTGACAGTGGATACGCAATGGCAGAAATTTATAGATTACATGGATGAACTTCAACAATTGTACATCTCTGTCTGGAGTAAAAATAAATAGGGGAAGGTAGAACAACCGTGGCTAACAAAGGAAATTAGAGATAGTGTTAAATCCAAGTAAGAGGCATATAAATTGGCGAGAATAACCAGCAAACCTGTGGACTGGGTGAAATGTAGAATTCATCAGAGGACAAAGGGTTTAATTAGGGGCATTACAATAGAGTATGAGAGGAAGCTTTTTGGGAATATAAAAACTGACTGCAAAAGCTTCTATAGATGCGTGGAGAGAAAAAAGATTAATGACGACCAACGTAGGTCTTTTGCAGACAGAATCAGATTAATTTATAATGGGGAACAAAGAAATGACAGAGCAATTGAACAAAAACTTTCGATCTGTCGCCAATAACGAAGACGAAAATAACCTTCCAGAAATACTATTGTTTCGAGGGTCGAGTGAAAAGGAGGAAGGGAAGGAAATCCTTATTAGTCAGGAAATTGTGTTAGGGAATTTGATCGGATTGAAGGCCGATAAATCACCAGGGCCTGATAGGCTGCATCCAAGAGTAATAAAGGAAGTGGCACTCGAAATAGTGGATGCATTGGTGATCATCTTTCAATATTCCATTGACTCTGGATCAGTTCATATGAATTGGAGGGTAGCTAATGCAACACCACTTTTTAAAATAGGAGGGAAAGAGGAAACGTGACATTATAGATGGGTTTGTCTAACATCGGTGGTGGGGAAAATGTTGGAATCAATTATTAATGATGAAATAGCAGCCGTTTTGGAAACAGTGGCAGGATCGGTCCTAGTCAGCATGGAATTATGAAAGGGAAATCATGCTTGACAAATCTTCTAAAATGTTTTTAGGATGTAACTAGTCGAGTGGAAAAGGGAGAACCAGTGGATGTGGTGTATTTGAACGTTCAAAAGGCTTTTTACAAGGTCCCACACAAGAAACTAGAGGGAAAATTAAAGCACATGGGATTGGGGGTAATGTATTGACGTGGACAGACAACTAGTTGGCAGACAGGAAGGAGTGAGTCAGAATAAACGGGTCCTTTTCAGAAATGCAGGCAGTGCCCAGTGGGGTGCCGCAGGGATCAGTGCTGGGACACCAGCCTTTTACAATGTAAATCAATGATTGAGATGAAGGAATTGAATGTAATATCTCCAAGTTTGCAGATGACACTCAGCTGGGTGGCGTTGTGAGCTGTGAGGATGATGCGAAGAGTCTGCAGGGAGACTTGTACAGGTTAATTGAGTGGGCAAATGCATGGCAGACGCAATATAATGTGGATAAATGTGAGGTTATCCACTTCGGTGGCAAAAACAGGACGACGGAATATTATCTGAATGGTGACAGATTGGGAAAAGGGGAGGTGCAACGAGACCTGGGTGTCATGGTACATCAGCCATTCAAGTTTGGCATGCAGATACAGCAGGTTGTGAAGAGGCAAATAGCATGTTGGCCTTCATAGCAAATGGATTTGAGTATAGGAGCAGAAAGGTCTTACTGCAGTTGTAGAGGGCCTTGGTGAGGACAAACCTGGAATATTATGTTAAGTTTTGGTCTCCTATCTCAGCTAGGGTGTTCTTGCTTTCGAGGGAGGACAGCGAAAGTTCAACAGATTTATTCCTGCGATTGCAGGACTGACATATGAGGATCAACTGGGCTTGTATCCACTGGTGTTTAGAAGAATAGAAACATACAAACATAGAAACTTAGAAAATAGGTGCTGGAGTAGTCCATTCGGCCCTTCTAGCCTGCACCAACATTCAATGTGTTCATGGCTGAACATGCAACTTCAGTACCCCATTCCTGCTTTCTCACCATACCCCTTGATCCCCCTAGTAGTAAGAAATTAATCTAACTCTTTTTTGAATATATTTAGTGAATTGACATCAACAACTTTCTGTGGTAGAAAATTCCACATGTTCACCACTCTCTGGGTGAACAAGTTTCTCCTCATCTTGGTCCTAAATGGCTTACACCTTTTCCTTAGACTGTGACCCCTGGTTCGGGACTTCCCCAACATTGGGAACATTCTACCTGCATCTAGCCTTTCCAAACCCATCAGAATTTTAAACGTTTCTATGAGATCCCCTCTCATTCTTCTGAACTCCAGTGAATACATGCCCAGTTGTTCCAGTCGTTCTTGATATGTCAGTCCTGCCATCCCGGGAATCAGTCTGGTGAACCTCCACTGCACTCACTCAATAACAAGAATGTCCTTCCTCAAGTTAGGAGAACAAAACTGTGCACAATACTCCAGGTGTCGCCTCACCAAGGCCCTGTACAACTGTAGCAACACCTCCCTGCCCCTGTACTCAAATCGCCTCGCTATGAAGGCCAACATGCCATTTCCTTTCTTAACCGCCTGCTGTACCTGCATGCCAACCTTCAATGACTGATGTACCATGACACCCAGGTCTCGTTGCACCTCTCCTTTTCCTAATCTGTCACCATTCAGATAATAGTCTGTCTATCTTTTTTGTACCACCAATGTGGATAAACTCACATTTATTCACATTATCCTTCATCTGCCATGCATTTGCCCACTCACCTAACCTATCCAGTAACTCTGCAGCCTCATAGCATCCTCCTCGCAGCTCATACTGCCACCCAACTTAGTGTCATCCGCACATTTGGAGATACTACATTTAAACCCTTCGACTAAATCATTAATGTACAGTGTAAACAGCTGGGGCCCCAGCACAGAACCTTGCGGTACCACACTAGTCACTGCCTGCCATTCTGAAAAGGACCCATTTACTCCTACTCTTTGCTTCCTGTCTGCCAAACAGTTTTCAATCCATATCAGCACTCTGACCCCAATCCCATGTACTTTAACGTTGCACATTAATCGATTGTGTGTGACCTTGTCGAAAGCCTTCTGAAAGTCCAAATATATCACATTAACTGGTTCTCCCTTGTCCACCCTACTGGAAACATCCTCAAAAAATTCCAGAAGATTTGTCAAGCATGATTTCCCTTTCACAAATCCATGCTGAACTTGGGCCTATCGTGTCACCTGTTTCCAAATGCGCTGCTATGATATCCTTAATATTTGATTCCATCCTTTTACCCACTACTGAAGTCAGGCTGACCGGTCTATAATTACTTGTATTCTCTCTCACTCCTTTTTTTAAAAATGGGGTTACATTGGCTACACTCCACTCGATGGGTATTGATCCAGAGTCGAGGGAATGTTGGAAAATGACTGTCAATGCATCCGCTATTTCCAAGGCCACCTCCTTAAACACTCTGGGATGCAGTCCATCAGGCCCTGGGGATTTATCGGCCTACAGTCCAGTCCCACAGGGATCACAGTCAAGTCCCACAGGGGTCACAGTCCAGTCCTGTCCCACAGTGATCACAGGCCAGTCCCAGAGGGATCACAGTCCTGTCCCACAGAGATCACAGTCCAGTTCCACACGGATCACAGTGCAGTCCCATAGGGATCACAGTCCAGTCCCACAGGGGTCAAAGTCCAGTACCACAGGGATCACAGTCCAGCCCCACAGGGGTCACAGTCAAGTCCCACAGGGGTCACAGTCCAGTCGCATAGGGATCACAGTCCATTCCCACAAGGATCACAGTCCAGTCCCACAGAGATTACAGTCCAGTCCAACAGGGATTAAAGCACGGTCCCACAGGGATCACAGTCCAGTCCCACAGGGCTCACAGTCCAGTCCCACAGGGGGTCACAGTCCAGTCGAATAGGGATCACAGTCCATTCCCACAAGGATCACAGTCCAGTCCCACAGGGATCACAGTCCAGTCCACAGGGATCGGAGGCAAGTCCCATAGGGGTCGCAGTTCGGTCCCACAAGGATCAAACTCCGGTACCACAAGGATTGCAGTTCAGTCCCACAGGGGTCACAGTCCAGTCCCACATGGGTCAAAGTCCGGTCACACAGGGAGCACAGTCCAGTCCCACATGGTCAAACTCCGGTCACACAGGGAGCACAGTCCAGTCCAACAGGGACCACAGGCCGTCCCACAGGGATCACAGTCCAGTCCCACAGGGATCAAAGTCCAATCCCACAGGGATCATAGTCCAGTCCCACAGGAATGAAAGTCCAGTGCCACAGGGATCACAGTCCAGTCCCACAGGAATCACAGTCCAGTTCCACACGAATCCCAGTCCAGTCCCACAGAGATCACAGTCCAGTCCCAAAGAGATCACAGTCCAGTCCCTCAGGGATCACAGTCCAGTCCCACAGGGATCACAGTGCAGTCCCTCAGGTATCACAGTCCAGTCCCACAGGGAATACAGTCCAGTCCCACAGGGATCACAGTCCAGTCCCACAGCGATCACAGTCCAGTCCCACAGGGATCACAGTCAAGTGCCACAGGGATCACATTCCAGTTGCACAGGGATCACAGTCCAGTCCCACAGGGATCACAGTCCAGTCCCACAGGGGTCACAGTCCCGTCCCACAGAGACTACAGACCAGTCCAAAGGGGATCACAGTCCAGTGCCACAGGAATCATAGTACAGTCGCACAGGGATCACAGTCCAGTCCCACAGGGATCACAGTCCAGTCCCACAGGGGTCACAGTCCAGACCCACAGAAACTACAGTCCAGTCCCACAGGGATCACAGTCCAGTTCCACATGGATCCCAGTCCAGTCCCACCGAGATCAGAGTCCAAACCCACAGGTGTCACAATCCAGTCCCACATGGATCACAGTTCAGTCCCACATGGATCACAGTTCAGTCCCACAAAGATCACAGTCCAGTGCCACAGGGATCACAGTCCAGTCCCACAGGGATCACAGTGCAGTTCCTTAGGTATCACAGTCCAGTCCCACAGGGTTCACAGTCCAGTCCCACAGGGATCACAGTTCAGTCTCACAGAGATCAGAGTCCAGTCCCACAGGTGTCACAATCCAGTCCCACATGGATCACAGTTCAGTCCCACATGGATCACAGTTCAGTCGCACAGAGATCACAGTCCAGTTCCACAGGGATCACAGTCCAGTCCCAGAGGGATCACAGTCCAGTCCCACGGAGATCACAGTCCAGTCCCACAGGGGTCACAGTCCTGTCATAGAAAAATGGCATTGAAACATAGAAATTAGGTGCAGGAGTAGGACATTCGGACCTTATATCCTGCACCACCATTCAATGAGTTCATGGCTGAACATGCAACTTCAGTACCCCATTCCTGCTTTCTCGCCATACCTCTTGATCCCCCTAGTAGTAAGGACTGCATCTAACTCATTTTTGAATATATTTCGTGAATTGGCCTCAACAACTTCCTGTGGTAGAGAATTATACAGGTTCACCACTCTCTGGGTGAAAATGTTAATCTGCACCTCGGTCCGAAATTGCTTACCCCTTGTCCTTAGACTGTGACCCTGGTTCTGTACTTCCCCAACATCGGGATCATTCTTGCTGCATCTAAGCTGATTAACCCATCAGAATTTTAAACGTTTCTATGAGATCCCCTCTCATTCTTCTGAACTCCAGTGAATAGAAGCCCAGTTGATCCAGTCATTCTTGATATGTCAGTCCCGCCATCCCGGGAATCAGTATGGTGAGCCTCCGCTGCACTCCCTCAACAGCAAGAATATCCTTCCTCAGGTTAGGAGACCAAAACTGTACACAGTACTCCAGGTGTGGCCTCACAAATGCCCTGTACTACTGCAGTAACACCTCCCTGCCCCTGTACTCAAAACCCCAAGCTCTGAAGGCCAACATGACATTTGCTTTCTTAACCGACTGCTGTACCTGCATGCCAATCTTCAGTGACTGATGTACCATGACACCCAGGTCTCGTTGCACCTCCCCTTTTCCTAATCTGTCACTATTCAGATAATAATCTGTCTCTCTGTTTTTACCACCAATGTGGATAAACTCACATTTAAACACATTATCCTTCATCTGTCATGCATTTGCCCCCTCACCTAACCTATCCATGTCACTCTGAAGCCTCATAGCATCCTCCTCGCAGCTCACACTGCCACCCAACTTCGTGTCATCCGCAAATTTGGAGATACTACATTTAATCCCCTCGTCTAATCATTAATGTACAATTCTAAATAGCTGGGCCCCCAGCACAGAACCTTGCCGTACCCCACTAGTCACTGCCTAATTCAAAATTTCTCTCAGTCCCCGGGTTCACTGCTATTTTTGATCAATTTGTATGCCACTTCCTTGGCTTTAATACTATCTCTAATGTCCCTTGATAGCCCCGGTTGAGCCACCTTCCTTTTTTATTTTTATGCCAGACAGGGATGTACAATGGTTGTAGTTTATCCAAGCGGTCTGTAAATGTCTGCCATTGACCATCCACTGTCAACCCCTTAAGTATCATTCGCAAATCTATCCTAGCCAATTTACGCCTCATACCTTCAATGTTACCCTTCTGTAAGTTCTGGACCATGGTCTCTGAATTAACTGTTTCATTGTCCATCCTAATTCAGAATTCCACCATATTGTGGTCAGTCTTCCCCAAGGGGCCTCGCACAATGAGATTGCTAATTAATCCTCTCTCATTAAACAACAACCATTCTAAGATGGCCTCCCCGCTAGTTGGTTCCTCGACATATTGTCCTAGGAAACCATCCCTTATGCACTCCAGGAAATCCTCCTCCACCGTATTGCTTCCAGTTTGGTTCCCCCAATCTCTATGCATGTTAAAGTCACCCATGTTAACTGCTGCACCTTTATTGTATGCAATCCTAATTTTCTGTTTGATGCCTCCCAAACATCACTACTGCAGTTTGGAGGTCTGTACACAACTGCCGCTAACGTTTCTCGCCATATCCCTTGATCCCCCAGTCGTAACATAAGAACATAGAACATAAGAATTCGAAACAGGAGTAGGCCATCTAGCCTCTCGAGCCTGCTCCGCCATTCAACAAGATCATGACTGATTTGGCCGTGCACTCAGCTCCACTTACCGCCCGCTCCCCATAACCCTTAATTCCCTTATTGGTTAAAAATCTATCTAACTTTGATTTGAATACATTCAATGAGCTAGCCTCAACTGCTTCCTTGGCAGAGAATTCCTTCTCAACTAGGTTTTAAGTTGGCTCCCCCGTATTTTGAGGCGCTGCCCCCGAGTTCTTGTCTCCCCAACCAGTGGAAACAACCTCTCTGCCTGTATCTTGACTATCCCTTTCATTATTTTAAATGTTTCTATAAGATCACCCCACATCCTTCTGAACTCCAACAAATAAAGACCCAGTCTACCCAATCTATCATCATAAGGTAAGCCCCTCATCTCCGGAATCAGCCGAGTGAATGGTCTCTGTACCCCCTCCAAAGCTCGTCTGTCTTCTCTTAAGTAAGTTGACCAAAACTGCACACAATACTCCAGGTGCGGCCTCACCAATACACTGCACAGTTGTAGCAAGACCTCCCTGCTTTTGTACTTCATCCCTCTCACAATGAAGGCCAGCATTCCATTCGCCTTCCTGATTACCTGCTGCACCTGCAAACTAAATTGTTGGGATTCATGCACAAGGAACCCCAGGTCCCTCTGTACCGCAGCATGTTGTAATTTCTCCCCATTCAAATAATATTCCCTTTTTTTGTTTTTTTTCCCCAAGGTGGATGACCTCACAGTTTCTGACATTGTATTCCATCTGCCAAACCCTAGCCCATTCGCTCAACCTATCTAAATCTCTTCGCACCCGCTCTGTGTCCTCCACACAACCTGCTTTCCATTAATCTTTGTGTCACTGCAAATTTTGTTACACTACACTCTGTCACCTCTTCCAGGTCATCTATGTGCATTCTAAACAGTTGTGGTCTCAGCACCGATCGCTGTGGCACACCACGAACCACGGATTTCCAACCAGAAAAGGACTCATTTATCCCGACTCTGCTTTCTGTGAGCCAGCCAATTCTCGATCCAAGCTAGTACATTTCCTATGACTCTGCGTACCTTTATTTCTGCAGTAACCTTTTGTGTGGCACCTTATCAAATGCCTTTTGGAAATCTAAATACACCACATCCATCGGTACACCTCAATCCACCATACTCGTTATAGCCTCAAAGAATTCCAGTAATTAGTTAAACATGATTTCCCCTTCATGAATCCATGCTGGGTGTGCTTGATTGCACTATTCCTATTAGATGTCGCGCGATTTCTTCCTTAATGATAGCTTCAAGCATTTTCCCCACTGCAGATGTCAAACTAACCGGCCTATAGTTACCTGCCTTTTGTCTACCCGCCTTTTTTAAACAGAGGCATTACATTAGCTGCTTTCCAATCCGATTGTACCTCCCCAGAATCCAGAGAATTATGGTAGATTATAACGAATGCATCTGCTTTAACTTCTGCCATCTCTTTTAATACCCTGGGATGCATTTCATCATGACCTGGGGACTTGTCCACCTTGAGTCGCATTAGCCTGTCCAGTATTACCCACTTGTGAAAGTGATTATCTTAAGGTCCTCCCTTCCCACATTATCGTGACCAGCAATTTTTGGCATGGTTTTTGTGTCTTCCACTGTGAAGACCGAAGCAAATTAATTGTTTAAGGTCTCAGCCAGTTCCACATTTCCGATTATTAAATCCCCCTTCTCATCTTCTAAGGGACCAAAAGCTTTTACTATCTGTTTTTATTTTTTGCGCAAGTTTACTTTCGTAAACTATCTTTCCTTTCTTTGTTGCTTTCTTAGTCATTCTTTGCTGTTGTTTAAAATTTTCCCAACCTTCTAGTTTCCCACTAACCTTGGCGACCTTATACGCATTGCTTTTTAATTTGATACCTCCAATATTTCCTTGGTTATCGACGGCTGGTTATCCCTTCTCTTACCGCCCTTCTTTTTCACATGATTAGTTTTTTGTTGAGCACTATGAAAGAGCTCCTTAAAATTCCTCCACTTTTCCTCAATTGTGCCACAGTTTAATCTGTGTTCCCAGTCTAGCCAACTCTGCACTCATCCCACTGTAGCCCCCTTTGTTTAAGCATAGTACGCTCGTTTGAGACACTCCTTCCTCACCCTCTGGGCATTAGTTTCTTTAAAAAACTGTATTCTGAGCGTTGATGTCATAAAAATATCGGCGGGCTGTTAAAATAACTCTCGGCGTTAACGTGATGCCTCAACTAATGCTGGCATTAAATGGGTAATATATGGGCGATAAATGGATGTTAGTTTCCATTTTTTGGGTAAATAGGAGATAAACAGGCGTTATAGCATCAGAGCGTTTAAATGAGTGGTAAGTGGTCGGTAAAGGGCAGAACCTAATGGAAAGTCTAGCCCTAAATCATTGATCTATAAAACAAAACGCAAGGGACGTATGACTGAGCGCAGCCGAACCCCACTGGAAACAGTCTTGCAGTCACAAACACCCGTCAACCATTACCCGTTGCTTCCTGCCACTGGGACAGTTATGGATACAACATGACACTTTCCCTTCGATCCCAAGGTTTCTATTTTTATTCCATGTGGGAGTTTGTTGCAAGTAATGGATAAAATCCATGCAGAATACATCAAACGCACTGCCCTCATAGATTTTCCTTGTTACCTCCTTAAATAATGCAATCAAATTAGTTAGGCATGTCTGTCCCTTAACAAATCCATGCTGCCTGTCCTTGATTAATCCGTGCCTTTACACATGATGATTAATACTGTACCTCAGACATTTTTCCAATCATTTTCCCACGGTCTAACTTAGGCTCACACAGCTTTAATTACTCGGTGAATCCCTTTCTCCATTTTAAACAATGGTGCAACTTTTGCAATCCACCAGTCTTCCGGTACCACACCTTTATCCAGCCCGGATTGGAAATTGATGGTCAGAGCCTAAGCTATTTCCTCCATTGATTATCTTAACAGCCTGGGATACATTTCTTCTGAGCCTCGTGAAGTATCTTCTTTCATATATGATAAACTCCTTAACATTTCCTTTCTCACTACGTTCACCTAATCTAATAGTTCACACACCAACCTCTTAACTGATATGTCTGCATCGTGTCCCTTGTGAAGACACGTACAAATTATTAATTGAGGAACATTCCCACGTCTTCAAAATCCATACACATGGACTTTTTGGGTCTCTAATAGATCATACACTTTCTTTAGCTAGGCTTTTGCCCTTTATGTATTTATAAAACATGTTTGTGTTATCTTTCTCAATGTACTTTTTAATTCCACGTTTTACACTCCGCTTGGCTTTCTGCAGTATTTAGATTTCTGTATCTACCTTAAGCTTCCTTTTTTGCATTATCTTATTAATTGACATACAGGAGGCTCTAGATGTTGAGTCCCACGCTTTTTCATTATAGGAAGATATTTGCTCTGAACCCTCACTATTTCCTCATTGAATGCCTCACACTACTCCGACATTGATTTATCTTCAGCAGTTTCCAGTGTACGTTCCATAAATCACATCCCACCTCAGTAAAATTGGCCTTTCCCCAATTGAAAAATGTATCTCCTAGTCTATCTTTCTACTTTTATATAACTACTATAAATCTTACTGAATTATGATCAATACTGCCAAAATACTCTCACTCACCCACCGAACTTCATTCACTAAAATGAAGTTCAGAACTTCTCTCTGTCTTGTTTGTCTTGCCAAGTACTGGCTAAAAATGCTCACCTCAATATATTTTATGAATACCACGCCCTTTTTATATTCACAATAATTCTGTGCCTATTAATACCCCGGATTTTGAGGATGGTGGCAAAGGAAAACCTTCACACCTGGCCACAATTATGTTGCGCACAAGTATCTAGCAAACTCTGTGTCGAGAATTTCGAGTCCTCCGACGTGTAATACAAATCAGCGGATATAAGTGGGGAACCATAGATTTTTTAATTCATTCTGGGACGTGGTCATCGCAGGCAAAGCCTGCATTTATAGCCCATCGCGTAATTACCCTTGTGAAGGTGGTTGTGAAGCGTCTTCTTGAACTCTTGCTGTCCTGGTGATAAAAGTGCTATTGGGGAGTGAGTTCCAGAATTTTGACTCTGCGACGATGGAGGAACAGCAAAATATTACCATGTCAGGTTGCTGTGTAGCTTGGAGGGGGACTTCCAAATGATGATGTTCCAAGGCGCCTGCTGCCCTTGTCCTTCTAACTGGTAGATGTTGCGGGTTTGCGAGTTGCTTTCAAAGAAGCCTCGGCGAGTTGCTGCAGTGCATCTTGCAGATGGTACACATTGCAGCCACGGTGCACTGGTGTTGGAGGGAGTGAATGTTTAGGTGGTGGATGCTTTGCCAATCAAACGGGTTGCTTTTTCCTGAATGGTTTCGAGCTTTTTGAGTGTTGTTGAAGCTGCACTCATCCAGGGCAAGTGGAGAGTATTCCATCACACACCTATCATGTGCCTTGTAGATGGTAGAAAATCTGATTGAGGAGGTGTGAAACTCGCCAAGAATACCCAGCCTCCTACGTGCTGTTGTTGCCACATTATTTATGTAGCTGGCCAAGTTAAGTTTCTCCTCAACAGTGACCCCCAGGATTTGATAGTCGGGGAATCCGCGATAGTAATGCTGTTGAATGTCAAGGGAAGGTGGTTAGACTCTCGATTGTTGGTGGTTGACATTGCACGCCACTTTTGTGTTGCGAAAGGCCAGTCTGGCAGCTATGACCTTCAAGACTCGTCCAGCACGGTCAATAATGGTGCTACTGAGCCACTCTTGGTGATGGTCATTGAAGTCCCGGACCCAGATTTCATTCTGTGCCCATTGTGTGCTCAGTGCTTCTTCCAAGTGGTGTTCAACATGAAGAAGAATTGATTCATCAGCTGAGGGAGGGCGGTAAATGGTAATCAGCAGAAGGTTTTCTTGCCATTATTTGACCTGATGTAGGTGATTTTGTATCTATGGATATTGCGAATGTATTCGACAAAGTGACACACCAGAGGTCCTTAAGAAGATGGAAGCCCAGGGAATTAAATGGAAAGTGACGGTATGCATGCAAAATTAGCTCAGTCACAACATCAATGTAGGGTGGTGCGTCGTTGCTTTTCAGACTTTGAGGTGGTTTCCGTCGTGTTCCCCAGGTGCCAATTTTGGATCCATTATTTTTAAATGTTTATAAACGACCTCGAATCGGCTGTAGGGAGTGGAATTCTAAACGTTACTGATAATACAAAACTTGGCAGAGTAATTGGTAGCGATGTCGGTAGTTATAGGATGATTGAGATAGGATGTTGAAATGGGCAGAAGCATGGCAGATGGACTCAACTTGGGATACCCCTTGGGAACACGAATCTGGAAATATATTAAACTATAATTGGCACGACTTAGAAAATTCTAGATGAGCAACGAGACCTTGGTGTCCATATCCACACAAATCCTTAAAGGTGGCAGAGAAAATTGAGAAATTGATTAAAATGGATATCGGTGACTTCGGTTTGTAAATAAATGAATAGAATATAAAGGCAAACAGGTCATGTTTTCAAGTATATATCCAATATCTTTTTGAAAGTTACTATTGTATCTGCTTCCTTACATTTTCAGGTGTTGTGTTCCAGATCAGCACAAGGAGATGCATAAAAGCAATCCTCCTCATGTTCTTTCTGGATTTTGAGGAAATGTTACCTGCTGTAGCATCTTGCTACCGACCCTCCTTCCAGTGGAAGCAGTTTCTCCCTATCTAATCTACAAAAACCTTCATGATAGTGGCCGGCTTTGTCAAATCACGGCTTTAACATATCTGCCGAAGGAGAACATTCCCAGTTCCTCTAATCTCTTCACATAAATGTCGTGCCTGACAACAAATTCAGGGTTTAAGACTGATGAGAATCCCCTTTAATTTGTGTTCCTTTTACTCTGTCCTGGAAGTGGGATCATAACTACGACATACTCCTGGGAGTGAGTTGTTTGCACTGGTTCTGTGGAACAGTTTGTATATGCAGACGGGTTCTCAGGAATTCTGCCTTAAATCCCGGAAGTCTATAGAAATTGTAAATCTTTATTCAGATAACAATGATTGCATCACCATTTCCAGGGATGGGGCGTTTGGACACTTATCCGACAGGCTCCTGGATGTGTACCAACATTGGTGGGAAGCCCTCAGGGATGTTTCAATATTAAGAGCAGGTACATGTTCATATCTGACATTGTATAGGGTCAATGGTTGTACATTTCTGGGAACGATTCATCGGCATGACTGCACTTTCGTTGTAGTCTCTAGGAGGGTGTCAGCATTTTAAGGGCTGTGGAAATAGGGCAATGTTCGCCATCGGTCATTAGAAACGATATAAATATATTACCGGGGGTTCAACCACATAATCTGGTTTTACTGGCTAAACTTAAAGTGCATACTGAGAATTAGCGAGAAATGTTCTGAAATAACCGAAACACATTATAAAATGATTAATCACAATCCTGAAGCAAACCTGTTCTCGATCACCCAGTGCTGTCGGACTGAAAATTTCACATAGTCTTTCTTCCCTGGACGTTGGGGCGATTCACTTTCCATCTGTGCAATATCTGACTAAATGTAAATGTGATATTGCAACATTTATTCTAAAAAGAGATGTAGTGAATCTGTTTGTTTTGTCGCTGTAACTAATATCATTCTCCTTACACCCTAATTATATCAGTGGAGATTTATCCCGCCTTACACAAGGGCATTCACTCAATGTGTTAATCCAAATTATCTCTCGGAGATTGGTCTGCAGAACAAACCGAAGCAGCGTTCTGCAGATGTAGAACGAATGGATCGGAGTCAGTCAGCTGAATATAAGATATGGAGGATAATTAAACGTACATAGAAAATTTTTTTTCCAGCCCTCGCTTTTACTGGTGTTCCTGGTAGATACTAATTCTGTAACCATTTTAATTGCAATCCGGATTTTAAGGTTAAAATCCCAGTTTCTGTCGATGTTCCTTGCAAATGACCATATTTCTCTTTCATTATGTAAATATATTTAACTGTAAACATTGTGCTCATTACACAAGTCTCCATATACAACAATTCATTGTATTCAGTTTATTCTTCTTGTTATGTGAATAAAAGTATATTGTTCCCACCACATTGTCACTGGGTGATATACTTAATCAATAGTTTATCGTCTGCTGTCTACTCTGAGTCCTGGAAGCAGATTTGAATCGTTATCATCTTGGCGTTAAACAATAACTGATAAGGCCAGTGGAATCAAAAGGGAGTGGATAATGATTTCCATAACAGAAAAATATAGAAAATAGGTGCATTGTAGGACATCCGTCCCTTCGAGTCTGCACCACCATTCAATGAGTTCATGGCTGAACATGCAACTTCAGTACTCCATTCCTGCTTTCTGGCCACACTCTTGATCCACCGAGAAGTAAGGACGACATCTAACTCGTTTTTGAATATATTTCGTGAATTGGCCCCAACAACTTTCTGTGGTAGAGAATTCCACAGGTTCACCAATCTCTGGTTGAAGAAGTTTCTCCTCATCTCGGTCCTAAATGGCTTACCCCTTATCCTCAGACTGTGACCCCTAGTTCTGGACTTCCCCAACATTGGGAACATTCTTCCTGCATCTCACCTGTCTAAACCCGTCAGAATTTTAAACGTTTTGATGAGATCGCCTCTCATTCTTCTGAACTCCAGTGAATACAAGCCCAGTTGATCCAATCTTTCTTGATATGTCAGTCCCGCCATCCCAGGCATCAGTCTGGTGAACCTTCCCTGCACTCCCTCAAAAGCAAGAATGTCTTTCCTCAAGTAAGGAGAGCAAAACTGCACACAATACTCCAGGTGTGGCCTCACCAAGGCCCTGTATAACTGTAGTAACACATCCCTGCCCTTTACTCAAATCCCCTCGCTATGAAGGCCAACATACCATTTGTTTCTTAAGAGCCTGTTGTACCTGCATGCATACCTTCAATGACTGATGTACCATGAGACCCAGGTCTAGTTACACCTCCGATTTTCCTAATCTGTCACCATTCAGATAATAGTCCGTCTCTGTTTTTAACCAGCCATACTCCTTGCATTGAATTTAAAGGAAGGTGAATGGGAAGGGTTCTATTATTGCTGAGCAGTCTGTTCCCCGTCCAATTATCATTGCGTGCTCCGGACAGGGGGTGTTAATTGTTAGACAGTGAAAAGCATATCACTTCAAATCAGACAGTTATTCATTCCTTTAAGGATATTGTTTTTATACCTACTGGTTAAACTGAATGCTGTCGCTCTCCAATTGGCCAAAAAGCATTCCGCTTGATTTTACTTCCAATTGATTGTAAATGGAGTAATGTTGAGACTAAATTCCATTATGAATTAATCGCTTTATATTCCATCGATCAACATGATTCAGTTGTTACTCACAGTTGTAAAACAGCAGAATAGCATCGATCTGGTTCCATTCAGATATCTACTCAGCTTCAAGGTGGAAGTTTATATTGTTAGTTACACCCTCAGCCAAATCATAGTAACTGGCATGATTAGCTTTGCGATATATGTGGAAATTATCATATTAAAGGAATTATTAGAAAGAGATAGATAGAGTTAAAGGGATGGGAAGAGAGATAGATCGACAGATTGACAGAGAGACAGACAGTGAGATAAGGAGGGAGAAGCATATATATATATATATATATATATATATATATATATATGGACAGATAGATAGATATTTTATGGAGATAGAGACATGGAGATATAGAGAGATAGAGATTAATGGAGAGAAAGACAAACATTTAGACATACAGACAGATAGATTGTGCACAGCTCAGTAATTTCCTTTTCATTGATTTAAATTTTTAGCAAAACCGAGTAGGGTTTTAGAAACATTGGCTCATGCGAGAGCATCCGGTACACCTCTTCGCCACAGTTGAAATGTTGCCCCAGTGATCAATGACTGAAATGGGGCAGAGTAGGAACCCCTCAGTCAATCCGCTACTGGCATTAAATATCAAGGAGCAAAAGGGAAAATTCCGCTAATATTTCCAATACCCATTTTTTTAAATATGTCTCCCTCCTCCTGACCCAAAGAATTTGAGACCTTTTTGAGTTTTCACAATGGAGGTACCTCACGTGCCACAGGTGATTTCATAATATTCTCATTTGGTGCTTTTTGCTGGTGTTATATCACACCCCAGATGTTTCTTGCCCAGATAGAAACATTCAGCCTCACTCTGTCTAAGCTGTTTGCTAGAGTTTGACCGCACAAACAGACCACTCACTGTTCATGGCCCGGTGATTGGGATTACGGAGACGTGGCTCCAGGATGATCAGGGCTGGGAACTCAACATTCAGGGGTATTCAACATTCAGGAAGGATAGAATAAAAGGAAAAGGAGGTGGGGTAGCATTGCTGGTTAAAGAGGAGATTAAGGCAATAGTGAGGAAATACATTAGCTTGGATGATGTGGAATCTATATGGGTAGAGCTGCAGAACACCAAAGGGCAAAAAACGTTAGTAGGAGTTGTGTACAGACCTCCAAACAGTAATAGGGATGTTGGGGAGGGCATCAAACAGGAAATTAGGGGTGCATGCAATAAAGGTGTAGCAGTTATAATGGGTGACATTAATATGCACATAGATTGGGCTAGCCAAACTGGAAGCAATACGGTGGAGGAGGATTTCCTGGAGTGCATAAGGGATGGTTTTCTAGACCAATATGTTGAGGAACCAACTAGGGGGGAGGCCATCTTAGACTGGGTGTTGTGTAATGAGAGAGGATTAATTAGCAATCTCATTGTGCGAGGCCCCTTGGGGAAGAGTGACCATAATCTGGTGGAATTCTGCATTAGGATGGAGAATGAAACAGTAATTTCAGAGACCATGGTCCAGAACTTAAAGAAGGGTAACTTTGAAGGTATGAGGCGTGAATTGGCTAGGATAGATTGGCGAATGATACTTCGGGGGTTGACTGTGGATGGGCAATGGCAGACATTTAGAGACCGCATGGATGAATTACAACAATTGTACATTCATGTCTGGCGTAAAAAAATAAAAGGGAAGGTGGCTCAACCGTGACTATCTAGGGAAATCAGGGATAGTATTAAAGCCAAGGAAGTGGCATACAAATTGGCCAGAAATAGCAGCGAACCTGGGGACTGGGAGAAATTTAGAACTCAGCAGAGGAGGACAAAGGGTTTGATTAGGGCAGGGAAAATGTAGTACGAGAAGAAGCTTGCAGGGAACATTAAGGCGGATTGCAAAAGTTTCTATAGGTATGTAAAGAGAAAAAGGTTAGTAAAGACAAACGTAGGTCCCCTGCAGTCAGAATCAGGGGAAGTCATAACGGGGAACAAAGAAATGGCAGACCAATTGAATAAGTACTTTGGTTCGGTATTCACTAAGGAGGAGACAAACAACCTTCCGGATATAAAAGGGGTCAGAGGGTCTAGTAAGGAGGGGGAACTGAGGGAAATCTTTATTAGTCGGGAAATTGTGTTGGGGAAATTGATGGGATTGAAGGCCGATAAATCCCCAGGGCCTGATGGACTGCATGCTAGAGTACTTAAGGAGGTGGCCTTGGAAATAGCGGATGCATTGACAGTCATTTTCCAACATTCCATTGACTCTGGATCAGTTCCTATGGAGTGGAGTGTAGCCAATGTAACCCCACTTTTTAAAAAAGGAGGGAGAGAGAAAACAGGGAATTATAGACCGGTCAGCCTGACATTGGTAATGGGTAAAATGATGGAATCAATTATTAAGGATGTCATAGCAGTGCATTTGGAAAGAGGTGACATGATAGGTTCAAGTCAGCATGGATTTGTGAAAGGGAAATCATGCTTGACAAATCTTCAGAAATGTTTTGAGGATGTTTCCAGTAGAGTGGATAAGGGAGAACCAGTTGATGTAGTGTTTTTGGACTTTCAGTAGGCGTTCGACAAGGTCGCACACAAGAGATCGATGTGCAAAGTTAGAGGACATGGGATTGGGGGTAGTGCACTGACATGGATTGAGAACTGGTAGTCAGACAGGAAGCAAAGAGTAGGAGTAAATGGGTACTTTTCAGAATGGCAGGCAGTGACTAGTGGGGTACCGTAATGTTCTGTGCTGGGACCCCAGCTGTTTACACTGTACATTAATGATTTAGATGAGGGGATTAAATGTAGTAACTCCAAATTTGCGGATGACACTAAGTTGGGTGGCAGTGTAAGCTGCGAGGAGGATGCTGTGAGGCTGCAGAGCGACTTGGATAGGTGAGGTGAGTGGGCAAATGCATGGCAGATGAAGTATAATGTGGATAAATGTGAGGTTATCCACTTTGGTGGTAAAAACAGAGAGACAGACTATTATCTGAATGGTGACAGATTAGGAAAATGGGAGGTGCAATGAGACCTGGGTGTCATGGTACATCAGTCATTGAAGGTTGGCATGCAGGTGCAGCAGGCGGTTAAGAAAGCAAATGGCATGTTGGCCTTCATAGCAAGGGGATTTGAGTACAGGGGTAGGGAGGTGTTGCTACAGTTGTACAGGGCATTGGTGAGGCCACACCTGGAGTATTGTGTACTGTTTTGGTCTCCTAACCTGAGGAAGGACATTCTTGCTATTGGGGGAGTGCAGCGAAGGTTCACCAGACTGATTCCCGGGATGGCGGGACTGACCTATCAAGAAAGACTGGATCAACTGGGCTTGTATTCACTGGAGTTCAGAAGAATGAGAGGGGACCTCATAGAAACATTTAAAATTCTGACGGGGTTAGTCAGGTTAGATGCAGGAAGAATGTTCCCAATGTTGGGGAAGTCCAGAACCAGAGGTCACAGTCTAAGGATAAGGGGTAAGCCATTTAGGACCGAGATGCGGAGGAACTTCTTCACCCAGAGAGTGGTGAACCTGTGGAATTCTCTACCACAGAAAGTTGTTGAGGCCAATTCACTAAATATATTCAAAAATGAGTTAGATGAGGTCCTTACAACTAGGGGGATCAAGGGGTATGGCGAAAAAGCAGGAATGGGGTACTGAAGTTGAATGTTCAGCCATGAACTCATTGAATGGCGGTGCAGGCTAGAAGGGCCGAATGGCCTACTCCTGCACCTATTTTCTAAGTTTCTATGTTTCTATGTCCTCCTCTGCACCTTGAGCTGAAATCTTTAGGTAGAAGTATATCTCTGAGAGTGATTATCGCTCTCTCCTGTTCCGACCCATCTCATGGCTTATGTTTATTTTCAAATGTCTAATTGATGGTTTTAATTCACTCATGATCTCTGCCATTTCCATCTAATTTCAGATAAAACTTGAACCACAACCTCCAGACGGGAACAAGGCGAATTCTGGTCGCACAAATTTTTCAGGCTGGCCGGTTTGCTTCCCATTGAATTCAATGTTGCGTGCAATTGGACGGGGAGTAAATCCGATGTCAGACTTGAACCCGCACCATTCCCGCTGGCCGGGTGAGTTTAAATCGGAATTTAAACAGTAGCTTGCTTCGTTTCAGTTCAAAGGCCCACTGTGAAAGTTTGAGGCGAGGAACCCGCTGTAACTGATCCATCTGCCAAGGCAGGTAACCTGGCTGACCAAACATTGATGTCATCGAACATTCAAACATTTTGCAGCAGAATGCTTTGCACACCGATCAGCATCAGCCCCCAAGTGATTATCCCAATATTTCCCTGCATCTCTGATCAGGAGCAGGATACAGGAGAGTAGCCGCAACATATCCCCGTGAAACTGATCAGCAGCAGGACCCAGGAGATTGCCCCAATAAATCCCAGCATCACTGATCAGGAGCAGGACCCAAGGGATTGCCCCAATATATCCCAGCATCACTGATCAGGGGCAGGACCCAGGGGATTACCCCAATATATACCAGCATCACTGATCAGGAATAGGACCCAGGGGATTGGTCCAATATATCCCAGCATCACTGATCAGAGGCAGGACCCAGGGGATTACCCCAATATATACCAGCATCACTGATCAGGAACAGGACCGAGGGGATTGGCCCAATATATCCCAGCATCACTGAACAGGAGCATGGGCCAGGGGATTGCTCCAACATATCCCAGAATCACTGATCAGGAGCAGGACCAAGGGGATTGCCCCAACATGTACAGCATCACTGATCAAGAACTGGCCCCGGGGCATTGCTCTAACATAAAGCAACATCACTGATCATGGGCAGGACCCAGGGGAATATCCCAATATATCCCATCATTAATGATCAGGGGCAGGACCGAGGGATTGCCCCAATATATACCAGCATCACTGATCAGGAGCAGCACACAGGGGATTGCTCCAACATATACCAGCATCACTGATCAGGAGCAGTACTAAGGGGTTGCCCCATTATATCCCAGCACCTCTTATCAGGAACAGGTCCCAGGGGATTGCCACAATATATCCCAGCATCACTGATCAGTGGATGGACCAAGGGGATTGCCCCAACACGTACAGCATCACTGATCAAGAACTGGCCCCAGGGCATTGCCCTAACATAAAGCAACATCACTGATCAGGGGCAGGACCCAGGGGAATACCCCAATAAATCCCTGCATCACTGATCAGAGGCAGAACCCAGGGGATTGCTACAATATATACCAGCATCACTGATCAGGGGCAGGATCCAGGGGATTACCACAACATGTACCAAGATCACTGATCAGTGGATGGACCCAGTGGATCACCCCAATATAACCCAGCAGAAATGATCAGGAGCAGGACCCAGGGGATTGCCCCAATATATACCAGCATCACTGATCAGGTGCAGAATCCAGGGGATGATCACAACATGTACCAAGATCACTGATCAGGGGATGGACCAATGGGAATACCCCAATATAATCCAGCAGAAATGATCAGGAGCAGGACCCAGCGGATTGCCCCAATATATACCAGCATCACTGATCAGGTGCAGGATCCAGGGGATTACCATAACATGTACCAAGATCACTGATCAGGGGAAGGATCCAGGGGATTGCCCCAATATATACCAGCATCACTGATCAGGTGCAGGATCCAGGGGATTATCACAACATGTACCAAGATCACTGATCAGGGGATGGACCCAGGGGAAAACCCCAATATAACCCAGCAGAAATGATCAGGAGCAGGACCCATGGGATTGCCCCAATATATACCAGCATCACTGATCAGGTGCAGGATCCAGGGGATTACCAGAACATGTACCAAGATCACTGATCAGGGGAAGGATCCAGGGGATTGCCCCAATATATACCAGCATCACTGACCAGGTGCAGGATCCAGGGATTACCATAACATGTACCAAGATCACTGATCAGGGGCAGTACCCAGGGGATTAACCCAATATATACCAGCATCACGGATCAGGAGCAGACCCCAGCGGATTGCTCCAATATATCCCAGCATCACTGATCTGGGGCAGGACCCAGGGGATTACCCCAATATATACCAGCATCACTGATCAGGTGCAGAACCAAGGGGATTACCCCAATATATACCAGCATCACTGATCATGGGCAGTACCCAGGGGATTGCTCCAATATCTACCAACATCACTGATCAGGGGCAGGACCCAGAGGATTACCCCAATATATACCAGCATCACTGATCAGGTGCAGAACCAAGGGGATTACCCCAATATATACCAGCATCATTGATCAGGAGCATGACCCAGGGGATTGCCCCAATATATACCAGCATCACTGATCAAGAGCAGCACCCAGGGGATTGACGCAATATATACCAGCATCACTGATCAGGGGCAGGACCCAGGGGATTATCCCAATATATACCAGCATCACTGATCATGAGCAGGACCCAGGGGATTGCTCCAATATATCCCAGCATCACTGATCAGGGGCAGGACCCAGGGGAATACCGCAATACATCCCAGCATCACTGATCAGGGGAAGGACCCAGGGGATTGCTCCAATATATCCCAGCATCACTGATCAGGAGCAGGACCCAGGGGATTGCTCCAATATATACCAGCATAACTGATCAGGAGCAGGACCCAGTCGATTGCTCCAATATATACCAGCATCACTGATCAGGAGCTGGACCCAGGAGCTTGCTCCAATATATATCAGCATCTCTGATCAGGGGCAGGACCCAGGGGATTACCCCAATATATCCCAACATCACTGATCAGGGGCAGGACCCAGGGGATTACCCCAATATATACCAGCATCACTGATCAGGAGCTGAACACAGGAGATTGCTCCAATATCTACCAACATCACTGATCCGGGGCAGGACCCAGGGAATTACCCCAATATATACCAGCAGACCTGATCTGGAGCAGGACCCAGGGGATTACCCCAATATATACCAGCATCAATGATCAGGAGCAGGAACCAGGGGATTGACGCAATATATACCAGCATCACTGATCATGAGCAGGACCCAGGGGATTGCTCCAATATATCCCAGCATCACTGATCAGGGGCAGGACCCAGGGGAATACCGCAATACATCCCAGCATCACTGATCAGGGGAAGGACCCAGGGGATTGCTCCAATATATCCCAGCATCACTGATCAGGAGTAGGACCCAGGGGATTGCTCCAATATATACCAGCATAACTGATCAGGAGCAGGACCCAGTCGATTGCTCCAATATATACCAGCATCACTGATCAGGAGCTGGACCCAGGAGCTTGCTCCAATATATATCAGCATCTCTGATCAGGGGCAGGACCCAGGGGATTACCCCAATATATCCCAACATCACTGATCAGGGGCAGGACCCAGGGGATTACCCCAATATATACCAGCATCACTGATCAGGAGCTGGACACAGGAGATTGCTCCAATATCTACCAACATCACTGATCAGGGGCAGGACCCAGGGAATTACCCCAATATATACCAGCATCACTGATCTGGAGCAGGACCCAGGGGATTACCCCAATATATACCAGCATCAATGATCAGGAGCAGGAACCAGGGGATTACCCCAATATATACCAGCATCACCGATCAGGGGCAGTACCCAGGGGATTGCCCCAATATATACCAGCATCACTGATCAGGAGCAGGACCCAGGGGATTAACCCAATATATACCAGCATCAATGATCAGGAGCAGGAACGAGGGGATTACGCTAATATATACCAGCATCACTGATCAGGAGCAGGAACCAGTGGATTTCCCCAATATATACCAGCATCACTGATCAGGAGCAGGATCCAGGGGATTACCTCAATATATCCCAGCATCACTGATCAGGGGCAGGACCCAGGGGATTGCCCCAATATATCCCAGCATCACTGATCAGGGTCAGGACCCAGGGGATTGCCCCAATATATACCAGCATCACTGATCAGGGGCAGGAGCCAGTGGATTGCCCCAATATATACCAGCATCACTGATCAGGAGCAGGATCCAAGGGATTGCTCCTATATATACCAGCATCACTGATCAGGGGCAGGACCCAGGGGAATACCCCAATAAATCCCTGCATCACTGATCAGAGGCAGAACACAGGGGATTGCTACAATATATACCAGCATCACTGATCAGGGTCAGGATCCAGGGGATTACCACAACATGTACCAAGATCACTGATCAGTGGATGGACCCAGTGGATCACCCCAATATAACCCAGCAGAAATGATATGGAGCAGGACCCAGGGGATTGCCCCAATATATACCAGCATCACTGATCAGGTGCAGGATCCAGGGGATGATCACCACATGTACCAAGATCACTGATCAGAGGATGGACCCAGGGGAATACCCCAATATAACCCAGCAGAAATGATCAGGAGCAGGACCCAGGGGATTGCCCCAATATATACCAGCATCACTGATCAGGTGCAGGATCCAGGGGATTACCAGAACATGTACCAAGATCACTGATCAGGGGAAGGATCCAGGGGATTGCCCCAATATATACCAGCATCACTGATCAGGTGTAGGCTCCAGGGGATTACCATAACATGTACCAAGATCACTGATCAGGGGCAGTACCCAGGGGATTTACCCAATATATACCAGCATCACGGATCAGGAGCAGACCCCAGCGGATTGCCCCAATATACACCAACATCACTGATCAGGAGCAGGAACAAGTGGATTTCCCCAATATATACCATCATCACTGATCAGGAGCATGACCCAGTGGATTGCTCCAAAATATCCCAGCATCACTGATCAGGAGCAGGACCCAGGAGATTGCTCCAATATCTACCAACATCACTGATCAGGGGGAGGACCCAGGGGATTACCCCAATATATACCAGCATCAATGATCAGGAGCAGGACACAGGGGATTACCCCAATATATACCAGCATCAATGATCAGGAGCAGGAACCAGGGGATTACCCCAATATATACCAGCATCACTGATCAGGGGCAGTACCCAGGGGATTGCCCCAATATATACCAGCATCACTGATCAGGAGCAGTACCCAGGGGATTACCTCAATATATACCAGCATCAATGATCAGGAGCAGGAACGAGGGGATTACCCCAATATATACCAGCATCACTGATCAGGGGCAGTTCCCAGGGGATTGCCCCAATATATACCAGCATCACTGATCAGGGGCAGGACCCAGGGGATTACCCCAATATATACCAGCATCACTGATCAGGAGCAGGAACCAGGGGATTTCACCAATATATACCAGCATCACTGATCAGGAGCAGGATCCAGGGGATTACACCAATATATCCCAGCATCACTGATCAGGGTCAGGACCCAGGTGATTGCCCCAATATATACCAGCATCACTGATCAGGAGCAGGATCCAGGTGATTGCTCCAATATATCCCAGCATCACTGATCAGGGTCAGGACCCAGGGGATTGCCCCAATATATACCAGCATCACTGATCAGGGGCAGGAGCCAGGGGATTGCCGCAATATATACCAGCATCACTGATCAGGAGCAGGATCCAAGGGATTGCTCCAATATATACCAGCATCACTGATCATGGGCAGGACCCATGGGAATACCCCAATATATCCCAGCATCACTGATCAGGGGCAGGGCCCAGGGGATTACCACAACATGTACCAAGATCACTAATCAGGGGATGGACCCAGGGGATTACCCCAATATAACGCAGCATCACTCATCAGGGGCAGACCCAGGGGATTAACCCAATATATACCAGTATCATTGATCAGGAGCAGGACCCAGGGGATTGCCCCAATATATGCCAGC
Organism: Pristiophorus japonicus; assembly: GCF_044704955.1. Lineage (NCBI taxonomy): Eukaryota > Metazoa > Chordata > Chondrichthyes > Pristiophoridae > Pristiophorus > Pristiophorus japonicus. The sequence continues at coordinate 815,837 of NW_027254729.1, read as the reverse complement.
ATCACTGATCAGGGGATAAACCCATGGGATTGCAATAATATACACCAGCATCACTGATCAGGGGATGGACCCATGGGATTGCCCCAATATATGCCAGCATCACTGACCAGGGGATGGACCCATGGGATTGCCCCAATATATACCAACATCAGTGATCAGGTGCAGGACCCAGGGGATTGCCCCAATATATACCAAAATCACTGATCAGGGGCATGATGTGGGAATTACCCCAATATATCCCAGTATCACTGATCAGTAGCATGGCACAGGAGATTACGCCAATATATCCCAGCATCACTGATCAGGGTCAGGACACAGGGGATTGCCTCAATATATACCAACATCACTGATCAGGTGCATGATGTGGTAATTACCCCAATATATACCAGCATCACTGATCAGGAGCATGGTACAGGTGATTACGTCAATATATCCAAGCATCATTGGTCAGGAGAAGGAACCAGGTGAGTGCCCCAATATATACCAACATCACTGATCAGGAACAGGACCCAAGGGATTGCCCCAATATATCCCAGCATCACTGATCAGGGGCAGGACCCATGGGATTACCCCAATATATACCAGCATCACTGATCAGGAACAGGACCCAGGGGATTGGTCCAATATATCCCAGCATCACTGATCAGAGGCAGGACCCAGGGGATTAGCCCAATATATACCAGCATCACTGATCAGGTGCAGGATCCAGGGGATTACCATAACATGTACCAAGATCACTGATCAGGGGAAGGATCCAGGGGATTGCCCCAATATATACCAGCATCACTGATCAGGTGCAGGATCCAGGGGATTATCACAACATGTACCAAGATCACTGATCAGGGGATGGACCCAGGGGAAAACCCCAATATAACCCAGCAGAAATGATCAGGAGCAGGACCCAGGGGATTGCCCCAATATATACCAGCATCACTGATCAGGTGCAGGATCCAGGGGATTACCAGAACATGTACCAAGATCACTGATCAGGGGAAGGATCCAGGGGATTGCCCCAATATATACCAGCATCACTGACCAGGTGCAGGATCCAGGGATTACCATAACATGTACCAAGATCACTGATCAGGGGCAGTACCCAGGGGATTAACCCAATATATACCAGCATCACGGATCAGGAGCAGACCCCAGCGGATTGCCCCAATATATACCAACATCACTGATCAGGAGCAGGACCCAGTGGATTGCCCCAATATATACCATCATCACTGATCAGGAGCAGGACCCAGTGGATTGCTCCAATATATCCCAGCATCACTGATCTGGGGCAGGACCCAGGGGATTACCCCAATATATACCAGCATCACTGATCAGGTGCAGAACCAAGGGGATTACCCCAATATATACCAGCATCACTGATCATGGGCAGTACCCAGGGGATTGCTCCAATATCTACCAACATCACTGATCAGGGGCAGGACCCAGGGGATTACCGCAATTTATACCAGCATCACTGATCAGGTGCAGAACCAAGGGGATTACCCCAATATATACCAGCATCATTGATCAGGAGCATGACCCAGGGGATTGCCCCAATATATACCAGCATCACTGATCAAGAGCAGCACCCAGGGGATTGCCCCAATATATACCAGCATCACTGATCAGGGGCAGGACCCAGGGGATTATCCCAATATATACCAGCATCACTGATCATGAGCAGGACCCAGGGGATTGCTCCAATATATCCCAGCATCACTGATCAGGAGCAGGACCCAGGGGATTGCTCCAATATATACCAGCATAACTGATCAGGAGCAGGACCCAGTCGATTGCTCCAATATATACCAGCATCACTGATCAGGAGCTGGACCCAGGAGCTTGCTCCAATATATATCAGCATCTCTGATCAGGGGCAGGACCCAGGGGATTACCCCAATATATCCCAACATCACTGATCAGGGGCAGGACCCAGGGGATTACCCCAATATATACCAGCATCACTGATCAGGAGCTGGACACAGGAGATTGCTCCAATATCTACCAACATCACTGATCAGGGGCAGGACCCAGGGAATTACCCCAATATATACCAGCATCACTGATCTGGAGCAGGACCCAGGGGATTACCCCAATATATACCAGCATCAATGATCAGGAGCAGGAACCAGGGGATTACCCCAATATATACCAGCATCACCGATCAGGGGCAGTACCCAGGGGATTGCCCCAATATATACCAGCATCACTGATCAGGAGCAGGACCCAGGGGATTAACCCAATATATACCAGCATCAATGATCAGGAGCAGGAACGAGGGGATTGCCCCAATATATACCAGCATCACTGATCAGGAGCAGGATCCAGGTGATTGCTCCAATATATCCCAGCATCACTGATCAGGGTCAGGACCCAGGGGATTGCCCCAATATATACCAGCATCACTGATCAGGGGCAGGAGCCAGTGGATTGCCCCAATATATACCAGCATCACTGATCAGGAGCAGGATCCAAGGGATTGCTCCTATATATACCAGCATCACTGATCAGGGGCAGGACCCAGGGGAATACCCCAATAAATCCCTGCATCACTGATCAGAGGCAGAACACAGGGGATTGCTACAATATATACCAGCATCACTGATCAGGGTCAGGATCCAGGGGATTACCACAACATGGACCAAGATCACTGATCAGTGGATGGACCCAGTGGATCACCCCAATATAACCCAGCAGAAATGATCAGGAGCAGGACCCAGGGGATTGCCCCAATATATACCAGCATCACTGATCAGGTGCAGGATCCAGGGGATGATCACCACATGTACCAAGATCACTGATCAGAGGATGGACCCAGGGGAATACCCCAATATAACCCAGCAGAAATGATCAGGAGCAGGACCCAGGGGATTGCCCCAATATATACCAGCATCACTGATCAGGTGCAGGATCCAGGGGATTACCAGAACATGTACCAAGATCACTGATCAGGGGAAGGATCCAGGGGATTGCCCCAATATATACCAGCATCACTGATCAGGTGGAGGATCCAGGGGATTACCATAACATGTACCAAGATCACTGATCAGGGGCAGTACCCAGGGGATTAACCCAATATATACCAGCATCACGGATCAGGAGCAGACCCCAGCGGATTGCCCCAATATATACCAACATCACTGATCAGGAGCAGGAACAAGTGGATTTCCCCAATATATACCATCATCACTGATCAGGAGCATGACCCAGTGGATTGCTCCAAAATATCCCAGCATCACTGATCAGGAGCAGGACCCAGGAGATTGCTCCAATATCTACCAACATCACTGATCAGGGGCAGGACCCAGGGGATTACCCCAATATATACCAGCATCAATGATCAGGAGCAGGACACAGGGGATTACCCCAATATATACCAGCATCAATGATCAGGAGCAGGAACCAGGGGATTACCCCAATATATACCAGCATCACTGATCAGGGGCAGTACCCAGGGGATTGCCCCAATATATCCCAGCATCACTGATCAGGAGCAGTACCCAGGGGATTACCTCAATATATACCAGCATCAATGATCAGGAGCAGGAACGAGGGGATTACCCCAATATATACCAGCATCACTGATCAGGGGCAGTTCCCAGGGGATTGCCCCAATATATACCAGCATCACTGATCAGGGGCAGGACCCAGGGGATTACCCCAATATATACCAGCATCACTGATCAGGAGCAGGAACCAGGGGATTTCACCAATATAGCCCAGCATCACTGATCAGGGTCAGGACCCAGGTGATTGCCCCAATATATACCAGCATCACTGATCAGGAGCAGGATCCAGGTGATTGCTCCAATATATCCCAGCATCACTGATCAGGGTCAGGACCCAGGGGATTGCCCCAATATATACCAGCATCACTGATCAGGGGCAGGAGCCAGGGGATTGCCGCAATATATACCAGCATCACTGATCAGGAGCAGGATCCAAGGGATTGCTCCAATATATACCAGCATCACTGATCATGGGCAGGACCCAGGGGAATACCCCAATATATCCCAGCATCACTGATCAGGGGCAGGGCCCAGGGGATTACCACAACATGTACCAAGATCAATAATCAGGGGATGGACCCAGGGGATTACCCCAATATAACGCAGCATCACTCATCAGGGGCAGACCCAGGGGATTAACCCAATATATACCAGTATCATTGATCAGGAGCAGGACCCAGGGGATTGCCCCAATATATGCCAGCATCACTGATCAGGGGATAAACCCATGGGATTGCAAGAATATACACCAGCATCACTGATCAGGGGATGGACCCATGGGATTGCCCCAATATATGCCAGCATCACTGACCAGGGGATGGACCCATGGGATTGCCCCAATATATACCAACATCAGTGATCAGGTGCAGGACCCAGGGGATTGCCCCAATATATACCAAAATCACTGATCAGGGGCATGATGTGGGAATTACCCCAATATATCCCAGTATCACTGATCAGTAGCATGGCACAGGGGATTACGCCAATATATCCCAGCATCACTGATCAGGGTCAGGACACAGGGGATTGCCTCAATATATACCAACATCACTGATCAGGTGCATGATGTGGTAATTACCCCAATATATACCAGCATCACTGATCAGGAGCATGGTACAGGTGATTACGTCAATATATCCAAGCATCATTGGTCAGGAGAAGGAACCAGGTGAGTGCCCCAATATATACCAACATCACTGATCAGGAACAGGACCCAAGGGATTGCCCCAATATATCCCAGCATCACTGATCAGGGGCAGGACCCATGGGATTACCCCAATATATACCAGCATCACTGATCAGGAACAGGACCCAGGGGATTGGTCCAATATATCCCAGCATCACTGATCAGAGGCAGGACCCAGGGGATTACCCCAATATATACCAGCATCACTGATCAGGAGCATGGGCCAGGGAATTGCCCCAATATATCCCAGCATCACTGATCAGAGGCAGGACCCAGGGGATTACCCCAATATATACCAGCATCACTGATCAGGAACAGGACCCAGGGGATTGGCCCAATATATCCCAGCATCACTGAACAGGAGCATGGGCCAGGGTATTGCTGCAATATATCCCAGAATCACTGATCAGGAGCAGGACCAAGGGGATTGCCCCAACATGTACAGCATCACTGATCAAGAACTGGCCCCGGGGCATTGCTCTAACATAAAGCAACATCACTGATCATGGGAAGGACCCAGGGGAATATCGCAATATATCCCATCATTAATGATCAGGGGCAGGACCGAGGGATTGCCCAAATATATACCAGCATCACTGATCAGGAGCAGCACACAGGGGATTGCTCCGATATATACCAGCATCACTGATCAGGAGCAGTACCCAGGGGTTGCCCCATTATATCCCAGCACCTCTTATCAGGAACAGGTCCCAGGGGATTGCCACAATATATCCCAGCATCACTGATCAGTGGATGGACCAAGTGGATTGCTGCAATATATCGCAGCATAAATGATCAGGAGCAGGACCCAGGGGATTGCCCCAACACGTACAGCATCACTGATCAAGAACTGGCCCCAGGGCATTGCCCTAACATAAAGCAACATCACTGATCAGGGGCAGGACCCAGGGGAATACCCCAATAAATCCCTGCATCACTGATCAGAGGCAGAACCCAGGGGATTGCTACAATATATACCAGCATCACTGATCAGGGGCAGGATCCAGGGGATTACCACAAAATGTACAAAGATCACTGATCAGTGGATGGACCCAGGGGATCACCCCAATATAACACAGCAGAAATGATCAGGAGCAGGACCCAGGGGATTGCCCCAATATATACCAGCATCACTGATCAGGTGCAGAATCCAGGGGATGATCACAACATGTACCAAGAACACTGATCAGCGGATGGAGCCAGGGGAATACCCCAATATAATCCAGCAGAAATGATCAGGAGCAGGACCCAGGGGATTGCCCCAATATATACCAGCATCACTGATCAGGAGCTGGACCCAGGAGATTGCTCCAATATCTACCAACATCACTGATCAGGGGCAGGACCCAGGGGATTACCCCAATATATACCAGCATCAATGATCAGGAGCAGGACCCAGGGGATTGCCCCAATATATACCAGCATCACTGATCATGTGCAGGATCCAGGGGATGATCACAACATGTACCAAGATCACTGATCAGAGGATGGACCCAGGGGAATACCCCAATATAACCCAGCAGAAATGATCAGGAGCAGGACCCAGGGGATTGCCCCAATATATACCAGCATCACTGATCAGGTGCAGGATCCAGGGGATTACCAGAACATGTACCAAGATCACTGATCAGGGGAAGGATCCAGGGGATTGCCCCAATATATACCAGCATCACTGATCAGGTGCAGGATCCAGGGGATTATCACAACATGTACCAAGATCATTGATCAGGGGATGGACCCAGGGGAGTACCCCAATATAACCCAGCAGAAATGATCAGGAGCAGGACCCAGGGGATTACCCCAATATATACCAGCATCACTGATCAAGTGCAGGATCCAGGGGATTACCAGAACATGTACCAAGATCACTGATCAGGGGAAGGATCCAGGGGATTGCCCCAATATATACCAGCATCACTGATCAGGTGGAGGATCCAGGGCATTACCATAACATGTACCAAGATACTGATCAGGGGCAGTACCCAGGGGATTAACCCAATATATACCAGCATCACGGATCAGGAGCAGACCCCAGCGGATTGCCCCAATATATACCAACATCACTCATCAGGAGCAGGACCCAGTGGATTGCCCCAATATATACCATCATCACTGATCAGGAGCAGCACCCAGTGGATTGCTCCAATATATCCCAGCATCACAGATCTGGGGCAGGACCCAGGGGATTACCCCAATATATACCAGCATCACTGATCTGGTGCAGAAATAAGGGGATTACCCCAATATATACCAGCATCACTGATCAGGGGCAGTGCCCAGGGGATTGCTCCAATATCTACCAACATCACTGATCAGGGGCAGGACACAGGGGATTACCCCAATATATACCAGCATCACTGATCATGAGCTGGACACAGGAGATTGCTCCAATATATATTAGCATCTCTGATCAGGGGCAGGACCCAGGGGATTACCCCAATATATCCCAACATCACTGATCAGGGGCAGGACCCAGGGAATTACTCCAATATATACCAGCATCACTGATCAGGAGCTGGACCCAGGAGAATGCTCCAATATCTACCAACATCACTGATCAAGGGCAGGACCCAGGGGATTACCCCAATATATACCAGCATCAATGATCAGGAGCAGGACCGAGGGGATTACCCCAATATATACCAGCATCACTGATCAGGGGCAGTACCCAGGGGATTGCCCCAATATATACCAGCATCATTGATCAGGAGCAGGACCCAGGGGATTACCCCAATATATACCAGCATCAATGATCAGGAGCAGGAACGAGGGGATTACCCCAATATATACCAGCATCACTGATCAGGGGCAGTTCCCAGGGGATTACCCCAATATATACCAGCATCACTGATCAGGGGCAGGACCCAGGGGATTACCCCAATATATACCAGCATCACTGATCAGGAGCAGGAACCAGGGGATTTCACCAATATATACCAGCATCACTGATCAGGAGCAGGATCCAGGGGATTACCCCAATATATCCCAGCATCACTGATCAGGGTCAGGACCCAGGGGATTGCCCCAATATATACCAGCATCACTGATCAGGAGCAGGATCCAGGTGATTGCTCCAATATATCCCAGCATCACTGATCAGGGTCAGGACCCAGGGGATTGCCCCAATATATACCAGCATCACTGATCAGGGGCAGGAGCCAGGGGATTGCCCCAATATATACCGGCATCACTGATCAGGAGCAGGATCCAAGGGATTGCTCCAATATATACCAGCATCACTGATCAGGGGCAGGACCCAGGGGATTACCACAACATGTACCAAGATCACTGATCAGGGGATGGACCCAGGGGATTACCCCAATATAACCCAGCATCACTCATCAGGGGCAGACCCAGCGGTTTAACCCAATATATACCAGCATCAGTGATCAGGAGCAGGACCCAGGGGATTACCCAATATATACCAGCATCACTGATCAGGAGCAGGACCCAGGGGATTGCCCCAATATATACTAGCATCACTGATCAGGGGCAGGAGCCAGGGGATTATCCCAATATATCCCAGCATCACTGATCATGAGCAGGACCCAGGGGATTGCTCCAATATATCCCAGCATCACTGATCAGGGGCAGGACCCAGGGGAATAGCCCAATATATCCCAGCATCACTGATCAGGGGCAGGATCCAGGGGATTACCACAACATATACCAAGATCACTAATCAGGGGATGGACCCAGGGGATTACCCCAATATAACGCAGCATCACTCATCAGGGGCAGACCCAGGGGATTAACCCAATATATACCAGTATCATTGATCAGGAGCAGGACCCAGTGGATTGCCCCAATATATGCCAGCATCACTGATCAGGGGATGGACCCATGGGATTGCAATAATATATACCAGCATCACTGATCAGGGGATGGACCCATGGGATTGCCCCAATATATGCCAGCATCACTGATCAGGGGATGGACCCATGGGATTGCCCCAATATATACCAACATCAGTGATCAGGTGCAGGACCCAGGGGATTGCCCCAATATATACCAAAATCACTGATCTGGGGCATGATGTGGGAATTACCCCAATATATCCCAGTATCACTGATCAGTAGCATGGCACAGGGGATTACGCCAATATATCCAAGCATCATTGGTCAGGAGAAGGAACCAGGTGAGTGCCCCATTATATACCAACATCACTGATCAGGAACAGGACCCAAGGGATTGCCCCAATATATCCCAGCATCACTGATCAGGGGCAGGACCCATGGGATTACCCCAATATATACCAGCATCACTGATCAGGAACAGGACCCAGGGGATTAGTCCAATATATCACAGCATCACTGATCAGAGGCAGGACCCAGGGGATTACCCCAATATATACCAGCATCACTGATCAGAAACAGGACCCAGAGGATTGGACCAATATATCCCAGCTTCACTGAACAGGAGCATGGGCCAGGGGATTGCTCCAATATATCCCAGAATCACTGATCAGGAGCAGGAACAAGGGGATTGCCCCAACATGTACAGCATTTCTGATCAAGAACTGGCCCCGGGGCATTGCTCTAACATAAAGCAACATCACTGATCATGGGCAGGACCCAGGGGAATATCGCAATATATCCCATCATTAATGATCAGGGGCAGGACCGAGGGATTGCCCCAATATATACCAGCATCACTGATCAGGAGCAGCACACAGGGGATTGCTCCGATATATACCAGCATCACGGATCAGGAGCAGTACCCAGGGGTTGCCCCATTATATCCCAGCACCTCTTATCAGGAACAGGTCCCAGGGGATTGCCACAATATATCCCAGCATCACTGATCAGTGGATGGACCCAGTGAATTGCTGCAATATATCGCAGCATAAATGATCAGGAGCAGGACCCAGGGGATTGCCCCAACACGTACAGCATCACTGATCAAGAACTGGCCCCAGGGCATTGCCCTAACATAAAGCAACATCACTGATCAGGGGCAGGACCCAGGGGAATACCCCAATAAATCCCTGCATCACTGATCAGAGGCAGAACCCAGGGGATTGCTACAATATATACCAGCATCACTGATCAGGGGCAGGATCCAGGGGATTACCACAAAATGTACCAAGATCACTGATCAGTGGATGGACCCAGGGGATCACCCCAATATAACCCAGCAGAAATGATCAGGAGCAGGACCCAGGGGATTGCCCCAATATATACCAGCATCACTGATCAGGTGCAGAATCCAGGGGATGATCACAACATGTACCAAGATCACTGATCAGGGGATGGACCCAGGGGAATCCCCCAATATAATCCAGCAGAAATGATCAGGAGCAGGACTAAGGGGATTGCCCCAATATATACCAGCATCACTGATCAGGTGCAGGATCCAGGGGATTACCAGAACATGTACCAAGATCACTGATCAGGGGAAGGATCCAGGGGATTGCCCCAATATATACCAGCATCACTGACCAGGTGCAGGATCCAGGGATTACCATAACATGTACCAAGATCACTGATCAGGGGCAGTACCCAGGGGATGAACCCAATATATACCAGCATCACGGATCAGGAGCAGACCCCAGCGGATTGCCCCAATATATACCAACATCACTGATCAGGAGCAGGACCCAGTGGATTGCCCCAATATATACCATCATCACTGATCAGGAGCAGGACCCAGTGGATTGCTCCAATATATCCCAGCATCACTGATCTGGGGCAGGACCCAGGGGATTACCCCAATATATACCAGCATCACTGATCAGTTGCAGAACCAAGGGGATTACCCCAATATATACCAGCATCACTGATCAGGGGCAGTACCCAGGGGATTGCTCCAATATCTACCAACATCACTGATCAGGGGCAGGACCCAGGGGATTACCCCAATATATACCAGAATCACTGATCAGGTGCAGAACCAAGGGGATTACACCAATATATACCAGCATCATTGATCAGGAGCATGACCCAGGGGATTGCCCCAATATATACCAGCATCACTGATCAAGAGCAGGAACCAGGGGATTGCCCCAATATATACCAGCATCACTGATCAGGGGCAGGACCCAGGGGATTATCCAAATATATACCAGCATCACTGATCATGAGCAGGACCCAGGGGATTGCTCCAATATATCCCAGCATCACTGATCAGGGGCAGGACCCAGGGGAATACCCCAATACATCCCAGGATCACTGATCAGGGGAAGGACCCAGGGGATTGCTCCAATATATCCCAGCATCACTGATCAGGAGCAGGACCCAGGGGATTGCTACAATATATACCAGCATCACTGATCAGGAGCAGGACCCAGTGGATTGCTCCAATATATACCAGCATCACTGATCAGGAGCTGGACCCAGGAGATTGCTCCAATATATATCAGCATCTCTGATCAGGGGCAGGACCCAGGGGATTACCCCAATATATCCCAACATCTCTGATCAGGGGCAGGACCAAGGGGATTACCCCAATATATACCAGCATCACTGCTCAGGAGCTGGACACAGGAGATTGCTCCAATATCTACCAACATCACTGATCAGGGGCAGGACCCAGGGGATTACCCCAATATATACCAGCATCACTGATCTGGAGCAGGACCCAGGGGATTACCCCAATATATACCAGCATCAATGATCAGGAGCAGGAACCAGGGGATTACCCCAATATATACCAGCATCACTGATCAGGGGCAGTACCCAATGGATTGCCCCAATATATACCAGCATCACTGATCAGGAGCAGGACCCAGGGGATTACCGCAATATATACCAGCATCAATGATCAGGAGCAGGAACGAGGGGATTACCCCAATATATACCAGCATCACTGACCATGAGCAGGAACCAGGGGATTTCCCCAATATATACCAGCATCACTGATCAGGAGCAGGATCCAGGGGATTACCCCAATATATCCCAGCATCACTGATCAGGGGCAGGACCCAGGGGATTGCCCCAATATATCCCAGCATCACTGATCAGGGTCAGGACCCAGGGGATTGCCCCAATATATACCAGCATCACTGATCAGGAGCAGGATCCAGGTGATTGCTCCAATATATCCCAGCATCACTGATCAGGGTCAGGACCCAGGGGATTGCCCCAATATATACCAGCATCACTGATCAGGGGCAGCAGCCAGGGGATTGCCCCAATATATACCAGCATCACTGATCAGGAGCAGGATCCAAGGGATTGCTCCAATATATACAAGCATCACTGATCAGGGGCAGGACCCAGGGGAATACCCAATATATCCCAGCATCACTGATCAGGGGCAGGACCCAGGGGATTACCACAACATGTACCAAGATCACTGATCAGGGGATGGACCCAGGGGATTAACCCAATATAACCCAGCATCACTCATCAGGGGCAGACCCAGCGGTTTAACCCAATATATTCCAGCATCAGTTATCAGGAGCAGGACCCAGGGGATTGCCCCAATATATACCAGCATCACTGATCAGGGGCAGGAGCCAGGGGATTATCCCAATATATCCCAGCATCACTGATCATGAGCAGGACCCAGGGGATTGCTCCAATATATCCCAGCATCACTGATCAGGGGCAGGACCCAGGGGAATACCCCAATATATCCCAGCATCACTGATCAGGGGCAGGATCCAGGGGATTACCACAACATGTACCAAGATCACTAATCAGGCGATGGACCCAGGGGATTACCCCAATATAACGCAGCATCACTCATCAGGGGCAGACCCAGGGGATTAACCCAATATATACCAGTATCTTTGATCAGGAGCAGGACCCAGGGGCTTGCCCCAATATATGCCAGCATCACTGATCAGGGGATGGACCCATGGGATTGCAATAATATATACCAGCATCACTGATCAGGGGATGGACCCATGGGATTGCCCCAATATATTCCAGCATCAGTGATCAGGTGCAGGACCCAGTGGATTGCCTCAATATATAAAAAATCACTGATCAGGGGCATGATGTGGGAATTACCCCAATATATCCCAGTATCACTGATCAGTAGCATGGCACAGGGGAATGCCCCAATATATCCCACCATCACTGATCTGTGACATGTCCCTGTAGATTGCCACAACATATCTCAGCATCACTAAGCAGGAACAGGACGCAGGGGATTACCACAATATGTACCAGCATTATTTATCAGAGACTGGACCCAGGGGATTGTCCTAATGTATTTCAGCATCGCTGATCAGGGGCAGGACCCAGGGGATTGCCCCAATATATCCCAGCATCACTGATCAGGGGCATGACCTTGTGGATTGCCCCAATATATCCAAGCATCACTGATCAGGAGTCGGATCCAGGAGAATGCTCCAATATATCCAAGCATCACTGATCAGGGGCAGGAGCCAGGCGATTGCCACAATATATCCAAGCATCACTGATCAGGAGCCGGATCCAGGGGATTGCCGCAATAAATCCCAACATCACTGATCAGGGGCAGACCCAGGGGATTGCCCCAATATTTACCAGCATCACTGATCAGGGGCAGGACCTTGGGGATTGCCTCAATATATACCTGCATCACTGATCAGGAGCAGGACTTCTGGGCAATGGCGAACAGAAGAGGCGGGAGTCAACATCAAGCTAATGGAAAGAACATACAAACGTGGTCATAATAATCTCGTCCGAGTGGTCTGTCAGAGATATAACGAACAGACAATATAAGATACCAAGAGCTGCAAAGAATAAATAAGAAATTAAACTTGCGATGGATATCATGAATAAAACATAACATTTTTATTATTGTGTCAGGAAAGAGAATTCAGTGGATATGTGAGCCCTTTAAAACAGATGTGGGTAATATTGCAAATGAAAACAATGAATTAGAAAAGTTTTTGAGTAATTTTATTATGACCGCACAAATAGTAGAGAAAGTTGATACAGTATGTGAAATTCCAGGAAAATGATTCATGGATCAAGGACTGGAACTCACTAAAGACAACGTAAGCAAGAAACTAGTATTAGAAAAATTAATATCACGAAAAAATGACAAACACCAAGACCTGCTGGTTTCCACCAATTGTTATTGAGCAATTAGATCAACGTAAATGTTTAGTTAGAGCCAACATGGAATCAAAAAAGGTAGGTCATGTCTAACGAACATTTGTGATTTTTTTGTTGAGGAAATAACCAAATTATCAGGCAAGGGAATGTCTATGGATGTAGTTTAAATGGACATCCAGAAGGCAATAAATAAGGTTCCACGTTAGGGAATGTTAGTTAAAGTGAGAAATAGAATTGAAGGCCAATAATTGAACCGGTTAGTAGACTGGTTGTTCAGGAGAATATAGAGAAGAAGAATCATTGTTGTGTACATGAATTGGAAGCAATAAATTAGTAATGTGCAACAAAGCAAATGTTGGTCTCTCAGTGGACGAGACCAGGGAATTAGTGATGGGGAACATGGAGATGGCAGAAATTCTGAACAACTATTTTGAATCAGTCTTTATGGTAGTGTACACTATAAATATCCCAACAGTAAATAGCCAAGGGGCTATAGGAGGGAGGAACTTAACAAAGTCACAATAACTAAGGAGGTGTTATTCAGCAAAATAATGGGCCTCAATGCGGCTAAATCCCCTGGACATGATGGCATGCTGCCTATGGTCTGAAGAGGTGTAGAAGCAGGGATAGTTGATGCATTGATTGCAATTTGCCAAACACTCCTGGATGCTGGGGAGGTCCCAGCAGTGTCAGTGTGAGTGAGGTCAGTGATGTATCTGGATGTACAGTGACAGTATCAGTGCGGTCAGTGATGTAACTGGATGGGTAGAGACAGTATGAGTGAGATCAGTGAAGCATCTGAATGTGCAGTGATAGTATGAGTGAGGTCAGTGATGTATCTGTATGCGCAGTGAGAGTATGAGTGAGTTCAGTGTTGTACCTGGATGGGTAGCGAGAGTATGAGTGAGGTCAGTGATGTATCTGGATGGGTAGTGACAGTATGAGTGATGTTAGTGAAGTACCTGGATGGGTAGTGACAGTATGAGTGAGATCAGTGATGTATCTGGATGGGTAATGAAATTATGAGTTAAGTCAGTGATGTATCTGGATGGCAAGTGAGATTATGAGTGACGTCAGTGATGTATCTGGATGGGTAATGACAGTGTGAGTGAGTTCAGTGATGTAACTGGATGGATAGCGACAGTATGAGTGAGGTCAGTGATGTAACTGGATGGGTAGTGACAGTATGAGTGAGGGCAGTAGTGCATGTGGATGGGTAGTGACAGTATGAGTGAGGTCAGTGTTGTATCTGGATGGATAGTGACAGTATGAGTGATGTCAGTGGTGTATCTGGATGGATAGTGACAGTATGAGTGAGGTCAGTGATGTATCTGGATGGGTAGTGACAGTATGAGTGAGGTCAGTGATGTATCCGGATGGGTAGTGACAGCATGAGTGAGGTCAGCGATGTATCTGGAAGGGTAGTGACAGTATGAGTGAGGTCAGTGATGTATCTGGATGGGAAGTGAATGTATGAGTGAGGTCAGTGATATTCCTGGATGGGTAGTGACAGTATGAGTGAGGTCAGTGATGTACATGGATGGTTAATGACAGTATGAGTGAGATCAGTGATGTATCTGGATGGTAGTGACAGTATGAGTGCGGTCAGTGATGTATCTGGATGGGTAGTGACAGTATGAGTGAGATCAGTGATGTATCTGGATGGGTAGTGACAGTATGAGTGAGGTCAGTGATGTACCTGGATGGGTAATGACAGTATGAGTGAGATCAGTGGTGTATCTGGATGGATAGTGACAGTATGAGTGAGGTCAGCGATGTATCTGGAAGGGTAGTGACAGTGTGAGTGAGGTCAGTGATGTATCTGGATGGTAGTGACAGTATGACTGAGATCAGTGATGTATCTTGATGGATAGTGATAGTATGAGTGAGGTTAGTGATGTATCTGGATGGGTAGTGACAGTATGAGTGAGGTCAGTGATGTATCTGGATGGGTAGTGACAGTATGAGTGATGTCAGTGATGTATCTGGATGGGTAATGATAGTATGAGTGAGGTCAGTGGTGTATCTGGATGGTAGTGATAGTATGAGTGAGGTCAGTGGTGTATCTGGATGGGTAGTGACAGTATGAGTGAGATCAGTGATGTCTCTGGATGGGTAGTGACAGTATGAGTCAGGTCAGTGATGTATCTGGATGGTAGTGACAGTATGAGTGAGGTCAGTGATGTATCTGGATGAGTAGTGACAGTATGAGTGAGGTCAGTGGTGTATCTGGATGGGTAGTGACAGTATGAGTGAGGTCAGTGATGTACCTGGATGGGTAGTGACAGTATGAGTGAGGTCAGTGATGTATCTGGATGGGTAGTGACAGTATGAGTGAGGTCAGTGATGTACCTGGATGGGTAGTGACAGTATGAGTGAGGTCAGTGATGTACCTGGATGGGTAGTGACAGTATGTGTGAGGTCAGTGATGTATCTGGATGGGTAGTGACAGTATGGGTGAGGTCAGTGATGTACCTGGATGGGTAGTGACAGTATGAGTGAGGTCAGTGATGTATCTGGATGGGTAGTGACAGTATGAGTGAGATCAGTGATGTATCTGGATGGTACTGACAGTATGAGTGAGATCAGTGATGTATCTGGATGGGTAGTGACAGTATGAGTGAGGTCAGTGATGTATGTGGATGTGTAGTGACAGTATGAGTGAGGTCAGTGATGTATCTGGATGGGTAGTGACAGTATGAGTGAGGTCAGTGATGTATCTGGATGGGTAGTGACAGTATGAGGGAGATCAGTGATGTACCTGGATGGGTAGTGACAGTATGAGTGAGGTCAGTAAAGTACCTGGATGGGTAGTGACAGTATGAGTGAGGTCAGTGATGTACCTGGATGGGTAGTGACAGTATGAGTGAGGTCAGTGATGTATCTGGATGGGTAGTGACAGTATGAGTGAGGTTAGTGATGTATCTGGATGGGTCGTGACAGTATGAGTGAGGTCAGTGATATACCTGGATGGGTAGTGACAGTGTGAGTGAGGTCAGTGATGTACCTGGATGGGTAGTGACAGCATGAGTGAGGTCAGTGATGTATCTGGATGGGTAGTGACAGTATGACTGAGATCAGTGATGTACCTGGATGGGTAGTGACAGTATGAGTGAGGTCAGTGGTGTATCTGGATGGGTAGTGATAGTATGAATGTGGTCAGTGATGTATCTGGATGGTAGTGACAGTATGAGTGAGGTCAGTGATGTACCTGGATGGGTAGTGACAGTATGAGTGAGGTCAGTGATGTTTCTGGATGATAGTGACAGTATGACTGAGATCAGTGATGTATCTGCATGTGTGGTGACAGTAAGAGTGAGGTCAGTGATGTATCTGGATGGGTAGTGACAGTATGAGTGAGGTCAGTGATGTACCTGGATGGGTAGTGACAGTATGAGTGAGGTCAGTGATGTATCTGGAAGGGAAGTGACAGTATGAGTGAGGTCAGTGATGTATCTGGATGGGTAGTGACAGTATGACTGAGATCAGTGATGTATCTGAATGGATAGTGATAGTATGAGTGTGGTCAGTGATGTATCTGGATGGGTAGTGACAGTATGAGTGAGGTCAGTGATGTACCTGGATGGGTAGTGACAGTATGAGTGATGTCAGTCTTGCATCTGAAGCGGGTAGTCACAGTATGAGTGAGGTCAGTGATGTATCTGGATGGGTAGTGACAGTGTGAGTGAGGTCAGTGATGTGTCTGGATGGGTAGTGACAGTATGAGTGAGGTCAGTGATGTACCTGGATGGGTAGTGACAGTATGAGTGAGGTCAGTGATGTATCTGGATGGTAGTGATAGTATGAGTGAGGTCAGTGATGTATCTGGATGGGTAGTGACAGTATGAGTGAGGTCAGTGATGTATTTGAAGCGGGTAGTGACAGTATGTGTGTTGTCAGTGATGTATCTGAAGCGGGTAGTGACAGTGTGAGTGAGCTCAGTGATTTATCTGGATGGGTTTTAAACACTGTTCCACCAAAACTGTGCCGCTGTGTGTTGATCTCGATGTTTCCCCACACCAGGATTTGCATGTCGCGCAGTCTGCCTGGAACAGGCTTCAACACGCACGAACACATTACAATCATATCCCGCCGGCTCGGAGCTCAGACCTGCTGGAGCAAACTTCGGTGCGATTGGGCTTGCCTCATTTCAGAGCCTGTTACCTGGAAACCGCAAAAGTCGGAGCCCTGAGCCACTAAATATGTTAGGCCCTGGAACATCTGGTGCAATGGTGGAGAGAGAGTGGGAGAGATAAAATGTTGGATAATGAAGCTGGGGCAATTCGAGAGAGTGGAGAGAGATAGAGTGGGAGAGAATGAGATTGAGGAGAGAAAGTGGGAGAGATTGAGAGACAAAGACTGGGGAGTGTGAGATACTGGAGTGAGCATAGCAGAGGGAAATAGAGAGAGGGGCTGGAGAGAGTGGGGGAAAGAGAGGGGAGGCAGAGAGAGCGGGGACAGAGAGATCGTGGTGTGAGTGAGAGAGAGACTGAGAGGAACGGAGACAGAGACACAAACAGACATACAGTGATAGAGAGAGAGGGACAGGGAGATAGTGGTGTGATTGAGAGAGAGACTGAGAGAAACAGAGACAGAGACACAGACAGACATACAGTAACAGAGAGAGGGAGAGGGATAGAGAGATAGTGGTGTGAGTGAGAGAGAGACTGAGAAAAACAGAGACAGAGCCACAGGCAGGCATACAGTGACAGAGAGAGAGAGATACAGAGAAATCGAGGTGTGAGTGAGCGAGAGACTGAGAGAAACAGAGACAGAGACACAGACAGACATACAGTGACAGAGAGAGAGAGGGTCAGGGAGATAGTGGTGTGATTGACAGAGATACCGAGAGAAACAATGACAGAGACACAGACATAGATACAGTGACAGAGAGAGAGAGAGAGGGACAGAGAGATAGTGGTGTGAGTGAGAGAGAGACTGAGAGAAACAGAGAGAGATACACAGACATAGATACAGTGACAGAGAGAGAGAGAGAGGGACAGAGAGATAGTGGTGTGAGTGAGAGAGAGACTGAGAAAAACAGAGACAGAGACACAGGCAGGCATACAGTGACAGAGAGAGAGAGGGAGAGGGACAGAGAGATAGTGGTGTGAGTGAGAGAGAGACTGAGAGAAACAGAGACAGAGACACAGACAGAGATACATTGACAGAGAGAGAGGGACAGGGACTGAGCGATAGTGGTGTGAGTGAGAGACAGACTGAGGGAAACAGGGACAGAGACACAGACCGAAATACAGAGAGAGAGAGAGACGGACAGAGAGATAGTGGTGTGAGTGAGAGACAGACTGAGAGAAACAGACACAGAGACACAGACATACATTCAGTGACAGAGAGAGAGGGACAGAGAGATAGTGGTGTGAGTGAGAGAGAGACTGAGAGAAACAGAGACAGAGACACAGACAGACATACAGTGACAGAGAGATAGCGGGGGACAGAGAGATAGTGGTGTGAGTGAGAGAGTGACGGAGAGAAACAGTGACAGAGACACAGACAGACATACAGTGACAGAGAGAGAGGGACAGAGAGATAGTGGTGTGAGTGAGAGACAGACTGAGAGAAACAGTGACAGAGACACAGACAGACATACAGTAACAGAGAGAGAGAGTGAGAGATGGACAGAGAGTTAGTGGTATGAGTGAGATAGAGACTGAGAGAAACAGAGACAGATACACAGACAGACATACAGTGAAAGAGAGAGAGAGGGAGAGGGAGAGAGATAGTGGTGTGAGTGAGAGAGAGACTGAGAGAAACAGTGACAGAGACACAGACAGACATTCAGTGACAGATAGAGAGGGACAGAGAGATACTGGTGTGAGTGAGAGAGAGACTGAGAGAAACAGTGACAGAGACACAGACAGACATACAGTGACAGAGAGAGAGGGACAGAGAGATAGTGTTGTGAGTGAGAGAGAGACTGACAGAAACAGTGACAGAGACACAGACAGACATGCAGTGACAGAGAGAGAGACGGACAGAGAGATAGTGGTCTGAGTGAGAGAGAGACTGAGAGAAACAGTGACAGAGACACAGACAGACATACAGTGAGAGAGAGAGAGAGGGAGAGGTACAGACAGACGAGGGAGACAGCGAGACAGTGTCATACGGAAATGGAGAGAGAGAGATCGACAGCAAAAGAGGAGGAAAGAGAGACAGAGAGAGAGAATGTGGTGAGACTGTGGTTTTTCTCGTCCATTCCCGGGGACTGCACAGTGGTCACATGTTGGACCTACAACAACACTTTATATTTATATAGAGCCTTTAACGTGGCGAAACATCCCAAGGTGCTCCATAGCTGCATTATGGGATAAAACAAACTTGATACTGAACTGCACAAGTAGAAATTAGTGCAAGTGATCAAAAAGTTGTTGCAAGGGGAAGGTTATAAGGAAGATCTTTCAGGGGAAAACGAGGTCGGAAGGTGGAGCGGATTCGGGTCAAATTCCAGAGCTTGGGGCCTAGGTAACAGAAGGCACGACCACCAATGGTGGAGCGATTACAATCAGGGATGGCCAATGGGCAGAATTAGCGGGTTGCAGACATCTCTCGGTTTGTGGGGTGGAGGAAGTTACATAGATAGAGAGGGGCTCAGGGCAATGGAGGGATTTTAAAACAAGGATGAGGATTTTGAAATCGAGGCGTTGTTTAACCGGGAGCCAATGTATTTTGGCGAGCACAGGGGAGATGGGTAACCGGAATTTGGTGCGAGTTCTGTCATGGGCAGCAGAGTTTCGGATTACCTCTTGTAGACGTCGGGTAGAATGTGGGAGGCCTACTTGGGGTGTGTTGTAATAGTCATGTCTAGACGTAACAGAGGACTGGACGAGGGTTTCAGCAGCAGATGAGCTGAGGCAATGAGCGGTCTCGGGCGATGTTACGGAGTTGGAAATAGGTGGTCTTAGTTATGCTGCGGATATGTAGTGGAAAGCTAATTTCAGGATCACATGTAACAGCAAGGTTGCGAACAGACTGGTTCAGTCTCAGACAGTAGATGGAGAAAGGGATGGTGTCATAGCAAGGGAACGGAGTTTGTGGCGGGGACCGAAAACAATGGCTTTGGTCTTCCAAATATTCAATTGGAGAAAATTTCTGCTCATCTGGAATAACACAGGTGGAGGTGCAGCTCATGTTCTGTGGCTGCTGGGAGGAGGCTAAATATAACAATCCTTAGGCTCACAGATTCCCCAGCTCAGTTCCAGTTACATTTTGCGAGGTTTTGTTCCCCTTTTTGAAAGTGTTTCTCCGGGTTATTCCAATCATGTTACGAGAGACGGGATAAGGTTTGGACCAGCTTTTATCTCAGAGTCTGTGAGAGACGGAGGGAACGGCAGCAGACAAAGAGAAAGCAACTTCTCTAAAACTGGTCCCAACTCCTCACCAAGTCTGAGGGTAGATAAACTCACCGCCTTCTTAGGAAGTTTCACCACTTTATGCACCTTCTTATTTGAACTCCGTTTGCAATCCTTTTACTTTATTATTCCTGTTGAGTGTTTAATGACAGCATTGAAACGGGACAGAGAATCTTGGAGCAAATTATTCTCACAGTTCTACAACGAAACTAGAAAAAGTTTAAACATTTTTTATGAAACTTTCACAAAAAACGAGCGTTTAAAGCACGTTTCCCACTAAGTTTCGAAGATGACTTCGGAAGAAATAGGCACAAATCAGTTTTCGCCTCCACTAAACAAGTCCCAAACGGGTCTTGAAATCCAAACGCTTTTATGGAGGCTCCGAATTGCTTCACTCGTTTAAAATTGAAGGTGTTCAATATTTGATTTTGAGCGATTGACTAAAGTGATCAGCTTTACACAAACACGCATCCCATTTTGTTGAGGAGGGGAGGGCAGGGGAGTATGTTTAGGAGTTACACATTTCTATTTATTGACATTAAAAAATATCATTAAGCCGTTTAGGAAGAGAAGCAAAAAGAGGTAAAAACACAAACCTTTTTTTTTTAAATAACATAAAAACAGAAATTGTAGGAAATGCTCAGCAGGTCAGGCAGCAACTGTGGAAAGAGAAAAGGAGTTAATGTTTCAAGTCTGTCAAATTTCATCAGAACTGGAAAATGATAGAGATGTAACCGATTTAAACCAGGTGCAGAGGCAGAGAAAGTTGGGAGGGGAGGAAAGAACAAAAGGGAACGTCTGTGTTATGGTGGAAGACAGGAGATGTTAAATCCTGCCTCTGCACCTGGTTAAAATCTTTTACATCTCTAACTTCTTCCATTTCTGACCGAAAGTTGACAGACCTAAATGCTCACCTGAGATTCTCTCCCCACAGAAGCTGCCTGACATGCTGAGTTGTTCCAGCATTTTCTGTTTTCGTTTCAGATTCCAGCATCCGCTGTTTATTGCTTTTGTGAACGATTTTATTTTGTCTGTCGTTCTACAGTCCAAACAAGTCTCTTGATAAATGTAAAAATAGATTTCCTCATAAACGTTTTATGGAATGTTAATAGAAACAAGAGTTATGTAATGGTGTATAAAATAGCAGGAAGCGACATTAGAAGAAAACACTATTTGTTTTTTGAGAACGACACAGAAAATACTTTTATTAAAGTGACAATGTACAATTTCCACTTGGTATATATGTTTGAAATAGGGGAATAAAATTGAGAGTACAATGAAGTTTGTTTCCCACTATTTAATTGGGAAATACCTAAACTAATTCAAGACTTTTGGTAATAAGAGCAGGGATTAATATAGTGCCAAATGTTTGAGAGAAAAACATTAGAAGAAATATTTGTGTTTTAACTTCTTTATTTCACCATATAAGTAAACATTTCCAAGTCAGACTGATTGGTTCTCCAGTCCAGGAAGAAATATGTCTGTTTATTTATTTTAAATCATAGCTCTTTCTGTATTTGGTTTTTAATTCAGTGACGCACAGTGTGCATGTGTATTGTGATTACGTGCCTCATTTCTGACATGTTACATGACGTGTGGCTGGTTCAAGAAAGACACCTTTATTAATGGATGTGATTGCAGTTGGAAATTACGGTCCATTTAGTTCAATACTTTTTTATACCTTGAACTAAAGAATTACAGTAATTTTATGTGCTGGTTGTCTGTTTGTATTATGATTAATATTCTAATTACTTATGTGGACGTGCATGATATCAGCATCCTAGGAAAGTCTCTATTTCTGCTGCTTTTTCCGCTATTACTATGGTCACATGAGAGATGCAGCTAAAAGGTTGACAAATTTAAAATTAATACAAATTGCACGAATATATATGGCTCTTTCAGCTCACCTTGGGCTTTTGGAATGTTTTTCGATGCATAACTGTGTAACTGAGTGATGGTTATGTGGTGCTAATGCATTATTATGCAGTTGATTTTTACCCCACTCATTTGTGATCAGTTATCTTTTTTAATATATTTTTTACATGACGAACTAAAAACTATTCATTAATTCTATCTTAAACTAACGTGCATAATGATAATGTAAGTATCAAACGATTTTCAATAAAGGTAAGTGTGATTTGGAGCATTTTGGTCGGAGAGATACGGACCGAACCTACCCTTGGAAACAAAGAAAACAAATGAGGTAGAAGTGCAAAGGGATCTCTGGGTACAGATACACAAGTCACTAAATGTAGCACTAGAGGATAATAAGGCAATACAAGTGCAAATGAATCACTGGAGATCATTTATAGAGGATTATAATTAAACAGCAGATAAGTTGTGTAAACCCTATATCGAAGCGTGTCTGATTGTCTCATGATCTGAAACGGTGGGCTTCCAATATGGCATTAATCTATATATGATTTCAAGTGGTTGCTGCTGCTGTCATTGTTGTAAAAGTTGTTGCAAATAATGTTGTTGTAAATGTTGCCCAGCGGTGAAAAGGTCGCGCTAAAAAAAATTTCTGGCCCACTCAGTACAAATAATTAGAATCAACATTGGTGGCAGGAGCGGAGGATATTGGGTTTGGGAGGGAGGAGCGGAGGATATTGAGTAGGGAGGGAGGAGCGGAGGATATTTGGGGGGTGGGTGTGGGGTAGGTGAGGACATTGGGTGAGGTGAGGAGAGTCTGAGAATATTGGGTGGGGTGAGCAGCAGCTAAGGATATTGTGTGGGGTGGGGAGGAGCTGAGGATATCGGGTGGGGTGGGGAGGTTCTGAGGATATTGGGTGGAGTGGGGAGGTGCTGCGTATATCGGGTGGGGTGGCGAGGAGCTGAGAATATTGGGTAGGGTGGGGAGGGTCTGACGATATTGGGTGGGGTGGGGAGGAGCTGAGGACATTGGGTGAGATGGGGAGCAGCGGAGGATATTGGGTTCATAATTAGATATGTAAAGACAAAACGTGAGGTTTATGTAAACACGGCAGTGGCTCTGTTTGATGAAATAAAGAACATCCTCATCGAATAGCAATAAACTCTATGGATTCCTCATCAATTTTAAAATCTCACACAGTTGTAAATAGTTGCTGTATTGCATTATCAATTTTTTTAATCAGTAAACTGAGGCTTTGCTTCAAATATTTAAGAGACAATTCTCTAAAGATCCGCTCACAATACACACTAGGAAACATGTCGGCTGTGCAGTTAAGTTGGAATTGAATTTAAAGAAGAGTGCGAGATGATACAATTTTGTAGGAATCTAGATATATCTAGAAATATTAAGTTTTTGATGATGAGTATAAGGGCTGTTGAAAGGCGTTTTTCAAATTGCCACTCAATAGACGTGTTGCTAAAATTCTAATGCTTGGGTTTAAAGGGACAGGGCAGTATGCTCATGTCTTTGGCTAAGTGACAGATAACAGACAACATTGGGTACTGGTTGGTGTTCAGAGTGGAGCGAGCTATACTGTTGTCTCCCCCAGCGGTCGGGATTAGGAGTACTGGCCTGTTTGATATATATTCATGAATGAGAATTGGGTATAAACTGCATCATGTTGACCTTTGTAGATGATACGAGACTTGGAAATGTAATAAACAATGAGGACGACAGTACTAGACTTCAGGAGGGAACAGACTGACTGGTGAACATTAGAAATTATAAAATAGGAGCAGGAGTATGTCGTTTGGCCCTTCGAGCCTGCTCCACTCTTCAATAAGATCGTGGCTCATCATCGGTAAAAATGGACTATCAAATTATCACCTTCGAACTGAGACTCATTCCTGCATATAAAATTAAGTCCTAACTCTGTTAACTGATATATATTTTGCATTAAAAGAAAACAATTTCAGTGTCGCCTAAAACTGGACCTAAATCACCAGCAGATTTGATTGGGTCTTGAATGTGCTGGAATGTATTCAGGCTGGAGAGGCAGAGAACTTCAGAGAAGCCTCTGACCTGATCCGACAATTCCCTGATGTCGTTTCAGTTCAAATTCAATCCCTTCGCTTACAGCAATACTCTAATTCAGATTGAAAAGAGCAGACAGATGGCAGGTTAAAAATTACAGATAAAATGGTGAAGTGTGGTCGTTGGCAGGAACATAAGAACATAAGAAATAGGAGCAGGAGTAGCCCACCTTGCCACTCGAGACTGCTCCAGCATTCAATAAGAACATGTCTGATCTGATCATCGACTCAGCTCTACATTCCTGCCCGCTTCCCATAACCCTTTATTCCCTTATCGCTAAAAAATCTGTCAATCTCCGCCTGAAATAAATTCAATGACCCAACCTCCAGAGCTCTCTGGGGCAGAGAATTCCACAGATTTAAAACCCACTGAGACAAGAACTTCCTCATCATCTCAGTTTTAAATCAGCGGCCCATTTTTCTGACACTATGGGCTAGATTTTCTGCTTTTGTGCAGATCACCCAAAAATGGGCGTCATTTCCGACGTGGGTGGTAAAAATGTGTTTTCAGATCGCTGGCTTGTCGCCCATTTTCAAAGCCCCTGTACTCCATTTTGAAAATTGGGCGTTTCTGCGAGCGAAATGAAATGGGCCTTAGCGTTAAATCTCTGAATTCTGCAATAACGTGTAGCTGTCCTGAGCAACAGCATGGCCACGCTCGATTCCCGCGATTCAGGGAGTCAGAGGTCATCATTACATGCGTATCAGAGGAGACAGAGAGAGAGGGAGCTGAGAGCGAGCGAACGTGTGTGTGGGTGTGGTGTGGCTGCTTTTGGAGGAGGGAGGGAGTGTTTCGAGCTTTACGACAAATCCGCGAAAAAGAATAACTGTTACCAGCCAGATATTTGGAAGAATTTCGTGACTATAATGAAGCGAGTGGAGGAGGGAAGCCAGCACGCTGTGGAAACTGACACTGGTGTGAGCAGTGAGCTGGGAAAGGAGCACATTGGAGGACGCAAAAGAGCGAGGAGGTTGTCGGAAGTGGCAAATGCCTCCCTCATGCAAGACGTCGAGTCACGCTGCGGTGATTTTAACCAGGGAGGGCGTGGGAAGCCACCCCAAATGACGACCAGAATATATGCACCGAGATAGCAGAGGTGGTCTCGTCGGCGATCAACGAGGTGCGTGAGTGCCATCAATGCTGCAAGGAATGGAATGACCTTGTGGGATCAGCAAGAGTAACTACGACATTTATTTACATATACATATGTGTTTGTATAATTTGATTTGTAAGTGTCATGAGTGACTATCATCAGGTGAGGGTTTTTCAATTTACCGGGAATGTTATACTCAAAGCCTGCGCTCACGGTGCATGTCTTTAGGTCAAGGATAATAATTATCTTAATAATCGTGATTCCATCTGTCGGTTATGTTTTGTATCAGTCTGTGTGATATTACCTAGCAATGATATCACACAATGATTTGATGCCATGTCGTCCTGTTACGTTTTACAGAAGATGCTATCGACGGTTAGGTCTGAGCAGAAGCGAACGGTTGAGGGCCACCAGTCACCAACGACATCACGAAGATAGAGGAGCGGATGATGACACTCGTGGCAAGACATCCCCAGACGGCTATAGAAGCAGCTGAAGACTATGAAGTGATGCCACGTGAGTAAAGTATACACCATTGGCTGATGCAAGTTCAATTGATGCCACACCCAATCATATCTGAACAATAATATATGATAGCTGGTATTAAAAATTGTGCTATCAATACTGCAGGCCGTGTGAGAAGCATTGCAATGCAGAATGTGTTGATGGGCCTGGAATGTGATGTCTCTGATGAAGGTGAAATTTATTGGTCACGCATATGCAGTGTGTATCGCTGGAAAGACCTTGTGACCCTAGCACCCCCTTCTCCTCTAATAACCGCGTTTTATTTTGCAGCTCAGCCAGCAGCATATCCCAGGGCAAGACAACAGATGCCAGCAGTTGGGGGTGCGGGGCCGGAATAGCCGGACGATTCTGCACCTGATGCTGAGGAGCACTGATTCTCACCGGTCAATCAGTTGGGACTATTCTCCACGGATGAGAGTGCCGGGTTTGTGGAGTCTGCATCGCCACGCTCCAAAAGGCATTCCACCCCAAGGCCATCTAGTGCTCCTACGGCCATTTCCACCTTCACTCTGGAGGTTCTGTGCCCAGGCATCTTACCACAGACCACCCCGGATGTCGCCAGGACAGCGCCGACCCCGCGGACGTTATTTGTACATGGTAAGTCTGCTCCACAAGCGCCAGATTAGAGCGGAGAGATGGTACAGTTGTTCAGGAAGATTGCAGACGTAGGTGACCAGATCCTGCAGGCATTAGGGGGCATATACCGACAGCTGGCCAGAATCTACAGCACATTGACGGAGTACGTTCCATGGATGGTGTAGACCCTGGAGGTGGTAGGCAGGAACACTCGTGGCACAGGCCTCCCATTGGTGCCAGAGCATGGTACTCCATCCCTAGCCTCGGTACCCCGCTGTCACACAATGACACATGAGATGCTGGAGCAAGATCCTGCTTCTGGATCCGAGAATGTTGCCACCTCTGTACCCCGCACTCCCGGATCCGTGCGACCACGCCTTAATCCCCCCAAGTGAGGCACCGTCTGAGGAGCGCCTCGGCCAGGCGGCGTGGATTATGGAGGGGCAGGGTTAGTCGTGGGGAGAAGAGTTGGAGGGGGAAGGAAAGTGAAGTGCAGGCTCGCAGGTGATGGCTTTGTTATATCTCCATCTCGGTGTATGCAATTCGTTGTAATGTATGCGGGGAGGGGTCCCACCTGCTGATTTGCATTTGTGTTCTTTTTTGCTGGAGATGTTGAATATTTGATTGATGTCAGTGTTCGAAAAATGGCGGTGTGGTGGGGTGAGGTATTTTTGCCAGTGACACTTATGATTTCAGACCAATGGTCGTGTTAAATGTTTTTTTATTTACCAAAACCTTGTTGAGCATTGTCTCAGGTAGCTGGACAATTACGCTCTAGTCATTCCTTAACCTAAAAGGTTATAATTAGACTAAACTTGAATCAACATAAACATTAACTGGCACAAATGTGATGCCCACCATTAATGTGTGAGCTGCACACACAGCAGTGTGTCAGCTTTGTCAATAAGAGCTTGGTTCTTTCAGGGAAATCCCTCATCTATGAGCTGCTGACGTAAGAATCATGCAGCCGTACAGCCACCTGCCGTCTGGAGGGGGGGTATGGGAATGGTTGCATAGTCAACGTGATTGTCTGGTCGGAAGTCACCATCCTCTTCCTCGTCCTCCTTTTCCTCACTTTCCTGAAGTGGACCATCGGTCCGTTGCGGCAACTCTTGATTTCTCCTGATAGTCAGGTTGTGCACATTGGAGCACACGACCACGAATTGAGCTATCTGATTCGGGGTTGCATTGTAGCTCCACACCTGAGCTGCTGACGCACACTAATGATTTTCTGGAACACATTGCGTGTGGCTCTGTGGCTCCGGCTGCATCTATTCCCGACCTTGGTTTGCGTATCACGAAGCTGAGTCATCAGTCAGATCGCTAGGCCATATCGATTGTCACCAAGCATTTAGCATTGCCATTGTGGCTGCCTGGTAAATATGTCAGAGACAGCAGTCCCACGGAGGGATATGAGCGTCAACGAAGCTGCCCGGATATTTGGCATTCACTGCCATAATTATCGGATTGTGGTCCACAACTAGTTGCACCTTCAGGGAGTGAATTTTTTTTCTGTTGCGAAAAACCTCTGGGCCGTGAGAAGGTGATCGCATGGTTATGTGCGTACCTTGTATTGTTCCCTGAACGTTGGGGAACTTAGCAATGCTGTAGCATGCTCCAGCCATGTCAATCTGAGCCTCGTTTTTGATAGTGAAGCTGATCAATTCCATCCTACGCACATACAGGGCTTCTGTGACCGTTCTAACGCAGCAATGTGTGGCATGTTGGGACAGACGGAAAATGTTCCCGTGGACGCATGAAAGGCACCGGACATCTAGAATGACAGTGCTGTGGTGACCTTAACCTCGACGGGCAGTGATGTGATGAAGGTGCTGGCAGGCTGCATTTCTGCCCTGATGATAGGGCATATTTCAGTAATAACCAACTTGTGGAAGCGCAGTTTCTGAAGGTAGGTGCTTGCTAAGTCGATATAAGACCTCTTTTCCATGTAAGTGCGGGGTGTGTATGGTCTGAACCGCCTCCTCAATCTGGCACGTCCTACATTGCTCTTCTGCCTCATTCAGTTTCTTACTTTCTAGTCGAGTGCTGAGCACACACACCAACAAAGATGAGTTGGGCCGAATAGCCTGATTCTCTGCTCTATGTTCTATATCATATAATCTTCTGAACTGGAGCCTAGCCCTGCCTGCCGACCTATTATCAATCCTCTCACTCAGGAAGATGCAATGTATAGCCGCACTAAATAGCTGCAGTGACCCTTTACAGAAGAGCTCAAACTGAATGCAACAATCTCGTGGTGCTGTCCCAAAAGACCATGTGGGAAATGTCAATCAGGAATGGTGCTGTATCTGAAACACCGTGCTTGCCCCTGTCGCTGGGTGTATTATCAGATCACCAGTCATTCCTGGTGTAATTCAGTGGATGGAAATTTGGGGCTAAATATTACATTCCTGTACTGGAAAAACTGCGAGCCGCCTCTGGGCTTTGCTCAGTTATTCTGGCCATTAATTAATTGTATAATTGAGGTAACCGGATATTTCATCGCGCTCTTCAACTGCTCTCTGAACTTGGACTGGGTCACCCCGTAAATAAATGTGTTTGTGCAGCAACTTAAATTCTGCAGTATATATCAGACGTGTTGAAAGGTTTTTAAAGCATCATTGTAATCACCGGGATATGTTCCTGTAATGCTATGATATAAGAAATCTATAACATACACCAGCCACAGCAGCATGAAGCTGCCGGATATGGTGAAGAGCAAAATGACAGACTTCCTCCTGCTCTCCATCTCTGGGTCACTGCCATTCTCCCCCTTTCTCTCACGCCTAGGTCCCTTTCGGACTCGACTGGCCACTAAAATGTGCCTGACTGTCAGAGCATTGAGCAACAAAATTACAGCGAATGGAAGCAGTGGGATTAAAACCATACCAAACCAGTCAAATCCCAGCCATCCGGGCTCAGTATAATAGGCTGGGATTGGGATACAGTCCCACGGAACATTGTCGATTATAAATGCAGGTCCAAGTGTAAAGTAGTGCGGAACGTTTTTTGAACAGAGCAGAATGCAGCTTGTGGCCAGAACCACAGCCGCAGTTCTCCCGGTGCAATATTTGTTTTTCAGCTTCTGGCAACAAATGGCCACAAATCAATCAAAGGTGAAAGTGACGGTGAACCAGACAGAGCAGTCAGTGGCTTCACGGGACAGGAGATAAATAACAGTACACACAGGGGTGATATCCAGGAAAGATCCCGGGAAATAATACCAACTGATCCGGTACAGTATGACCTCAGTGATGACCACCAGTAGATCCGCTGCTGCCATGGCCACCAGGTAGCGAGTGGTGCAGGTGGACAGCCCGCACTTTTCCCGGGACAGGACCACAATCGCCACTAAATTCACTGTAATAAACAGAAGGGAAAAGAGAGGGTCAATTATTGGTCACACATTGTCGGTGACTGAGCCCAGACAGTAAGGCCTGTCATTTAGCTCAAAAACGGCCGGCTTGACGTCGGGTCAGGGGTTCACATGTAAAGTATATCATCCCAACCCAACCTACCTCCAACCCGCTGCTTCCAAGTTTAGCAGACACGGTGCAGTTGGAGGGAAACCGAGCCATCCCAGCGGGCGGGTGGGCAATATAAATGTATTAATGGGGATGGCAGCTTCTGGTTTTAACTATTTTACGGTTTAACTTATTTTACGGGTTTAAATCTGGTTTGCTGTGATTCCCAGGCCTCGGGATACCGGGCATTTAAAGTGAGCCGAGGACAGTTTCGGGGACAATGGAAGTCCCTTCACGGCCCTGGTTGTGGGCCAGGAGACGCAGGTGTGCCTTCCCCAAGGCCCCACACGCTCTCCCTCTCTCTCCCTCTGCTTAGACTACCCCCAGACAAACGGTTGTAAATCTGATAAAATACAGATTAAGCTAAAAACACTCAGTATGTCAGGCAGCATCTGTGGAGAGACAAACAGAGTTAACGTTTCAGTTGATAACCTTTCTTCAATACTGGAATCCGCGAGAGATGAACAGTTTTAAGGCAATGTTAGAGGCAGATAAAGTTGTGGTCGGAGGAGGAAAGAACAAGTTGAATGTCTTTGATGGGACGGTGGGCAGGAGTGATTCAACGACAAAAGGGATGATGTTGTAACAAAAATGGGACAACTAAAGGAACAGGAAATGAGTCCAGAAGAGACGTAGGTGGATAGAGCAGGATTACAGAGTGGGGCGGTGGGACGGTGGGGAGCAAATAAATCTGGCAAAGATCAGAAGGCTCCCATGGCCAAGGAATGTGGCAGAGAAATATCAGTAGATCCAAGAGGTGCGGACCAGCCCGCCTGCCGTACACCGAGAGGTGGTCCCAAGCACCTGCACACACCTCCTCCAATTCCAATGGCTGTACTGAAGACATCCTTCATTACCAGCACATGCTGTCTGAGGAAACGGGAGCGATAGTATTGATCTGAAAAGTTTAAACTCAGTTTTATGTTCGGCTTTTAATAAATGGATAATCAAAACATGTGGTGCTCTTCCCCATTAAGTTACAAAGGGAAACATTTTAGAATGTTGAAGATAGAGATGTCAGACTGGCAGTGGGATGTAGAATTGATGTGGAAAGTGACCGGGGAATGTTAGACACAGGGAGGGAGAGACAAACATTTGCAGACAGAACGGAGAAGTTCAGGAATGTAATCACACAATCTCTGTTTAATCCTCCCCAATCTACAGGAGACTGCATCGTGAACAGCGAATACAGTATAATACATTGGAAGAAATATAAGTCAATCACTCTTACACATTGAAGGCCCTGGACGATGGAACGAATGCAGGTGAAAGGGCAGGTCTTCTTTCTCCTACGTTTTCATAGGAAGGTCCGGTGGAAGGGGAGAACTGTTGGAGGCGATTCAGCTGTGGTCCAGGTTGTCATGGAGGGAACGATCCATTGGGAATGTTGAAAGGGGATGTGTTTGGTGGTGGGAATAAGAAGGAAGGGGCAGAAATGGCGGAGGATGAACTTTTCAAAGTGGAGATTGGTTGAGTCCAAGGTAAGGACATGGGGACCCTATCATGGTTCTAGCAGGGAGGATCAGAGGCGATGAAATTAATGCAGCAAATTGGATTGACACTGCGATGGGACTTTTCCAGCACAGTGGTGGGGAATCCTCGGCTGAGGATAAATGCGGGAAATTTGATTGTCACGGTCGAGGACCCTGTCCACCACAGAGGACGGGTATCCTCAGCTCCGACAAAGGAAGACATGTTGTAAGCACTGGTGTGGGAGGTGGCATTATCGGAACAGATGCAACGCAGGCAGCGACACTCGGAGAAGGTAATGGAGTCCTTCCAGCAAGCGGGGTGAGAGGTCATATAATCAAGGTAGCTGTAGGAGTCGGCCGGATTATGGTAGATATTTGTCGAGATCCTACACTCGGAAATGGACTTAGAGATGTCGAGGAAGGGAAGGGTAGTGTCAGAGGGGCCATGTGAAGGAGAGAGAGGGGCGTAAAGTAGAAGCAAGGTTGATTACTTA
Source organism: Pristiophorus japonicus (assembly GCF_044704955.1). NCBI lineage: Eukaryota > Metazoa > Chordata > Chondrichthyes > Pristiophoridae > Pristiophorus > Pristiophorus japonicus. The sequence goes on along the minus strand of NW_027254729.1, from coordinate 783,131 downwards.
ATTATTTTTATTACTATTATTAATAATATTAATATTAATAATTATTATTAATAATACTAAAAACCTTTATTTATATCGCGCCTTTAACATAGTTAAAAGTCCCAGGGCTCTTCAAAGCAATGTTAACAGGACAACAAAGATACATAGGACTCCGATACAAAAAAGAAAAAAATGAAGGCATATGACAAAAAGCTTGGTAAAAGACGGTGATTTCAAGGAGCTTCTTTAAAATGGAAAGATGGTTAGAGAAGCGGAGAGGTTTAGGGAGGGGCTTCCAGAGTTTAGAGTCCAAACAGCTGAAGGTAAGGCCACCGATAGTTGAGCAGTATAATGAGGGATATTTGAGAGGGCAGAATCTGAAGAGCGGAGATATCTTGAGGGGTTGTGAGGCTGAATAAGATTACAATGGTAGGGAGCTGCAAGGCCATGGAGAGATTTGTAAACAAGGATGATAATTTTCAAAATCGTGGCGTTCCTTAACCGGGAACCAATGTAGGTGAGAAAGCATAGGGGTAAGGTGATGGGTGATCATGACTTTGTGCGAGTTAGGACATTTTCCAGTTGATGGCTCGAAAAGGAAATTGCGCAAACTCAGTCATCATTGTATCTGAACAATATGTGAAGTAGGGGACCGGAGGAGAATTGGAACAACGAAGGTTCCCTGTAACACAAGAAAAGGCAGCATAGCTAGGGACCATCCGAGCTCCCATACCAGCTCCATTGGAGAGTGGAGATCGAACATTGTTCAGACCAGATGCCCAGCACTTGTACTTTCAGCAGGGGCAGTTCACTGGGGTCAGGATCAGGATCAGCAACGTGCAATTCCCAGCCCAAAGCCGGTGAGGGCGAGCGGACTTCCAGTGTGAATGGCGAGTGAATAAAATTGTAAATGGGGCACTCAGAATGTATCAGCGCCGATAGGCGCAGGGAAACTCGCCATCCGTTGCGAGTTCCAGGGCAGCTCGGGTTTGCAGGGCAATGCACTGTACAATGTGGACCATTTTCCAAACCTCCGGAGCCTACAGTCAACAAAGGCAAACTTTGATGGCAAAGTCCAACACTGCCTTCAGTGTGTCAGTGCAGACTTCGGACGCCCGAGGAAGGAAATGTTTGAAGACCAGGACCTCAAAACCCCGCACCAAGCTCATGGTCTACAGGGCAGTAGAGATACCCGACCTCCAGTATACTGCTGACACATGGAATATTTCAGCTGGCACCTCAAAACACTGGAGACGTACCAACGTTTTCTCCGCAATTTCCTGCAAATTAAATGGCCGGTGTGGCGCACCAACGTCAGTATTCTCGGTCAGGCCAACATCCCCAGCATCGAAGCATTGACCACACTCGATCAGCTCTGTTGGGTGGCCACATCGTCGGCATGCCTGACATGAGATTCAAAAAGCAAACGCTCCGCTCGGTGAATCGTTATTGCAAGCGAGCCACAGGTGGGCAGAGGAAACGCACCATGACACACTCAAAACCTACTTGAAGAAATGCATCACCCCCACCTACACCTGGCAATCCCTGGCACAAACCAGCGCAAATTGAGGAAAAGCATCCGCACGGCGCAGAGCACCTCCTGTATTGTCGCCCAGAACAAACTGAAGCGGAAGGAGCAAACAGCAACCCAGGCAGCCCACAATCCCGTTCCTTCAACAGCGTTTGCCCGACCTGTGACAGAGAATGTAGGTCATGCATTGGATCCTTTAACCCACTGGGAACAAATTTTTCGTGTGGAATCGAGTCACCCTCGATTCCCAGGGTACGCTTCAGAAGCGGAAGTAGAAGAAATAGTGACCCACACGTAGTAAATCCTACAGTGAGACACACTTCCTGTATTACATGGTCACTGTTGTAGGAGGTAGGCACCTTTAGAATATACCAGAATACTAGGCATTAGGCACCTGCTAGATATATCAAAACTCACATAAGCTTAAAATGGACACACACATAAAATGGCTGCCCAGCCATGATGGGAAATCAGGTCGTCAAGCTGTGAACTGTTGAACGTTCAATGACCAAGCAATAACCCTGTGAGGACAATGTAGGAATGCCTGGGATGCGGGTAGACAGAGATAAGAAGGAAACCATCTCCTGTGAACAAGGTCATAAACCAATTAATTCCCCAGGAAGAAAGATAAGAGGGAAACCATCTCCTGTAAACAAGGTTATAAACCAATTATTTCTCCCAGATAAAAGAACTAGGGAGAGAACCTATAAAGTCATCGATCAGCCTAAGCTGACAATAACCGAACATATGGTTCCCTGGATACTAGGGGAATTCTATTGGGTTAAAATAACCTATATTTAATCTATAATCGTTGTGATTCGCTTGTGTCCAGCCGTGATGGGCTGTGTAGCTGTAGTAAACTGTTTTGTAACTGTTGTGAAACATATAAAGGTGCATGTAACCCTTTGTTCTGTGGAGAGAAACCTGGATACGGTCCTGAGTTTTTCCTCCCCGCTGAGCGTAATAAAAGCTGCATCAGCATTGGAACCGACACTGAGTGTTGAGTGATTCTTCTAAGAAAACACTAACGCTAACAATGGCGTAGTCGACGGGATTTCCCGGAGTCGCTGGACGCCCTTGGAAAAAACCCGGGTGAGTATAAAAAACAATTTTTAAGTATAAAGGGTGCGGAAGGTGGAAGCTGGTTGATCGACATGAGGAGACGGTCTAATATCTCAAACGCCTAGCCTGAGCCTGAATTAAGAGGACTTTTGTCCCACGTGACGGCCAGGAACCAAGTAGGCGTAGGGAACACATTTAGACCGTGGGATCGTGATACCGAGAGACATCTTCCAGACCCAGTAGTGTAATTTGAAATACCCCGTGGTAGAACCAAGCGGTGTACAGCGGCTAACGGAATCCAACCTGTGAACAGGGTCGGACCAACGGGCTGAGCGGTGGTAGGTAGTCGGTTAGGATACGTAGAGCACTGCGGGAATTGCTTAAACACGTTTTTAAGAATTGTATAAGTGTGTGTAACAGCAGAACTTGTGACCAGACAGTAGCCAAGAGACAGTTTACTACAAGTCGCGCTAGAAAGAAAGCGGACGTCTGAGAGTAGATTCCTAACGGTACTAGTCCTACCCAGGAATGGCCATGAAAACAAGTAAACTCGAGTGGGGACCAGAAGGGTCGCTTACCCGCCACCTGGCGGAAAAACAAAAGAATTAATTGAAAAAATTAAAGCAGGGTGAAATCCTCAGGAATTAGTTATGTGAGGAATTATTTAGATAAAACTACGAATTCCCTGAAAGGTCATGGATCCAAAAATAGAGCCGGCCAAAACAAGAAGAGAGAATGTTGTAAATGTCTGATCGTTGAGTGAGAAGTGTCTGTGTGATTTTTGACTGCAGAATGAATTTTTTTATGTTTTCATGTTCCGAAAGCCTGGTTGGAAGAGGAATGCAAGTGTCTGTTTATTTTAGAAACAGAGTGAAAGTCTTTTTTTAACCCTTTGTAATGTTGTCCTGTATGTGGGAAGTTTTAAGACATTTAAGTTAGAAACGCAGGTGTAGATTTATTCGGATGATAAGTTACGGAGCTAGGAAAATAAACAAATAAAGAATTGGTTTGTTGAGCAAAATATTTATTTGACATGCTCACTTATTGCCGAAAGAAAACATGAGGGTTGAAAGACATAAATGTAGTCTCGGAATGAGATAAAGAATGCTTTAAAAAAAAAGAGTTTCTAAAAAAAAAGTTTTAAATAAAGATTGAAATTACAAAGTTTGAATTGGGATTTTGAGATATTCAGAGAAGGCACAGGAAATACTGAGGTGGATTTAAAAAAAAAGATTAAATTAAATCTGATCAGGTCAAACTCCTGGGCAAGTGGCGAGCTATCTGTGAAGGTGTAAAAGGAACTTTTGGAAAATGTTAAAAAACAGCAAGCTTTAGTAACGACTTTGAAACTGGAGCATTTTGAGATAACGAAAGGCAGCACTCAAACTCACAAAGCTGGACTCCATGCCAGTTATGGAGAAAAAGAAAAAGATAAAGACGCCACTTTGAAAGTAAACAAATGATTTTAAATTAACAACTTTATGGAGTTACGAACCCTCCGTGTAAAATACAAAACCTAATTTGAAGAAAGGAAAAAAAAGATGTAACGGACTAAATGGAAAAAGACATAACTTACTAAATTGGAATAAGTAAAAAACACTCTACATGGATTCGAATTTTCAATTATGAAAAAGTTTCAATGCAGTTTGAAAAGATTTCCAAAATGGACAGTGTTTATCAAAAATGTCCCGAACAGTCTAAACAAGCAGGAGGGTTTTGAAGATAACGAGGAGAAAGAGAGAAATAAAAAAAAACAGAATTGAATTTCAGTAAACAAAATTGCTATTGTATGTGTGGTCTTGTTTTAAAACAATTTAAAAAAATTATTTGGCAAGTACTTGAATTAGAAGTTAAGAAAACATTGGAGTTTACTCTAATGATTTATGCTGTTTTTAACGGATTCCTAATTTCGAAGCCAGTTTTGAAGGCACAAAGACTTTTTTTTTCAGATGATTACGTGAAGTCACGTAATGACATCAGGTCTTCTTACAAACCTGGAAAGGAGTTAACCCTTTCTATTCACAGCCGTTTTATACTGAACATTATTAATTTGGATTTCTTAATAGGGAAAAAAAAAGACTCACCTAACAGAGGAAACAAAAATAAAAACAGAACTAGCTTATGTAATAATACTTGCCTGATACAATAAAGAAATAGATATTCAATAAAATAAATTGAAGTGTTAAAAGCTAAGATAAACAGGCTGGAAGAGATAACAGGACTAGATGGATAGTGCAGTGCGCAGCCATAGCACCATCACCTCTGGCAATAGAGTCAATGTACCCCACGGTGGGTAGGTGTAGTCCACAAACCCAACCTAACGGTAAAGCAGACAGCGATGTTTGGAGGAATAGCTTTGGCCTTGGTCATAGGAGTTTGGGTAATATTTAAGTGGGTAAAGACACGGGCGCACGCCCTACAGATTCTGCTCGAAATGGTTCGATTATAACCTTGTCCTTCTGATTTTGCAGGGTGACAGGGACACTCGTAGAGCAAAAAACTTAACCCCTGGTGACGACCAGGCCGTCTGTTTAAAATTACAGATAATACTTACCGGAATGGGAATACGAACGGCACTACTCGTAATATGGATAGCCCTGCGACATGCACGTACCCTGGGCAACACCGACGGACAGCAGAGCACGCTGGAAATAAAAAACTATATGAACTATGGAGTCTTGTTTAATTTAACGGACGGAATGTGCATCCCTGCAGCCAAGGACTGGAGCAAGGACAGGACTTATTTTAATGCATGGTTACAAGTGAATCCTAATAAGAATCCTAATAAGAATAAGAGTATGTGTACAGTGCTCCACGGGTATAAGGAGCAGATGCATTAAATGGAGGGATGTCAAAGGGCCTGATGAATGTACTTTCGGCATAATTTGCGCGCCTCCGGGACAATCCCAGCAATCAGTCATCCGCAAGAAGGGAATGGGGCTGTGTGGGTATTACGAGGAGGCGGGGGCGGCTGCAATATCATTGTATGTATGTTTCTCACCCCCTCCGACACCGCGCCCCATAAGAATCACTACATTGTCGGAGGAACTGCCTTGCCCCATAACTACGAAGGGACCAGAGAATGGGATTGTAATGTACAGCGAGGGGGAACTGTTGTATGATAATGTTAGACATGAAATTGTGCCTGTTCTGATCAATATTTCAGGCATCCAGATGCCGGAATTCTGTACAGAACAGTCAAGGAAGATCTACAATGTATTAAGTAAAGTTGTAATGCAGCAGGCTGCCGATGCAATGGGTGCCAGTAGGTTCCGGGGACAGGGGTTAGCCCCCAGGATGAAGAAGAAAATAGTTAATGATGTTGCTACCGTTTTCAATACAGGGACCTCCGCAGTGAACTCGATAGACATACAAGGATTAAATGAGAGGGTGGGACAGCTTAGAGGGGTGATGAAGGGGTTATTGGAGAGGGTGGAGCAAAACCAGGAAGACCAAGCCAACCTAGGAAAGGAGGGTGCCAAAATCCAGCTGGATGGCATCTCAGTCCTGGAAGCTCACGCCAGAACCATCAATCACCTCATTGATAGAGAACAGGAAGATTTAGCTCAGTTGGCTAACCAAAGGGGGACACTGGATAATTGTACTCTGAAGGGACTGACCAGAGTATACCCAGCAATTCCAGATTGCCAGATGGGTAGGACTACCGGGATAGGTACAGTGCTGACGATCCCTATAGTCACGCCGGACTCAGGGCCGTTCCCCCTATACCAACGAGAGAATATCGGAATAATACGGGAAAATGTCTCCAAACGCTACTACCTGACCACCACCTCTGCCGTTCGTCGAAACAACATATTTACCGGGATTTCCCTAGCAGATTGTAAGCAAAAGGCGGAAATCACAGTATGTCCTCACCCGGTGGGCAGAGGGGAGCGAGACGAGTGCGGGTTTAACCGAACCGACGGGTGTGTACTAGAAATAGTGCCCGCACACATGCACTTCGCGAGGGCAGCCTACGGAGGGAGGGGAAGATACTGCGTCTCTACCACAGAGCGTTCATACCGGTATAATGACCTGCAGTGCCCTATACCGCAGCCAAACTTTTGCTTTACACCACTACGACCTGTCGCGATCGGGCAAGTGCATATCACCCAGTTTAAGCGCCGGAAGTCTGAAGTTATTGAAGTAATCGATCAGCTCCATGATCATTTACAGGATTATGACGAGCCAGAGCAGGTCCCTATCCCACATCTAACCGAAGTATTACGAGAGTTGAGGCTCAGAGTGGGTCAATCTGTAAAACTATATCACCAACTGCAAACTAAAATCAAAGTACTGGAAGAAGATACCGAGGTAGACTTACAAAGTCAGAGTTGGTGGAGAAAGGTCTGCGACTGGGGAATAAATGTGAACATCCACCCATGGATTCGAATAATTTCACTTATACTGGTCGGGATACAATTGATCTTAGCAATAACATGGGGCGTAATGGCCTGCCAGGCATGCAGACACCACGCACAACGAAGACGGACAAATCACCATTCCCCGGATACTAAACAAGCCTGTTTTATAAGGGGGCAGGAGGATTTGGCCTTTGTCAATTCGATTTAAGCAACCGGGACTCCTGAAACCGCGTGACTCGCCAGCACGTTGAGGCAGGGAGTACCGGGACGTGCACGAAATCTAATAAAGGTCGAATGGTCGGTTAAAAGAGGACTAGGACTCGTCCCTTTACCGAAAGGTGGAGTTGTTGTAGGAGGTAGGCACCTTTAGAATATACCAGAATACTAAGCATTAGGCACCTGCTAGATATATCAAAACTCACATAAGCTTAAAATGGACACACACATAAAATGGCTGCCCAGGCATGATGGGAAATCAGGTAGTCAAGCTGTGAACTGTTGAACGTTCAATGACCAAGCAATAACCCTGTGAGGCCAACTGTAGGAATGCCTGGGATGCGGGAAGACAGAGATAAGAAGGAAACCATCTCCTGTGAACAAGGTCATAAACCAATTAATTCCCCAGGAAGAAAGGTAAGATGGAAACCATCTCCTGTAAACAAGGTTATAAACCAATTATTTCTCCCAGATGAAAGAACTAGGGAGAGAACCTATAAAGTCATCGATCAGCCCAAGCTGACAATAACCGAACATATGGTTCCCTGGATACTAGGGGAATTCTATTGGGTTAAAATAACCTATATTTAATCTATAATCGTTGTGATTGGCTTGTGTCCAGCCGTGATGGGCTGTGTAGCTGTAGTAAACTGTTTTGTAACTGTTGTGAAACATATAAAGGTGCATGTAACCCTTTGTTCCGTGGAGAGAAACCTGGATACGGTCCTGAGTTTTTCCTCCCCGCTGAGCGTAATAAAAGCTGCATCAGCATTGGAACCGACTCTGAGTGTTGAGTGATTCTTCTAAGAAAACACTAACGCTAACAGTCACTAGGGTATAGTGTTCCACACCGGTTAGTGACCGACACTCAGCATATTCTACAGTGAGACACACTTCCTATAATATATAATCACGAGCGTACGGCGTTCCACACCGGTTCGTGTCTCACACTGAGTTCATCCTAGAGTGAGACACACTTCCTATAATACCTGATCACTGGGGTACGGTGTTCCACACCGGATAGTGACCCACACTCATGACATCCTAAGTGAGATACACTTCCTGCATTACATGGTCACTGGGGTACGTTGTTCCACAGCGGTTAGTGACCCATAATGAGTGCATGTTACAGTGACAGACACTCCCAATAATACATGGTCACTGGTGTACAGTGTTCCACACCGGTTGGTGACCCACACTCAGTATATCCTACAGTGACAGACACTCCCAGTAATATATGGTCAATTGGGTAATGGTGTTCCACACCGGTTAGTGACCCATACTCAGTGCACCCTACAGTGGCACACAATCCCAGTAATACATGGTGATTGGCGTACGGTTTCCACACTGGTTGGTGTCCCACACTTAGTATATCCTACAGTGAAACACTCCCAGTAATACATGCTCACTGGGGTACGGTGTACCACACCGGTTAATGACCCACACTCAGTGCATCCTACAGTGACAGACACTCCCAGTAACACATGGTCACTGGGGTACTGCTGTTCCACACCGGTTAGTGACCCACAATCAGTGCATCCTACAGTGACACACACTCCCAGTAATACATAGTGATTGGGGTACGGTGTTCCACACCGGTTAGTGAAACACACTCAGTGCATCCTACAGTGACAGACACTCCCAGTATTACATGGTCACTGGGGTACGGTATTCCACACCGGTTAGTGACGCACACTGAGTACATCCTACAGTGACACACACTGCCAGTAATACATGGTCACTGTGGTACGGTGTTCCACACCTGTGAATGAACCACACTCATTACATCCTACAGTGAGACACACTTCCTGCAATACATGGTCAAAGGGGAACGGAGTTCCACACCGGTACGTGGCATTCACTCAGTCTATCCTACAGTGACACACACTCCCAGTAATACATGATCACTGGGAGTATGATGTTCCACGTGAGGCAGACACTCAGTATATCCTGCAGTGCAGACACCACTACACATACCTTCTCTCAGATAGTTGCGCGGAACAAGGACTAATTCAAAAGTACACAATATTCCACTAAAGACAATAGCTGAATAATTCAAGCAGCCGGTTCGTTTCAAACACAAGTTTATGTTCAGATTTTGCAATGCAATCAAACCGCAGTGGTTATTCAGGAAATTTGACTGAACGGAATGATATCACCGTTCAGGTTTCTATACCCGTGACCAATAGTCAAGGATTTAAAATTATCAGTCACAGAGCAAAACCAGAGACCAGCTCAAAAACAGATTTGCACAACTTCAATGGTTACATAAGAACATAAGAACATAAGAATTAGGAACAGGAGTAGGCCTTCTAGCACCTCGAGCCTGCTCTGCCATTCAAAAAGACCATTGCTGATCTGGCCGTGGAGTCAGCTCCACTTACCCGCCCGCTCCCCATAACCCTTAATTACCTTATTGGCAAAAAATCTATCTTTCTGTGATTTCAATTCATTCAATGAGCTAGCCTCAACTGCTTCCCTGGGCAGAGATTTCCACAGATTCACAACTCTCTGGGAGATGAAATTCCCTCTCAACTCGGTTTTAAATTGGCTCCCCCGTATTTTGAGGCTGTGCCCCCTGGTTCTAGTCTCCCCGACCAGTGGAAACAACCTCTCTGCCTCTATCTTGTCTATCCCTTTCATTATTTTAAATGTTTTTATAAGATCACCCCTCATCCTTCTGAACTCAAACGAGTAAAGACGCAGTCTACTCAATCTATCATCATAAGGCAAACCCTCATCTCCGGAATCAGCCTAGCGAATCGTCTCTGTACCCTCTCCAAAGCTAGTATAATCTTCCTTAAGAAAGCTGTCCAAAACTGCACGCAGTACTCCAGGTGCGGCCTCACCAATACCCTGTACAGTTGTAGCAGGACCTCCCTGCTTTTTTACTCCATCCCTCTTGCAATGAAGGCCAACATTCAATGCGCCTTCCTGATTCCCTGCTGTACCTGCAAACTAACTTTTTGGGATTGATGCACAAGGACTCCCAGATCCCTCTGCACCGCAGCATGATGTAATTTCTCCCCATTCAAATAATATTCCCGTTTACTGTTTTTTTTCCATGTTGGATGACCTCACATTTTCCGACATTGTATTCGATCTGTAAAACATTAGCCCATTCGCTTAACCTATCTAAATCTCTTTGCAGCCTCTCTGTGTCCTCTATACAACCCGCTTTCCCACTAATCTTTGTGTCATCTGCAAATTTTGTTACACTACACTCTGTCCCATCTTCCAGGTCATCTATGTATATTGTAAACAGTTGTGGTCCCAGCACCGATCCCTGTGGCACACCACTAACCACTGATTTCAGACCTGAGAAGGATCCATTTATCCCGACTCTCTGCGTTCTGTTCGGCAGTTAGTCACTTACCAGGAACACCAATGACGGCAATGATCATGTAGCAGATTCGCTGGGCATGTTGAATTGGAAGCATTTTCTGCTTAAAACGATGTGCCCCTTTGTGCTGCAGGCAATCTCCCTGAATTATACTCTGTGGCGGTACAATTCCAGCGCCTTTAACTTATACCCTGGGGGCTCTCCACGGGGACATTGAGGTTGCAACATCGCTCAAAATAGTTATTGTTAAAACTTGAACAAACAGATGACGACAGCCAATTTATGTCCCTGTTGTGATTCAAATTTGAAACTGCAAAAACTGGACAATTCTGCTCACATTAATTAACAAATGAACGGTTCCAGCTGTATTCTCCCAGCAATTGGGTTGTTGTTTCAAAAACCATCAGGCCAAACTGGAGATCGCATGGAGTTTTTGGTAATATCTTTTGCACTGCTGTGTTCATTCAGAAATGACATTCCCAATGTTCGAGTTTCCCTCTCAGGGCTGCTCTACCGCAATCTATGATGTGGCTGCCTTCTTTAACTGTAGCTATTCAGTAATTACATTTCCAATGTTTGAGTTTTCCTCTCAGGGCTGCTCTACTACACTCTGTGATGTGGCTGCCTTCTTTAACTGTAGCTATTCAGTAATTACATTAACAATGTTCGAGTTTCCCTCTCAGGGCTGCTCGACTGCACTCTGTGATGTGGCTGCCTTCTTTAACTGTAGCTATTCAGTAATTACATTTCCAATGTTTGAGTTTTCCTCTCAGGGCTGCTCTACTACACTCTGTGATGTGGCTGCCTTCTTTAACTGTAGCTATTCAGTAATTACATGAACAATGTTCGAGTTTCCCTCTCAGGGCTGCTCGACTGCACTCTGTGATGTGGCTGCCTTCTTTAACTGTAGCTATTCAGTAATTACATTAACAATGTTCGATTTGCCCTCTCAGGGCTGCTCGACTGCACTCTGTGATGTGGCTGCCTTCTTTAACTGTAGCTATTCAGTAATTACATTCCCAATGTTCGAGTTTCCATCTCAGGGCTGCTGTACTACAAAGGGGGTCGTGGCTCCACCTTTCAATGCAGGCATTCAGTACATAAATTACAAATGATAGAAAGTCCTTCTCAAGACTGTCTTCGTGCGGTCTGTGAAATGACTGATCTCCTTAACTCTGGAAATACAGTTAAACAGTTAAAGTAATGAATTTCTATGATATTTCTCAAACTAATATAGACCTTCATATTCATTAAGCCTCTCATACCCATACAGCACCTCATACACATGCGGTGCCTTATGCTCGTAGATTACCTAAAAATAATACAGCACCACAAACTCATACAGCAAAAACAATGCGAACTAATACAGCATTTCTCATCATGCAGTCACTGAAAATAATACAGCACATCAAACTAATAGAGAACCTCAAACTAGTACATCCCCACAAACCAAGAGAACCTCAAACTAAAACAATCCTTTAATATTACAAAGTACCTCAAACTAAAACTAAAACTAATACAACCCCTCAAACTAAAATATAACCTCAAACAAAAAGAGACCCTCAAAGTAATAGAGAACCTCAAACTAGTAAAGAATATCAACTCAATTTTAATAAATCTATAGATAACCTCAACATAACATGGACATTCAAAATAATAATGAATCAGAAACTAATACAGACCCTCAAAAAACAGAGACACTGAAACTATTAATGAAACTCACACTAATATTTAAATACAAATTAGGAGTGAATCTGAAACTGATCAACTCAAACTAATAGGGAGGCTCAAAATAATCCACTCAAACTAATAGAGAAACTCAAACTAATAGAGAGGATCAAATAATCCAAATATTCAAGAGAAGAGAGAAATCAAAGTTATTCAGCCACTCAAACTAATATAGTCCCTCAAACTAATACAGCCCCTCAAACTAATACAGTCCCTCAAACTAATACAGTCCGTCAAACTAATAGAGAACCTCAAACTCATCGAGAAACTCAAACTAATACAGTCCCTCAAACTAATACAGTCCGCCAAGCTAATAGCGAACCTCAAACTCATCGTGAATCTCAAACTAATACAGCCTCTCAAACTAATACAGCCCCACAGCCTAATACGGACCCTCAAACTAATACAGCCCCTCAACCTAATACAATCCCTCAAACTAATGTAATCCCTCAAACTAATACAGTCCATCAAACAAATACAGGCCCTCAAACTAATACAGCCCTTCAAACTTATATAGACCCTCAAACTAATACAACCCCTCAAACTAATACAGACCGTCAAACTATTAGAGAACCTCAAACTCATCGTGAATCTCAAACTAATACAGAGTCTCAAACTAATACAGTCCCTCAAACAAATACAGCCTCTCAAATTAATACATGCCCACAAACTAATACAGACCAGCAACATAATACAGTCCCACAAACTAATGCAATCCCTCAAACTAATACAGTCCATCAAACTAATACAGACCCTCAATCGAATACACTCCATCAAACTAATACAGTCCCTCAAAATAATGCAGCCCTCAATCTAATACAGTCCATCAAACCAGTACAGTCCCTCAAACTCATACAGCCCCTCAATCGAATAGAGGCCATCAAACTAATAAAGTCCCTCAAGCTAATACAGCCCCTCAAACTAATACAGCCCCTCAAACAAATCCAGCCCCTCAAACGAATACAGACCCTCAATCTAATACAGTCCCTCAAGCTAATACAGTCCCTCAAACTAATATAGACCCTCAAATTAATACAGCCGCTCAAACTAATAAAGAACCTCATATTAATAGATGTACTACTACCTGTAGCGGACCTTGGACAAATACAGCTGCTTAAAATAATACAAGAATATAAACTTTTGCAGAAGCTCAAATTAATATATTTCCTCGAAATAATAGAGAAACTCAAACTAATCCAATCGCTGAAGCTATTGGAGAACTCAACATAATAGAGAAGCTCAAACTAATAGAAAACCTCTAATTAATGCAAACCATTAAACTAATAGAAAACCTCAAAATAATACGATAAATAGAGAACGTCAAACTAACAGAGAACCTCAAGCTAGTAGAGGACCTAAATCCAATACAGCAACTCTACCACACACAGAAAGTTATATTCATACAGCCATTGAAACTCACAATGCATTTCCGATAAAACAGTCTATCAAACTAATACAGCCCTTAGAACTAATAGAGAACGTGAAAAAAATACAGCCCCAAAACAATAAAGATCCTCAAACTTATTAATAACCGCAAACTACTAGAGAACCTCAAAATACTACAGCCCACAAAACTGATAAATACCCTCAAATTAATGCATAATCTCAAATAAATACAGCAGCGTCAAATAATATGACATTTCCACCATTTATCGAAACTCAAGCTAATATACATCTCAAACTATGAAAGAAACTCAAACCAATATGAGAACCTCAAACAAATACAGCCACCTAAAATAATACACCTCAAACTATTCGAGAAACTGAAACTAATACAGCCCTTCAAATTAATACAGCCTCTCAAACTATTATAGAACCTCATACTAATAGAGAACGTGAATGTAATAAAGAAACGACAACTAATAGATAATTAATGGCGCAGGAGATTTAGCATCTAGCCGACAATCACGAAGTGTGTGGATTTTTTAGTGGTGTAGAACCGGTGGCCCAATGTCTTATTCCACTGAAAGCCAAGAACAGAGAACTGCTCAACAAGGACAGTGAGGTTGCCGGTGCTGGCTGGAAAGAAAACTTCGAGAATCTTCGCAACAAAGAATCCGCCTTCGACGTGAGTGTCCTTGACTTCATCCCACAGCATGCTACCCATCACCTCCTTGGCACAATCATAGCTCGGCACGAGTTTGCAAAGGCCTTCCGACAATTAAAAACCACAAGGCCGATGGAGCAGAATGAATCCCCTTGGAAGTACTGAAGCTTGGCTGTGAAGCACTAATGGAACGTATTCATGACCTTATCTGGAAGGAGGAGATCATGCCAGGAGATCTCGGAGTAGAATTAATTGCGATGATCTTGAAGAAAGGTGACGAGTCTGACTGCGGTAACGACAGAGGAATGTCGCTGCTCTCAACCAAAGGCAAAGTCATCGCAAGTATTCTCCTCAACCTTCTCCCTGTGGCTGAAGAACTCCTCCCAGTTTCGCAATGTGGATTCCGCCCACTAATTGGCACAATGGATATCATCTTCACCACGCGGCAGATACTAGAGAAATGCAGCAAATAGCACCAATACTTCAACATGGCCTATTTTAAACTCACGAAAGCCTCCAACGCTGTCAACCATGAGGGTTTATGGAGCGTCCTCCTCAGATTCGGCTGTACTTCACGGTTTGAGACCATGCTCCACCTTCTATAGGATGAAATGCAAGCCGTGCTCCCGGTCACGGCATCCACCACAGAACCATTCCACATACAGACCGGGGTGAAGCAAGGGTGTGCCATCGCACGACGAGGGGAAGGAAGCAGCAGCCAAGTTCATGGCACCGTGGGTTGAGGAGTGGTGCAAGAGGGAGCGATTCAAATTCCTGTGACATGGGAACCGGTTCTGGGGGAGGTGGGATCAGTACAAACCGGACGGTCTGCACCTGTGCAGGACCTGAACCAATGTCATGGTGGGAGTGTTTGCTCGTGCTGTTGGGGAGGGGTTAAACTAATATGGCAGGGGAATGGGGACCCAAGCAGGGATTCAGAGTGAGGTAAGATGGGGGCAGAAGTAAAAGATAGAAAGGAGAATAGCAAAATTGGAGGGCAGAGAAACCCAAGGCAAAAAGAAAAAATACCACATTACAGAAACATTCTAGATGGAAACAGAGGGATAAAAAGACAAGGCTGAAGGCTCAGTGCCTCAATGCGAGGAGTATTCAGAATAAAGTGGATGAATTAACTGCGCGGGTAGCTCTTTATGATTATAATATAATTGGGATCACAGAGACATGGCTCCAGGGTGACCAAGGCTGGGAACTCAACATCCAGGGTATTCAACATTCAGGAAACACAGACAGAAAGGAAAGGGAGGTGAATTGGCGTTGCTTGTTAAAGAGGAACTAAGCGCAATAGTAAGACAGGACATTAACTTGAATGATGTGGAATCCGGATAGTTATAGCTACGGAATGCCAAAATACAGAAAACGCGAGTGAGAGTTGTGTCCAGACAACGAAACAGTAGTAACGAGGTTGGAGATAGCATCATACAAGAAATTAGGGATGTTTGCTATAAGGGTACGGTAGTTATCATGGGCGGCTTTAATCTACAGATAGATTGGGCTAACCAAACTGGTAGCAATGCAGTGGAGGAGGAATTCCTGGAGTGTATTAGTGATGGCTTTGGAGACCAATATGTCGAGGAATCAACTAGAGAGCTGGCCTACCTAGACAGGGTGTTGTGTAATGAGAGAGGACTAATCAGAAATCTTGTTGTGCGAGGCCCCCGGAAGTGTGACCATAACATGGTAGAATTCGTTTTAAGATGGAGAGTGAAATGTTAATTCATAGACTAGTGTCCTGAATTCAAGGAAAGGTTACTTCGATGGTATGAGACGTGGATTGAGTAGGATAGACTGGCAAATGATACTTAAAGGGTTGACAGTGGATACGCAATGGCAGACATTTATAGATTACATGGATGAACTTCAACAATTGTACATCCCTGTCTGGAGTAAAAATAAATAGGGGAAGGTAGAAAAACCGTGGCTAACAAGGGAAATTAGAGATAGTGTTAAATCCAAGGAAGAGGCATATAAATTGGCGAGAAAAACCAGCAAACCTGAGGACAGGGTGAAATTTAGAATTCATCAGAGGACAAAGGGTTTAATTAGGGGTATTACAATAGTGTATGAGAGGAAGCTTGTTGGGAATATAAAAACTGACTGCAAAAGCTTCTATAGATGCAAGGAAAGAGAAAAGATTAGTGACGACCAACGTAGGTCTTTTGCAGACAGAATCAGATGAAGTTATAATGGGGAACAAGGAAATGACAGAGCAATTGAACAAAAACTTTCGATCTGTCTCCACTAACGAAGACGCAAATAACTTTCCAGAAATAGTAGTGTTTCGAGTGTCTAGTGAAAAGGAGGAAGGGAAGGAAATCCTTATTAGTCAGGAAATTGTGATAGGGAATTTGATCGTTTTGAAGGCCGATAAATCACCAGGGCCTGATAGGCTGCATCCCAGAGTAATAAAGGAAGTGGCACTTGAAATAGTGGATGCATTAGTGATCATTTTTCAATATTCCATTGACTCTGGATCAATTCCTATGAATTGGAGTGTAGATAATGCAACACCACTTTTTAAAATAGGAGGGAGAGAGAAAACATGAAATTATAGATCGGTTTGCCAAACATCGGTGGTGGGGAAAATGTTGGAATCAATTATTAATGATGAAATAGCTGCCATTTTGGAAACAGTGGCAGGATCGGTCCTCGTAAGCATGGAATTATGAAAGGGAAATCATGCTTGACAAATCTTCTAGAATGTTTTTAGGATGTAACTAGTCGAGTGGAAAAGGGAGAACCAGTGGATGTGGTGCATTTGGACTTTCAAAAGGCTTTTGACAAGGTCCCACAGAAGAAACTAGCGTGTATAATTAAAGCACATTGTTTTGGGGGTAATGTATTGACGTGGACAGAGAACTAGTTGGCAGACAGGAAGGAGCGAGTCAGAATAAACGGGTCCTTTTCAGAAATGCAGGCAGTGCCCAGTGGGGTGCCGCAGTGTTCAGTGCTGGGACACCAGCCTTTTACAATGTAAATCAATGATTGAGATGAAGGAATTGAATGTAATATCTCTAAGTTTGCAGATGACACTAAGCTGGGTGGCGGTGTGAGCTGTCAGGATGATGCGAAGAGACTGCAGGGAGACTTGGACAGGTTAATTGAGTGGGCAAATGCATGGCAGATGCAGTATAATGTGGATAAATGTGAGGTTATCCACTTCGGTGGCAAGAACAGGAAGACGGAATATTATCTGAATCGTGACAGATTAGGAAAAGGGGAGGTGCAACGAAACCTGGGTGTCAAGGTACATCAGTCATTGAAGTTTGGCATACAGGTACAGCAGGTGGTGAAGAGGCAAATGGCATGTTGGTCTTCATAGCAAGTGGATTTGAGTATAGGAGCAGGAAGGTCTTACTGCAGTTGTACAGGGCCTTGGTGAGGACACACCTGGAATATTGTGTTCGGTTTTGGTCTCCTATCTCAGCAAGGATGTTTTTGCTTTTGAGGGAGTGCAGCGAAAGTTCACCAGATTGATTCCTGCGATTGCAGGACTGAAATACGAGGATCAATTGCGCTTGTATCCACTGGAGTTTAGATAAATAGGAACATAGAAACATAGAAATTTAGAAAATAGGTGCAGGAGTAGGCCATTCGGCCCTTCTAGCTTGCACCACCATTCAATGAGTTCATGGCTGAACATGCAACTTCAGTACCCCATTCCCGCTTTCTCACCATACGCCTTGATCCCCCTCGTAGTAAGGACTTAATCTAACTCCTTTTTGAATATATTTAGTGAATTGGCATCAACAACTTTCTGTGGTAGAGAATTCCACAGGTTCACCACTCTCGGGGTGAAGAAGTGTCTCCTCAGCTTGTTGCTAAATGTATTACCCCTTATCGTTAGACTGTGACCTCTGGTTCTGGACTTCCCCAACATTGGGAACATTATTCATGCATCTAACCTTTCTAAACCCATCAGAATTTTAAACGTTTCTATAAGATCCCCTCTCATTCTTCTGAACTCCAGTGAATACAAGTTCCGTTGTTCCACTCTTTTTTGATATGTCAGTCCTGCCATCCCGGGAATCAGTCTGGTGAACCTCTGCTGCACTATCTCAACAGCAAAAATGTCCTTCCTCAAGTTAGGAGAACAAAACTGTACACAATACTCCAGCTGTGGCCTCACCAAGGCCCTGTACAACTGTAATAACACATCCCTGCCCCTGTACTCAAATCCCCTCGCTATGAAGGCCAACATGCCATTTGCATTCTTAACCGTCTGCTGTACCTGCATGCCAACCTTCAATGACTGATGTACCATGACACCCAGGTCTCGTTGCACCTCCCCTTTTCCTAATCTGTCACCATTCAGATAATAGTCTGTCTCTCTGTTTTTACCACCATTGTGGATAACCTCACATTTATCCAAATTATACATCATCTGCCATGCATTTGCCCACTCACCTAATCTATCCAAGTCACTCTGCAGCCTCATAGCATCCTCCTCGCAGCTAATACTGCCTCCCAACATAGTGTCATCCGCAAATTTGGAGATACTACATTTAATCCCCTCGTCTAAATCATTAATATACAGTGTAAACAGCTGGGGCCCCAGCACAGAAATTGCGGAACCCCACTACTCACTGCCTCCCATTCTGAAGAGTATCCATTAACTCCTACTCTTTGCTTCCTGTCTGACAACTAGTTCTCAATCCATGTCAGCACACTTACCCCTATCCCATGTGCTTTAACGTTGCACATTGATCTCTTGTGTGGGACCTTGTCGAAAGCCTTCTGAAAGTCCAAATATACCACATCAACTGGTTCTCCCTTGTCCACTCTACTGGAAACATCCTCAAAAAATTCCAGAAGTTTTGTCAAGCATGATTTGCCTTTCACAAATCCATGCTAAACTTGGACCTATCATGTCACCTCTTTCCAAATGCGCTGCTATGACATCCTTAATAATTGAATCGATCATTTTACCCACTACTGAGGTCAGGCTGACCGGTCGATAATTCCCTGTTTTCTCTCTCTCACCTTTTTTAAAAAGTGGAGTTACATTGGCTGCCCTCCATTCGATCGGAACTGATCCAGAGTCGAGGGAATGTTGGAAAATTACTGTCAATGCTTCCGCTATTTCCAAGGTCACCTCCTTAAGCACTCTGGGATGCAGTCCATCAGGCCCTTTGGATTTATCAGCATGCAGTCCAGTCCCACAGAGATCACAGCCCTGTCCCACAGGGATCACTGCCCTGTCCCACAGGGATTACAGTCAAGTCCCACAGGGGTCACAGTCCAGTCAAGTCCCACATGGATCACAGTCCAGTCAAACAGGGATCACAGTCCTGTCCCACAGGGATCATTGTCCAGTCCCACGGGGATCACAGACCTTTCCGACAAGGATCACAGCCCTGTCCCACAGGGATCACAGTCCAGTCCCACAGCGGTCACAGTCATGTCCCATAGGGACCACAGTCCAGTCGCACAAGGATCACAGTCCTGTCCCACAGGGATCACATTCCACTCCCACAGGGACCACAGTCCTGTCCCACAGGTATCACAGTTCAATCCCACATGGATCACAATTCCGTGCCACAGGGATCAGAGTACAGTCCCACAGGGATCACAGCCCTGTACCACAGGGACCACAGTCCAGTCGCACAAGGATCACAGTCCTGTCGCACAGGGATCACAGTCCATTCCCACAGGGATCACAGTCCAGTCCCACAGGCGTCACAGTACTGTCGCACAGAGATCACAGTACAGTCCCACAGGAATCACAGTCCAGTCCCACAGGGATCACAGTCCAGTCCCACAGGGATCACAATCCAATCCCACAGAGGTCATAGTCCAGTCCCTCAGGGATCACAGTCCAGTCCCACGCGGATGACTGTCCTGTCACACATGAATCACAGTCCAGTCCCACAGAGATCACAGTCCAGTCCACAGAGATCGCAGGCGAGTCCCACACTGATTACAGTCCAGTCCCACACGTGTCGCAGTTCAGTCCCACACGGGTCAAACTCCGGTCCCACAGGGATCACAGTCCAGTCCAACAGGGATCACAGTCCAGTTCCAAAGCGAACACAGTGCAGTCCCACATAGATCACAGTCTAGTCCCACAGGAGTCACAGTCCAGTCCCTCAGGTATCAAAGTCCAGTCCTACAGGGATCGCAGTTCAGTCCCACAGGGGTCACAGTCCAGTCCCACAGGGGTCACAGTCCAGTCCCACAGGTATCACAGTCCAGTCCAACAGGGATCACAATCCCGTCCCTCAGGGATCACAGTCCAGTCCCACAGAGATCACAGTCCAATCCCATAGGGAGCACAGTAACGTCCCACATGGGAGCACAGTCCAGACACACAGGTATCACAGTCCAGTTCCGCAGGGATCAGAGTCCAGTCCCTCAGGGATCACAGTCCAGTCCCACAGGGATCATTGTCCAGTCCCACTGGGATCACAGATCTGTCCCACAGGGGTCACAGCCCTGTCCGACAGGGATCACAGTCCAGTCGCACAAGGATCACAGTCCTGTCCCACAGGGATCACAGACCTGTCCCACAGGGATCACAGTCCAGTCCCACGTGGATGACAGTCCAGTGCCATAGCGATCATATTCCAGTCCCACAGGGATCACATTCCTGTCTCACAGGTATCACAGTCCAGTCCCACATGGATGACAGACCAGTGCCACAGGGATCAGAGTACAGTCCCACAGGGATCACAGCCCTGTCCCACATGGGTCACAGTCCTCTCCCTCAGAGACCACAGTCCAGTCGCACAAGGATCACAGTCCTGTCGCACAGGGATCACAGCCCATTCCCACAGGGATCACAGCCCAGTCCCACAGGTGTCACAGTACTGTCGCACAGTGATCAAAGTACATCCCCACAGGAATCACAGTATCCAGTCGCATTATGATCACGATCAAGTCCCACAGAGATCACAATCCAGTCCCACAGTGATTACAGTCCAGTCCAACAGGGATCACAGTCCAGTCCCACAGGGATCACAGTCCAGTCCCACAGGGATCGCAGTCGAGTTCCACAGGGGTCAAAGTCCGTTCCCACAGAGATGGCAGTGCAAACCCACAGGGATCACAGCCCAGCCCCACGGGGAACACAGACCAGTCTCACAGGGATCACAGTCCAGTCCCACTGGGATCAGCGTTCCGTCCGACAGGGGTCATGGTCCTGTCGCACAGGGATCACAGTCCAGTCCCACAGGGGTCACAGTCCAGTCGCACAGGTATCACAGTCCAGTCAAACAGGGGTCACAGTCCAGTCGCATAATGATCACATTCCAGTCCCACAGAGATCACAGTCTAGTCCCAAATGGATCACATTCCAGTACCACAGCGATCACGGTCCAGTCCCACAGTGATCACAGTCCAGTCCCACAGGTATCAAAGTCCAGTCCCACAGGGTTTACAGTCCAGTCCCACAGGTATTAACGTCCAGTCCCACAGGGATCATAGTTCAGTCTCACAAGGATCACGGTCCAGTCCCACAAGGGTTAGAATCCAGTTCCACAGGGATCACAGTCCAGTCCCACAAGATCATTGTCCAGTCCCACAGGGATCACAGTCCAGTCCCACAGGGATCACAGTTCCGTTCCACAGAGAGCACAGTCCAGTTCCAAAAGGGCTCAAAGTCCAGTCCCACAGGGATCACAGTCCAGTCCCACAGGTGTCACAGTCCAGTCCCACAGGGTTTACAGTCCAGTCCCACAGGTATTAACGTCCAGTCCCACAGGGATCATAGTTCAGTCTCACAAGGATCACGGTCCAGTCCCACAAGGGTTAGAATCCAGTTCCACAGGGATCACAGTCCAGTCCCACAAGATCATTGTCCAGTCCCACAGGGATCACAGTCCAGTCCCACAGGGATCACAGTTCCGTTCCACAGAGAGCACAGTCCAGTTCCAAAAGGGCTCAAAGTCCAGTCCCACAGGGATCACAGTCCAGTCCCACAGGTGTCACAGTCCAGTCCCACAGAGATCACAGTCCAGTCCCAAAGGGATCACTGTCGCTCCCCACAGGGATCACAGTCCAGTCCCACAGGGGTCACAGTCCAGTCCCACAGGTATCACAGTCCAGTCAAACACGGGTCACAGTCCAGTCGCATAATGATCACATTCCAGTCCCACAGAGATCACAGTCTAGTCCCAAATGGATCACATTCCAGTATCACAGCGATCACGGTCCAGTCCCACAGGGATCACAGTCCAGTCCCACAGGTATCACAGTCCAGTTCCACAGGGTTCACAGTCCAGTCCCACAGGTATGAATGTCCAGTCCCACAGGGATCACAGTCCAGTCCCACAGGGACAACAGTCCAGTCCCACAGAGGACAGAGTCCAGTCCCAGAGGGATTGCAGTCTAGTCCTACAGGGATCACAATCCAATGCCAAAGGGATCAAAGTTCCGTCCCGCAGGGATCACAGTCCAGTCCCACAGGGATCACAGTCCAGTCCCAAGGGGATCACAATACCGTCCCACAGGGATCACAGTCCAAACCCACAGGTATCACAGTCCAGTTCCACAGGGATCAGAGTCCAGTCCATCAGGGATCACAGTCCAGTCCCACAGGGATCACGGTCCTGTCCCAATAGGATCAAAGTCCCGTCCCACAGGGATCACAGACCAGACCCACATGGTCACAGTCCTGTCCCACAGTGGTCACAGTCCTGTCCCACAGGGATCTCAGTCCAGTCCCACATGAATCACAGTACAATCCCTCAGGAATCACATTCCAGTCCCACAGGGGTCACAGTCCAGTCCCACAGGGATCACAGTTCAGTCCTCCTGGAATCACAGTCCAGTCCCACAGAGGTCACAGTCAAGTCCCACAGGGATCACAGTCAAGTCCCACAGGGGTCTCATTCCTGTCCTGCAGGGATCACAGTCCAGGCCCACAGGGATCACTATCCAATCACACAGGGGTCAAAGTCCAGAACCACAGGGGTAACAGTCGAGTCCCACAGGTGTCACAGTGCTTTCCCGAAGGTGTCACAGTCATGTCCCACGGGGATCACATTCCAGTCCCAAAGTGATCACAGTCCAGTCCCACATGAATCACAGTACAATCCCTCAGGAATCACATTCCAGTCCCACAGGGGTCACAGTCCAGTCCCACAGGGATCACAGTTCAGTCCTCCTGGAATCACAGTCCAGTCCCACAGGGCTCACAGTCCAGTCCCACAGGGATCAAACTGCAGTACCTCAGGGATCAAATACCAGTCCCACAGGGTCACAGTCTGGTCCCACAGGGAACACAGTCCTGTCCCAAAGGGATCACAGTACCGTCCCACAGGGACCACAGTCCAGACCCCCAGGGTCAAAGTCCTGTCCCACAGTGGTCACAGTCCTGCCCCACAGGGATCTCAGTCCAGTCCCAAATCGATCACAGTACAATCCCAAAGGGACTACAGCCCAGTCCCACAGGGGTCACAGTCCAGTCCCACAGGGATCACAGCCCAGTCCCACTGAAGTCGCAGATAATTTCCACAGGGACCACGGTACAGTTCCTCAGGAACACAGTCCACTCACACAGGGATTATTGTCCAGTCCCACAGGGATCACAGTTGAGTCCCACAGGGATCACAGTTCAATCTAACAGGGATCGCAGTACAGTCTAACAGGGGTTACAGTCCATTCCCACGCGGAACACAGCCCAGTCCCACAGGGAAAACAGTCCAGAACTCAGGGATCACAGTCCAATCTCACAGGGATCACAGTCCAGTCCCACAGGGATCAAAGTCTAGTCCCACAGGGATCAGAGTCCAGTCCCACAAGGATCACAGTCCAGTCCCACAGGGATCAGCGTCCGGACCCACAGGGGTCACAGTCCAGTCACACAGGGGTCACGGTCCAGTCCCACAGGGGTAAGATTCCAGTTCCACAGAGATCACAATCCAGTCCCACAAGATTATTGTCCAGTCCCACAGGGATCACAGTCCAGTACCACAGGGATGACAGTCCAGTCCCACTGGGGTCACAGTCCAGTCCCACAGAGATCACAGTCCAGTCGCACAGTTGTCACAGTCTAGTCCCACAGATATGAAAGTCCAGTCACACATGCATCCCTGTCCAGTCCCACAGAGATCACCGTCCAGTCCCACAGAGATCACAGTCCAGTCCCACAAGACTCACACTCCCGTCCCACAAGTATCACAGTCCAGTCCCACAGGGATCACAGTCCAGTCCCGCAGAGATCATAGTCCAGTCCCACAGGGATCACAGTCACTCCCACAGGGATCACAGTCCAGTCCTACAGGGATCACAATCCACTCCAACAGTGTCACAGTTCAGTCCTACAGGAATCACAGTCCAGTCCCACAGAAGTCACAGTCAAGTCCCACAGCGATCACAGTCAAGTCCCACAGGGGTCACAGTCCAGTCCCTCAGGGGTCACAGTCCAGACCCTCAGGGATTAAAGTCCTGTCCTACAGGGATCACAGTCAAGTCCCACAGGGATCACAGTCAAGTCCCAAAACGGTCACAGTCCAGTCCCACAGGGATTACAGTCCAATCACACAGGGGTCAAATGCCAATACCACAAAGGTCACAGTCCAGTCCCACAGGTGTCACAGTCCAGTCGCACAGGTGTCACAGTCAAGTCCCACAGGGATCATAGTCCAGTGCGACAGGGGTCACAGTCCAGTTCCAAAGTGATCACAGCCCAGTGTCACAGGGATCACAGTCCAGTCCCACAGGGATCACAGTCCTGTCGCACAGGGATAACAGTCCAGCCCTCAGGGATCACAGTCCAATCCCACAGGGATCACAGTCCAGTCCCACAGGGATCACAGTCCAGCCCCATATGGATCAGAGTCCGGACCCACAGGAATCACAGTCCAGTACCACAGGGATGACAGTCCAGTCCCACAGGGCTCACAGTCCAGTGCCACAGGTATCACAGTCCAGTCCCATAGAGATCACAGTCCACTCCAACATGGATCACAGTCCACTCCCTCAGGGATCACAGTTCAGTCCCACAGGGGTCACAGTCCAGTCCCACAGGGATCACAGTCCAGTCCCACAGGGTTCACAGTCCAATACCACAGGGATCGCAGTCGAGTCCCAAAGGGATCACAGTCCAGACCCGCAGGTATCACAGTCCGGTCACACAGTTGTCATAGTCCAG
This sequence comes from Pristiophorus japonicus, assembly GCF_044704955.1. Classification (NCBI taxonomy): domain Eukaryota; kingdom Metazoa; phylum Chordata; class Chondrichthyes; family Pristiophoridae; genus Pristiophorus; species Pristiophorus japonicus. Next base: position 757,748 of record NW_027254729.1, on the reverse strand, counting down.
TCCAACAGAGATCACAGTCCAGTCCCACAAGGATCACAGTCACTCCCACAGGGATAACAGTCCAGTCCTACAGGGATCACAATCACTCCCAAAGGGATCACAGTCCACTCCAACAGTGTCACAGTTCAGTCCTACAGGAATCACAGTCCAGTCCCACAGAGGTCACGGTCAAGTCCCACAGGGATCACAGTCAATTCTCACATGCGTCACAGTCCAGTCCCAAAGGGGTCACAGTCCAGACCCTCAGGGATTACAGTCCTGTCCTACAGGGATCACAGTCCAGACCCACAGGGATCACTGTCCAATCACACAGGGGTCAAAGCCAAGAAGCACAGGGTTCACAGTCCAGTCCCACAGGTGTCACAGTGCAGTCCCACAGGTGTCACAGTCCAGACGCTCAGGGATCACAATCCAGTCCCACAGAGATTACAGTCCAGTCCCACAAGTGTCACAGTCAAGTCCCACAGTGATCACAATCCAGTCCCACAGTGATTACGGTCCAGTCCCACAGGGATCACAGTCCAGTCCCACAGGGATCGCAGCCGAGTGTCCCTGGGCTTACACTCCTGTCCCAAAGGGATCACAGTCCCGTCCTACGGAGTTCACAGTCCGGTCCAACAGGGATCACAGTTCTGTCCCAAAGGGATCACAGTCCGGTCCCACAGGGATCACTGAAAAGTCCCACAGGGTCACAGTCCTGTCCCACAGGGGTCACAGTCCTGTCCCACAGTGATCGCAGTCCAGTCCCACATCGATCACAGAACAGTCCCACAGGGATCACAGTCCAGTCCCACAGGGATCACAGTCCACCCCCACAGGGATCACAGTCCACTACCTCAGGGATCACAGTCAGTCCCACAGGGTTCACCGTGCAGTCCCACAGGGATCATAGTCCAGTGCGACAGGGGTCACAGTCCAGTTCCAAAGTGATCACAGTCCAGTCCCACAGGGATCACAGTCCAGTCACACAGGGGTCACAGTCCAATGCCAAAGGTATCGCAGTCACGTCCCACAGGGATCAAAGTCCAGTTCCACAGGGATCACAGTCCTGTCCCACAGTGATCACAGTCCAGTCCCATAGGGTTCAAAGTCCTGTCCCACAGGTCTCACAGTCCTGTCCCACAGGGATCACAGTTCAGTCCCAAATGGATCACAGTACAATCCCACAGGGATCACAGTCCAATCCCACAGGGGTCACAGTCCAGTCCCACAGGTATCACAGTCCAGTCCCACAGAGATCAGAGTCCACTCCCACAGGGATCACAGTCCACTCCCTCAGGGATCACAGTCCAGTCCCACTGGGGTCACAGTCCAGTCCCACAGAGATCACAGTCCAGTCCCACAGGATCACAGTCCAGTCCCACAGAGATCACAGTCCAGTCCCTCAGGGGTCACAGTCCAGTACCACTGGGGTCACAGTCCAGTACCACTGGGGTCACAGTCCAGTCCCACAGGGATCCAGTCCAGTCCCACAGGTTTCACAGTCCAGTCAAACAGCGATCACAGTCCACTCCCACTGGGGTCACAGTCCAGTCCCACAGAGATCACAGTCCAGTCGCACAGTTGTCACAGTCCAGGCCCACAGATATGAAAGTCCTGTCCCACATGCATCCCTGTCCAGTCCCAAAGAGATCACCGTCCAGTCCCACAGAGATCACAGTCCAGTCCCACAAGAGTCACAGTCCCGTCCCACAAGTATCACAGTCCAGTCCCACAGGGGTCAAAGTCCAGTCGCATAATGATCACAGTCCAGACCCACAGGGATCACAGTACAGTCCCAGAGGGTTCACAGTCCATTACCACAAGGATCGCAGTCGAGTCCCACAGGGATCACAGTCCAGTCCCGCAGAGATCACAGTCCAGTACCACAGGGATCACAGTCACTCCCACAGGGATCACAGTCCAGTCTTACAGGGATCACAATCCACTCCAACAGTGTCACAGTTCAGTCCTACAGGAATCACAGTCCAGTCCCACAGAAGTCACAGTCAAGTCCCACAGGGATCACAGTCAAGTCCCACAGGGGTCACAGTCCAGTCCCACAGGGGTCACAGTCTAGACCCTCAGAGATTACAGTCCTGTCCTACAGGGATCAGAGTCAAGTCCCACAGGGATCACAGTCAAGTCCCAAAACGGTCACAGTCCAGTCCCACAGGGGTCACAGTCCAGATCCTCAGGGATTACAGTCCTGTCCTACAGGGATCACAGTCCCGACCCACAGGGATCGCTGTCCAATCACACAGGGGTCAAATGCCAATACCACAGGGGTCACAGTCCAGTCCCACAGGTGTCACAGTCCAGTCGCACAGGTGTCACAGTCAAGTCCCACAGGGATCATAGTCCAGTGCGAAAGGGGTCACAGTCCAGTTCCAAAGTGATCACAGCCCAGTGCCACAGGGATCACAGTCCAGTCCCACAGGGATCAAAGTCCTGTCGCACAGGGATAACAGTCCAGCCCTCAGGGATCACAGTCCAATCCCACAGGGATCACAGTCCAGTCCCACAGGGATCACAGTCCAGCCCCACAGGGATCAGAGTCCGGACCCACAGGGATCACAGTCCAGTACGACAGGGATGACAGTCCAGTCCCACAGGTATCACAGTCGAGTCCCATGAAGATCACAGTCCAATCCAACATGGATCACAGTCCACTCCCTCAGGGATCACAGTTCAGTCCCACAGGGGTCACAGTCCAGTCCCACAGGGATCACAGTCCAGTCCCACTGGGGTCAGAGTCCAGTCCCACAAGGATCACAGTCCAGTCCCACAGGGATCAGCGTCCGGACCCACAGGGGTCACAGTCCAGTCACACAGGGGTCACGGTCCAGTCCCACAGGGGTTAGATTCCAGTTCCACAGAGATCACAATCCAGTCCCACAAGATTATTGTCCAGTCCCACAGGGATCACAGTCCAGTACCACAGGGATGACAGTCCAGTCCCACTGGGGTCACAGTCCAGTCCCACAGAGATCACAGTCCAGTCGCACAGTTGTCACAGTCCAGTCCCACAGATATGAAAGTCCAGTCCCACATGCATCCCTGTCCAGTCCCACAGAGATCACAGTCCAGTTCCACAGAGATCACAGTCCAGTCCCACAAGACTCACAGTCCCGTCCCACAAGTATCACAGTCCAGTCCCACAGGGATCACAGTCCAGTCTCGCAGAGATCATAGTCCAGTCCCACAGGGATCACAGTCACTCCCACAGGGATCACAGTCCAGTCCTACATGGATCACAATCCACTCCAACAGTGTCACAGTTCAGTCCTACAGGAATCACAGTCCAGTCCCACAGAAGTCACAGTCAAGTCCCACAGGGATCACAGTCAAGTCCCACAGGGGTCACAGTCCAGTCCCACAGGGGTCACAGTCCAGACCCTCAGGGATTAAAGTCCTGTCCTACAGGGATCACAGTCAAGTCCCACAGGGATCACAGTCAAGTCCCAAAACGGTCACAGTCCAGTCCCACAGGGATTACAGTCCAATCACACAGGGGTCAAATGCCAATACCACAAAGGTCACAGTCCAGTCCCACAGGTGTCACAGTCCAGTCGCACAGGTGTCACAGTCAAGTCCCACAGGGATCATAGTCCAGTGCGACAGGGGTCACAGTCCAGTTCCAAAGTGATCACAGCCCAGTGCCACAGGGATCACAGTCCAATCCCACAGGGATCACAGTCCAGTCCCACAGGGATTACAGTCCAATCACACAGGGGTCAAATGCCAATACCACAAAGGTCACAGTCCAGTCCCACAGGTGTCACAGTCCAGTCGCACAGGTGTCACAGTCAAGTCCCACAGGGATCATAGTCCAGTGCGACAGGGGTCACAGTCCAGTTCCAAAGTGATCACAGCCCAGTGTCACAGGGATCACAGTCCAGTCCCACAGGGATCACAGTCCTGTCGCACAGGGATAACAGTCCAGCCCTCAGGGATCACAGTCCAATCCCACAGGGATCACAGTCCAGTCCCACAGGGATCACAGTCCAGCCCCATATGGATCAGAGTCCGGACCCACAGGAATCACAGTCCAGTACCACAGGGATGACAGTCCAGTCCCACAGGGCTCACAGTCCAGTGCCACAGGTATCACAGTCCAGTCCCATAGAGATCACAGTCCACTCCAACATGGATCACAGTCCACTCCCTCAGGGATCACAGTTCAGTCCCACAGGGGTCACAGTCCAGTCCCACAGGGATCACAGTCCAGTCCCACAGGGTTCACAGTCCAATACCACAGGGATCGCAGTCGAGTCCCAAAGGGATCACAGTCCAGACCCGCAGGTATCACAGTCCGGTCACACAGTTGTCATAGTCCAGTCCAACAGAGATCACAGTCCAGTCCCACAAGGATCACAGTCACTCCCACAGGGATAACAGTCCAGTCCTACAGGGATCACAATCACTCCCAAAGGGATCACAGTCCACTCCAACAGTGTCACAGTTCAGTCCTACAGGAATCACAGTCCAGTCCCACAGAGGTCACGGTCAAGTCCCACAGGGATCACAGTCAATTCTCACATGGGTCACAGTCCAGTCCCAAAGGGGTCACAGTCCAGACCCTCAGGGATTACAGTCCTGTCCTACAGGGATCACAGTCCAGACCCACAGGGATCACTGTCCAATCACACAGGGGTCAAAGCCAAGAAGCACAGGGTTCACAGTCCAGTCCCACAGGTGTCACAGTGCAGTCCCACAGGTGTCACAGTCCAGACGCTCAGGGATCACAATCCAGTCCCACAGAGATTACAGTCCAGTCCCACAAGTGTCACAGTCAAGTCCCACAGTGATCACAATCCAGTCCCACAGTGATTACGGTCCAGTCCCACAGGGATCACAGTCCAGTCCCACAGGGATCGCAGCCGAGTCTCCCTGGGCTTACACTCCTGTCCCAAAGGGATCACAGTCCCGTCCTACGGAGTTCACAGTCCGGTCCAACAGGGATCACAGTTCTGTCCCAAAGGGATCACAGTCCGGTCCCACAGGGATCACTGAAAAGTCCCACAGGGTCACAGTCCTGTCCCACAGGGGTCACAGTCCTGTCCCACAGTGATCGCAGTCCAGTCCCACATCGATCACAGAACAGTCCCACAGGGATCACAGTCCAGTCCCACAGGGATCACAGTCCACCCCCACAGGGATCACAGTCCACTACCTCAGGGATCACAGTCAGTCCCACAGGGTTCACCGTGCAGTCCCACAGGGATCATAGTCCAGTGCGACAGGGGTCACAGTCCAGTTCCAAAGTGATCACAGTCCAGTCCCACAGGGATCACAGTCCAGTCACACAGGGGTCACAGTCCAATGCCAAAGGTATCGCAGTCACGTCCCACAGGGATCAAAGTCCAGTTCCACAGGGATCACAGTCCTGTCCCACAGTGATCACAGTCCAGTCCCATAGGGTTCAAAGTCCTGTCCCACAGGTCTCACAGTCCTGTCCCACAGGGATCACAGTTCAGTCCCAAATGGATCACAGTACAATCCCACAGGGATCACAGTCCAATCCCACAGGGGTCACAGTCCAGTCCCACAGGTATCACAGTCCAGTCCCACAGAGATCAGAGTCCACTCCCACAGGGATCACAGTCCACTCCCTCAGGGATCACAGTCCAGTCCCACTGGGGTCACAGTCCAGTCCCACAGAGATCACAGTCCAGTCCCACAGGATCACAGTCCAGTCCCACAGAGATCACAGTCCAGTCCCTCAGGGGTCACAGTCCAGTACCACTGGGGTCACAGTCCAGTACCACTGGGGTCACAGTCCAGTCCCACAGGGATCCAGTCCAGTCCCACAGGTTTCACAGTCCAGTCAAACAGCGATCACAGTCCACTCCCACTGGGGTCACAGTCCAGTCCCACAGAGATCACAGTCCAGTCGCACAGTTGTCACAGTCCAGGCCCACAGATATGAAAGTCCTGTCCCACATGCATCCCTGTCCAGTCCCAAAGAGATCACCGTCCAGTCCCACAGAGATCACAGTCCAGTCCCACAAGAGTCACAGTCCCGTCCCACAAGTATCACAGTCCAGTCCCACAGGGGTCAAAGTCCAGTCGCATAATGATCACAGTCCAGTCCCACAGGGATCACAGTACAGTCCCACAGGGTTCACAGTCCATTACCACAAGGATCGCAGTCGAGTCCCACAGGGATCACAGTCCAGTCCCGCAGAGATCATAGTCCAGTACCACAGGGATCACAGTCACTCCCACAGGGATCACAGTCCAGTCCTACAGGGATCACAATCCACTCCAACAGTGTCACAGTTCAGTCCTACAGGAATCACAGTCCAGTCCCACAGAAGTCACAGTCAAGTCCCACAGGGATCACAGTCAAGTCCCACAGGGGTCACAGTCCAGTCCCACAGGGGTCACAGTCTAGACCCTCAGAGATTACAGTCCTGTCCTACAGGGATCACAGTCAAGTCCCACAGGGATCACAGTCAAGTCCCAAAACGGTCACAGTCCAGTCCCACAGGGGTCACAGTCCAGACCCTCAGGGATTACAGTCCTGTCCTACAGGGATCACAGTCCCGACCCACAGGGATCGCTGTCCAATCACACAGGGGTCAAATGCCAATACCACAGGGGTCACAGTCCAGTCCCACAGGTGTCACAGTCCAGTCGCACAGGTGTCACAGTCAAGTCCCACAGGGATCATAGTCCAGTGCGAAAGGGGTCACAGTCCAGTTCCAAAGTGATCACAGCCCAGTGCCACAGGGATCACAGTCCAGTCCCACAGGGATCAAAGTCCTGTCGCACAGGGATAACAGTCCAGCCCTCAGGGATCACAGTCCAATCCCACAGGGATCACAGTCCAGTCCCACAGGGATCACAGTCCAGCCCCACAGGGATCAGAGTCCGGACCCACAGGGATCACAGTCCAGTACGACAGGGATGACAGTCCAGTCCCACAGGTATCACAGTCGAGTCCCATGAAGATCACAGTCCAATCCAACATGGATCACAGTCCACTCCCTCAGGGATCACAGTTCAGTCCCACAGGGGTCACAGTCCAGTCCCACAGGGATCACAGTCCAGTCCCACTGGGGTCAGAGTCCAGTCCCACAAGGATCACAGTCCAGTCCCACAGGGATCAGCGTCCGGACCCACAGGGGTCACAGTCCAGTCACACAGGGGTCACGGTCCAGTCCCACAGGGGTTAGATTCCAGTTCCACAGAGATCACAATCCAGTCCCACAAGATTATTGTCCAGTCCCACAGGGATCACAGTCCAGTACCACAGGGATGACAGTCCAGTCCCACTGGGGTCACAGTCCAGTCCCACAGAGATCACAGTCCAGTCGCACAGTTGTCACAGTCCAGTCCCACAGATATGAAAGTCCAGTCCCACATGCATCCCTGTCCAGTCCCACAGAGATCACCGTCCAGTTCCACAGAGATCACAGTCCAGTCCCACAAGACTCACAGTCCCGTCCCACAAGTATCACAGTCCAGTCCCACAGGGATCACAGTCCAGTCTCGCAGAGATCATAGTCCAGTCCCACAGGGATCACAGTCACTCCCACAGGGATCACAGTCCAGTCCTACATGGATCACAATCCACTCCAACAGTGTCACAGTTCAGTCCTACAGGAATCACAGTCCAGTCCCACAGAAGTCACAGTCAAGTCCCACAGGGATCACAGTCAAGTCCCACAGGGGTCACAGTCCAGTCCCACAGGGGTCACAGTCCAGACCCTCAGGGATTAAAGTCCTGTCCTACACGGATCACAGTCAAGTCCCACAGGGATCACAGTCAAGTCCCAAAACGGTCACAGTCCAGTCCCACAGGGATTACAGTCCAATCACACAGGGGTCAAATGCCAATACCACAAAGGTCACAGTCCAGTCCCACAGGTGTCACAGTCCAGTCGCACAGGTGTCACAGTCAAGTCCCACAGGGATCATAGTCCAGTGCGACAGGGGTCACAGTCCAGTTCCAAAGTGATCACAGCCCAGTGCCACAGGGATCACAGTCCAATCCCACAGGGATCACAGTCCTGTCGCACAGGGATAACAGTCCAGCCCTCAGGGATCACAGTCCAATCCCACAGGGATCACAGTCCAGTCCCACAGGGATCACAGTCCAGCCCCACATGGATCAGAGTCCGAACCCACAGGAATCACAGTCCAGTACCACAGGGATGACAGTCCAGTCCCACAGGGCTCACAGTCCAGTGCCACAGGTATCACAATCCAGTCCCATAGAGATCACAGTCCACTCCAACATGTTTCACAGTGCACTCCCTCAGGGATCACAGTTCAGTCCCACAGGGGTCACAGTCCAGTCCCACAGGGATCACAGTCCAGTCCCACAGGGTTCACAGTCCAATACCACAGGGATCGCAGTCGAGTCCCAAAGGGATCACAGTCCAGACCCGCAGGTATCACAGTCCGGTCACACATTTGTCATAGTCCAGTCCAACAGAGATCACAGTCCAGTCCCACAAGGATCACAGTCACTCCCACAGGCATAACAGTCCAGTCCTACAGGGATCCAGCCCAGTCCCACAGGGATCACAGTCCTGTCGCACAGGGATAACAGTCCAGCCCTCAGGGATCACAGTCCAATCCCACAGGGATCACAGTCCAGTCCCACAGGGATCACAGTCCAGCCCCACAGGGATCAGAGTCCGGACCCACAGGGATCACAGTCCAGTACGACAGGGATGACAGTCCAGTCCCACAGGGCTCACAGTCCATTCCCACAGGTATCACAGTCGAGTCCCATGGAGATCACAGTCCAATCCAACATGGATCACAGTCCACTCCCTCAGGGATCACAGTTCAGTCCCACAGGGGTCACAGTCCAGTCCCACAGGGATCACAGTCCAGTCCCACTGGGGTCAGAGTGCAGTCCCACTGGGGTCACAGTCCAGTCCCACAGAGATCACAGTCCAGTCCCACAGGGGTCAAAGTCCAGTCGCATAATGATCACAGTCCAGTCCCACAGGGATCACAGTACAGTCCCACAGGGTTCACAGTCCATTACCACAAGGATCGCAGTCGAGTCCCACAGGGATCACAGTCCAGTCCCGCAGAGATCATAGTCCAGTACCACAGGGATCACAGTCACTCCCACAGGGATCACAGTCCAGTCCTACAGGGATCACAATCCACTCCAACAGTGTCACAGTTCAGTCCTACAGGAATCACAGTCCAGTCCCACAGAAGTCACAGTCAAGTCCCACAGGGATCACAGTCAAGTCCCACAGGGGTCACAGTCCAGTCCCACAGGGGTCACAGTCTAGACCCTCAGAGATTACAGTCCTGTCCTACAGGGATCACAGTCAAGTCCCACAGCGATCACAGTCAAGTCCCAAAACGGTCACAGTCCAGTCCCACAGGGGTCACAGTCCAGACCCTCAGGGATTACAGTCCTGTCCTACAGGGATCACAGTCCCGACCCACAGGGATCGCTGTCCAATCACACAGGGGTCAAATGCCAATACCACAGGGGTCACAGTCCAGTCCCACAGGTGTCACAGTCCAGTCGCACAGGTGTCACAGTCAATCCCACAGGGATCATAGTCCAGTGCGAAAGGGGTCACAGTCCAGTTCCAAAGTGATCACAGCCCAGTGCCACAGGGATCACAGTCCAGTCCCACAGGGATCAAAGTCCTGTCGCACAGGGATAACAGTCCAGCCCTCAGGGATCACAGTCCAATCCCACAGGGATCACAGTCCAGTCCCACAGGGATCACAGTCCAGCCCCACAGGGATCAGAGTCCGGACCCACAGGGATCACAGTCCAGTACGACAGGGATGACAGTCCAGTCCCACAGGTATCACAGTCGAGTCCCATGAAGATCACAGTCCAATCCAACATGGATCACAGTCCACTCCCTCAGGGATCACAGTTCAGTCCCACAGGGGTCACAGTCCAGTCCCACAGGGATCACAGTCCAGTCCCACTGGGGTCAGAGTCCAGTCCCACAAGGATCACAGTCCAGTCCCACAGGGATCAGCGTCCGGACCCACAGGGGTCACAGTCCAGTCACACAGGGGTCACGGTCCAGTCCCACAGGGGTTAGATTCCAGTTCCACAGAGATCACAATCCAGTCCCACAAGATGATTGTCCAGTCCCACAGGGATCACAGTCCAGTACCACAGGGATGACAGTCCAGTCCCACTGGGGTCACAGTCCAGTCCCACAGAGATCACAGTCCAGTCGCACAGTTGTCACAGTCCAGTCCCACAGATATGAAAGTCCAGTCCCACATGCATCCCTGTCCAGTCCCACAGAGATCACCGTCCAGTTCCACAGAGATCACAGTCCAGTCCCACAAGACTCACAGTCCCGTCCCACAAGTATCACAGTCCAGTCCCACAGGGATCACAGTCCAGTCTCGCAGAGATCATAGTCCAGTCCCACAGGGATCACAGTCACTCCCACAGGGATCACAGTCCAGTCCTACATGGATCACAATCCACTCCAACAGTGTCACAGTTCAGTCCTACAGGAATCACAGTCCAGTCCCACAGAAGTCACAGTCAAGTCCCACAGGGATCACAGTCAAGTCCCACAGGGGTCACAGTCCAGTCCCACAGGGGTCACAGTCCAGACCCTCAGGGATTAAAGTCCTGTCCTACACGGATCACAGTCAAGTCCCACAGGGATCACAGTCAAGTCCCAAAACGGTCACAGTCCAGTCCCACAGGGATTACAGTCCAATCACACAGGGGTCAAATGCCAATACCACAAAGGTCACAGTCCAGTCCCACAGGTGTCACAGTCCAGTCGCACAGGTGTCACAGTCAAGTCCCACAGGGATCATAGTCCAGTGCGACAGGGGTCACAGTCCAGTTCCAAAGTGATCACAGCCCAGTGCCACAGGGATCACAGTCCAATCCCACAGGGATCACAGTCCTGTCGCACAGGGATAACAGTCCAGCCCTCAGGGATCACAGTCCAATCCCACAGGGATCACAGTCCAGTCCCACAGGGATCACAGTCCAGCCCCACATGGATCAGAGTCCGAACCCACAGGAATCACAGTCCAGTACCACAGGGATGACAGTCCAGTCCCACAGGGCTCACAGTCCAGTGCCACAGGTATCACAATCCAGTCCCATAGAGATCACAGTCCACTCCAACATGTTTCACAGTGCACTCCCTCAGGGATCACAGTTCAGTCCCACAGGGGTCACAGTCCAGTCCCACAGGGATCACAGTCCAGTCCCACAGGGTTCACAGTCCAATACCACAGGGATCGCAGTCGAGTCCCAAAGGGATCACAGTCCAGACCCGCAGGTATCACAGTCCGGTCACACATTTGTCATAGTCCAGTCCAACAGAGATCACAGTCCAGTCCCACAAGGATCACAGTCACTCCCACAGGCATAACAGTCCAGTCCTACAGGGATCCAGCCCAGTCCCACAGGGATCACAGTCCTGTCGCACAGGGATAACAGTCCAGCCCTCAGGGATCACAGTCCAATCCCACAGGGATCACAGTCCAGTCCCACAGGGATCACAGTCCAGCCCCACAGGGATCAGAGTCCGGACCCACAGGGATCACAGTCCAGTACGACAGGGATGACAGTCCAGTCCCACAGGGCTCACAGTCCATTCCCACAGGTATCACAGTCGAGTCCCATGGAGATCACAGTCCAATCCAACATGGATCACAGTCCACTCCCTCAGGGATCACAGTTCAGTCCCACAGGGGTCACAGTCCAGTCCCACAGGGATCACAGTCCAGTCCCACTGGGGTCAGAGTGCAGTCCCACTGGGGTCACAGTCCAGTCCCACAGAGATCACAGTCCAGTCCCACATGGATCACAGGCCAGTCCCACAAGAGTCACAGTCCAGTCCCTCAGGTATCACAGTCCAGTCGTACAGTTGTCACAGTCCTGTCCCACAGATATGACAGTCCAGTCCCACATGGATCTCAGTCCAGTCCCACAGAGATCACAGTCCAGTCCCACAGAGATCACAGTCCAGTCCCACAAGAGTCAAAGTCCAGTCCCATAAGTATCACTGTCCAGTCCCACAGCGGTCACAGTCCAGTCGCATAATGATCACAGTCCAGTCCCACAGGGATCACAGTCCAGTGCCACAGGGGTCACAGTCCAGGACCAAAGGGATTGCAGTCGAGTCCCACAGGGATCACAGTCCAGTCCCACAGTGATAACAGTCCAGTCCTACAGTGATCACAATCACTCCCAAAGGGATCACAGGCGACTCCAACAGTGTCACAATTCAGTCCTACAGGAATCACATTCCAGTCCCACAGAGGTCACAGTCAAGTCCCACAGGGATCACAGTCAAGTCTCACATTGGTCACAGTCCAGTCCCACAGGGGTCACAGTCCAGACCCTCAGGGATTACAGTCCTGTCCTACAGGGATCACAGTCGAGACCCACAGGGATCACTGTCCAATCACACAGGGGTCACAGTCAAGTACCACAGGGGTCACAGTCCAGTCCCACAGGTGTCACAGTGCAGTCCCACAGGTGTCACAGTCAAGTCCCACAGGGATCACAGTCCAGTCCCACAGAGATTAATGTCCAGTCCCACAAGTATCACAGTCAAGTCCCACAGTGATCACAATCCAGTCCCAAAGTGATTACGGTCCATTCCTACAGGGATCACAGTCCAGTCCCACAGGGATCGCAGCCGAGTCTCACAGGGCTCACACTCCTGTCCCAAAGGGATCACAGTCCCGTCCTACAGAGTTCACAGTCCGGTCCAACAGGGATCACAGTTCTGTCCCAAAATGATCACAGTCCGGTCCCACAGGGATCACTGAAAAGTCCCACAGTGTCACAGTACTATCCCACAGGGGTCACAGTCCTGTCCCACAGGGATCGCAGTCCGGTCCCACATCGATCACAGAACAATCCCACAGGGATCACAGTCCAGTCCCACAGGGATCACAGTCCACCCCCACAGGGATCACAGTCCACTACCTCAGGGATCACAGTTCAGTCCCACAGGGTTCACCGTGCCGTCCCACAGGGGTCACAGTCCAATGCCAAAGGTATCGCAGTCACGTCCCTCAGGGCTCAAAGTCCTGTCCCACAGGTCTCACAGTCCTGTCCCACAGGGATCACAGTTCAGTCCCAAATGGATCACAGTACAATCCCACAGGGATCACAGTCCAATCCCACAGGGGGCACAGTCCAGTCCTCAAGGTATCACAGTCCAGTCCCACAGAGATCACAGTCCACTCCCACAGGGATCACAGTCCACTCCCTCAGGGATCACAGGTCAGTCCCACAGGGGTCACAGTCCAGTCCCACAGGGATGACAGTCCAGTCCCACTGGGGTCACTGTCCAGTCCCACTGGGGTCACAGTAAAGTCCCACAGAGATCACAGTCCAGTCCCACAGGATCACAGTCCAGTCCCAGAGATCACAGTCCAGTCCCTCAGGGGTCACAGTCCAGTCCCACTGGGGTCACAGTCCAGTCCCACAGGGATCCAGTCCAGTCCCACAGATATCACAGTCCAGTCAAACATCGATCACAGTCCAATCCCACTGGGGTCACAGTCCAGTCCCACAGATATGAAAGTCCAGTCCCACATGCATCCCTGTCCTGTCCCACAGAGATCACCGTCCAGTCCCACAGAGATCACAGTCCTGTCCCACAAGAGTCACAGTCCAGTCGCATAATGATCACAGTCCAGTCCCACAGGGATCACAGTACAGTCCCACAGGGTTTACAGTCCATTACCACAAGGATCGCAGTCGAGTCCCACAGGGATCACAGTCCAGTCCCGCAGAGATCATAGTCCAGTCCCACAGGGATCACAGTCACTCCCACAGGGATCACAGTCCAGTCCTACAGGGATCACAATCCACTCCAACAGTGCCACAGTTCAGTCCTACAGGAATCACAGTCCAGTCCCACAGAAGTCACAGTCAAGTCCCACAGGGATCACAGTCAAATCCCACAGGGGTCACAGTCCAGTCCCAGAGGGGTCACAGTCCAGACCCTCTGGGATTACAGTCCTGTCCTACAGTTTTCACAGTCAAGTCCCACACGATCACAGTCAAGACCCAAAACGGTCACAGTCCAGTCCCACAGGGGTCACAGTCCAGACCCTCAGGGATTACAGTCCTGTCCTACAGGGATCACAGTCCAGACCCACAGGGATCGCTGTCCAATCACACAGGGGTCAAATGCCAATACCACAGGGGTCACAGTCCAGTCCCACAGGTGTCACAGTCCAGTCGCACAGGTGTCACAGTCAAGTCCCACAGGGATCATAGTCCAGTGCGACAGGGGTCACAGTCCAGTTCCAAAATGATCACAGCCCAGTGCCACAGGGTTCACAGTCCAGTCCCACAGGGATCACAGTCCTGTCGCACAGGGATAACAGTCCAGCCCTCAGGGATCACAGTCCAATCCCACAGGGATCACAGTCCAGTCCCACAGGGATCACAGTCCAGCCCCACAGGGATCAGAGTCCGGACCCACAGGGATCACAGTCCAGTACCACAGGGATGACAGTCCAGTCCCACAGGGCTCACAGTCCAGTCCCACAGGTATCACAGTCCAGTCCCACAGAGATAACAGTCCAGTCCCAAAAGGATCACAGTCACTCCCACAGGGATAAAAGTCCAGTCCTACAGGGATCACAATCACTCCCACAGGGATCACAGTCGACTCCAACAGTGTCACAGTTCAGTCCTACAGGAATCACAGTCCAGTCCCACTGATGTCACAGTCAAGTCCCACAGGGATCACAGTCAATTCCCACATTGGTCACTGTCCAGTCCCACAGGGGTCACAGTCCAGACCCTCAGGGATTACAGTCCTGTCCTACAGGGATCACAGTCCAGACCCAAATGGATCACAGTACAATCCCACAGGGATCACAGTCCAATCCCACAGGGGTCACAGTCCAGTCCCACAGGTATCACAGTCCAGTCCCACAGAGATCACAGTCCACTCCCACAGGGATCACAGTCCACTCCCTCAGGGATCACAGGTCAGTCCCACAGGGGTCACAGTCCAGTCCCACAGGGATGACAGTCCAGGCCCTCTGGGGTCACTGTCCAGTCCCACTGGGGTCACAGTAAAGTTCCACAGAGATCACAGTCCAGTCCCACAGGTTCACAGTCCAGTCCCACAGAGATCACAGTCCAGTCCCTCAGGGGTCACAGTCCAGTCCCACTGGGGTCACAGTCCAGTCCCACAGGGATCCAGTCCAGTCCCACAGATATCACAGTCCAGTCAAACATCGATCACAGTCCAATCCCACTGGGGTCACAGTCCAGTCCCACAGAGATCACAGTCCAGTCGCACAGTTGTCACAGTCCAGTCCCACAGATATGAAAGTCCTGTCCCACATGCATCCCTGTCCTGTCCCACAGAGATCACCGTCCAGTCCCACAGAGATCACAGTCCTGTCCCACAAGAGTCACAGTCCAGTCGCATAATGATCACAGTCCAGTCCCACAGGGATCACAGTACAGTCCCACAGGGTTCACAGTCCATTACCACAAGGATCGCAGTCGAGTCCCACAGGGATCACAGTCCAATCCCGCAGATATCATAGTCCAATCCCACAGGGATCACAGTCACTCCCACAGGATCACAGTCCAGTCCTACAGGGATCACAATCCACTCCAACAGTGCCACAGTTCAGTCCTACAGGAATCACAGTCCAGTCCCACAGAAGTCACAGTCAAGTCCCACAGCGATCACAGTCAAGTCCCACAGGGGTCACAGTCCAGTCCCACAGGGGTCACAGTCCAGACCCTCTGGGATTTAAGTCCTGTCCTACAGGGATCACAGTCAAGTCCCACAGGGATCACAGTCAAGTCCCAAAACGGTCACAGTCCAGTCCCACAGGGGTCACAGTCCAGACCCTCAGGGATTACAGTCCTGTCCTACAGGGATCACAGTCCAGACCCACAGGGATCGCTGTCCAATCACACAGGGGTCAAATGCCAATACCACAGGGGTCACAGTCCAGTCCCACAGGTGTCACAGTCCAGTCGCACAGGTGTCACAGTCAAGACCCACAGGGTTCATAGTCCAGTGCGACAGGGGTCACAGTCCAGTTCCAGAATGATCACAGCCCAGTGCCACAGGGATCACAGTCCAGTCCCACAGGGCTCACAGTCCTGTCGCACAGGGATAACAGTCCAGCCCTCTGGGATCACAGTCCAATTCCACAGGGATCACAGTCCAGACCCACAGGGATCACAGTCCAGCCCCACAGGGATCAGAGTCCGGACCCACAGGGATCACAGTCCAGTACCACAGGGATGACAGTACAGTCCCACAGGGCTCACAGTCCAGTCCCACAGGTATCACAGTCCAGTCCCACAGAGATAACAGTCCAGTCCCAAAAGGATCACAGTCACTCCCACAGGGATAAAAGTCCAGTCCTACAGGGATCACAATCACTCCCACAGGGATCACAGTCGACTCCAACAGTGTCACAGTTCAGTCCTACAGGAATCACAGTCCAGTCCCACTGATGTCACAGTCAAGTCCCACAGGGATCACAGTCAATTCCCACATTGGTCACTGTCCAGTCCCACAGGGGTCACAGTCCAGACCCTCAGGGATTACAGTCCTGTCCTACAGGGATCACAGTCCAGACCCAAATGGATCACAGTACAATCCCACAGGGATCACAGTCCAATCCCACAGGGGTCACAGTCCAGTCCCACAGGTATCACAGTCCAGTCCCACAGAGATCACAGTCCACTCCCACAGGGATCACAGTCCACTCCCTCAGGGATCACAGGTCAGTCCCACAGGGGTCACAGTCCAGTCCCACAGGGATGACAGTCCAGGCACTCTGGGGTCACTGTCCAGTCCCACTGAGGTCACAGTAAAGTCCCACAGAGATCACAGTCCAGTCCCACAGGTTCACAGTCCAGTCCCACAGGGATCACAGTACAGTCCCACAGGGTTCACAGTCCATTACCACAAAGATCGCAGTCGGGTCCCACAGGGATCACAGTCCAGTCCCGCAGATATCATAGTCCAATCCCACAGGCATCACAGTCACTCCCACAGGATCACAGTCCAGTCCTACAGGGATCACAATCCACTCCAACAGTGCCACAGTTCAGTCCTACAGGAATCACAGTCCAGTCCCACAGAAGTCACAGTCAAGTCCCACAGCGATCACAGTCAAGTCCCACAGGGGTCACAGTCCAGTCCCACAGGGGTCACAGTCCAGACCCTCTGGGATTTAAGTCCTGTCCTACAGGGATCACAGTCAAGTCCCACAGGGATCACAGTCAAGTCCCAAAACGGTCACAGTCCAGTCCCACAGGGGTCACAGTCCAGACCCTCAGGGATGACAGTCCTGTCCTACAGGGATCACAGTCCAGACCCACAGGGATCGCTGTCCAATCACACAGGGGTCAAATGCCAATACCACAGGGGTCACAGTCCAGTCCCACAGGTGTCACAGTCCAGTCGCACAGGTGTCACAGTCAAGACCCACAGGGATCATAGTCCAGTGCGACAGGGGTCACAGTCCAGTTCCAAAATGATCACAGCCCAGTGCCACAGGGATCACAGTCCACTCCCACAGGGATCACAGTCCTGTCGCACAGGGATAACAGTCCAGCCCTCTGTGATCACAGTCCAATCCCACAGGGATCACAGTCCAGTCCCACAGGGATCACAGTCCAGCCCCACAGGGATCAGAGTCCGGACCCACAGGGATCACAGTCCAGTACCACAGGGATGACAGTCCAGTCCCACAGGGCTCACAGTCCAGTCCCACACGTATCACAGTCCAGTCCCACAGAGATAACAGTCCAGTCCCAAAAGGATCACAGTCACTCCCACAGGGATAAAAGTCCAGTCCTACAGGGATCACAATCACTCCCACAGGGATCACAGTCGACTCCAACAGTGTCACAGTTCAGTCCTACAGGAATCACAGTCCAGTCCCACTGATGTCACAGTCAAGTCCCACAGGGATCACAGTCAATTCCCACAGGGATCACAGTCCAATCCCACAGGGGTCACAGTCCAGTCCCACAGGTATCACAGTCCAGTCCCACAGAGATCACAGTCCACTCCCACAGGGATCACAGTCCACTCCCGCAGGGATCACAGGTCAGTCCCACAGGGGTCACAGTCCAGTCCCACAGGGATGACAGTCCAGGCACTCTGGGGTCACTGTCCAGTCCCACTGGGGTCACAGTAAAGTTCCACAGAGATCACAGTCCAGTCCCACAGGTTCACAGTCCAGTCCCACAGAGATCACAGTCCAGTCCCTCAGGGGTCACAGTCCAGTCCCACTGGGGTCACAGTCCAGTCCCACAGGGATCCAGTCCAGTCCCACAGATATCACAGTCCAGTCAAACATCGATCACAGTCCAATCCCACTGGGGTCACAGTCCAGTCCCACAGAGATCACAGTCCAGTCGCACAGTTGTCACAGTCCAGTCCCACAGATATGAAAGTCCAGTCCCACATGCATCCCTGTCCTGTCCCACAGAGATCACCGTCCAGTCCCACAGAGATCACAGTCCTGTCCCACAAGAGTCACAGTCCAGTCGCATAATGATCACAGTCCAGTCCCACAGGGATCACAGTACAGTCCCACAGGGTTCACAGTCCATTACCACAAGGATCGCAGTCGAGTCCCACAGGGATCACAGTCCAGTCCCGCAGATATCATAGTCCAATCCCACAGGGATCACAGTCACTCCCACAGGATCACAGTCCAATCCTACAGGGATCACAATCCACTCCAACAGTGCCACAGTTCAGTCCTACAGGAATCACAGTCCAGTCCCACAGAAGTCACAATCAAGTCCCACAGCGATCACAGTCAAGTCCCACAGGGGTCACAGTCCAGTCCCACAGGGGTCACAGTCCAGACCCTCTGGGATTTAAGTCCTGTCCTACAGGGATCATAGTCAAGTCCCACAGGGATCACAATCAAGTCCCAAAACGGTCACAGTCCAGTCCCTCAGGGGTCACAGTCCAGACCCTCAGGGATTACAGTCCTGTCCTACAGGGATCACAGTCCAGACCCACAGGGATCGCTGTCCAATCACACAGGGGTCAAATGCCAATACCACAGGGGTCACAGTCCAGTCCCACAGGTGTCACAGTCCAGTCGCACAGGTGTCACAGTCAAGACCCACAGGGTTCATAGTCCAGTGCGACAGGGGTCACAGTCCAGTTCCAAAATGATCACAGCCCAGTGCCACAGGGATCACAGTCCAGTCCCACAGGGATCACAGTCCTGTCGCACAGGGATAACAGTCCAGCCCTCTGGGATCACAGTCCAATCCCACAGGGATCACAGTCCAGTCCCACAGGGATCACAGTCCAGCCCCACAGGGATCAGAGTCCGGACCCACAGGGATCACAGTCCAGTACCACAGGGATGACAGTCCAGTCCCACAGGGCTCACAGTCCAGTCCCACAGGTATCACAGTCCAGTCCCACAGAGATAACAGTCCAGTCCCAAAAGGATCACAGTCACTCCCACAGGGATAAAAGTCCAGTCCTACAGGGATCACAATCACTCCCACAGGGATCACAGTCGACTCCAACAGTGTCACAGTTCAGTCCTACAGGAATCACAGTCCAGTCCCACTGATGTCACAGTCAAGTCCCACAGGGATCACGAGTCAATTCCCACATTGGTCACTGTCCAGTCCCACAGGGGTCACAGTCCAGACCCTCAGGGATTACAGTCCTGTCCTACAGGGATCACAGTCCAGACCCAAATGGATCACAGTACAATCCCACAGGGATCACAGTCCAATCCCACAGGGGTCACAGTCCAGTCCCACAGGTATCACAGTCCAGTCCCACAGAGATCACAGTCCACTCCCACAGGGATCACAGTCCACTCCCTCAGGGATCACAGGTCAGTCCCACAGGGGTCACAGTCCAGTCCCACAGGGATGACAGTCCAGGCCCTCTGGGGTCACTGTCCAGTCCCACTGGGGTCACAGTAAAGTCCCACAGAGATCACAGTCCAGTCCCACAGGTTCACAATCCAGTCCCACAGGGATCACAGTACAGTCCCACAGGGTTCACAGTCCATTACCACAAGGATCGCAGTCGAGTCCCACAGGGATCACAGTCCAGTCCCGCAGATATCATAGTCCAATCCCACAGGCATCACAGTCACTCCCACAGGATCACAGTCAAGTCCTACAGGGATCACAATCCACTCCAACAGTGCCACAGTTCAGTCCTACAGGAATCACAGTCCAGTCCCACAGAAGTCACAGTCAAGTCCCACAGCGATCACAGTCAAGTCCCACAGGGGTCACAGTCCAGTCCCACAGGGGTCACAGTCCAGACCCTCTGGGATTTAAGTCCTGTCCTACAGGGATCACAGTCAAGTCCCACAGGGATCACAGTCAAGTCCCAAAACGGTCACAGTCCAGTCCCACAGGGGTCACAGTCCAGACCCTCAGGGATTACAGTCCTGTCCTACAGGGATCACAGTCCAGACCCACAGGGATCGCTGTCCAATCACACAGGGGTCAAATGCCAATACCACAGGGGTCACAGTCCAGTCCCACAGGTGTCACAGTCCAGTCGCACAGGTGTCACAGTCAAGACCCACAGGGATCATAGTCCAGTGCGACAGGGGTCACAGTCCAGTTCCAAAATGATCACAGCCCAGTGCCACAGGGATCACAGTCCACTCCCACAGGGATCACAGTCCTGTCGCACAGAGATAACAGTCCAGCCCTCTGTGATCACAGTCCAATCCCACAGGGATCACAGTCCAGTCCCACAGGGATCACAGTCCAGCCCCACAGGGATCAGAGTCCGGACCCACAGGGATCACAGTCCAGTACCACAGGGATGACAGTCCAGTCCCACAGGGCTCACAGTCCAGTCCCACAGGTATCACAGTCCAGTCCCACAGAGATAACAGTCCAGTCCCAAAATGATCACATTCACTCCCACAGGGATAAAAGTCCAGTCCTACAGGGATCACAATCACTCCCACAGGGATCACAGTCGACTCTAACAGTGTCACAGTTCAGTCCTACAGGAATCACAGTCCAGTCCCACTGATGTCACAGTCAAGTCCCACAGGGATCACAGTCAATTCCCACATTGGTCACTGTCCAGTCCCACAGGGATCACAGTCCAGACCCTCAGGGATTACAGTCCTGTCCTACAGGGATCACAGTCCAGACCCAAATGGATCACAGTACAATCCCACAGGGATCACAGTCCAATCCCACAGGGGTCACAGTCCAGTCCCACAGGTATCACAGTCCAGTCCCACAGAGATCACAGTCCACTCCCACAGGGATCACAGTCCACTCCCTCAGGGATCACAGGTCAGTCCCACAGGGGTCACAGTCCAGTCCCACAGGGATGACAGTCCAGGCCCTCTGGGGTCACTGTCCAGTCCCACTGGGGTCACAGTAAAGTCCCACAGAGATCACAGTCCAGTCCCACAGGTTCACAGTCCAGTCCCACAGAGATCACAGTCCAGTCCCTCAGGGGTCACAGTCCAGTCCCACTGGGGTCACAGTCCAGTCCCACTGGGGTCACAGTCCAGTCCCACAGAGATCACAGTCCAGTCGCACAGTTGTCACAGTCCAGTCCCACAGATATGAAAGTCCAGTCCCACATGCATCCCTGTCCTGTCCCACAGAGATCACCGTCCAGTCCCACAGAGATCACAGTCCTGTCCCACAAGAGTCACAGTCCAGTCGCATAATGATCACAGTCCAGTCCCACAGGGATCACAGTACAGTCCCACAGGGTTCACAGTCCATTACCACAAGGATCGCAGTCGAGTCCCACAGGGATCACAGTCCAGTCCCGCAGATATCATAGTCCAATCCCACAGGGATCACAGTCACTCCCACAGGACCACAGTCCAGTCCTACAGGGATCACAATCCACTCCAACAGTGCCACAGTTCAGTCCTACAGGAATCACAGTCCAGTCCCACAGAAGTCACAGTCAAGTCCCACAGCGATCACAGTCAAGTCCCACAGGGGTCACAGTCCAGTCCCACAGGGGTCACAGTCCAGACCCTCTGGGATTTAAGTCCTGTCCTACAGGGATCACAGTCAAGTCCCACAGGGATCACAGTCTAGTCCCCAAACGGTCACAGTCCAGTCCCACAGGGGTCACAGTCCAGACCCTCAGGGATTACAGTCCTGTCCTACAGGGATCACAGTCCAGAGCCACAGGGATCGCTGTCCAATCACACAGGGGTCAAATGCCAATACCACAGATGTCACAGTCCAGTCCCACAGGTGTCACAGTCCAGTCGCACAGGTGTCACAGTCAAGTCCCACAGGGATCATAGTCCAGTGCGACAGGGGTCACAGTCCAGTTCCAAAGTGATCACAGCCCAGTGCCACAGGGATCACAGTCCAGTCCCACAGGGATCACAGTCCTGTCGCACAGGGATAACAGTCCAGCCCTCTGGGATCACAGTCCAATCCCACAGGGATCACAGTCCAGTCCCACAGGGATCACAGTCCAGCCCCACAGGGATCAGAGTCCGGACCCACAGGGATCACAGTCCAGTACCACAGGGATGACAGTCCAGTCCCACAGGGCTCACAGTCCAGTCCCACAGGTATCACAGTCCAGTCCCACAGAGATAACAGTCCAGTCCCAAAAGGATCACAGTCACTCCCACAGGGATAAAAGTCCAGTCCTACAGGGATCACAATCACTCCCACAGGGATCACAGTCGACTCCAACAGTGTCACAGTTCAGTCCTACAGGAATCACAGTCCAGTCCCACTGATGTCACAGTCAAGTCCCACAGGGATCACAGTCAATTCCCACATTGGTCACTGTCCAGTCCCACAGGGGTCACAGTCCAGACCCTCAGGGATTACAGTCCTGTCCTACAGGGATCACAGTCCAGACCCAAATGGATCACAGTACAATCCCACAGGGATCACAGTCCAATCCCACAGGGGTCACAGTCCAGTCCCACAGGTATCACAGTCCAGTTCCACAGAGATCACAGTCCACTCCCACAGGGATCACAGTCCACTCCCTCAGGGATCACAGGTCAGTCCCACAGGGGTCACAGTCCAGTCCCACAGGGATGACAGTCCAGGCCCTCTGGGGTCACTGTCCAGTCCCACTGGGGTCACAGTAAAGTCCCACAGAGATCACAGTCCAGTCTCACAGGTTCACAGTCCAGTCCCACAGAGATCACAGTCCAGTCCCTCAGGGGTCACAGTCCAGTCCCACTGGGGTCACAGTCCAGTCCCACAGGGATCCAGTCCAGTCCCACAGATATCACAGTCCAGTCAAACATCGATCACAGTCCAATCCCACTGGGGTCACAGTCCAGTCCCACAGAGATCACAGTCCAGTCGCACAGTTGTCACAGTCCAGTCCCACAGATATGAAAGTCCAGTCCCACATGCATCCCTGTCCTGCCCCACAGAGATCACCGTCCAGTCCCACAGAGATCACAGTCCTGTCCTCAAGAGTCACAGTCCAGTCGCATAATGATCACAGTCCAGTCCCACAGGGATCACAGTACAGTCCCACAGGGTTCACAGTCCATTACCACAAGGATCGCAGTCGAGTCCCACAGGGATCACAGTCCAGTCCCGCAGATATCATAGTCCAATCCCACAGGGATCACAGTCACTCCCACAGGACCACAGTCCAGTCCTACAGGGATCACAATCCACTCCAACAGTGCCACAGTTCAGTCCTACAGGAAGCACAGTCCAGTCCCACAGAAGTCACAGTCAAGTCCCACAGCGATCACAGTCAAGTCCCACAGGGGTCACAGTCCAGTCCCACAGTGGTCACAGTCCAGACCCTCTGGGATTTAAGTCCTGTCCTACAGGGATCACAGTCAAGTCCCACAGGGATCACAGTCAAGTCCCCAAACGGTCACAGTCCAGTCCCACAGGGGTCACAGTCCAGACCCTCAGGGATTACAGTCCTGTCCTACAGGGATCACAGTCCAGAGCCACAGGGATCGCTGTCCAATCACACAGGGGTCAAATGCCAATACCACAGATGTCACAGTCCAGTCCCACAGGTGTCACAGTCCAGTCGCACAGGTGTCACAGTCAAGTCCCACAGGGATCATAGTCCAGTGCGACAGGGGTCACAGTCCAGTTCCAAAGTGATCACAGCCCAGTGCCACAGGGATCACAGTCCAGTCCCACAGGGATCACAGTCCTGTCGCACAGGGATAACAGTCCAGCCCTCTGGGATCACAGTCCAATCCCACAGGGATCACAGTCCAGTCCCACAGGGATCACAGTCCAGCCCCACAGGGATCAGAGTCCGGACCCACAGGGATCACAGTCCAGTACCACAGGGATGACAGTCCAGTCCCACAGGGCTCACAGTCCAGTCCCACAGGTATCATAGTCCAGTCCCACAGAGATAACAGTCCAGTCCCAAAAGGATCACAGTCACTCCCACAGGGATAAAAGTCCAGTCCTACAGGGATCACAATCACTCCCACAGGGATCACAGTCGACTCCAACAGTGTCACAGTTCAGTCCTACAGGAATCACAGTCCAGTCCCACTGATGTCACAGTCAAGTCCCACAGGGATCACAGTCAATTCCCACATTGGTCACTGTCCAGTCCCACAGGGGTCACAGTCCAGACCCTCAGGGATTACAGTCCTGTCCTACAGGGATCACAGTCCAGACCCAAATGGATCACAGTACAATCCCACAGGGATCACAGTCCAATCCCACAGGGGTCACAGTCCAGTCCCACAGGTATCACAGTCCAGTCCCACAGAGATCACAGTCCACTCCCACAGGGATCACAGTCCACTCCCTCAGGGATCACAGGTCAGTCCCACAGGGGTCACAGTCCAGTCCCACAGGGATGACAGTCCAGGCCCTCTGGGGTCACTGTCCAGTCCCACTGGGGTCACAGTAAAGTCCCACTGAGATCACAGTCCAGTCCCACAGGTTCACAGTCCAGTCCCACAGGGATCACAGTACAGTCCCACAGGGTTCACAGTCCATTACCACAAGGATCGCAGTCGAGTCCCACAGGGATCACAGTCCAGTCCCGCAGATATCATAGTCCAATCCCACAGGCATCACATTCACTCCCACAGGATCACAGTCCAGTCCTACAGGGATCACAATCCACTCCAACAGTGCCACAGTTCAGTCCTACAGGAATCACAGTCCAGTCCCACAGAAGTCACAGTCAAGTCCCACAGCGATCACAGTCAAGTCCCACAGGGGTCACAGTCCAGTCCCACAGGGGTCACAGTCCAGACCCTCTGGGATTTAAGTCCTGTCCTACAGGGATCACAGTCAAGTCCCACAGGGATCACAGTCAAGTCCCAAAACGGTCACAGTCCAGTCCCACAGGGGTCACAGTCCAGATCCTCAGGGATTACAGTCCTGTCCTACAGGGATCACAGTCCAGACCCACAGGGATCGCTGTCCAATCACACAGGGGTCAAATGCCAATACCACAGGGGTCACAGTCCAGTCCCACAGGTGTCACAGTCCAGTCGCACAGGTGTCACAGTCAAGACCCACAGGGATCATAGTCCAGTGCGACAGGGGTCACAGTCCAGTTCCAAAATGATCACAGCCCAGTGCCACAGGGATCACAGTCCACTCCCACAGGGATCACAGTCCTGTCGCACAGGGATAACAGTCCAGCCCTCTGTGATCACAGTCCAATCCCACAGGGATCACAGTCCAGTCCCACAGGGATCACAGTCCAGCCCCACAGGGATCAGAGTCCGGACCCACAGGGATCACAGTCCAGTACCACAGGGATGACAGTCCAGTCCCACAGGGCTCACAGTCCAGTCCCACAGGTATCACAGTCCAGTCCCACAGAGATAACAGTCCAGTCCCAAAAGGATCACAGTCACTCCCACAGGGATAAAAGTCCAGTCCTACAGGGATCACAATCACTCCCACAGGGATCACAGTCGACTCCAACAGTGTCACAGTTCAGTCCTACAGGAATCACAGTCCAGTCCCACTGATGTCACAGTCAAGTCCCACAGGGATCACAGTCAATTCCCACATTGGTCACTGTCCAGTCCCACAGGGGTCACAGTCCAGACCCTCAGGGATTACAGTCCTGTCCTACAGGGATCACAGTCCAGTCCCACAGAGATCACAGTCCACTCCCACAGGGATCAGTCCACTCCCTCAGGGATCACAGGTCAGTCCCACAGGGGTCACAGTCCAGTCCCACAGGGATGACAGTCCAGGCCCTCTGGGGTCACTGTCCAGTCCCACTGGGGTCACAGTAAAGTCCCACAGAGATCACAGTCCAGTCCCACAGGTTCACAGTCCAGTCCCACAGAGATCACAGTCCAGTCCCTCAGGGGTCACAGTCCAGTCCCACTAGGGTCACAGTCCAGTCCCACAGGGATCCAGTCCAGTCCCACAGATATCACAGTCCAGTCAAACATCGATCACAGTCCAATCCCACTGGGGTCACAGTCCAGTCCCACAGAGATCACAGTCCAGTCGCACAGTTGTCACAGTCCAGTCCCACAGATATGAAAGTCCAGTCCCACATGCATCCCTGTCCTGTCCCACAGAGATCACCGTCCAGTCCCACAGAGATCACAGTCCTGTCCCACAAGAGTCACAGTCCAGTCGCATAATGATCACAGTCCAGTCCCACAGGGATCACAGTACAGTCCCACAGGGTTCACAGTCCATTACCACAAGGATCGCAGTCGAGTCCCACAGGGATCACAGTCCAGTCCCGCAGATATCATAGTCCAATCCCACAGGGATCACAGTCACTCCCACAGGACCACAGTCCAGTCCTACAGGGATCACAATCCACTCCAACAGTGCCACAGTTCAGTCCTACAGGAATCACAGTCCAGTCCCACAGAAGTCACAGTCAAGTCCCACAGCGATCACAGTCAAGTCCCACAGGGGTCACAGTCCAGTCCCACAGGGGTCACATCCAGACCCTCTGGGATTTAAGTCCTGTCCTACAGGGATCACAGTCAAGTCCCACAGGGATCACAGTCAAGTCCCCAAACGGTCACAGTCCAGTCCCACAGGGGTCACAGTCCAGACCCTCAGGGATTACAGTCCTGTCATACAGGGATCACAGTCCAGACCCACAGGGATCGCTGTCCAATCACACAGGGGTCAAATGCCAATGCCACAGGGGTCACAGTCCAGTCCCACAGGTGTCACAGTCCAGTCGCACAGGTGTCACAGTCAAGACCCACAGGGTTCATAGTCCAGTGCGACAGTGGTCACAGTCCAGTTCCAAAATGATCACAGCCCAGTGCCACAGGGATCACAGTCCAGTCCCACAGGGATCACAGTCCTGTCGCACAGGGATAACAGTCCAGCCCTCTGGGATCACAGTCCAATGCCACAGGGATCACATTCCAGTCCCACAGGGATCACAGTCCAGCCCCACAGGGATCAGAGTCCGGACCCACAGGGATCACAGTCCAGTACCACAGGGATGACAGTGCAGTCCCACAGGGCTCACAGTCCAGTCCCACAGGTATCACAGTCCAGTCCCACAGAGATCACAGTCCAGTCCCAAAAGGATCTCGGTCACTCCCACAGGGATAAAAGTCCAGTCCTACAGGGATCACAATCACTCCCACAGGGATCACAGTCGACTCCAACAGTGTCACAGTTCAGTCCTACAGGAATCACAGTCCAGTCCCACTGATGTCACAGTGAAGTCCCACAGGGATCACAGTCAATTCCCACATTGGTCACTGTCCAGTCCCAAAGGGGTCACAGTCCAGACCCTCAGGGATTACAGTCCTGTCCTACAGGGATCACAGTCCAGACCCACAGGGATCACTGTCCAATCACACAGGGGTCAAAGTCAAGTACCACAGGGGTCACAGTCCAGTCCCACAGGTGTCACAGTGCAGTCCCACAGGTGTCACAGTCAAGTCCCACAGGGATCACAGTCCAGTCCCACAGAGATTACAGTCCAGTCACACAAGTATCACAGCCAAGTCCCACAGTGATCACAATCCAGTCCCACAGTGATTACGGTCCAGTCCCACAGGTATCACAGTCCAGTCCCACAGGGATCGCAGCCGAGTCTCACAGGGCTCACACTCCTGTCCCAAAGGGATCACAGTCCGGTCCCATAGGGATCACTGAAAAGTCCCACAGTTTCACAGTCCTGTCCCACAGGGGTCACAGTCCTGTCCCACAGGGATCGCAGTCCAGTCCCACATCGATCACAGAACAATCCCACAGGGATCACAGTCCAGTCCCACAGGGATCACAGTCCACCCCTACAGGGATCACAGTCCACTCCCTCAGGGATTACAGTTCAGTCCCACAGGGTTCACCGTGCAGTCCCACAGGGATCATAGTCCAGTGCGACAGGGGTCACAGTCCAGTTCCAAAGTGATCACAGTCCAGTCCCACAGGGATCACAGTCCAGTCACACAGGGTTCACAGTCCAGTCCCATAGAGATCACAGTCCAGTCCCACAGAGATCACAGTCCAGTCCCACAGATATGACAGTCCAGTCCCACATGGATCTCAGTCCAGTCCCACAGAGATCACAGTCCAGTCCCACAGAGATCACAGTCCAGTCCCACAAAAGTCAAAGTCCAGTCCCACAAGTATCACAGTCCAGTCCCACAGCGGTCACAGTCCAGTCGCATAATGATCACAGTCCAGTCCCACAGGGAACACAGTCCAGTCCCACAGGGGTCACAGTCCAGGACCACAGGGATCGCAGTCTAGTCCCACAGGGATCACAGTCCAGTCCCACAGAGATCACAGTCCAGTCCCACAAGGATCACAGTCACTCCCACAGGGATAACAGTCCAGTCCTACAGGGATCACAATCACTCCCACAGGGATCACAGTCGACTTCAAAAGTGTCACAGTTCAGTCCTACAGGAATCACAGTCCAGTCCCACAGATGTCACAGTCAAGTCCCACAGGGATCACAGTCCAGACCCTCAGGGATTACAGTCCTGTCCTACAGGAATCACAGTCCAGACCCACAGGGATCACTGTCCAATCACACAGGAGTCAAAATCAAGTACCACAGGGGTCACAGTCCAGTCCCACAGGTTTCACAGTGCAGTCCCACAGGTGTCACAGTCAAGTCCCCCAGGGATCACAGTCCAGTCCCACAGAGATTACAGTCCAGTCCCACAAGTATCACAGTCAAGTCCCACAGTGATCACAATCCAGTCCCCCAGTGATTACGGTCCAGTCCCACAGGGATCACAGTCCAGTCCCACAGGGATCGCAGCCGAGTCTCACAGGGCTCACACTCCTGTCCCAAAAGGATCACAGTCCCGTCCTACAGAGTTCACAGTCCGGTCCAACAGGGATCACAGTTCTGTCCCAAAGGGATCACAATCCGGTCCCACAGGGATCACTGAAAAGTCCCACAGTTTCACAATCCTGTCCCACAGGGGTCACAGTCCTGTCCCACAGGGATCGCAGTCCAGTCCCACATCGATCACAGAACAATCCCACAGGGATCACAGTCAGTCCCACAGGGATCAAAGTCCACCCCCACAGGGATCACAGTTCACTCCCTCAGGGATCACAGTTCAGTCCCACAGGGTTCACCGTGCAGTCCCACAGGCATCATAGTCCAGTGGGACAGGGGTCACAGTCCAGTTCCAAAGTGATCACAGTCCAGTCCCACAAGGGTCACAGTCCACTCACACAGGGTTCACAGACCATTCCCACAGGGGTCACAGTCCAATGCCAAAGGTATCGCAGTCACGTCCCACAGAGATCACAGTCCACTCCCACAGGGATCACAGTCCACTCCCTCAGGGATCACAGGTCAGTCCCACAGGGGTCACAGTCCAGTCCCACAGGGATGACCGTCCTGTCCCACAGAGACCACAGTCCTGTCCCACAGGGATCACAGATCAGTCCCACAGAGATCACAGTACAATCCCACAGGTATCACAGTCCAGTCCCACAGAGATCACAGTCCACTGCCACAGGGATCACAGTCCACTCCCTCAGGGATCACAGGTCAGTCCCACAGGGGTCACAGTCCAGTCCCACTGGGATGACCGTCCAGTCCCACTGGGGTCACTGTCCAGTCCCACTGGGTCACAGTCCAGTCACACAGAGATCACAGTCCAGTCCCACAGGATCACAGTCCAGTCCCACAGAGATCACAGTCCAGTCCCTCAGGGGTCACAGTCCAGTCCCACTGGGGTCACCGTCCAGTCCCACAGGGATCCAGTCCAGTCCCACAGGTATCACATACCAGTCAAATAGCGATCACAGTCCAATCCCACTGGGGTCACAGTCCAGTCCCACAGAGATCACAGTCCAGTCGCACATTTGTCACATACCAGTCCCACAGATATGAAAGTCCTGTCCCACATGCATCCCTGTCCAGTCCCACAGAGATCACCGTCCAGTCCCTACAAGTATCACAGTCCAGTCCCACAGGGATCTCAGTCCAGTCGCATAATGATCACAGTCCAGTCCCACAGGGATCACAGTACAGTCCCACAAGGTTCACAATCCATTACCACAAGGATCGCAGTCGAGTCCCACAGGGATCACAGTCCAGTCCCGCAGAGATCATAGTCCAGTCCCACAGGGATCACAGTCACTCCGACAGGAATCGCAGTCCAGTCCTACAGGGATCACAATCCACTCCAACAATGTCACAGTTCAGTCCTACAGGAATCACAGTCCAGTCCCACAGAAGTCACAGTCAAGTCCCACAGGGATAACAGTCAAGTCCCACAGGGGTCACAGTCCAGTCCCACAGGGGGTCACAGTCCAGACCCTCAGGGATTACAGCCCTGTCCTACAGGGATCACAGTCAAGTCCCACAGGGATCACAGTCAAGTCCCAAAACGGTCACAGTCCAGTCCCACAGGGGTCACAGTCCAGACCCTCAGGGATTACAGTCCTGTCCTACAGGGATCACAGTCCAGACCCACAGGGATCGCTGTCCAATCACACAGGGGTCAAATGCCAATACCACATGGGTCACAGTCCAGTCCCACAGGTGTCACAGTCCAGTCGCACAGGTGTCACAGTCAAGTCCCACAGGGATCATAGTCCAGTGCGACAAGGGGTCACAGTCCAGTTCCAAAGTGATCACAGCCCAGTGCCACAGGGATCACAGTCCAGTCCCACAGGGATCACAGTCCTGTCGCAGAGGGATAACAGTCCAGCCCTCAGGGATTACAGTCAAATCCCACAGGGATCACAGTCCAGTCCCACTGGGGTCACTGTCCAGTCCCACTGGGGCGCAGTCCAGTCACACAGAGATCACAGTCCAGTCCCACAGGATCACAGTCCAGTCCCACAGAGATCACAGTCCAGTCCCTCAGGGGTCACAGTCCAGTCCCACTGGGGTCACCGTCCAGTCCCACAGGGATCCAGTCCAGTCCCACAGGTATCACATTCCAGTCAAACAGCGATCACAGTCCAATCCCACTGGGGTCACAGTCCAGTCCCACAGAGATCACATTCCAGTCGCACATTTGTCACATACCAGTCCCACAGATATGAAAGTCCAGTCCCACATGCATCCCTGTCCAGTCCCACAGAGATCACCGTCCAGTCCCTACAAGTATCACAGTCCAGTCCCACAGGGATCTCAGTCCAGTCGCATAATGATCACAGTCCAGTCCCACAGGGATCACAGTACAGTCCCACAAGGTTCACAATCCATTACCACAAGGATCGCAGTCGAGTCCCACAGGGATCACAGTCCAGTCCCGCAGAGATCATAGTCCAGTCCCACAGGGATCACAGTCACTCCGACAGGAATCACAGTCCAGTCCTACAGGGATCACAATCCACTCCAACAATGTCACAGTTCAGTCCTACAGGAATCACAGTCCAGTCCCACAGAAGTCACAGTCAAATCCCACAGGGATAACAGTCAAGTCCCACAGGGGTCACAGTCCAGTCCCACAGGGGGTCACAGTCCAGACCCTCAGGGATTACAGCCCTGTCCTACAGGGATCACAGTCAAGTCCCACAGGGATCACAGTCAAGTCCCAAAACGGTCACAGTCCAGTCCCACAGGGGTCACAGTCCAGACCCTCAGGGATTACAGTCCTGTCCTACAGGGATCACAGTCCAGACCCACAGGGATCGCTGTCCAATCACACAGGGGTCAAATGCCAATACCACAGGGGTCACAGTCCAGTCCCACAGGTGTCACAGTCCAGTCGCACAGGTGTCACAGTCAAGTCCCACAGGGATCATAGTCCAGTGCGACAAGGGGTCACAGTCCAGTTCCAAAGTGATCACAGCCCAGTGCCACAGGGATCACAGTCCAGTCCCACAGGGATCACAGTCCTGTCGCAGAGGGATAACAGTCCAGCCCTCAGGGATTACAGTCCAATCCCACAGGGATCACAGTCCAGTCCCACAGGGATCACAGTCCAGCCCCACAGGGATCAGAGTCCGGACCCACAGGGATCACAGTCCAGTACCACAGGGATGACAGTCCAGTCCCACAGGGCTCACAGTCCAGTCCCACAGGTATCACAGTCCAGTCCCATAGAGATCACAGTCCAATCCAACATGGATCACAGTCCACTCCCTCCGGGATCACAGTTCAGTCCCACAGGGGTCACAGACCAGTCCCACAGGGATCACAGTCCAGTCCCACTGGGGTCACTATTAAGGTCCCACTGGGGTAACAGTCCAGTCCCACAGAGATCACAGTCCAGTCCCTCAGGTATCACAGTCCAGTCGCACAGTTGTCACAGTCCAGTCCCACAGATATGCCAGTCCAGTCCCACATGGATCTCAGTCCAGTCCCACAGAGATCACAGTCCAGTCCCACAGAGATCACAGTCCAGTCCCACAAGACTCAAAGTCCAGTCCCACAAGTATCACAGTCCAGTCCCACAGGGATCACAGTCCAGTCCCACAAGGGTCACAGTCCAGGACCACAGGGATTGCAGACGAGTCCAACAGGGATCACAGTCCAGACCCGCAGGTATCACAGTCCGGTCACACAGTTGTCATAGTCCAGTCCCACACAGATCACAGTCCAGTCCCACAAGGATCACAGTCACTCCCACAGGGATAACAGTCCAGTCCTACAGGGATCACAATCACTCCCACAGGGATCACAGTCGACTCCAACAGTGTCACAGTTCAGTCCAACAGGAATCACAGTCCAGTCCCACAGATGTCACAGTCAAGTCCCACAGGGATCACAGTCAAGTCCCACATTGGTCACAGTCCAGACCCACAGGGATCACTGTACAATAACACAGGGGTCAAAGTCAAGTACCACAGGGGTCGCAGTCCAGTCCCACAGGTGTCACAGTGCAGTCCCACAGGTGTCACAGTCAAGTCCCACAGTGATCACAATCCAGTCCCACAGTGATCGCAGCCGAGTCTCAAAGGGCTCACAATCCTGTCCCAAAGGGATCACAGTCCGGTCCCACAGGGATCACTGAAAAGTCCCACAGTTTCACAGTCCTGTCCCACAGGGGTCACAGTCCTGTCCCACAGGGATCGCAGTCCAGACCCACATCGATCACAGAACAATCCCACAGGGATCACAGTCCACTCCCTCAGGGATCACAGTTCAGTCCCACAGGTATCACAGTCCAGTCCCACAGAGGTCACAGTCCACTCCCACAGGGATCACAGTCCACTCCCTCAGGGATCACAGGTCAGTCCCACAGGGATCACAGAACAATCCCACAGGGATCACAGTCCAGTCCCACAGGGATCACAGTCCACCCCCACAGGGATCACAGTCCACTCCCTCAGGGATCACAGTTCAGTCCCACAGGGTTCACCGTGCAGTCCCACAGGTATCATAGTCCAGTGCGACAGGGTTCACAGTCCAGTTCCAAAGTGATCACAGTCCAGTCCCACAGGGATCACAGTCCAGTCACACAGGTATCACAGTCCAGTCCCACAGGGGTCACAGTCCAATGCCAAAGGTATCGCAGTCACGTCCCACAGTGATCAAAGTCCAGTTCCACAGGGATCACAGTCCTGTCCCACAATGATCACAGTCCAGTCCCATAGGGCTCAAAGTCCTGTCCCACAGGTCTCACAGTCCACTCCCTCAGGGATCACAGTTCAGTCCCACAGGGTTCACCGTGCAGTCCCACAGGGATCATAGTCCAGTGCGACAGGGGTCACAATCCAGTTCCAAATTGATCATAGTCCAGTCCCACAGGGATCACAGTCCAGTCACACAGGGTTCACAGTCCAGTCCCACAGGGGTCACAGTCCAATGCCAAAGGTATCGCAGTCACGTCCTACAGGGATCAAAGTCCAGTTCCACAGGGATCACAGTCCTGTCCCACCGAGATCACAGTCCAGTCCCATCGGGCTCAAACTCCTGTCCCACAGGTCTCACAGTCCAGTCCCACAGGGATCACAGTTCAGTCCCACATGGATCACAGTACAATCCCACAGGGATCACAATCCAATCCCACAGCGGTCACAGTCCAGTCCCACAGGTATCACAGTCCAGTCCCACAGAGATCACAGTCCAGTCCCACAGGTATCACAGTCCAGTCCCACAGAGATCACAGTCCACTCCCACAGGGATCACAGTCCACTCCCTCAGGGATCACAGATCAGTCCCACAGGGATCACAGTCCACTCCCTCAGGGATCACAGGTCAGTCCCACAGGGCTCACAGTCCAGTCCCACAGGGATGACAGTCCAGTCCCACTGGGGTCACTGTCCAGTCCCACTGGGGTCACAGTCCAGTCCCACAGAGATCACAGTCCAGTCCCACAGGATCACAGTCCAGTCCCACAGAGATCACAGTCCAGTCCCTCAGGGGTCACAGTCCAGTCCCACTGGGGTCACAGTCCTGTCCCACTGGGATCCAGTCCAGTCCCACAGGTATCACAGTCCAGTCACACAGCGATCACAGTCCAATCCCACTGGGGTCACAGTCCAGTCCCACAGAGATCACAGTCCAGTCGCACAGTTGTCACAGTCCAGTCCCACAGATATGAATGTCCAGTCCCACATGCATCCCTGTCCAGTCCCACAGAGATCATCGTCCTGTCCCACAAGGATCACAGTCACTCCCACAGGGATAACATTCCAGTCCTACAGGGATCACAATCACTCCCACAGGGATCACAGTCGACTCCAACAGAATCACAGTTCAGTCCAACAGGAATCACAGTCCAGTCCCACAGATGTCACAGTCAAGTCCCACAGGGATCACAGTCAAGTCCCACATTGGTCACAGTCGAGTCCCACAGGGGTCACAGTCCACACCCTCAGGGATTACAGTCCTGTCCTACAGGGATCACAGTCCAGACCCACAGGGATCACTGTACAATCACACAGGGGTCAAAGTCAAGTACCACAGGGATCACAGTCCAGTCCCTCAGAGATTACAGTCCAGTCCCACAAGTATCACAGTCAAGTCCCACAGTGATCACAATCCAGTCCCACAGTGATTACGGTCCAGTCCCATAGGGATCACAATCCAGTCCCACAGTGATCGCAGCCGAGTCTCACAGGGCTCACACTCCTGTCCCAAAGGGATCACAGTCCCGTCCGACAGAGTTCACAGTCCGCTCCAACAGGGATCACAGTTCTGTCCCAAAGGGATCACAGTCCGGTCCCACAGGGATCACTGAAAAGTCCCACACTTTCACAGTCCTGTCCCACAGGGGTCACAGTCCTGTCCCACAGGGATCGCAGTCCAGACCCACATCGATCACAGAACAATCCCACAGGGATCACAGTCCAGTCCCACAGGGATCACAGTCCACCCCCACAGGGATCACAGTCCACTCCCTCAGGGATCACAGTTCAGTCCCACAGGGTTCACCGTGCAGTCCCACAGGGATCATAGTCCAGTGCGACAGGGGTCACAGTCCAGTTTCAAAGTGATCACAGTCCAGTCCCACAGGGATCACAGTCCAGTCACACAGGTATCACAGTCTAGTCCCACAGGGGTCACAGTCCAATGCCAAAGGTATCGCAGTCACGTCCCACAGTGATCAAAGTCCAGTTCCACAGGGATCACAGTCCTGTCCCACAGAGATCACAGTCCAGTCCCATAGGGCTCAAAGTCCTGTCCCACAGGTCTCACAGTCCACTCCCTCAGGGATCACAGATCAGTCCCACAGGGTTCACCGTGCAGTCCCACAGGAATCATAGTCCAGTGCGACAGGGGTCACAGTCCAGTTCCAAATTGATCATAGTCCAGTCCCACAGGGATCACAGTCCAGTCACACAGGGTTCACAGTCCAGTCCCACAGGGGTCACAGTCCAATGCCAAAGGTATCGCAGTCACGTCCCACAGGGATCAAAGTCCAGTTCCACAGGGATCACAGTCCTGTCCCACCGAGATCACAGTCCAGTCACATAGGGCTCAAAGTCCTGTCCCACAGGTCTCACAGTCCAGTCCCACAGGGATCACAGTTCAGTCCCACATGGATCACAGTGCAATCCCACAGGGATCACAGTCCAATCCCATAGAGGTCACAGTCCAGTCCCACAGGTATCACAGTCCAGTCCCACAGAGATCACAGTCCAGTCGCACAGGTATCACAGTCCAGTCCCACAGAGATTACAGTCCACTCCCACAGGGATCACAGTCCACTCCCTCAGGGATCACAGGTCAGTCCCACAGGGATCACAGTCCACTCCCTCAGGGATCACAGGTCAGTCGCACAGGGGTCACAGTCCAGTCCCACAGGGATGACAGTCCAGTCCCACTGGGGTCACTGTCCAGTCCCACTGGGTTCACAGTCCAGTCCCACAGAGATCACAGTCCACTCCCACAGGGATCACAGTCCACTCCCTCAGGGATCACAGGTCAGTCCCACAGGGATCACAGTCCACTCCCTCAGGGATCACAGGTCAGTCGCACAGGGGTCACAGTCCAGTCCCACAGGGATGACAGTCCAGTCCCACTGGGGTCA
Organism: Pristiophorus japonicus; assembly: GCF_044704955.1. Taxonomy (NCBI): domain Eukaryota; kingdom Metazoa; phylum Chordata; class Chondrichthyes; family Pristiophoridae; genus Pristiophorus; species Pristiophorus japonicus. The sequence goes on along the minus strand of NW_027254729.1, from coordinate 720,944 downwards.
CAGTCCAGTCCCACAGAGATCACAGTCCAGTCCCACTGGGGTCACGGTCCAATCCCACAGAGATCACAGTCCAGTCCCACAGGATCACAGTCCAGTCCCACAGAGATCACAGTCCAGTCCCTCAGGGGTCACAGTCCAGTCCCACTGGGGTCACAGTCCAGTCCCACTGGGATCCAGTCCAGTCCCACAGGTATCACAGTCCAGTCAAACAGCGATCACAGTCCAATCCCACTGGGGTCACAGTCCAGTCCCACAGAGATCACAGTCCAGTCGCACAGTTGTCACAGTCCAGTCCCACAGATATGAAAGTCCAGTCCCACATGCATCCCTGTCCAGTCCCACAGAGATCACCGTCCTGTCCCACAGAGATCACAGTCCAGTCCCACAAGAGTCACAGTCCCGTCCCACAAGTATCACAGTCCAGTCCCACAGGGGTCACAGTCCAGTCGCATAATGATCACAGTCCAGTCCCATAGGGATCACAGTACAGTCCCACAGGGTTCACAGTCCATTACAACAAGGATCGCAGTCGAGTCCCACAGGGATCACAGTCCAGTCCCGGAGAGATCATAGTCCAGTCCCACAGGGATCACAGTCACTCCCACAGGGATCACAGTCCAGTCCTACAGGGATCACAATCCACTCCAACAATGTCACAGTTCAGTCCTACAGGAATCACAGTCCAGTCCCACAGGAATCACAGTCCAGTCCCACAGAAGTCACAGTCAAATCCCACAGGGATAACAGTCAAGTCCCACAGGGGTCACAGTCCAGTCCCACAGGGGTCACTGGTCCAGACCCTCAGGGATTACAGTCCTGTCCTACAGGGATCACAGTCAAGTCCCACAGGGATCACAGTCAAGTCCCAAAACGGTCACAGTCCAGGCCCACAGGGGTCACAGTCCAGACCCTCAGGGTTACAGTCCTGTCCTACAGGGATCACAGTCCAGGCCCACAGGGATCGATGTCCAATCACACAGGGGTCAAATGCCAATACCACAGGGGTCACAGTCCAGTCCCACAGGTGTCACAGTCCAGTCGAACAGGTGTCACAGTCAAGTCCCACAGGGATCATAGTCCAGTGCGACAAGGGGTCACTGTCCAGTTCCAAACTGATCATAGTCCAGTCCCACAGGGATCAAAGTCCAGTCACACAGGGTTCACAGTCCAGTCCCACAGGGGTCACAGTCCACTGCCAAAGGTATCGCAGTCACGTCCCACAGGGATCAAAGTCCAGTTCCACAGGGATCACAGTCCTGTCCCACCGAGATCACAGTCCAGTCCCATCGGGCTCAAAGTCCTGTCCCACAGGTCTCACAGTCCAGTCCCACAGGGATCACAGTTCAGTCCCACATGGATCACAGTACAATCCCACAGGGATCACAGTCCAATCCCACAGGGGTCACAGTCCAGTCCCACAGGAATCACAGTCCAGTCCCACAGAGATCACAGTCCAGTCCCACAGGTATCACAGTCCAGTCCCACAGAGATCACAGTCCACTCCCACAGGGATCACAATCCAATCCCACAGGGATCACAGTCCAGTCCCACAGGGATCACAGTCCAGCCCCACAGGGATCAGAGTCCGGACCCACAGGGATCACAGTCCAGTACCAGAGGGATGACAGTCCAGTCCCATAGGGCTCGCAGTCCAGTCCCACAGGTATCACAGTCCAGTCCCATAGAGATCACAGTCCAATCCAACATGGATCACAGTCCACTCCCTCCGGGATCAAAGTTCAGTCCCACAGGGGTCACAGTCCAGTCCCACAGGGATCACAGTCCAGTCCCACTGGGGTCAGAGTGCAGTCCCACTGGGGTCACAGTCCAGTCCCACAGAGATCAAAGTCCAGTCCCACAGGGATCACAGTCCTGTCCCACAAGAGTCACAGTCCAGTCCCTCAGGTATCACAGTCCAGTCGCACAGTTGTCACAGTCCAGATCCACAGATATGACAGTCCAGTCCCACATGGATCTCAGTCCAGTCCCACAGAGATCACAGTCCAGTCCCACAGAGATCACAGTCCAGTCCCACAAGAGTCAAAGTCCAGTCCCACAAGTATCACTGTCCAGTCCCACAGCGGTCACAGTCCAGTCGCATAATGATCACAGTCTATGTTTCTATGTCCCACAGGGATCACAGTACAGTCCCACAGGGGTCACAGTGCAGTCCCACAGGTGTCACAGTCAAGTCCCACAGGGATCACAGTCCAGTCCCTCAGAGATTACAGTCCAGTCCCACAAGTATCACAGTCAAGTCTCACAGTGATCACAATCCAGTCCCACAGTGATTACGGTCCAGTCCCACAGGGATCACAGTCCAGTCCCACAGGGATCGCAGCCGAGTCTCACAGGGTTCACACTCCTGTCCCAAAGGGAGCACAGTCCCGTCCTACAGAGTTCACAGTCCGGTCCAACAGGGATCACAGTTCTGTCCCAAAGGGATCACAGTCCGGTCCCACAGGGATCACTGAAAAGTCCCACAGATTCACAGTCCTGTCCCACAGGGGATACAGTCCTGTCCCACAGGGATCGCAGTCCAGAGCCACATCGATCACAGAACAATCCCACAGGGATCACAGTCCAGTCCCACAGGGTTCACCGCTCAGTCCCACAGGGATCATAGTCCAGTGCGACAGGGGTCACATGTCCAGTTCCAAAGTGATCACAGTCCAGTCCCACAGGGATCACATTCCACTCCCTCAGGGATCACAGTTCAGTCCCACAGGGTTCCCCGTGCAGTCCCACAGGGATCATAGTCCAGTGCGACAGGGGTCACAGTCCAGATCCAAAGTGATCACAGTCCAGTCCCACAGGGATCACAGTCCAGTCACACAGGTATCACAGTCCAGTCCCACAGGGGTCACAGTCCAATGCCAAAGGTATCGCAGTCACGTCCCACAGTGATCAAAGTACAGTTCCACAGGGATCACAGTCCTGTCCCACAGAGATCACAGTCCAGTCCCTTAGGGCTCAAAGTCCTGTCCCACAGGTCTCACAGTCCACTCCCTCAGGGATCACAGTTCAGTCCCACAGGGTTCACGGTGCAGTCCCACAGGGATCATAGTCCAGTGCGACAGGGGTCACAGTCCAGTTCCAAATTGATCATAGTCCAGTCCCACAGGGATCACAGTCCAGTCACACAGGGTTCACAGTCCAGTCCCACAGGGGTCACAGTCCAATGCCAAAGGTATCGCAGTCACGTCCCACAGGGATCAAAGTCCAGTTCCACAGGGATCACAGTCCTGTCCCACCGAGATCACAGTCCAGTCCCATCGGGCTCAAAGTCCTGTCCCACAGGTCTCACAGTCCAGTCCCACAGGGATCACAGTTCAGTCCCACATGGATCACAGTACAATCCCACAGGGATCACAGTCCAATCCCACAGGGGTCACAGTCCAGTCCATCAGGTATCACAGTCCAGTCCCACAGAGATCACAGTCCAGTCCCAGAGGTATCACAGTCCAGACCCACAGAGATCACAGTCCACTCCCACAGGGATCACAGTCCACTCCCTCAGGGATCACAGGTCAGTCCCACAGGGATCACAGTCCACTCCCTCAGGGAACACAGGTCAGTCGCACAGGGGTCACAGTCCAGTCCCACAGGGATGACAGTCCAGTCCCACTGGGGTCACTGTCCAGTCCCACTGGGGTCACAGTCCAGTCCCACAGAGATCACCGTCCTGTCCCACAGAGATCACAGTCCAGTCCCACAAGAGTCACAGTCCCGTCCCACAAGTATCACAGTCCAGTCCCACAGGGGTCACAGTCCAGTCGCATAATGATCACAGTCCAGTCCCACAGGGATCACAGTACAGTCCCACAGGGTTCACAGTCCATTACCACAAGGATAGCAGTCGAGTCCCACAGGGATCACAGTCCAGTCCCGGAGAGATCATTGTCCAGTCCCACAGGGATCACAGTCACTCCCACAGGGATCACAGTCCAGTCCTACAGGGATCACAATCCACTCCAACAATGTCACAGTTCAGTCCTACAGGGATTACAGTCCTGTCCTACAGGGATCACAGTCAAGTCCCACAGGGATCACAGTCAAGTCCCAAAACGGTCACAGTCCAGTCCCATAGGGCTCACAGTCCAGTCCCACAGGTATCACAGTCCAGTCCCATAGAGATCACAGTCCAATCCAACATGGATCACAGTCCACTCCCTCAGGGATCAAAGTTCAGTCCCACAGGGGTCACAGTCCAGTCCCACAGGGATCACAGTCCAGTCCCACTGGGGTCAGAGTGCAGTCCCACTGGGGTCACAGTCCAGTCCCACAGAGATCAAAGTCCAGTCCCACAGGGATCACAGTCCAGTCCCACAGAGATCACAGTCCAGTCCCACAGGGATCACAGTCCAGTCACACAGGTATCACAGTCCCGTCCCACAGGGGTCACAGTCCAATGCCAAAGGTATCGCAGTCACGTTCCACAGGGATCAAAGTCCAGTTCCACAGGGATCACAGTCCTGTCCCACCGAGATCACAGTCCAGTCCCATCGTGCTCAAAGTCCTGTCCCACAGGTCTCACAGTCCAGTCCCACAGGGATCACAGTTCAGTCCCACATGGATCACAGTACAATCCCACAGGGATCACAGTCCAATCCCACAGGGGTCACAGTCCAGTCCCACAGGTATCACAGTCCAGTCCCACAGAGATCACAGTCCAGTCCCAGAGGTATCACAGTCCAGTCCCACAGAGATCACAGTCCACTCCCACAGGGATCACAGTCCACTCCCTCAGTGATCACAGGTCAGTCCCACAGGGATCACAGTCCACTCCCTCAGGGAACACAGGTCAGCCCCACAGGGGTCACAGTCCAGTCCCACAGGGATGACAGTCCAGTCCCACTGGGGTCACTGTCCAGTCCCACTGGGGTCACAGTCCAGTCCCACAGAGATCACAGTCCAGTCCCACAGGATCACAGTCCAGTCCCACAGAGATCACAGTCCAGTCCCTCAGGGGTCACAGTCCAGTCCCACTGGGGTCACAGTCTTGTCCCACTGGGATCCAGTCCAGTCCCACAGGTATCACAGTCCAGTCAAACAGCGATCACAGTCCAATCCCACTGGGGTCACAGTCCAGTCCCACAGAGATCACAGTCCAGTCGCACAGTTGTCACAGTCCAGTCCCACAGATATGAAAGTCCAGTCCCACATGCATCCCTGTCCAGTCCCACAGAGATCATCGTCCTGTCCCACAAGGATCACAATCACTCCCACAGGGATCACAGTCGACTCCAACAGTGTCACAGTCCAGTCCCACAGATGTCACAGTCAAGTCCCACAGGGATCACAGTCAAGTCCCACATTGGTCACAGTCGAGTCCCACAGGGATCACAGTCCACACCCTCAGGGATTACAGTCCTGTCCTACAGGGATCACAGTCCAGACCCACAGGGACCACTGTACAATCACACAGGGGTCAAAGTCAAGTACCACAGGGGTCACAGTCCAGTCCCACAGGTGTCACAGTAAAGTCCCACAGGTGTCACAGTCAAGTCCCACAGGGATCACAGTCCAGTCCCTCAGAGATTACAGTCCAGTCCCACAAGTATCATAGTCAAGTCCCACAGTGATCACAATCCAGTCCCACAGTGATTACGGTCCAGTCCCACAGGGATCACAGTCCAGTCCCACAGTGATCGCAGCCGAGTCTCACAGGGCTCACACTGCTGTCCCAAAGGGATCACAGTCCCGTCCGACAGAGTTCACAGTCCGCTCCAACAGGGATCACAGTTCTGTCCCAAAGGGATCACAGTCCGGTCCCACAGGGAATACTGAAAAGTCCCACAGTTTCACAGTCCTGTCCCACAGGGGTCACAGTCCTGTCCCACAGGGATCGCAGTCGAGACCCACATCGATCACAGAACAACCCACATGGATCACAGTCCAGTCCCACAGGGATCACAGTCCACCCCCACAGGGATCACAGTCCACTCCCTCAGGGATCACAGTTCAGTCCCACAGGGTTCACCGTGCAGTACCACAGGGATCATAGGCCAGTGCGACAGGGTCACAGTCCAGTTCCAAAGTGATCACAGCCCAGTCCCACAGGGATCACAGTCCAGTCACACAGGTATCACAGTCCAGTCCCAAAGGGGTCACAGTCCAATGCCAAAGGTATCGCAGTCACGTCCCACAGTGATCAAAGTCCAGTTCCACAGGGATCACAGTCCTGTCCCACAGAGATCACAGTCCAGTCCCATAGGGCTCAAAGTCCTGTCCCACAGGTCTCACAGTCCACTCCCTCAGGGATCACAGTTCAGTCCCACAGGGTTCACCGTGCAGTCCCACAGGGACCATAGTCCAGTTCGACAGGGGTCACAGACCAGTTCCAAATTGATCATAGTCCAGTCCCACAGGGATCACAGTCCAGTCACACAGGGTTCACAGTCCAGTCCCACAGGGGTCACAGTTCAATGCCAAAGGTATCACAGTCACGTCCCACAGGGATCAAAGTCCAGTTCCACAGGGATCACAGTCCTGTCCCACCGAGATCACAGTCCAGTCCCATAGGGCTCAAAGTCCTGTCCCACAGGTCTCACAGTCCAGTCCCACAGGGATCACAGTTCAGTCCCACATGGATCACAGTACAATCCCACAGGGATCACAGTCCAATCCCACAGGGGTCACAGTCCAGTCCCACAGGTATCACAGTCCAGTCCCACAGAGATCACAGTCCAGTCCCACAGGTATCACAGTCCAGTCCCACAGAGATCACAGTCCACTCCCACAGGGATCACAGTCTACTCCCTCAGGGATCACAGGTCAGTCCCACAGGGATCACAGTCCACTCCCTCAGGGATCACAGGTCAGTCCCACAGGGGCCACAGTCCAGTCCCACAGGGATGACAGTCCAGTCCCACTGGGGTCACTGTCCAGTCCCACTGGGGTCACAATCCAGTCCCACAGATATCACAGTCCAGTCCCACATGATCACAGTCCAGTCCCACAGAGATCACAGTCCAGTCCCTCAGGGGTCACAGTCCAGTCCCACTGGGGTCACGGTCCAGTCCCACTGGGATCCAGTCCAGTCCCACAGGTATCACAGTCCAGTCAAACAGCGATCACAGTCCAATCCCACTGGGGTCACAGTCCAGTCCCACAGAGATCACAGTCCAGTCGCACAGTTGTCACAGTCCAGTCCCACAGATATGAAAGTCCAGTCCCACATGCATCCCTGTCCAGTCCCACATAGATCACCGTCCTGTCCCACAGAGATCACAGTCCAGTCCCACAAGAGTCACAGTCCCGTCCCACAAGTATCACAGTCCAGTCCCACAGGGGTCACAGTCCAGTCGCATAATGATCACAGTCCAGTCCCACAGGGATCACAGTACAGTCCCACAGGGTTCACAGTCCATTACCAAAAGGATCGCAGTCGAGTCCCACAGGGATCACAGTCCAGTCCCGGAGAGATCATAGTCCAGTCCCACAGGGATCACAGTCACTCCCACAGGGATCGCAGTCCAGTCCTACAGGGATCACAATCCACTCCAACAATGTCACAGTTCAGTCCTACAGGAATCACAGTCCAGTCCCACAGAAGTCACAGTCAAATCCCACAGGGATAACAGTCAAGTCCCACAGGGGTCACAGTCCAGTCCCACAGGGGTCACTGGTCCAGACCCTCAGGGATTACAGTCCTGTCCTACAGGGATCACAGTCAAGTCCCACAGGGATCACAGTCAAGTCCCAAAACGGTCACAGTCCAGTCCCACAGGGGTCACAGTCCAGACCCTCAGGGTTACAGTCCTGTCCTACAGGGATCACAGTCCAGGCCCACAGGGATCGCTGTCCAATCACACAGGGGTCAAATGCCAATACCACAGGGGTCACAGTCCAGTCCCACAGGTGTCACAGTCCAGTCGAACAGGTGTCACAGTCAAGTCCCACATGGATCATAGTCCAGTGCGACAAGGGGTCACAGTCCAGTTCCAAGTGATCACAGCCCTGTGCCACAGGGATCAAAGTCCAGTCCCCCAGGGATCACTGTCCTGTCGCACAGGGATAACAGTCCAGCCCTCAGGGATCACAATCCAATCCCACAGGGATCACAGTCCAGTCCCACAGGGATCACAGTCCAGCCCCACAGGGATCAGAGTCCGGACCCACAGGGATCACAGTCCAGTACCACAGGGATGACAGTCCAGTCCCACAGGGCTCACAGTCCAGTCCCACAGGTATCACAGTCCAGTCCCATAGAGATCACAGTCCAATCCAACATGGATCACAGTCCACTCCCTCCGGGATCAAAGTTCAGTCCCACAGGGTTCACAGTCCAGTCCCACAGGGATCACAGTCCAGTCCCACTGGGGTCAGAGTGCAGTCCCACTGGGGTCACAGTCCAGTCCCACAGAGATCAAAGTCCAGTCCCACAGGGATCACAGTCCAGTCCCACAAGAGTCACAGTCCAGTCCCTCAGGTATCACAGTCCAGTCACACAGTTGTCACAGTCCAGTCCCACAGATATGACAGTCCAGTCCCACATGGATCTCAGTCCAGTCTAACAGAGATCACAGTCCAGTCCCACAGAGATCACAGTCCAGTCCCACAAGAGTCAAAGTCCAGTCCCACAAGTATCACTGTCCAGTCCCACAGCGGTCACAGTCCAGTCGCATAATGATCACAGTCTATGTTTCTATGTCCCACAGGGATCACAGTACAGTCCCACAGCGGTCACAGTGCAGTCCCACAGGGATCACAGTCAAGTCCCACAGGGATCACAGTCCAGTCCCTCAGAGATTACAGTCCAGTCCCACAAGTATCACAGTCAAGTCCCACAGTGATCACAATCCAGTCCCACAGTGATTACGGTCCAGTCCCACAGGGATCACAGTCCAGTCCCACAGGGATCGCAGCCGAGTCTCACAGGGATCACACTCCTGTCCCAAAGGGATCACAGTCCCGTCCTACAGAGTTCACAGTCCGGTCCAACAGGGATCACAGTTCTGTCCCAAAGGGATCACAGTCCGGTCCCACAGGGATCACTGAAAAGTCCCACAGTTTCACATTCCTGTCCCACAGGGGATACAGTCCTGTCCCACAGGGATCGCAGACCAGAGCCACATCGATCACAGAACAATCCCACAGGGATCACAGTCCAGTCCCACAATGTTCACCGCGCAGTCCCACAGGGATCATAGTCCAGTGCGACAGGGGTCACAGTCCAGTTCCAAAGTGATCACAGTCCAGTCCCACAGGGATCACAGTCGACTCCCTCAGGGATCACAGTTCAGTCCCACAGGGTTCACCGTGCAGTCCCACAGGGATCATAGTCCAGTGCGACAGGGGTCACAGTCCAGTTCCAAATTGATCATAGTCCAGTCCCACAGGGATCACAGTCCAGTCACACAGGGTTCACAGTCCAGTCCCACAGGGGTCACAGTCCAATGCCAAAGGTATCGCAGTCACGTCCCACAGGGATCAAAGTCCAGTTCCACAGGGATCACAGTCCTGTCCCACCGAGATCACAGTCCAGTCCCATCGGGCTCAAAGTCCTGTCCCACAGGTCTCACAGTCCAGACCCTCAGGGTTACAGTCCTGTCCTACAGGGATCACAGTCCAGGCCCACAGGGATCGCTGTCCAATCACACAGGGGTAAAATGCCAATACCAGAGGGGTCACAGTCCAGTCCCACAGGTGTCACAGTCCAGTCGCACAGGTGTCTCAGTCAAGTCCCACAGGGATCATAGTCCAGTGCGACAAGGGGTCACAGTCCAGTTCCAAAGTGATCACAGCCCAGTGCCACAGGGATCAAAGTCCAGTCCCACAGGGATCACAGTCCTGTCGCACAGGGATAACAGTCCAGCCCTCAGGGATCACAATCCAAACCCACAGGGATCACAGTCCTGTCCCACAGGGATCACAGTCCAGCCCCACAGGGATCAGAGTCCGGACCCACAGGGATCACAGTCCAGTACCACAGGGATGACAGTCCAGTCCCACAGGGCTCACAGTCCAGTCCCACAGGTATCACAGTCCAGTCCCATAGAGATCACAGTCCAATCCAACATGGATCACAGTCCACTCCCTCCGGGATCAAAGTTCAGTCCCACAGGGGTCACAGTCCAGTCCCACAGGGATCACAGTCCAGTCCCACTGGTGTCAGAGTGCAGTCCCCCTGGGGTCACAGTCCAGTCCCACAGAGATCACAGTCCAGTCCCACAGAGATCACAGTCCAGTCCCACAAGAGTCAAAGTCCAGTCCCACAAGTATCACTGTCCAGTCCCACAGCGGTCACAGTCCAGTCGCATAATGATCACAGTCTATGTTTCTATGTCCCACAGGGATCACAGTACAGTCCCACAGGGGTCACAGTCCAGGACCACAGGGATCGCAGTCGAGTCCAACAGGGATCACAGTCCAGACCCGCAGGTATCACAGTCCGGTCACACAGTTGTCATAGTCCAATACCACAGAGATCACAGTCCAGTCCCACAAGGATCACAGTCACTCCCACAGGGATAACAGTAAAGTCCTACAGGGATCACAATCAATCCCACAGGGATCACAGTCGACTCCAACAATGTCACCGTTCAGTACTTCAGGAATCACAGTCCAGTCCCACAGATGTCACAGTCAAGTCCCACAGGGATCACAGTCAAGTCTCACATTGGTCACAGTCCAGACCCTCATGGATTACAGTCCTGTCCTACAAGGATCACAGTCCAGACCCACAGGGATCACTGTCCAATCACACAGTGGTCAAAGTCAAGTACCACAGGGGTCACAGTCTAGTCCCACAGGTGTCACAGTGCAGTCCTACAGGTGTCACAGTCAAGTCCCACAGGGATCACAGTCCAGTCCCTCAGAGATTACAGTCCAGTCCCACAAGTTTCACAGTCAAGTCCCACAGTGATCACAATCCAGTCCCACAGTGATTACGGTCCAGTCACACAGGGATCACAGTCCAGTCCCACAGGGATCGCAGCCGAGTCTCACAGGGCTCACACTCCTGTCCCAAAGGGATCACAGTCCCGTCCTACAGAGTTCACAGTCCGGTCCAACAGGGATCACAGTTCTGTCCCAAAGGGATCACAGTCCAGTCCCACAGTTTCACAGTCCTGTCCCACAGGGGATACATTCCTGTCCCACAGGGATCGCAGTCCAGAGCCACATCGATCACAGAACAATCCCACAGGGATCACAGTCCAGTCCCACAGGGATCACAGACCACCCCCACAGGGATCACAGTCCACTCCCTCAGGGATCACAGTTCAGTCCCACAGGGTTCACAGTCCAATCCCACAGAGATCACAGTCCACTCCCACAGGGATCACAGTCCACTCCCTCAGGGATCACAGGTCAGTCCCACAGGGGTCACAGTCCAGTCCCACAGGGATGACAGTCCAGTCCCACTGGGGTCACTGTCCAGTCCCACTGAGGTCACAGTCCAGTCCCACAGAGATCACAGTCCAGTCCGACAGGATCACAGTCCAGTCCCACAGAGATCACAGTCCAGTCCCACAGGGGTCACAGTCCAGTCCCACTGGGGTCACAGTCCAGTCCCACAGGGATCCAGTCCAGTCCCACAGGTGTCACAGTCCAGTCAAACAGCGATCACAATCCAATCCCACTGGGTCACAGTCCAGTCCCACAGAAATCACAGTCCAGTCGCACAGTTGTCACAGTCCAGTCCCACAGATATGAAAGTCCAGTCCCACATGCATCCCTGTCCAGTCCCACAGAGATCACCGTCCAGTCCCACAGAGATCACAGTCCCGTCCCACAAGAGTAACAGTCCCGTCCCACAAGTATCACAGTCCAGTCCCACAGGGTTCACAGTCCAGTCCCACAGGTATCACAGTCCAGTCCCACAGAGATCACAGTCCAGTCCCACAGGTATCACAGTCCAGTCCCACAGAGATCACAGTCCACTCCCACAGGGATCACAGTCCACTCCCTCAGGGATCACATGTCAGTCCCACAGGGATCACAGTCCACTCCCTTAGGGATCACAGGTCAGTCCCACAGGGGTCACAGTCCAGTCCCACAGGGATGACAGTCCAGTCCCACTGGGGTCACAGTCCAGTCCCACAGAGATCACAGTCCAGTCCCTCAGGGGTCACAGTCCAGTCCCTCTGGGATCACAGTCCAGTCCCACAGGGATGACAGTCCAGTCCCACTGGGGTCACTGTCCAGTCCCACTGGGGTCACAGTCCAGTCCCACAGAGATCACAGACCAGTCCCACAGGATCACAGTCCAGTCCCACAGAGATCACAGTCCAGTCCCTCAGGGGTCACAGTCCAGTCCCACTGGGGTCACAGTCCAGTCCCACTGGGATCCAGTCCAGTCCCACAGGTATCACAGTCCAGTCAAACAGCGATCACAATCCAATCCCACTGGGGTCACAGTCCAGTCCCACAGGGATCACAGTTCAGTCCCAGATGGATCACAGTACAATCCCACAGGGATCACAGTCCAATCCCACAGGGGTCACAGTCCAGTTCCACAGGTATCACAGTCCAGTCCCACAGAGATCACAGTCCACTCCAACAGGGATCACAGTCCACTCCCTCAGGGGTCACAGTCCAGTCCCACAGGGATGACAGTCCAGTCCCACTGGGGTCACTGTCCAGTCCCACTGGCGTCACAGTCCAGTCCCACAGAGATCACAGTCCAGTCCCACAGGATCACAGTCCAGTCCCACAGAGATCACAGTCCAGTCCCTCAGGGGTCACAGTCCAGTCCCTCTGGGATCACAGTCCAGTCCCACAGGGATCCAGTCCAGTCCTACAGGTATCACAGTCCAGTCAAACAGCGATCACAGTCCAATCCCACTGGGGTCACAGTCCAGTCCCACAGAAATCACAGTCCAGTCGCACAGTTGTCACAGTCCAGTCCCACAGATATGAAAGTCCAGTCCCACATGCATCCCTGTCCAGTCCCACAGAGATCACCGTCCAGTCCCACAGAGATCACAGTCCAGTCCCACAAGACTCACAGTCCCGTCCCACATGTATCACAGTCCAGTCCCACAGGGGTCACAGTCCGTCCCACAGGTATCACAGTCCAGTCCCACAGAGATCACAGTCCACTCCCACAGGGATCACAGTCCGCTCCCTCAGGGATCACATGTCAGTCCCACAGGGATCACAGTCCACTCCCTCAGGGATCACAGGTCAGTCCCACAGGAGTCACAGTCCAGACCCACAGGGATGACAGTCAAGTCCCACTGGGGTCATGTCCAGTCCCACTGGGGTCACAGTCCAGTCCCACAGAGATCACAGTCCAGTCCCACAGGATCACAGTCCAGTCCCACAGAGATCACAGTCCAGACCATCAGGGGTCCCAGTCCAGTCCCACTGTGGTCACAGTCCAGTCCCACAGGGAACCAGTCCAGTCCCACAGGTATCACAGTCCAGTCAAACAGCGATCACAGTCCAATCCCACTGGGGTCACAGTCCAGTCCCACAGAAATCACAGTCGAGTCGCACAGTTGTCACAGTCCAGTCCCACAGATATGAATGTCCAGTCCCACATGCATCCCTGTCCAGTCCCACAGAGATCACCGTCCAGTCCCACAGAGATCACAGTCCAGTCCCACAAGTGTCACAGTCCCGTCCCACAAGTATCACAGTCTAGTCCCACAGGGGTCACAGTCCAGTCGCATAATGATCACAGTCCAGTCCCACAGGGATCACAGCACAGTCCCACAGGGTTCACAGTCCATTACCACAAGGATCGCAGTCGAGTCCCACAGGGATCACAGTCCAGTCCCGCAGAGATCATAGTCCAGTCCCACAGGGATCACAGTCACTCCCACAGGGATCACAGTCCAGTCCTACAGGGATCACAATCCACTCCAACGGTGTCACAGTTCAGTCCTACAGGAATTACAGTCCTGTCCTACAGGGATCACAGTCAAGTCCCACAGGGATCACAGTCAAGTCCCAAAACGTTCACATTCCAGTCCCACAGGGGTCACAGTCCAGACCCTCAGGGATTACAGTCCTGTCCTACAGGGATCACAGTCCAGAGCCACAGGGATCGCTGTCCAATCACACAGGGGTCAAATGCCAATACCACAGATGTCACAGTCCAGTCCCACAGGTGTCACAGTCCAGTCGCACAGGTGTCACAGTCAAGTCCCACAGGGATCATAGTCCAGTGCGACAGGGGTCACAGTCCAGTTCCAAAGTGATCACAGCCCAGTGCCACAGGGATCACAGTCGAGTCCCAGAGGGATCACAGTCCTTTCGCACAGGGATAACAGTCCAGCCCTCAGGGATCACAGTCCAATCCCACAGGGATCACTGTCCAGTCCCACAGGGATCACAGTCCAGCCCCACAGAGATCAGAGTCCGGACCCACAGGGATCACAGTCCAGTACCACAGTGATGACAGTCCAGTCCCACAGGGCTCACAGTCCAGTACCACAGGTATCACAGTCCAGTCCCATAGAGATCACAGTCCAATCCAACATGGATCGCAGTCCACTCCCTCCGGGATCACAGTTCAGTCCCACAGGGGTCACAGTCCAGTCCCACAGGGATCACAGTCCACCCCTACAGGGATCACAGTCCACTCCCTCAGGGATCACAGTTCAGTCCCACAGGATTCACCGTGCAGTCCCACAGGGATCATAGTCCAGTGCGACAGGGGTCACAGTCCAGTTCCAAAGTGATCACAGTCCAGTCCCACAGGGATCACAGTCCAGTCACACAGGGTTCACAGTCCAGTCCCATAGAGATCACAGTCCAATCCAACCTGGATCACAGTCCACTCCCTCAGGGATCACAGTTCAGTCCCACAGGGGTCACAGTCCAGTCCCACAGGGATCACAGTCCAGTCCCACTGGGGTCAGAGTGCAGTCCCACTGGGGTCACAGTCCAGTCCCACAGAGATCACAATCCAGTCCCACAGGGATCACAGTCCAGTCCCACAAGAGTCACAGTCCAGTCCCTCGGGTATCACAGTCCAGTCGCACAGTTGTCACAGTCCAGTCCCACAGATATGACAGTCCAGTCCCACATGGATCTCAGTCCAGTCCCACATAGATCACAGTCCAGTCCCACAGAGATCACAGTCCAGTCCCACAAGAGTCAAAGTGCAGTCCCACAAGTATCACAGTCCAGTCCCACAGCGGTCACAGTCCAGTCGCAAAATGATCACAGTACAGTCCCACAGGGGTCACAATCCAGGACCACAGGGATCGCAGTCGAGTCCCACAGGGATCACAGTCCAGACCCGCAGGTATCACAGTCCGGTCACACAGTTGTCATAGTCCAGTCCCACAGAGATCACAGTCCAGTCCCTCAAGGATCACAGTCACTACCACAGGGATAACAGTCCAGTCCTACAGGGATCACAATCACTCCCACAGGGATCACAGTCGACTCCAACAGTGTCACAGTTCAGTCCTACAGGAATCACAGTCCAGTCCCACAGATGTCACAGTCAAGTCCCACAGGGATCACAGTCAAGTCCCACATTGGTCACAGTCCAGTCCCACAGGGGTCACAGTCCAGACCCTCAGGGATTACAGTCCTGTCCTACAGGGATAACAGTCCAGACCCACAGGGATCACTGTCCAATCACACAGGGGTCAAAGTCAAGTACCACAGGGGTCACAGTCTAGTCCCACAGGTGTCACAGTGCAGTCCCACAGGTTTCACAGTCAAGTCCCACACTGATCACAGTCCAATCCCACAGAGATTACAGTCCAGTCCCACAAGTTTCACAGTCAAGTCCCACAGTGATCACAATCCAGTCCCACAGGGATCACAGTCCAGTCCCACAGGGATCGCAGCCGAGTCTCACAGGGCTCACACTCCTGTCCCAAAGGGATCACAGTCCCGTCCTACAGAGTTCACAGTCCGGTGCAACAGGGATCACAGTTCTGTCCCAAAGGGATCACAGTCCGGTCCCACAGGGATCACTGAAAAGTCCCACAGTTTCACACTCCTGTCCCACAGGGTTCACAGTCGTGTCCCACAGGGATCGCAGTCCAGTCCCACATCGATCACAGAACAATCCCACAGGGATCACAGTCCAGTCCCACATGGATTACAGTCCACCCCCACAGGGATCACAGTCCACTCCCTCAGGGATCACAGTTCAGTCCCACAGGGATCATCATCCAGTGCGACAGGGGTCACAGTCCAGTTCCAAAGTGATCACGGTCCAGTCCCACAGGGATCACAGTCCAGTCACACAGGGTTCACAGTCCAGTCCACAGGGGTCACAGTCCAATGCCAAAGGTATCGAAGTCACGTCCCACAGGGATCAAAGTCCAGTTCCACAGGGATCACAGTCCTGTCCCACAGAGATCACAGTCCAGTCCCATAGGGCTCAAAGTCCTGTCCCACAGGTCTCACAGTCCTGTCCCACAGGGATCACAGTTCAGTCCCAAATGCATCACAGTACAATCCCACAGGGATCACAGTCCAACCCACAGGGGTCACAGTCCAGTCCCACAGGTATCACAGTCCAGTCCCACAGAGATCGCTGTCCACTCCCACAGGGATCACAGTCCACTCCCTCAGGGATCACAGGTAAGTGCCACAGGGGTCACAGCCCAGTCCCACACGGATGACAGTCCAGTCCCACTGGGGTCACAGTCCAGTCCCACTGGGGTCATAGTCCAGTCCCACAGAGATCACAGTCCAGTCCCACAGGATCACAGTCCAGTCCCACAGAGATCACAGTCCAATCCCTCAGGGGTCACAGTCCAGTCCCACTGGGGTCACAGTCCAGTCCCACAGGGATCCAGTCCAGTCCCACAGGTATCACAGTCCAGTCAAACAGCGATCACAGTCCAATCCCACTGTGGTCACAGTCCAGTCCCAAAGAGATCACAGTCCAGTCGCACAGTTGTCACAGTCCAGTCCCACAGATATGAAATCCAGTCCCACATGCATCCCTGTCCAGTCCCACAGAGATCACCGTCCAGTCCCACTGAGATCACAGTCCAGTCCCACAAGAGTCACAGTCCCGTCCCACAAGTATCACAGTCCAGTCCCACAGGGGTCACAGTCCAGTCGCATAATAATCACAGTCCAGTCCCACAGGGTTCATAGTCCAGTCCCAAAGGGTTCACAGTCCATTACCACAGGGATCGCAGTCGATTCCCACAGGGATCACAGTTCAGTCCCGCAGAAATCATAGTCCAGTCCCACAGGGATCACAGTCACTCCCACAGGGATCACAGTCCAATCCTACAGGGATCACAATCCACTCCAACAGTGTCACAGTTCAGTCCTACAGGAATCACAGTCCAGTCCCACAGAAGTCACAGTCAAGTCCCACAGGGATCACAATCAAGTCCCACAGGGGTCACAGTCCAGACCCTCAGGGATTACAGTTTTGTCCTACAGGGATCACAGTCAAGTCCCAAAACGGTCACAGTCCAGTCCCACAGGGGTCACAGTCCAGACCCTCAGGGATTACAGTCCTGTCCTACAGGGATCACAGTACAGACCCACAGGGATCGCTGCCCAATCACACAGGGGTCAAATCCCAATACCACAGGGGTCACAGTCCAGTCCCACAGGTGTCACAGTCCAGTCGCACAGGTGTCACAGTCAAATCCCACAGGGATCATAGTCCAGTGCGACAGGGATCACAGTCCAATCCCACAGGGATCACAGTCCAGTCCCACAGCGAGCACAGTCCAGCCCCACAGGGATCAGAGTCCGCACCCACAGGGATCACAGTCGACTCCAACAGTGTCACAGTTCAATCCTACAGGAATCACAGTCCAGTCCCACAGATGTCACAGTCAAGTCCCACAGGGATCACAGTCAAGTCCCACATTGGTCACAGTCCAGTCCCACAGGGGTCACAGTCCAGACCCTCAGGGATTACAGTCCTGTCCGACAGGGATAACAGTCCAGACCCACAGGGATCACTGTCCAATCACACAGGGGTCAAAGTCAAGTACCACAGGGGTCACAGTCTAGTCCCACAGGGTTCACAGTGCAGTCCCACAGGTGTCACAGTCAAGTCCCACAGGGATCACAGTCCAGTCCCACAGAGATTACAGTCCAGTCCCACAAGTATCACAGTCAAGTCCCACAGTGATCACAATCCAGTCCCACAGGGATCACAGTCCAGTCCCACAGCGATCGCAGCCGAGTCTCACAGGGCTCACACTCCTGTCCCAAAGGGATCACAGTCCCGTCCTACAGAGTTCACAGTCCGGTCCAACAGGGATCACAGTTCTGTCCCAAAGGGATCACAGTCCGGTCCCACAGGGATCACTGAAAAGTCCCACAGTTTCACACTCCTGTCCCACAGGGGTCACAGTCCTGTCCCACAGGGATCGCAGTCCAGTCCCACATCGATCACAGAACAATCCCACAGGGATCACAGTCCAGTCCCACAGGGATCACAGTCCACCCCCACAGGGATCACAGTCCACTCCCTCAGGGATCACAGTTCAGTCCCACAGGGTTCACCGTGCAGTCCCACAGGGATCATCATCCAGTGCGACAGGGGTCACAGTCCAGTTCCAAAGTGATCACGGTCCAGTCCCACAGGGATCACAGTCCAGTCACACAGGGTTCACAGTCCAGTCCACAGGGGTCACAGTCCAATGCCAAAGGTATCGAAGTCACGTCCCACAGGGATCAAAGTCCAGTTCCACAGGGATCACAGTCCTGTCCCACAGAGATCACAGTCCAGTCCCATAGAGCTCAAAGTCCTGTCCCACAGGTCTCACAGTCCTGTCCCACAGGGATCACAGTTCAGTCCCAAATGTATCACAGTACAATCCCACAGGGATCACAGTCCAATCCCACAGGGGTCACAGTCCAGTCCCACAGGTATCACAGTCCAGTCCCACAGAGATCGCTGTCCACTCCCACAGGGATCACAGTCCACTCCCTCAGGGATCACAGGTCAGTGCCACAGGGGTCACAGTCCAGTCGCACAGGGATGACAGTCCAGTCCCACTGGGGTCACAGTCCAGTCCCACTGGGGTCACAGTCCAGTCCCACAGAGATCACAGTCCAGTCCCACAGGATCACAGTTCAGTCCCACAGAGATCACAGTCCAATCCCTCAGGGGTCACAGTCCAGTCCCACTGGGGTCAGAGTCCAGTCACACAGGGATCCAGTCCAGTCCCACAGGTATCACAGTCCAGTCAAACAGCGATCACAGTCCAATCCCACTGTGGTCACAGTCCAGTCCCACAGAGATCACAGTCCAGTCGCACAGTTGTCAAAGTCCAGTCCCACAGATATGAAATCCAGTCCCACATGCATCCCTGTCCAGTCCCACAGAGATCACCGTCCAGTCCCACTGAGATCACAGTCCAGTCCCACAAGAGTCACAGTCCCGTCCCACAAGTATCACAGTCCAGTCCCACAGGGGTCACAGTCCAGTCGCATAATAATCCAAGTCCAGTCCCACAGGGATCATAGTCCAGTCCCAAAGGGTTCACAGTCCATTACCACAGGGATCGCAGTCGAGTCCCACAGGGATCACAGTCCAGACCCGCAGAAATCATAGTCCAGCCCCACAGGGATCACAGTCACTCCCAAAGGGATCACAGTCCAGTCCTACAGGGATCACAATCCACTCCAACAGTGTCACAGTTCAGTCCTACAGGAATCACAGCCCAGTCCCACAGAAGTCACAGTCAAGTCCCACAGGGATCACAGTCAAGTCCCACAGGGGTCACAGTCCAGACCTTCAGGGATTACAGTTTTGTCCTACAGGGATCACAGTCAAGTCCCAAAACGGTCACAGTCCAGTCCCACAGGGGTCACAGTCCAGACCCTCAGGGATTACATTCCTGTCCTACAGGGATCACAGTCCAGACCCACAGGGATCGCTGTCCAATCACACAGGGGTCAAATCCCAATACCACAGGGGTCACAGTCCAGTCCCACAGGTGTCACAGTCCAGTCGCACAGGTGTCACAGTCAAATCCCACAGGGATCATAGTCCAGTGCGACAGGGATCACAGTCCAATCCCACAGGGATCACAGTCCAGTCCCACAGGGATCACAGTCCAGCCCCACAGGGATCAGAGTCCGCACCCACAGGGATCACAGTCCAGTCCCACAGGGATCACAGTCCAGCCCCACAGGGATCAGAGTCCGCACCCACAGGGATCACAGTCCAGTACCACAGGGATGACAGTCCAGTCCCACAGGGCTCACAGTCCAGTCCCACAGATATCACAGTCCAGTCTCATAGAGATCACAGTCCACTCCAAGATGGATCAAAGTCCACCCCCTCAGGGATCACAGTTCAGTCCCACAGGGGTCACAGTCCAGTCCCACAGGGATCATAGTCCAGTCCCACTGGGGTCAGAGTGCAGTCCCACTGGGGTCACAGTCCAGTCCCACAGAGATCACAGTCCAGTCCCACAGGGATCACAGTCCAGTCCCACCAGAGTCACAGTCCAGTCCCTCAGGTATCACAGTCCAGTCGCACAGTTGTCACAGTCCAGTCCCACAGATATGACAGTCCAGTCCCACAGATATCACAGTCCAGTCCCACAAGAGTCAAAGTCCAGTCCCACAAGTATCACAGTCCAGTCCCACAGCGGTCACAGTCCAGTCGCATAATGATCACAGTCCAGTCCCACAGGGATCACAGTCCAGTCCCACAGGGGTCACAGTCCAGGACCACAGGGATCGCAGTCGACTCCCACAGGGATCACAGTCCAGTCCCGCAGGTATCACAGTCCGGTCACACAGTTGTCATAGTCCAGTCACACAGAGATCACAGTCCAATCCCACAAGGATCACAGTCACTCCCACAGGGATAACAGTCCAGTCCTACAGGGATCACAATCACTCCCAAAGGGATCACAGTCCAGACCCTCAGGGATTACAGTCCTGTCCTACAGGGATCACAGTCCAGACCCACAGGGATCACAGTCCAGTCCCACAGGGGTCACAGTCCAGGACCACAGGGATCGCAGTCGACTCCCACAGGGATCACAGTCCAGTCTCGCAGGTATCACAGTCCGGTCACACAGTTGTCACAGTTCAATCCTACAGGAATCACAGTCCAGTCCGACAAAGGTCACAGTCAAGTCCCAGAGGGATCACAGTCAAGTCCCACATGGGTCACAGTCCAGTCCCACAGGGGTCACAGTCCAGACCCTCAGGGATTACAGTCCTGTCCTACAGGGATCACAGTCCAGACCCACAGGGATCACTGTCCAATCACACAGGGGTCTAAGTCAAGAACCACAGGGGTCACAGTCCAGTCCCACAGGCGTCACAGTGCAGTCCCACAGGTGTCACAGTCAAGTCTCACAGGGATCACAGTCCAGTCCCACAGAGATTACAGTCCAGTCCCACAAGTATCACAGTCAAGTCCCACAGTGATCATAATCCAGTCCCACAGTGATTACGGTCCAGTCCCACAGCGATCACAGTCCAGTCCCACAGGGATCGCAGCCGAGTCTCACAGGGCTCACACTCCTGTCCCAAAGGGATCACAGTATCGTCCTACAGAGTTCACAGTCCGCTCCAACAGGGATCACAGTTCTGTACCAAAGGGATCATAGTCCGGTCCCACAGGGATCACTGAAAAGTCCCACAGGGTCACAGTCCTGTCCCACAGGGGTCACAGTCCTGTCCCACAGGGATCGCAGTCCAGTCCCACATCGATCACAGAACAATCCCACAGGGATCACAGTCCAGTCCCACAGGGATCACAGTCCACCTCCACAGGGATCACAGTCCACTCCCTCAGGGATCAAAGTTCTGTCCCACAGGGTTCACCGTGCAGTCCCACAGGGATCATAGTCCAGTGCGACAGGGGTCACAGTCCAGTTCCAAAGTGATCACAGTCCAGTCCCACAGGGATCACAGTCCAGTCACACAGGGTTCACAGTCCAGTCCCACAGGGGTCACAGTCCAATGCCAAAGGTATCGCAGTCACGTCCCACAGAGATCACAGTCCACTCCCACAGGGATCACAGTCCACTCCCTCAGGGATCACAGTCCAGTCCCACAGGGATCCAGTCCAGTCCCACAGGTATCACAGTCCAGTCAAACACCGATCACAGTCCAGTCCCACTGGGGTCACAGTCCAGTCCCACAGAGATCACAGTCCAGTCGCACAGTCGTCACAGTCCACTCCCACAGGGATTACAGTCCACTCCCTCAGGGATCACAGTCCAGTCCCTCAGGGGTCACAGTCCAGTCCCACAGGGATCACAGTCCAGTCACACAGGGTTTACAGTCCAGTCCCACAGGGGTCACAGTCCAATGCCAAAGTTATCGCAGTCACGTCCCACAGGGATCAAAGTCCAGTTCCACAGGGCTCACAGTCCTGTCCCACAGAGATCACAGTCCAGTCCCATAGGGCTCAAAGTCCTGTCCCACAGGTCTCATAGTCCTGTCCCTCAGGGATCACAGTTCAATCCCAAATGGGTCACAGTCCAGTCCCACAGAAATCACAGTCCAGTCCCACAGAGATCACAGTCCAGTCCCACAGGATCACAGTCCAATCCCACAGAGATCACAGTCTAGTCCCTCAGGGGTCACAGTCCAGTCCCACTGGGGTCACAGTCCAGTCCCACAGGGATCCAGTCCAGTCCCACAGGTATCACAGTCCAGTCAAACAGCGATCACAGTCCAGTCCCACTGGGGTCACAGTCCAGTCCCACAGAGATCACAGTCCTGTCGCTCAGTATCACAGTCCAATCCCACAGAGATCACAGTCCAGTCCCTCAGGGGTCACAGTCCAGTCCCACTGGGGTCACAGTCCAGTCCCACAGGGATCCAGTCCAGTCCCACAGGTATCACAGTCCAGTCAAACAGCGATCACAGTCCAGTACCACTGGGGTCACAGTCCAGTCCCACAGAGATCACAGTCCAGTCGCTCAGTTGTCACAGTCCAGTCCCACAGATATGAAAGTCCTGTCCCACATGCATCCCTGTCCAGTCCCACAGAGATCACCGTCCAGTCCCACTGGGGTCACAGTCCAGTCCCACAGAGATCACAGTCCAGTCGCTCAGTATCACAGTCCAATCCCACAGAGATCACAGTCCAGTCCCTCAGGGGTCACAGTCCAGTCCCACTGGGGTCACAGTCCAGTCCCACAGGGATCCAGTCCAGTCCCACAGGTATCACAGTCCAGTCAAACAGCGATCACAGTCCAGTCCCACTGGGGTCACAGTCCAGTCCCACAGAGATCACAGTCCAGTCGCTCAGTTGTCACAGTCCAGTCCCACAGATATGAAACTCCTGTCCCACATGCATCCCTGTCCAGTCCCACAGAGATCACCGTCCAGTCCCACAGAGATCACAGTCCAGTCCCACAAGAGTCACAGTCCCGTCCCACAAGTATCACAGTCCAGTCCCACAGGGGTCACAGTCCATCGCATAATGATCACAGTCCAGTCCCACAGGGATCACAGTCCAGTCCCACAGGGTTCACAGTCCATTACCACAGGGGTCGCAGTCGAGTCCCACAGGGATCACAATCCAGTCCCGCAGAGATCATCGTCCAGTCCCACAGGGATCACAGTCACTCCCACAGGGATCACAGTCCAGTCCTACAGGGATCATAATCCACTCCAACAGTGTCACAGTTCAGTCCTACAGGAATCACAGTCCAGTCCCACAGAAATCACAGTCAAGTCCCACAGGGATCACAGTCAAGTCCCACAGGGTTCACAGTCCAGTCCCACAGGGGTCACAGTCCAGACCCTCAGGGATTATAGTCCTGTCCAACAGGGATCACAGTCAAGCACCACAGGGATCACACTCATGTCCCAAAACGGTCCCAGTCCAGTCCCACAGGGGTCACAGTCCAGACCCTCAGGGATTACAGTCCTGTCCTACAGGGATCACAGTTCAGACCCACAGGAAGCGCTGTCCAATCACACAGGGGTCAAATGCCAATACCACAGGGGTCACAGTCCAGTCCCACAGGTGTCACAGTCCAGTCGCACAGGTGTCACAGTCAAGTCCCACAGTGATCACAATCCAGTCCCACAGTGATTACAGTCCAGTCCAACAGGGATCACAGTCCAGTGCCACAGGATCACAGTCCAGTCCAACAGGGATCGCAGTCGTGTCCCACAGGAGTCAAATTGCGGTCCCACAGGGATTGCAGTCCAATCCCACAGGGCTCACAGTCCTGTCCCAAAGGGATCACAGTCCCGTCCCACAGGGATGACAGTCCAGTCCCACAGGGATCAGACTACAGTCCCTCAGTGATCAAAGACCAGTCCCACAGGGTCACAGTCTGGTCCCACAGGGATCACAGTCCTGTCCCAAAGAGATCACAGTCCCGTCCGACAGGGATCACAGACAAGACCCACAGGGTCACAGTCCTGTCCCACAGGGATCTCAGTCCAGTCCCACATGGATCACAATACAATCCCACAGGGATCACAGTCCAGTTGCACAGGGGTCACAGTCCAATCACACAGGGTTCACAGTCCAGTCGCACTGAGGTCACAGACAATTTCCACAGGGATCACGGTACAGTTCCTCAGGGAACACAGTCCATCCCACAGGGATTATTGTCCAGTCCTACAGGGATTACAGTCTAATCCCACAGGGATCACAGTTCAATTTATCAGGGATCACAGTACAGTCCCACAGTGGTCACAGTCCATTCCCACGGGGAACACAGCCCAGTCCCACAGGGATAACAGTCCAGCCCTCATGGATCACCGTCCAATCTCACAGGGATGACAGTCCAGTCGCACAGGGATCAAAGTCCAGTCCCACAGGGATCAGAGTCCGGACCCACAGGGGTCACAGTCCAGTCCCACAGGGATCAGAGTCCGGACCCACAGGGGTCGCAGTCCAGTCGCACAGGGATCAAAGTCCAGTCCCACAGGGATCAGAGTCCGGACCCACTGGGGTCAAAGCCCAGTCCCACAGGGATCACAGTCCAGTCCCACAGAGATCACAGTCCAGTCCCACAAGAGTCACAGTCCAGTTACTCAGGTATCACAGTCCAGTCGCACAGTTGTCACAGTCCAGTCCCACAGGTGTGACAGTCCAGTCCCACATGGATCTCAGTCCAGTCCAACAGAGATCACAGTCCAGTCCCACAAGAGTCACAGTCCAGTCCCACAAGTATCACAGTCCAGTCCCACAGGGGTCACAGTCCACTCGCATAATGATCGCAGTCGAGTCCCGCAGGTATCACAGTCCGGTCACACAGTTGTCATAGTCCAGTCCCACAGAGATCACAGTCCAGTCCCACAGGGATCACAGTCACTCCCACAGGGATAACAGTCCAGTCCTACAGGGATCACAATCACTCCCAAAGGGATCACAGTCCACTCCAACAGTGTCACAGTTCAGTCCTACAGGAATCATAGTCCAATCACACAGGGGTCAAAGTCCAGAACCACAAGGGTCACAGTCCAGTCCCACAGGTGTCACAGTCAAGTCCCACGGGGATCACAGTCCAGTCCCACAGAGATTACAGTCCAGTCCCACAAGTATCACAGTTAAGTCCCACAGTGATCACACTCCAGGCCCACAGTGATTAAGGTCCAATCCCATAAGGATTGCAGTCCAATCCGATAGGGCTCACACTCCTGTCCCAAAGGGATCACAGTCCCGTCCTATAGAGATCACATTCCATTCACACAGGGATCACAGTACAGTCCCTCAGGGATCAAAGACAAGTCACATAG
The DNA here is from genome assembly GCF_044704955.1 of Pristiophorus japonicus. Classification (NCBI taxonomy): domain Eukaryota; kingdom Metazoa; phylum Chordata; class Chondrichthyes; family Pristiophoridae; genus Pristiophorus; species Pristiophorus japonicus. The sequence continues at coordinate 695,348 of NW_027254729.1, read as the reverse complement.
GGGTCACTGTCCAGTCCCACAGGTTCACAGTCCGGTCCCACAGTGGTAACAGTACTGTCCCACAGGGATCACAGTCCACACCCACAGGGATCACATTCCACTCCCTTAGGGATCACAGTTCAGTTCCACAGGGGTCACCGTCCAGTCCCACAGGGATCACAGTCCAGTCCCACAGGGATCACATTCCAGTCCCACTGAAGTCACAGACAACTTCCACAGGGATCACGGTACAGTTCCTCAGGGCACACAGTCCAGTCCCACAGGGATCACAGTCTAGTCCCACAGGGATCGCAGTTCAATCTAACAGGGATCACAATACAGTCCCACAGGGGTCACAGTCCATTCCCACGGTGAACACAGACCAGCCCCACAGGGGTCACAGGCCAGTCCCACAGGGATCATAGTCCAATCCCACAGGGATCACAGTCCATCCCACAGGGGTTAGATTCCAGTTGCACAGAGATCACAATCCAGTCCCACAAGATCATTGTCCAGTCCCAAAGAGATCACAGCCCAGTCCCACAGGGATCACAGTCCAGTCCCACAGGGATCACAGTCCTGTCCCACAGGGATAACAGTCCAGCCCTAGGGGATCACAGTCCAATCCCACAGGGATCACAGTCCAGTCCCACAGGGATCACAGTCCAGTCCCACAGGGTCACAGTCCAATACCACAGGGATTACATTCCAGTCCCACAGGGATCATAGTCAAGTCCCACAGGTATCACAGTCCAGTCCCATAGAGATCACAGTCCACTTCAACATGGATCACAGTCCACTCCCTCAGGGATCACAGTTCAGTCCCACAGGGGTCACAGTCCAGTCCCACAGGGATCACAATCCAGTCCCACTGGGGTCAATGTGCAGTCCCACTGGGGTCACAGTCCAGTCCCACAGAGATCACAGTCCAGTCCCACAGGAATCGCAGTCCAGTCCCACAAGAGTCACAGTCCAGTCCCTCAGGTATCACAGTCCAGTCGCACAGTTGTCACAGTCCAGTCCCTCAGGTATGACAGTCCAGTCCCACATGGATCTCAGTCCAGTCCACAGAGGTCACAGTCCAGTCCCACAAGAGTCAAAGTTCAGTCCCACAAGTATAACAGTCCAGTCCCACAGCGGTCACAGTCAATTTGCATAATGATCACAGTCCAGTCCCACAGGGATCACAGTCCAGTCCCACAGGGTTCACAGTCCAGCACCACAGGGATCGCAGTCGAGTCCCACAGGGATCACAGTCCAGTCCCGCAGATATTGCAGTCCGGTCACACTGTTGTCATAGTCCAGTCCCACAGAGATCACAGTCCTGTCCCACAGATATCACAGTCCAGTCCCATAGGGCTCAAATTCCAGTCCCACAGGTATCACAGTCCAGTCCCACAGGTGACACAATCCAGTCCCAGAGGGATCGCAGTCGAGTCCCACAGGGATCACAGTCTAGACGCACAGGGGTCGCAGGTCTGTCCCGCAGGGGTAAAACTTCCGTCCGATAGGGATTGCAGTCCAGTCCCACAGGCATCACAGTCCAGTCCCAAAGGGATCACAGTCCCGTCCCACAGGGATCACAGTCCAGTCCCACAGGGATCACAGTCCAGTCCCAAAGGGATCACAGTACCGTCCCACAGGGATCACAGTCCAGACACACAGGTATCACAGTCCAGTTTCACAGGATCAGAATCCAGTCCATCAGGGATCACAGACCAGTCCCACAGGGATCACAGTCCTGTCCCACAGGGATCACAGTCCAGTCCCACATGGATCACAGTGCAGTCCCACAGGGATCACAGTACAGTCCCACAGGGATCCCAGTCCAGTCCCAAAGGGATCAAAATCCAGTCCCACAGGGATCAAAGTCCTGTCCGACAGGGATCATACTCCAGTCCCACAGCGGTCACAGTCCTGTCCCACAGGGATCACACTCCAGTCCCACAGGGATCACATAGAAACATAGAAACATAGAAAATAGGTGCAGGAGCAGGCCATTCAGCCCTTCTAGCCTGCACCGCCATTCAATGAGTTCATGGCTGAACATGAAACTTCAGTACCCCCTTCCTGCTTTCTCGCCTTAAGCCTTGATCCCCCGAGTAGTAAGGACTTCATCTAACTCCCTTTTGAATATATTTAGTGAATTGGCCTCAACTACTTCTGTGGTAGAGAATTCCACAGGTTCACCACTCTCTGGGTGAAGAAGATTCTCCTCATCTCGGTCCTAAATGGCTTACCCCTTATCCTCAGATTGTGACCCCTGGTTCTGGACTTCCCCAACATTGGGAACATTCTTTCTGCATCTAACCTGTATAAACCCGTCAGAATTTAAAAAGTTTCTATGAGGTCCCCTCTCATTCTTCTGAACTCCAGTGAATACAAGCCCAGTTGATCCAATCTTTCTTGATAGGTCAGTCCCGCCATCCCGGGAATCAGTCTGGTGAACCTTCGCTGCACTCCCTCAATAGCAAGAATGTCCTTCCTCAAGTTAGGAGACCAGAACTGTACACAATACTCCAGGTGTGGCCTCACAGTCCAGACACACAGGTATCACAGTCCAGTTTCACAGGATCAGAGTCCAGTCCATCAGGGATTAAAGACCAGTCCCACAGGGATCACAGTCCTGTCCCACAGGGATCACAGTCCAGTCCCACATGGATCACAGTGCAGTCCCAAAGGGATCACAGTACAGTCCCACAGGGATCACAGTCCAGTCCCAAAGGGATCACAGTCCAGTCCCACAGGGATCACAGTCCTGTCCCACAGGAATCACACTCCAGTCCCACAGAGGTCACAGTCCAGTCCCAAAGGGATCACAGTTCAGTCCCATAGGGATCACAGTCCAGTCCCACAAGGAGCACAGTCCAGTCCCACAAGGATCACAGTCCATTCCCACAGTGATCACAGTCCTGTCCCACAGGGATCACAGTCCTGTCCCACAGGGATCACAGTCCAAACCCACACGGATCACACTCCAGTCCCACTGAGGTCACAGTCCAGTCCCACAGGGATCACAGTCCTGTCCGACAGGGATCACACTCCAGTCCCACAGAGGTCACAGTCCTGTCCCACCGGGATCACAGTCCAGTCCCACAAAGGTCACAGTCCCGTGCCAGAGGGACTTTATTTTTGAAAATATGTGTAGGTGAAGGACATTCGGCTCATATCCTCCACCGCCATTCAATGAGTTCGTGGCTGAACATGCAACTTCAGTAACCCTTTCATGTTTTGTCGCCATAACCCTTGATCCCCATCGTAGTAAGGACTACATCTAACTCCTTTTTGAATATGTTTAATGAATTGGCCTCCGCAACTTTCCGTGATCGAGAATTCCACAGGAACCACTCTCTGGGTGAAGAGGTTTCTCCTCATCTCGGTCCCAAATGGCTTCCACATTATCATTAGACTGTGAACCCTGGTAATGGACTTCCCCAACATTGGGAACATTTTTCGTGCATTTAACCTGTCTAAACCCATCAGAATTTTAAACGTTTCTTTGAGGTCCCCTCTCATTCTTCTGAACTCCAGTGAATGAAAGCCCAGTTGATCCAGTCTTTTTTGATAGGTCAGTCCCGCCATCCCGGGAATCAGTCTGGTGAATCTTGGCTGCACTCCCTCAATAGCAAGAATGTCCTTCCTCAGGTTAGGAGACCAAAGCTGTACACAATATTCCAGGTGTGGCCTCACCAAGGCCCTACACAACTGTAGAAACACCTCCCTGGCCCTGTACTCAAATACTCAAATCCCCTCGCTATGAAGGCCAACATGCCATTTGCTTTCTTCACCGCAAGCTGTACCTGCACGCCAACCTTCAATGACTGATGTACCATGACACCCAGGTCTCGCTGCACCTCCCCTTTTCCTAATCTGTCACCATTCAGATAATAGTCTGTCTCTCTGTTTTTACCACCAAAGTGGATAAACTCACATTTATCCACATTATACTTCATCTGCCATGCATTTGCCCACTCACCTAACCTATCCAAGTCACTCTGCAGCCTCATAGCATCCTCCTCGCAGCTCACACTGCCACCCAACTTAGTGTCATCCGCAAATTTGGAGATACTACATTTAAACCCCTCGTCTAAATCATTAATGTACAAAGTAAACAGCTGGGACTACAGCATAGAACCTTGCGGTACCCCACTAGTCACTGCCTGCCTTTCTGACAAGTACACATTTACTCTTACTCTTTGCTTCCCGTCTGACAACCAGTTCTCAATCCATGTCAGCACATTTACCCCTATCCAATGTGCTTTAACTTTGCACATTAATCTCTTGTGTGGGACCTTGTCGAAGGCCTTCTGAAAGTCGAAATATACCACATCAAACGGTTCTCCCTTGTCCACTCTGCTGGAAACATCCTCAAAGATTTCCCGAAGATTTGTCAAGCATGATTTCCTTTCACAAATCCATGCTAAACTTGGACCTATCATATCACCTCTTTCCAAATGCGCTGCTATGACATCCTTAATAATTGAATCCATCATTTTACGCACGACCGAGGTCAGGCTGCCCGGTCGATAATTCCTTGTTTTCTCTCTCCCTCCTTTTTTAAAAAGTGGGGTTACTTTGGCTACCCTCCACTCGATCGGAACTAATCCAGATTCTAGGGAATGTTGGAAAATGACTGTCAATGCATCCGTTATTTCCAAGGCCACCTCCTTAAGCAACCTGGGATGCAGTCCATCAGACCCTGGGGATTTATTGGCCTACAGTCCAGTCCCACAGGAATGACAGTCCAGTCGCATAGGCATCGCAGTCCAATCCAACAGCTATCGCAGTTCAGTCCCACAGGGGTCAAACTCCGGTCCCACAGGGATCACAGTCCAGTCCAACAGGGATCACTGTCCAGTCACAAAGGGAACACAGTCCTGTCCCACAGGGATCACAATCTAGTCCCACAGGGGTAGCTGTTCATTTCCACAGGGGTCAAACTCCGATCCCGCAGGGATCACAGTCCAGTCCAACAGGGATCACAGTCCCGTCCCTCAGGGATCGAAGTCCAATCCCAAAGGGATCACAATAACGTCCCACAGGGATCACAGTCCAGTCCAACAGGGATCACTGTCCAGTTCCAAAGGGATCACTGTCCAGTCCCTCAGGGATCACAGTCCAGTCCCACAGGGATCATTGTCCAGTCCCACGGGGATCACAGATCTGTCCCACAGGGATCACAGCCCTGTCCCAAAGTGATCACAGACCAGTCCCACAGGGGTCACCGTCCTCTCCCACAGGAACCAGAGTCCAGTCGCACAAGGATCACAGTCCTGTCCCACAGGGATGACATTCCAGTCCCACAGAGATCACAGTCCTGTCCCACAGGTCTCTCAGTCCAGTCCCACATGGATGACAGTTCAGTACCACAGGGATCACAGTACAGTCCCACAGGGATCACAGCACTGTCCCACAGGGATCACAGTCCTGTCCCACAGGGGTCACAGTCCTGTCCCACGGGGACCACAGTCCTGTCGCACAGGGATCACAGTCCATTCCCACAGGGATAACAGTCCAGTCCCACAGGTGTCACAGTACTGTCGCACAGGGATCACAGTACAGTCCCACAGGAATCACAGTCCAGTCGCATAATGATCACAGTCAAGTCCCACAGTGATTACAGTCCAGTCCAACATGGATCACAGTCCAGTCCAACAGGGATTACATTCCAGTCCTAAAGGGATCACAGTCCAGTCCCACAGGGATCGCAGTCGACTCCCACAGGGGTCAAAGTCCGGACCCACAGGAATTGCAGTCCGATCCCACAGGGATCAAAGTCCTGTCCCAAAAGAATCAAAGACCAGTCCCACAGCGGTCACATTCCAGTGACGCCGGGTCACAGTCCTGTCGCACAGGGATCACAGTCCTGTCCCAAAGGGATCACAGTCCCGTCCCACAGGGATCACTATCCAGTCCCACAGGGTCACAGTTCTGTCCCATAGGGGTCACAGTCCTGTCCCACAGGGTTCACTGTCCAGTCCGACAGAGATCACAGTCCAGTCCACAGGGATCGCAGGCGAGTCCCACAGGAGTCGCAGTTCAGTCCCACAGGGGTCAAGCTCCGGTTCCACAGGGATTGCAGTTCAGTCCCACACGGGTCAAACTCCGGTCCCAAAGGGATCACAGTCCAGTCCAACAGGATCACAGTCCAGTCACAAAGGGATCTCAGTCCAGTCCCACAGGGATCACAGTCCAGTCCCACAGGGGTCGCAGTTCACTCCCACAGGGCTCAAACTCCGGTCCCACAGGGATCACAGTCCAGTCCAACAGGGATCACAGTCCAGTCACAATGTGATCACGGTCCAGTCCAACAGGGGTCACATTCCCGTCCCTCAGGGATCAGAGTCCAGTCCCACCAAGATTACTGTCCAATCCCAAAGGGATCACAGTAACGTCCAGCAGGGATCACAGTCCCGTCCCACAGGGGTCACAGTCCTGTCCCACAGGGACCAAAGTCCAGTCGCACAAGGATCACAGTCCTGTCGCACAGGGATCACAGTCGATTCCCACAGGGATCACAGTCTAGTCTCACAGGTGTCACAGTACTATCGCACAAGGATCACAGTACAGTCCCACAGGAATCACAGTAGAGTCCCACAGGGATCACAGTCCAGTCCCACAGTGATCACAGTCCAATCCCACAGAGGTCAAAGTCCAGTCCGACAGGGATCAAAGTCCAGTCCCCCGCGGATCACAGTCCAGTCGCACAGGAATCACAGTCCAGTCCCACAGAGATCACAGTCCAGTCCCACAGAGATCACAGTCCAGTCCACAGGGATCGCAGGCGAGTCCCACAGGGATCACAGTCCAGTCCGACAGGTATCACAGTTCAGTCCCACACGGGTCAAACTCCGGTCCCACAGGGATTGCAGTTCATTTCCACAGGTGTCAAACTCTGATCCCACAGGGATCACAGTACAGTCCACCAAGGATCACAGTCCCGTCCCTCAGGGTTCACAGTCCAGTCCCGCAGGGATCATTGTCCAGTCCCACCGGGATCACAGACCTGTCCCACAAGGATCACAGCCCTGTCCCACAGAGATCACAGTCCAGTCCCACAGGGGTCACCGTCCTGTACTACAGGGACCAGAGTCCAGTCGCACAAGGATCACACTCTTGTCCCACAGGGATCACATTCCAGTCCCACACAGATCACAGTCCTGTCCCACAGGTATCTCATTCCAGTCCCACATGGATGACAGTCCAGTGCCACAGGGATCACAGTACAGTCCCACAGGGATCACAGCGCTGTGCTACAGGGATTACAGTCCAGTTCCACAGGGGTCACAGTCCTGTCCCACAGGGACCACAGTCCAGTCGCACAAGGATCACAGTCCTGTCGCACAGTGATCACAGTCCATTCCCACAGGGATCACAGTCCAGTCCCATAGGTGTCACAGTACTGTCGCACAGGGATCACAGTACAGTCCCAGAAGAATCACAGTCCAGTCGCATAATGATCAGAGTCAAGTCCCACAGTGAATAGAGTCCAGTCCATCAGGGATCACAGTCAAGTCCAACATGGATTACAGTCCAGTCCTAAAGGGATCACAGTCCAGTTCCACAGGGATCGCAGTCGACTACCACAGGGGTCAAAGTCCGGTCCCACAGGAATTGCAGCCCAATCCCACAGGGATCACAGTCCTGTCCCAAAGGAATCAAAGACCAGTCCCACAGGGCTCACTGTCCAGTCCCGTCGGGTCACAATCCTGTCGCACAGGGATCACAGCCCTGTCCCAAAGGGATCACAATCCCGTCCCACAGAGATCACTGTCCAGTCCCACAGGGTCACAGTCCTGTCCCATAGGGGTCACAGTCCTGTCCCACAGGGATGACAGTCCAGTCCCACAGGGATCAAAGTACAATCCCACAGGGATCACAGTTCTGTCCCACATGGATCACAGTGCAATCCCAAAGGGTTCATCGTCCAATCCCACAGGGGTTACAGCCCAGTCCCACAGGGTTCAAAGTCCAGTCCCACTGGGGTAACAGACAAGTTCCACAGATTTCACGGTACAGTTCCTCATGGAACACAGTCCAGTCCCACAGGGATTATTGTCCAGTCCCACAGAGATCACAGTCTAGTCCCACAGGGATCACAGTTCAATCTAATTGGGATCTCAGTACAGTCCCACAGGTATCACAGTCCAGTCCCAAAAGGATCAGAGTTCATTCCCACAGTGATCACAGACCACTCACACAGGGATCACAGTCCAGTTCCACAGGGATCATAGTCCAGTCCCACAGGTATCACAGTCCAGTCCCACAGGGATCACAGTCCAGTCCCACAGGTATCAAAGTACTGTCCCACAGGTATGAATGTCCAGTCAGACAGGAATCATATTCCAGTCCCACAGGGATCACAGTCCAGTCCAACAGGTATCACAGTACTGTCCCACAGGTATGAATGTCCAGTCACACAGGGATCATATTCCAGTCCCACAGGGATCACAGTCCAGTCCCACAGGGGTTAGTGTCCAGTCCCACAGGTATCATAGTCCAGTCCCACAGGGATCACAGTCCAGTCCCACATTGATCACAGTCCAGTTCCACAGGGATCACAGTCCAGTCCCACAGGTATCACAGTACTGTCCCACAGGTATGAATGTCCAGTCACACAGGGATCATATTCCAGTTCCACAGAGATCACAGTCCTGTCCCACAGAGATGACAGTCCAGTCCAAAAGGGCTCAAAGTCCAGTCCCACAGGTATCACAGTCCAGTCCCACAGGGATCAAAGTCTAGTCCCACAGGATTGACAGTCCAATCCCACAGGGACAAAAGTCCAGTTCCACAGGGGACACAGTCCAGTCCCAGATGGATCGCAGTCGAGTCCCACAGGGATCACAGTCCAGTCCCAAAGGGATCACAGTCCAGATCCACAGAGATCACTGTCCAGTCCCACAGGGTCACAGTCCTGTCCCATAGGGGTCACAGTCCTGTCCCACAGGGATGACAGTCCAGTCCCACCGGGATCAAAGTACAATCCCACAGGGATCACAGTTCTGTCCCACATGGATCACAGTGCAATCCCACAGGGGTCATCGTCCAATCCCACAGGGGTTACAGCCCAGTCCCACAGGGTTCAAAGTCCAGTCCCACTTGGGTAACAGACAAGTTCCACAGATTTCACGGTACAGTTCCTCATGAAACACAGTCCAGTCCCACAGGGATTATTGTCCAGTCCCACAGAGTTCACAGTCTAGTCCCACAGGGATCACAGTTCAATCTAATTGGGATCTCAGTCCAGTCCCACAGGTATCACAGTCCAGTCCCAAAAGGATCAGAGTTCATTCCCACAGTGATCACAGACCACTCACACAGGGATCACAGTCCAGTTCCACAGGGATCATAGTCCAGTCCCACAGGTATCACAGTCCAGTCCCACAGGGATCACAGTCCAGTCCCACAGGTATCAAAGTACTGTCCCACATGTATGAATGTCCAGTCAGACAGGGATCATATTCCAGTCCCACAGGGATCACAGTCCAGTCCCACAGGTATCACAGTACTGTCCCACAGGTATGAATGTCCAGTCACACAGGGATCATATTCCAGTCCCACAGGGATCACAGTCCAGTCCCACAGGGGTTAGTGTCCAGTCCCACAGGTAACATAGTCCAGTCCCACAGGGATCACAGTCCAGTCCCACATGGATCACAGTCCAGTTCCACAGGGATCACAGTCCAGTCCCACAGGTATCACAGTACTGTCCCACAGGTATGAATGTCCAGTCACACAGGGATCATATTCCAGTTCCACAGAGATCACAGTCCTGTCCCACAGAGATGACAGTCCAGTCCAAAAGGGCTCAAAGTCCAGTCCCACAGGTATCACAGTCCAGTCCCACAGGGGTCAAAGTCTAGTCCCACAGGATTGACAGTCCAGTCCCACAGGGACAAAGTCCAGTTCCACAGGGGACACAGTCCAGTCCCAGAGGGATCGCAGTCGAGTCCCACAGGGATCACAGTCCAGTCCCAAAGGGATCACAGTCCAGATCCACAGGTATCACAGTCCAGTCCGACAGACATCATTGTCCAGTGCCAGGGGGATCACAGACCAGTCCCACAGGGATCACAGTCCTATGCCACAGGGATCACAGTCCATCCCCACTTGGATCACAGTCCATCCCCACTTGGATCACAGTCCAGTTCCACAGGGATCACATACAGTCCCAAAGGGATCACAGTCCAGTCCTATAGGGATCACAGTCCAGTCCCACAGGGATCACAGTCCAGTCCCACAAGGGTCTAGGTCCAGTTCCCACAGGGATCACAGTCGTATCAGACAGGGATCACACTCCAATCTCACAGAGGTCAAAGTCCTGTCCCACAGGGATCGCACTCCAGTCCCACAGAGGTCGCAGTCCAGTGCCACAGGGATTTATTTTTTGAAAATTTGTGCAGGTGTGGGCCATTCGGCCTTTGAGCCTCCACCACCATTCAATGAGTTCATGGCTGAACATGCCACTTCAGTACCCCATTCCTGTTTTCTCGCCATAACCCTTGATCCCCGTAGTAGTAAGGACTTCATCTCAGTCATTTTTGAATATATTTAGTGAATTGGCATCAACAACTTTCCGTGGTAGAGAATTCCACAGGTCACCACTCTCTGGGTGAAGAAGTTTCTCCTCACCTCGGTCCTAAATGGCTTACCCCTTATTCTTAGACTGTGACCCCTGGTTCTGGACTTCCCCAACATTGGGAACATTCTTCCTGCTTCTAACCTGTCTAAACCCATCAGAATTTTAAACGTTTCTATGAGGTCCCATGTCATTCTGCTGAACTCCAGTGAATACAAGCCCAGTTGATCCAGTCATTTTTGATATGTCAGTCCCTCAATCCCGGGAATCAGTCTGGTGAACCTTCGTTGCACTCCCTCAAAAGCAAGAATGTCCTTTCTCAGGTTAGGAGACCAAAGCTGGACACAATATTCCAGGTGTGGCCTCACCAAGGCCCGGACAACTGTAGCAACACCTCCCTGCCGCTGTACTCAAATCCCCTCGCTATGAAGGCCAACATGCCATTTGCTTTCTTCACCGCCCGTTGCACCTGCATGCTAACCTGCAATGACTGATGTACCATGACACCCAAGTCTCGTTGCACCTCCCCTTTTCCTTATCTGTCACCATTCAGATAATAGTCAGTCTCTCTGTTTTTACCACCAAAGTGGATAACCTCACATTTATCCACATTATACTTCATCTGCCATGCATTTGCACACTCAATTTACCTATCGAAGTCACTCTGCAGCCTCATAGCATCCTCCTCGCAGCTCATACTGCCACCCAACTTAGTGTCATCCGTAGATTTGGAGATACTACATTTAATCCCCTCGTCTAAATCATTAATGTACAATGTAAACAGCTGGGGCCCCAGCACAGAACCTTGTGGTACCCCACTAGTCACTGCCTGCCATTCTGAAAAGTACCCATTTACTCCTACTCTTTGCTTCCTGTATGACAACCAGTTCTCAATCCATGTCAGCACACTAGCCCCAATCCCATGTGCTTTAACGTTACACATTAATCTCTTGTGTGGGACCTTGTCGAAAGCCTTCTGAAAGTCCAAATATACCACTTCAACTGGTTCTCACCTTGTCCACTCTACTGGAAACATCCTCAAAAAATTCCAGAAGATTTGTCATGCATAATTTCCCTTTCACAAATCCATGCAAAACTTGGACCTATCATGTCACCTCTTTCCAAATGCGCTGCTATGACATCCTCAATAATTGAATCCATCATTTTACCCACTACTGAGGTCAGGCTGACCGGTCGATAATTCCCTGTTTTCTCTCTCCCTCCTTTTTTAAAAAGTGCGATTACGTTGGCTACATTCCGCTCGATCGGAACTGTTCCAGCTCTAGGGAATGTTGGAAAATGACTGCCAATTAATCCGCTATTTCCAAGGCCAGCTCCTTAAACACTCTGGGATGCAGTCCATCAGGCTCTGGGGATTTATCGGCCTACAGTCCAGTCCCACATGGATCACAGACCTGTCCCACAGGTATCACAACCCTGTCCCACAGGGATCACAGTCAAGTCCTACAGGGGTCACATGGAGTCCAGTCCCACAGTGATCACAGTCCAGTCCCACAGGGATCAGAGTCCTGTTCCACAGGGATCACAGTCTAGTTCCACAGGGATCACTATCCAGTCCCACAGAGATTATAGTCCAGTTCCCACACGGATCACAGTACAGTCCCACGGGGATAACAGTCCAGTCCCACAGGGATCAGTCCAATCCCACAGGGGTCAAAGTCAAGTCCCACAGGGATCACAGTCCAGTCGCATAGGGATCACAGTCAAGTCCCACAGGGATCACAGTCCAGTCGCATAGGGATCACAGTCAAGTCCCACAGGGGTCACAGTCCAGTCGCATGGAGATCACAGTCCAGTCTCACAGAGATCACAGTCCAGTCCCACAGGGATCACAGTGCAGTCCCACAGGGATCACAGTCCAGCCCCACAGGTGTCACAGTTCAGTCTCACAGGGGTCACAGTCCAGTCGCATCAAGATCACAGTCCAGTCTCACAGAGATCACAGTCCACTCCCACAGGGATCACAGTCCAGTCCCTCAGGGATCACAGTCCAGTCCCACAGGGATCACAGTCCAGTCCGACAAGTGTCACAATCCTGGACCACAGGGATCACAGTCCAGTCGCAGAAGGATCACAGTCCTGCCCTACAGGGATCACAGTCCAGTCCCACATGGATCACAGTCAAGTCCAACAGGGAACACAATCCAGTCCCACAGAGTTTACAGTCCAGTCCCACAGGGATCACAGTCCAGTCGCATAGGGATCACAGTCCAGTTCCTCAGGGATCACAGTCCAGTCCCACAGGGATCACAGTCTAGTCCCACAGGGGTCGCAGTTCAGTCCCACACATGTCAAACTCCGGTCCCACAGGGATCACAGCCCGTCGCACATGGATCACAGTGCAGTGCCACATGAATCACAGTCCAGTCCCACAGGGATCACAGTCCAATCCCACAGCAATTACAGTGCAATCCCACAGGGTTCACAGTCCAATCCCACAGGGGTTAAAATACTGTCGCACAGGATTACAGTGCGTGCCACATGAATCACAGTCCAGTCCCACAGGGATCACAGTCCAATCCCACAGGGATCACCGTCCACTCCCACACGGATCACAGTCCAGTCCCACAGGGGTCATGGTCCTGTCGCACAGGGATCACAGTCAAATCCCACAGAGGTCACAGTCCATTCCCACAACGATCACAGTCCAGACACACACGGATCACAGGTCTGTCACACAGGGATCACAGTCCAGTCACACAGGGATCACAGTCCAGTCCCACAGGGGCCATGGCCCTGTCGCACAGGGATCACAGTCCAGTCCCACAGAGACTACAGTCCAGTCGAACAGGGATCACAGTCCAATCCCACATAGATCACAGTCCAGTCCCACAGGGGTCACAGTCCAGTCCCTCAGGGGCTACAGTCCAGTCCGACATGGATCACAGGCCAATAACAGATGGATCATATTCCAGTTCCACATGGATCACAGTCCAGTCCCACAGGGATCACAGTCCAGTTCCACATGGATCCCAGTCCAGTCCCACAGTGATCACAGTCCAGTCCCACAGGGATCACAGTCCAGTGCCACAGGGATCAAAGTCCAGTCCCACAGGGGTCACAATCCAGTCCCACATGGATCCGATTCCAGTTCCACAGGGATCGCAGTCCAGTCCCACGGGGATCACAGATCTGTCCCACAGGGATCACAGCCCTGTCCCAAAGTGATCACAGACCAGTCCCACAGGGGTCACCGTCCTCTCCCACAGGAACCAGAGTCCAGTCGCACAAGGATCACAGTCCTGTCCCACAGGGATGACATTCCAGTCCCACAGAGATCACAGTCCTGTCCCACAGGTCTCTCAGTCCAGTCCCACATGGATGACAGTTCAGTACCACAGGGATCACAGTACAGTCCCACAGGGATCACAGCACTGTCCCACAGGGATCACAGTCCTGTCCCACAGGGGTCACAGTCCTGTCCCACGGGGACCACAGTCCTGTCGCACAGGGATCACAGTCCATTCCCACAGGGATAACAGTCCAGTCCCACAGGTGTCACAGTACTGTCGCACAGGGATCACAGTACAGTCCCACAGGAATCACAGTCCAGTCGCATAATGATCACAGTCAAGTCCCACAGTGATTACAGTCCAGTCCAACATGGATCACAGTCCAGTCCAACAGGGATTACATTCCAGTCCTAAAGGGATCACAGTCCAGTCCCACAGGGATCGCAGTCGACTCCCACAGGGGTCAAAGTCCGGACCCACAGGAATTGCAGTCCGATCCCACAGGGATCAAAGTCCTGTCCCAAAAGAATCAAAGACCAGTCCCACAGCGGTCACATTCCAGTGACGCCGGGTCACAGTCCTGTCGCACAGGGATCACAGTCCTGTCCCAAAGGGATCACAGTCCCGTCCCACAGGGATCACTATCCAGTCCCACAGGGTCACAGTCCTGTCCCATAGGGGTCACAGTCCTGTCCCACAGGGTTCACTGTCCAGTCCGACAGAGATCACAGTCCAGTCCACAGGGATCGCAGGCGAGTCCCACAGGAGTCGCAGTTCAGTCCCACAGGGGTCAAGCTCCGGTTCCACAGGGATTGCAGTTCAGTCCCACACGGGTCAAACTCCGGTCCCAAAGGGATTCACAGTCCAGTCCAACAGGATCACAGTCCAGTCACAAAGGGATCTCAGTCCAGTCCCACAGGGATCACAGTCCAGTCCCACAGGGGTCGCAGTTCACTCCCACAGGGCTCAAACTCCGGTCCCACAGGGATCACAGTCCAGTCCAACAGGGATCACAGTCCAGTCACAATGTGATCACGGTCCAGTCCAACAGGGGTCACATTCCCGTCCCTCAGGGATCAGAGTCCAGTCCCACCAAGATTACTGTCCAATCCCAAAGGGATCACAGTAACGTCCAGCAGGGATCACAGTCCCGTCCCACAGGGGTCACAGTCCTGTCCCACAGGGACCAAAGTCCAGTCGCACAAGGATCACAGTCCTGTCGCACAGGGATCACAGTCGATTCCCACAGGGATCACAGTCTAGTCTCACAGGTGTCACAGTACTATCGCACAAGGATCACAGTACAGTCCCACAGGAATCACAGTAGAGTCCCACAGGGATCACAGTCCAGTCCCACAGTGATCACAGTCCAATCCCACAGAGGTCAAAGTCCAGTCCGACAGGGATCAAAGTCCAGTCCCCCGCGGATCACAGTCCAGTCGCACAGGAATCACAGTCCAGTCCCACAGAGATCACAGTCCAGTCCCACAGAGATCACAGTCCAGTCCACAGGGATCGCAGGCGAGTCCCACAGGGATCACAGTCCAGTCCGACAGGTATCACAGTTCAGTCCCACACGGGTCAAACTCCGGTCCCACAGGGATTGCAGTTCATTTCCACAGGTGTCAAACTCTGATCCCACAGGGATCACAGTACAGTCCACCAAGGATCACAGTCCCGTCCCTCAGGGTTCACAGTCCAGTCCCGCAGGGATCATTGTCCAGTCCCACCGGGATCACAGACCTGTCCCACAAGGATCACAGCCCTGTCCCACAGAGATCACAGTCCAGTCCCACAGGGGTCACCGTCCTGTACTACAGGGACCAGAGTCCAGTCGCACAAGGATCACACTCTTGTCCCACAGGGATCACATTCCAGTCCCACACAGATCACAGTCCTGTCCCACAGGTATCTCATTCCAGTCCCACATGGATGACAGTCCAGTGCCACAGGGATCACAGTACAGTCCCACAGGGATCACAGCGCTGTGCTACAGGGATCACAGTCCAGTTCCACAGGGGTCACAGTCCTGTCCCACAGGGACCACAGTCCAGTCGCACAAGGATCACAGTCCTGTCGCACAGTGATCACAGTCCATTCCCACAGGGATCACAGTCCAGTCCCATAGGTGTCACAGTACTGTCGCACAGGGATCACAGTACAGTCCCAGAAGAATCACAGTCCAGTCGCATAATGATCAGAGTCAAGTCCCACAGTGAATACAGTCCAGTCCATCAGGGATCACAGTCAAGTCCAACACGGATTACAGTCCAGTCCTAAAGGGATCACAGTCCAGTTCCACAGGGATCGCAGTCGACTACCACAGGGGTCAAAGTCCGGTCCCACAGGAATTGCAGCCCAATCCCACAGGGATCACAGTCCTGTC
Source organism: Pristiophorus japonicus (assembly GCF_044704955.1). NCBI lineage: Eukaryota > Metazoa > Chordata > Chondrichthyes > Pristiophoridae > Pristiophorus > Pristiophorus japonicus. Next base: position 679,147 of record NW_027254729.1, on the reverse strand, counting down.
CCAAAGGAATCAAAGACCAGTCCCACAGGGCTCACTGTCCAGTCCCGTCGGGTCACAATCCTGTCGCACAGGGATCACAGCCCTGTCCCAAAGGGATCACAATCCCGTCCCACAGAGATCACTGTCCAGTCCCACAGGGTCACAGTCCTGTCCCATAGGGGTCACAGTCCTGTCCCACAGGGATGACAGTCCAGTCCCACAGGGATCAAAGTACAATCCCACAGGGATCACAGTTCTGTCCCACATGGATCACAGTGCAATCCCAAAGGGTTCATCGTCCAATCCCACAGGGGTTACAGCCCAGTCCCACAGGGTTCAAAGTCCAGTCCCACTGGGGTAACAGACAAGTTCCACAGATTTCACGGTACAGTTCCTCATGGAACACAGTCCAGTCCCACAGGGATCACAGTCCAGTGCCACAGGGATCAAAGTCCAGTCCCACAGGGGTCACAATCCAGTCCCACATGGATCCGATTCCAGTTCCACAGGGATCGCAGTCCAGTCCCACGGGGATCACAGATCTGTCCCACAGGGATCACAGCCCTGTCCCAAAGTGATCACAGACCAGTCCCACAGGGGTCACCGTCCTCTCCCACAGGAACCAGAGTCCAGTCGCACAAGGATCACAGTCCTGTCCCACAGGGATGACATTCCAGTCCCACAGAGATCACAGTCCTGTCCCACAGGTCTCTCAGTCCAGTCCCACATGGATGACAGTTCAGTACCACAGGGATCACAGTACAGTCCCACAGGGATCACAGCACTGTCCCACAGGGATCACAGTCCTGTCCCACAGGGGTCACAGTCCTGTCCCACGGGGACCACAGTCCAGTCGCACAGGGATCACAGTCCATTCCCACAGGGATAACAGTCCAGTCCCACAGGTGTCACAGTACTGTCGCACAGGGATCACAGTACAGTCCCACAGGAATCACAGTCCAGTCGCATAATGATCACAGTCAAGTCCCACAGTGATTACAGTCCAGTCCAACATGGATCACAGTCCAGTCCAACAGGGATTACATTCCAGTCCTAAAGGGATCACAGTCCAGTCCCACAGGGATCGCAGTCGACTCCCACAGGGGTCAAAGTCCGGACCCACAGGAATTGCAGTCCGATCCCACAGGGATCAAAGTCCTGTCCCAAAAGAATCAAAGACCAGTCCCACAGCGGTCACATTCCAGTGACGCCGGGTCACAGTCCTGTCGCACAGGGATCACAGTCCTGTCCCAAAGGGATCACAGTCCCGTCCCACAGGGATCACTATCCAGTCCCACAGGGTCACAGTCCTGTCCCATAGGGGTCACAGTCCTGTCCCACAGGGTTCACTGTCCAGTCCGACAGAGATCACAGTCCAGTCCACAGGGATCGCAGGCGAGTCCCACAGGAGTCGCAGTTCAGTCCCACAGGGGTCAAGCTCCGGTTCCACAGGGATTGCAGTTCAGTCCCACACGGGTCAAACTCCGGTCCCAAAGGGATTCACAGTCCAGTCCAACAGGATCACAGTCCAGTCACAAAGGGATCTCAGTCCAGTCCCACAGGGATCACAGTCCAGTCCCACAGGGGTCGCAGTTCACTCCCACAGGGCTCAAACTCCGGTCCCACAGGGATCACAGTCCAGTCCAACAGGGATCACAGTCCAGTCACAATGTGATCACGGTCCAGTCCAACAGGGGTCACATTCCCGTCCCTCAGGGATCAGAGTCCAGTCCCACCAAGATTACTGTCCAATCCCAAAGGGATCACAGTAACGTCCAGCAGGGATCACAGTCCCGTCCCACAGGGGTCACAGTCCTGTCCCACAGGGACCAAAGTCCAGTCGCACAAGGATCACAGTCCTGTCGCACAGGGATCACAGTCGATTCCCACAGGGATCACAGTCTAGTCTCACAGGTGTCACAGTACTATCGCACAAGGATCACAGTACAGTCCCACAGGAATCACAGTAGAGTCCCACAGGGATCACAGTCCAGTCCCACAGTGATCACAGTCCAATCCCACAGAGGTCAAAGTCCAGTCCGACAGGGATCAAAGTCCAGTCCCCCGCGGATCACAGTCCAGTCGCACAGGAATCACAGTCCAGTCCCACAGAGATCACAGTCCAGTCCCACAGAGATCACAGTCCAGTCCACAGGGATCGCAGGCGAGTCCCACAGGGATCACAGTCCAGTCCGACAGGTATCACAGTTCAGTCCCACACGGGTCAAACTCCGGTCCCACAGGGATTGCAGTTCATTTCCACAGGTGTCAAACTCTGATCCCACAGGGATCACAGTACAGTCCACCAAGGATCACAGTCCCGTCCCTCAGGGTTCACAGTCCAGTCCCGCAGGGATCATTGTCCAGTCCCACCGGGATCACAGACCTGTCCCACAAGGATCACAGCCCTGTCCCACAGAGATCACAGTCCAGTCCCACAGGGGTCACCGTCCTGTACTACAGGGACCAGAGTCCAGTCGCACAAGGATCACACTCTTGTCCCACAGGGATCACATTCCAGTCCCACACAGATCACAGTCCTGTCCCACAGGTATCTCATTCCAGTCCCACATGGATGACAGTCCAGTGCCACAGGGATCACAGTACAGTCCCACAGGGATCACAGCGCTGTGCTACAGGGATCACAGTCCAGTTCCACAGGGGTCACAGTCCTGTCCCACAGGGACCACAGTCCAGTCGCACAAGGATCACAGTCCTGTCGCACAGTGATCACAGTCCATTCCCACAGGGATCACAGTCCTGTCCCATAGGTGTCACAGTACTGTCGCACAGGGATCACAGTACAGTCCCAGAAGAATCACAGTCCAGTCGCATAATGATCAGAGTCAAGTCCCACAGTGAATACAGTCCAGTCCATCAGGGATCACAATCAAGTCCAACACGGATTACAGTCCAGTCCTAAAGGGATCACAGTCCAGTTCCACAGGGATCGCAGTCGACTACCACAGGGGTCAAAGTCCGGTCCCACAGGAATTGCAGCCCAATCCCACAGGGATCACAGTCCTGTCCCAAAGGAATCAAAGACCAGTCCCACAGGGCTCACTGTCCAGTCCCGTCGGGTCACAATCCTGTCGCACAGGGATCACAGCCCTGTCCCAAAGGGATCACAATCCCGTCCCACAGAGATCACTGTCCAGTCCCACAGGGTCACAGTCCTGTCCCATAGGGGTCACAGTCCTGTCCCACAGGGATGACAGTCCAGTCCCACAGGGATCAAAGTACAATCCCACAGGGATCACAGTTCTGTCCCACATGGATCACAGTGCAATCCCAAAGGGTTCATCGTCCAATCCCACAGGGGTTACAGCCCAGTCCCACAGGGTTCAAAGTCCAGTCCCACTGGGGTAACAGACAAGTTCCACAGATTTCACGGTACAGTTCCTCATGGAACACAGTCCAGTCCCACAGGGATTATTGTCCAGTCCCACAGAGATCACAGTCTAGTCCCACAGGGATCACAGTTCAATCTAATTGGGATCTCAGTACAGTCCCACAGGTATCACAGTCCAGTCCCAAAAGGATCAGAGTTCATTCCCACAGTGATCACAGACCACTCACACAGGGATCACAGTCCAGTTCCACAGGGATCATAGTCCAGTCCCACAGGTATCACAGTCCAGTCCCACAGGGATCACAGTCCAGTCCCACAGGTATCAAAGTACTGTCCCACAGGTATGAATGTCCAGTCAGACAGGAATCATATTCCAGTCCCACAGGGATCACAGTCCAGTCCAACAGGTATCACAGTACTGTCCCACAGGTATGAATGTCCAGTCACACAGGGATCATATTCCAGTCCCACAGGGATCACAGTCCAGTCCCACAGGGGTTAGTGTCCAGTCCCACAGGTATCATAGTCCAGTCCCACAGGGATCACAGTCCAGTCCCACATTGATCACAGTCCAGTTCCACAGGGATCACAGTCCAGTCCCACAGGTATCACAGTACTGTCCCACAGGTATGAATGTCCAGTCACACAGGGATCATATTCCAGTTCCACAGAGATCACAGTCCTGTCCCACAGAGATGACAGTCCAGTCCAAAAGGGCTCAAAGTCCAGTCCCACAGGTATCACAGTCCAGTCCCACAGGGATCAATGTCTAGTCCCACAGGATTGACAGTCCAATCCCACAGGGACAAAAGTCCAGTTCCACAGGGGACACAGTCCAGTCCCAGATGGATCGCAGTCGAGTCCCACAGGGATCACAGTCCAGTCCCAAAGGGATCACAGTCCAGATCCACAGAGATCACTGTCCAGTCCCACAGGGTCACAGTCCTGTCCCATAGGGGTCACAGTCCTGTCCCACAGGGATGACAGTCCAGTCCCACCGGGATCAAAGTACAATCCCACAGGGATCACAGTTCTGTCCCACATGGATCACAGTGCAATCCCACAGGGGTCATCGTCCAATCCCACAGGGGTTACAGCCCAGTCCCACAGGGTTCAAAGTCCAGTCCCACTTGGGTAACAGACAAGTTCCACAGATTTCACGGTACAGTTCCTCATGAAACACAGCCCAGTCCCACAGGGATTATTGTCCAGTCCCACAGAGTTCACAGTCTAGTCCCACAGGGATCACAGTTCAATCTAATTGGGATCTCAGTACAGTCCCACAGGTATCACAGTCCAGTCCCAAAAGGATCAGAGTTCATTCCCACAGTGATCACAGACCACTCACACAGGGATCACAGTCCAGTTCCACAGGGATCATAGTCCAGTCCCACAGGTATCACAGTCCAGTCCCACAGGGATCACAGTCCAGTCCCACAGGTATCAAAGTACTGTCCCACATGTATGAATGTCCAGTCAGACAGGGATCATATTCCAGTCCCACAGGGATCACAGTCCAGTCCCACAGGTATCACAGTACTGTCCCACAGGTATGGTATGAATGTCCAGTCACACAGGGATCATATTCCAGTCCCACAGGGATCACAGTCCAGTCCCACAGGGGTTAGTGTCCAGTCCCACAGGTAACATAGTCCAGTCCCACAGGGATCACAGTCCAGTCCCACATGGATCACAGTCCAGTTCCACAGGGATCACAGTCCAGTCCCACAGGTATCACAGTACTGTCCCACAGGTATGAATGTCCAGTCACACAGGGATCATATTCCAGTTCCACAGAGATCACAGTCCTGTCCCACAGAGATGACAGTCCAGTCCAAAAGGGCTCAAAGTCCAGTCCCACAGGTATCACAGTCCAGTCCCACAGGGGTCAAAGTCTAGTCCCACAGGATTGACAGTCCAGTCCCACAGGGACAAAAGTCCAGTTCCACAGGGGACACAGTCCAGTCCCAGAGGGATCGCAGTCGAGTCCCACAGGGATCACAGTCCAGTCCCAAAGGGATCACAGTCCAGATCCACAGGTATCACAGTCCAGTCCGACAGACATCATTGTCCAGTGCCAGGGGGATCACAGACCAGTCCCACAGGGATCACAGTCCTATGCCACAGGGATCACAGTCCATCCCCACTTGGATCACAGTCCATCCCCACTTGGATCACAGTCCAGTTCCACAGGGATCACATACAGTCCCAAAGGGATCACAGTCCAGTCCCATAGGGATCACAGTCCAGTCCCACAGGGATCACAGTCCAGTCCCACAAGGGTCTAGGTCCAGTTCCCACAGGGATCACAGTCGTATCAGACAGGGATCACACTCCAATCTCACAGAGGTCAAAGTCCTGTCCCACAGGGATCGCACTCCAGTCCCACAGAGGTCGCAGTCCAGTGCCACAGGGATTTATTTTTTGAAAATATGTGCAGGTGTGGGCCATTCGGACTTTGAGCCTCCACCACCATTCAATGAGTTCATGGCTGAACATGCCACTTCAGTACCCCATTCCTGTTTTCTCGCCATAACCCTTGATCCCCGTAGTAGTAAGGACTTCATCTCAGTCATTTTTGAATATATTTAGTGAATTGGCATCAACAACTTTCCGTGGTAGAGAATTCCACAGGTCACCACTCTCTGGGTGAAGAAGTTTCTCCTCACCTCGGTCCTAAATGGCTTACCCCTTATTCTTAGACTGTGACCCCTGGTTCTGGACTTCCCCAACATTGGGAACATTCTTCCTGCTTCTAACCTGTCTAAACCCATCAGAATTTTAAACGTTTCTATGAGGTCCCATGTCATTCTGCTGAACTCCAGTGAATACAAGCCCAGTTGATCCAGTCATTTTTGATATGTCAGTCCCTCAATCCCGGGAATCAGTCTGGTGAACCTTCGTTGCACTCCCTCAAAAGCAAGAATGTCCTTTCTCAGGTTAGGAGACCAAAGCTGGACACAATATTCCAGGTGTGGCCTCACCAAGGCCCGGACAACTGTAGCAACACCTCCCTGCCGCTGTACTCAAATCCCCTCGCTATGAAGGCCAACATGCCATTTGCTTTCTTCACCGCCCGCTGCACCTGCATGCTAACCTGCAATGACTGATGTACCATGACACCCAAGTCTCGTTGCACCTCCCCTTTTCCTTATCTGTCACCATTCAGATAATAGTCAGTCTCTCTGTTTTTACCACCAAAGTGGATAACCTCACATTTATCCACATTATACTTCATCTGCCATGCATTTGCACACTCAATTTACCTATCCAAGTCACTCTGCAGCCTCATAGCATCCTCCTCGCAGCTCATACTGCCACCCAACTTAGTGTCATCCGTAGATTTGGAGATACTACATTTAATCCCCTCGTCTAAATCATTAATGTACAATGTAAACAGCTGGGGCCCCAGCACAGAACCTTGTGGTACCCCACTAGTCACTGCCTGCCATTCTGAAAAGTACCCATTTACTCCTACTCTTTGCTTCCTGTATGACAACCAGTTCTCAATCCATGTCAGCACACTAGCCCCAATCCCATGTGCTTTAACGTTACACATTAATCTCTTGTGTGGGACCTTGTCGAAAGCCTTCTGAAAGTCCAAATATACCACATCAACTGGTTCTCACCTTGTCCACTCTACTGGAAACATCCTCAAAAAATTCCAGAAGATTTGTCATGCATAATTTCCCTTTCACAAATCCATGCAAAACTTGGACCTATCATGTCACCTCTTTCCAAATGCGCTGCTATGACATCCTCAATAATTGAATCCATCATTTTACCCACTACTGAGGTCAGGCTGACCGGTCGATAATTCCCTGTTTTCTCTCTCCCTCCTTTTTTAAAAAGTGCGATTACGTTGGCTACATTCCGCTCGATCGGAACTGTTCCAGATTCTAGGGAATGTTGGAAAATGACTGCCAATTAATCCGCTATTTCCAAGGCCAGCTCCTTAAACACTCTGGGATGCAGTCCATCAGGCTCTGGGGATTTATCGGCCTACAGTCCAGTCCCACATGGATCACAGACCTGTCCCACAGGTATCACAACCCTGTCCCACAGGGATCACAGTCAAGTCCCACAGGGGTCACATGGAGTCCAGTCCCACAGTGATCACAGTCCAGTCCCACAGGGATCAGAGTCCTGTTCCACAGGGATCACAGTCTAGTTCCACAGGGATCACTATCCAGTCCCACAGAGATTATAGTCCAGTTCCCACACGGATCACAGTACAGTCCCACGGGGATAACAGTCCAGTCCCACAGGGATCAGTCCAATCCCACAGGGGTCAAAGTCAAGTCCCACAGGGATCACAGTCCAGTCGCATAGGGATCACAGTCAAGTCCCACAGGGATCACAGTCCAGTCGCATAGGGATCACAGTCAAGTCCCACAGGGGTCACAGTCCAGTCGCATGGAGATCACAGTCCAGTCTCACAGAGATCACAGTCCAGTCCCACAGGGATCACAGTGCAGTCCCACAGGGATCACAGTCCAGCCCCACAGGTGTCACAGTTCAGTCTCACAGGGGTCACAGTCCAGTCGCATCAAGATCACAGTCCAGTCTCACAGAGATCACAGTCCACTCCCACAGGGATCACAGTCCAGTCCCTCAGGGATCACAGTCCAGTCCCACAGGGATCACAGTCCAGTCCGACAAGTGTCACAATCCTGGACCACAGGGATCACAGTCCAGTCGCAGAAGGATCACAGTCCTGCCCTACAGGGATCACAGTCCAGTCCCACATGGATCACAGTCAAGTCCAACAGGGAACACAATCCAGTCCCACAGAGTTTACAGTCCAGTCCCACAGGGATCACAGTCCAGTCGCATAGGGATCACAGTCCAGTTTTTCAGGGATCACAGTCCAGTCCCACAGGGATCACAGTCTAGTCCCACAGGGGTCGCAGTTCAGTCCCACACATGTCAAACTCCGGTCCCACAGGGATCACAGCCCGTCGCACATGGATCACAGTGCAGTGCCACATGAATCACAGTCCAGTCCCACAGGGATCACAGTCCAATCCCACAGCAATTACAGTGCAATCCCACAGGGTTCACAGTCCAATCCCACAGGGGTCAAAATACTGTCGCACAGGATTACAGTGCGTGCCACATGAATCACAGTCCAGTCCCACAGGGATCACAGTCCAATCCCACAGGGATCACCGTCCACTCCCACACGGATCACAGTCCAGTCCCACAGGGGTCATGGTCCTGTCGCACAGGGATCACAGTCAAATCCCACAGAGGTCACAGTCCATTCCCACAACGATCACAGTCCAGACACACACGGATCACAGGTCTGTCACACAGGGATCACAGTCCAGTCACACAGGGATCACAGTCCAGTCCCACAGGGGCCATGGCCCTGTCGCACAGGGATCACAGTCCAGTCCCACAGAGACTACAGTCCAGTCGAACAGGGATCACAGTCCAATCCCACATAGTTCACAGTCCAGTCCCACAGGGGTCACAGTCCAGTCCCTCAGGGGCTACAGTCCAGTCCGACATGGATCACAGGCCAATAACAGATGGATCATATTCCAGTTCCACATGGATCACAGTCCAGTCCCACAGGGATCACAGTCCAGTTCCACATGGATCCCAGTCCAGTCCCACAGTGATCACAGTCCAGTCCCACAGGGATCACAGTCCAGTGCCACAGGGATCAAAGTCCAGTCCCACAGGGGTCACAATCCAGTCCCACATGGATCCGATTCCAGTTCCACAGGGATCGCAGTCCAGTCCCACAGGGACTACAGTCAAGTCCCACAGGGATCACAGTCCAATCCCACAGTGGTCAAAGTCCAGTCCCAAATGGATCACAGTCCGGTACCACGTGGATCACCGTGCAGTCCCACATGGATCATAGTCAGTCCCACAGAGATCACAGTCCAGTCCCACAGAGATCCCTGTCCAGTCCCACAGCAGTCACAGTCCTGTCTCACAGGGACTACAGTCCAGTCACACAGGGGTCACAGTCCTGTCATAGAAACATTGCATGGAAACATAGAAAATAGGTGCAGGAGTAGGCCATTCGGCCCTTCGAGCCTGCACCGCCATTCAATGAGTTCATAGAAATATAGAAACATAGAAACATAGAAAATATGTGCAGGAGCAGGCCATTCAGCCCTTCTAGCCTGCACCGCCATTCAATGAGTTCATGGCTGAACATGAAACTTCAGTACCCCCTTCCTGCTTTCTCGCCATACCCCTTGATCCCCCGAGTAGTAAGGACTTCATCTAACTCCATTTTGAATACATTTAGTGATTTGGTCTCAACTACTTTCTGTGGTAGAGAATTCCACAGGTTCACCACTCTCTGGCTGAGGAAGTTTCTCCTCATCTCGGTCCTAAATGGCTTTCCCCTTATCCTTAGACTGTGACCACTGGTTCTGGACTTTCCCAACATTGGAAACATTCTTCCTGCATCCAAACCCGTCAGAATTCTAAACGTTTCTATGAGGTCCCCTCTCATTCTTCTGAACTCCAGTGAATACAAGCCCAGTTGATCCAGTCTTTCTTGATAGGTCAGTCCCACCATCCCGGGAATCAGTCTGGTGAATCGTCGCTGCACTCCCTCAATAGCAAGAATATCCGTCCTCAAGTTAGGAGACCAAAACTGTACACAATACTCCAGGTGTGGCCTCACCAAGGCCCTGTACAACTGTAGCAACACCTCCCTGCCCCTGTACTCAAATCCCCTCGCTATGAAGGCCAACATGCCATTTGCTTTCTTAACCACTTGCTGTACCTGCATGCCAACCTTCAATGACTGATGTACCATGACACCAGGTCACGAAGCACCTCCCCTTTTCTTAATCTGTCACCATTCATATAATAATCTGTCTCTCTGTTTTTACCACCTAAGTGGATAAACTCACATTTATCCACATTATACTGCATCTGCCATGCATTTACACACTCACCTAACCTATCCAAGTCACTCTGCAGCCTCATAGCATCCTCCTCGCAGCTCAAACTGCCACCCAACTTAGTGTCATCCGCAAATTTCGAGATACTACATTTAATCCCCTCATCTAAATCATTAATGTAGAATGCAAATAGCTGGGGCCCCAGCACAGAACCTTGCGGTTCCCCACTAGTCACTGCCTGCCATTCTGAAAAGGCCTGCCACTCCTACTCTCACAGCCAGTTCTCAATCCACGTCAGCACAATACCCCCAATCCCATGTGCTTTAACTTTGCACATTAATCTCTTGTGTGGGACCTTGTCGAAAGTCTTCTGTAAGTCCAAATACACCACATCAACTTGTTCTCCCTTGTCCACTCTACTGGAAACATCCTCAAAAAATTCCACAAGATTTGTCAAGCATGATTTCCTTTTCACAAATCCATGCTGACTTGGACCTATCATTTCACCTCTTTGGAAATGCGCTGCTATGACATCCTTAATAATTGATTCCATCATTTTACCCACTACCAATGTCAGGCTAACCGGCCCATAATTCCATGTTTTCTCTCTCCCTCCTTTTTTAAAAAATGTGGTTACATTGACTAACCTCCACTCCATAGGAACTGATCCAGAATCTATAGAATGTTGGAAAATGACTCTCAATGCATCCACTATTTCCAAGGCCACCTCCTTAGGTACTCTGGGATGCAGCCCATCAGACCCTGGGGATTTATCGGCCTTCGATCCCATCAATTCCCCAACAAAAGTTCCCTACTCATAAGGATTTACCTCAGTTCCTCCTTCTCACTAGATCCTCTGACCCCTTTTACATCCGGAAGGTTGTTTGTGTCCTGCTTCGTGAATACCGAACCAAAGTACTTATTCAATTGGTCCGCCATTTCTTTGTTCCCTGTTATGACTTCCACTGATTCTGACTGCAGGGGACGTACATTTGCCTTTACTAACCTTTTTCTCTTTACATATCTATAGATGCTTTTGCAGTCCGTCTTAATGTTCCCTGCACGCGTCCTCTCGTACTCTATTTTTCCTGCCCAATCAAACTCTGTGTCCTCCTCTGCTGAGTTCTAAATTTCACCCAGTCCCCTGGTTCACTGCTATTTTTGGTCAATTTGTATGCCACTTCCTTGGTTTTCATACTATCCCTAATTTCCGTTGATAGCCACGGTTGAGCCACCTTCCTTTTTTATTTTTATGCCAGACAGGGATGTACAATGATTGTAGTTCATCCATGCGGTCTCTAAATGTCAGCCATTGCCCGTCCACTGTCAACCCCTTAAGTATCATTCGCCAATCTATCCTATCCAATTTACGCCTCATACCTTCAAAGTTACCCTTCTTTAAGTTCTGGACCATGATCTCTGAATTAACTGTTTCATTCTCCATCCTAATGTAGAATTCCACCATATTACGGTCACTCGTGTCCAAGGGGCCTCGCACAATGAGATTGCTAATTAATCCTCTCTCATTACACATCGCCCAGTCTAAGATGGCCTCCCCCCTAGTTGGTTCCTCGATCTATTGGCCTAGAAAACCATCCCTTATGCACTCCAGGAAATCCTCCTCCACCGTATTGTTTCCAGTTAGGGTCGCCCAATCTATATGCATGTTAAAGTCACCCATGTTAACTGCTGCACCTTTATTGCATGCACCCCTAATTTCCTGTTTGATGCTCTCCCAAACAACACATCTGCAGTTTGGAGGTCTGTGCATAACTGCCACTAACGTTTCTCGCCATATCCCTTGATCACCCAGTCGTAACATAAGAACATAGAACATAAGAATTAGGAACAGGAGTAGGCCATCTAGACCCTCGAGCCTGTTCCGCCATTCAACAAGATCATGGCTGATTTGGTCGTGGACTCAGCTCCACTTACCCGCCCGCTCCCCATAACCTTAATTCCCTCATTGGTTAAAAATCTATCGAACATTGATTTGAATATATTCAATGAGCTAGCCTCAACTGCTTTCTTAGGCAGAGAATTCCACAGATTCACAACCCTCTGGGAGAAGAAATTCCTTCTCAACTCGGTTTTAAGTTGGCTCCCCAATATTCTGAGGCTGTGCCTCCTGGTTCTAATCTCCCCAATCAGCGGAAACAACGTCTCTGCCTCTATCTTGTCTAGCCCATTCATTATTTTAAATGTTTCTATAAGAGCACCCCTCATCCTTCTGAACTCCAACAAATAAAGACCCAGTCTACTCAATCTATCATCATAAGGTAACCCCCTCATCTCCGGAATCAGCCTAGTGAATGGTCTCTGTACCCCCTCCAAAGCTCGTCTCTCCTTCCTTAAGTAAGGTGACCAAAACTGCACACAGTACTCCAGGTGCGGCCTCACCAGCAGTTGCAGAAGGACCTCCCTGCTTTTGTATTCCACCCCTCTCGCAATAAAGGCCAACATTCCATTCGCCTTCCTGATTACCTGCTGCACCTGCAAACTAACTTTTTGGGATTCATGCACAAGGACCATCAGCCGGTCCAGGCAGCGGGCGGTCGAGGGGGTCGTTCAACCTGACTGCCTGCCTCTCTTCCGCTCTTACATCCGGTCCAGGGTGTCCTTGGAGATGGAGCTCGCGGTGTTCACCAGTACGCTCGCGGCCTTCCGCGAGAGGTGGGCACCGGAGGGACTGGAGTGCATCATCACGCCCGGCAACCAAATTTTAATTTGAATTTACGTTTTAAAGTTTAATTTGTTTTAATTTACGGTGTTATTAGTGTCCCCTTCCCTTTTATAGGGGGCACTGGGGAAAAAAAGGTGATTTTAGTGCCCACAAAAAAAACCCCCAAAAAAAAGAAAAACACAAAAAAAAAGAAAAAAAGAAAAAAAAAGGGCCTTGTAAATGTCTGCTGTGTCATCCAGGTCGGGTGGCACGCTTTAATGTTTTATGTTTTATAGGTAGACTCTAAAAGAGTTTCATGCACAAGGACCATCAGCCGGTCCAGGCAGCGGGCGGTCGAGGGGGTCGTTCAACCTGACTGCCTGCCTCTCTTCTGCTCTTACATGAGGTCCAGGGTGTCCTTGGAGATGGAGTACGCGGTGTCCACCGGTACGCTCGCGGCCTTCTGCGAGAGGTGGGCACCGGAGGGACTGGAGTGCATCATCATGCCCGGCAACCAAATTTTAATTTGATTTTACGTTTTAAAGTTTAATTTGTTTTAATTGCCGGTGCTTTTAGTGTCCCCTCCCCTTTTATAGGGGACACTGGAAAAAATTTGATTTTAGTGCCCAAAAAAAACCAAAAAAAGAAAAAAAAACACAAAAAAGGAAAAAAAAAGGGCCTTGTAAATGTCTGCTGTGTCATCCAGGGCGGGTGGCACGGTTTAATGTTTTTTGTTTTGCAGGTAGACTCAAAAAGAGTTTCATGCACAAGGACACCCAGGTCCCTCTGCACCGCAGCATGTTGTAATTTCTCACCATTCAAATAATATTCCCTTTTACTGTTTTTATTCCAAGATGGATGACCTCACATTTTGCGACATTGCATTCCATCTGGCAAACCTTCGCCCATTCGCTTAACCTATCTAAATCTCTTTGCAGCCTCTCTGCGTCCTCCACACAACCCGCTTTCCACGAATCTTTGTGTCATCTGCAAATTTTGTTAAACTACATTCTGTCCCTTCTTCCAGGTCATCTATGTTCATTGTGAACAGTTGTGGTCTCAGCACCGATCCCTGTGGCACACCACTAACCATCGATTTCCAACCAGAAAAGGCCCCATTTATCCCGACTCTCTGCTTTCTGTGAGCCAGCCAATTCTCGATCCAAGCTAATACATTTCCTGTTACTCTGTGTAACTTTATCTTCTGCAGTACCCTTTTGTGTGGCACCTTATCGAATGCCTTTTGGAAATCTAAATACACCGCATCCATCGGTACACCTCTATGCACCATGCTCGTTATATCCTCAAAGAACTCCAGTAATTAGTTCAACATGATTTCCCCTGCATGAATTCATGTTGCGTCTGCTTGATTGCACTATTCCTATCTAGATGTCCCGCGATTTCTTCCTTAATAATAGCTTCAAGCATTTTCCCCACTGCAGATGTTAAACTAACCCTCCGATAGTTACCTGCCTTTTGTCTACCCCTTGTTTAAACAGAGGCGTTACATTAGCTGCTTTCCAATCCGATGGTACCTCCCCAGAATCCAAAGAATTTTGGTAGATTATAACGAATGCATCTGCTATAACTTCTGCCATCTCTTTTAATACCCTGGGATGCATTACATCAGGACCCGGGGACTTGTCTACCTTGAGTCCCATTAGCCTGTCTAGTATTACCCTCTAGTGATAGTGATTGTCTCAAGGTCCTCCCTTCCCACATTCCCGTGACCAGCAATTTTTAGCATGGTTTTTGTGTCTTCCACTATGAAGACCGAAGCAAAATAATTGTTTAATGTCTCAGCCATTTCCACATTTCCCATTATTAAATCCCCCTTCTCATCTTCTAAGGGACCAACAATTACTTTAGTCACTCTTTTCCATTTTATATATCGGTAAAAGCTTTTACTATCTGTTTTCATGTTTTGTGCAAGTTTACTTTCGTAAACTATCTTTCCTTTCTTTATTGCTTTCGTAGTCATTCTTTGCTGTCGTTTAAAATTTTCCCAATCTTCTAATTTCCCACTAACCTTGGCCACCTTATACGCATTGCTTTTTAATTTGATACTCTCCTTTATTTCCGTGGTTATCGACGGCCAGTTATCCCTTCTCTGACCGCCCTTCTTTATCACTGGAATATCTTTTTGTTGAGCTCTGTGAAAGAGCTCCTTAAAAGTCCTCCAATGTTCCCCAATTGTGCCACTGTTTAATCTGTGTTCCCAGTCTACTTTTGCCAGCTCTGTCCTCATCCCACTGTAGTCTCCTTTGATTAAGCATAGTACGCTCGTTTGAGACACTACTTACTCACCCTCTGTGCATTAGCTTCTTTAAAAAACTTTATTCTGAGCGTTGATATCATAAAAATATAGGCGGGCGGTTAACTTAACTCTCAGCGTTAACGTGATGCCTCAACTAATGCTGGCAATAAATGGGTAATAAATGGGCGAAAAATGGACGTTAGTTTCCATTTTTTGTGTAAATAGCAGATAAACAGGCGTTATAGCATCAGAGCGTTTAAATGGGTGGTAAGTGGTCGTTAACGGGCAGAAACTAATGGAAAGTCTAGCCCTAAATCATTGATCTATAAAACAAAACGCAAAGGACCTAGTACTGAGCGCAGCCGAACCCCACTGGGAACATTCTTGCAGTCACAAACACCCGTCAACCATTACCTGTTGCTTCCTGCCACTGGGACAGTTATGGATCCAACTTGACACTTTCCCTTCGATCCCAAGGTTTCTATTTTTCTTCCATGTGGGAGTTTGTTGCAAGTAATGGATAAAATCCATGCAGACTACATCAAACGCACTGCCCTCATAGATTCTCCTTGTTACCTCCTTAAAAAATGCAATCCAATTAGTTAGGCATGTCTGTCCCTTAACAAGTCCATGCTGACTGTCCTTGATTAATCCGTGCCTTTACACATGATGATTAATACTGTACCTCAGATTCTTTTCCAATCATTTTCCCACGGTCTAACTTAGGCTCACACAGCTTTAATTACTCGGTGAATCCCTTTCTACATTTTAAACACTGGTGCAACTTCTGCAATCCACCAGTCTTCCGGCACCACACCTTTATCCAGCGCGGATTGGAAATTGATGGTCAGAGCGTACGCTATTTCCTCCATTGATTATCTTAACAGCCTGGGATACATTTCTTCTGAGCCTCGTGAAGTATCTTCTTTCATATATGATAAACTCCTTAACATTTCCTTTCTCACTAGGTTCATCTAATCTAATATTTCACACACCAACCTCTTAACTGATATGTCTGCATCGTGTCCCTTGTGAAGACACGGACACATTATTAATTGAAGAACATTCCCACGTCTTCCGAATCCATACACATGTTCCTTTTTTGGTCTCTAATCGATCATACACTTTCTTTAGCTAGGCTTTTGCCCTTTATGTATTTATGAAACATGTTTGTTATCTCTTTGATTGCACTTGCCAATGTTTATTCCTGCTTTCTCAATTTCCTTTTTAATTCCACGTTATACACTCCGCTTGGCTTTCTGCAGTATTTAGATTTCTGTATCTACCTTAAGCTTTCTTTTTTGCATTATCTTATAAATTGACATACAGGAGACTCGTGATATTGAGTCCCACGCTTTTTCATTATAGGAAGATATTTTCTCTGAACCCTCACTATTTCCTCATTGAATGCCTCACACTACTCCGACACTGATTTACCTTCAGTCGTTTCCAGTACACGTTCCATAAATCACATCCCACCTCAGTAAAATTGGCCTTTCCCCAATTGAAAAATATATCTCCTAGTCTATCTTTCTCCTTTTATATAACTATTATAAATCTTACTGAATTATGAGCAATGCCACCAAAATACTCTCACTCACCCACCCAACTTCATTCACTAAAACTAAGTTCAGAACTTCTCCCTGTCTTGTTTGTCTTACTAAGTACTGGCTAAAAATGCTCACCTCAATATATTTTATGAATACCACGCCCTCCCTACTTTTTACACTCATTCTATGCCAATTATTACCCCGGAATTTGAGGTTGGTGGCAATGCAAAGCCTTCACCATTAGCCACAATTATGTTCCGCACAAGAATCCTGCGACCTCTGTGTCGAGAATTTCGAATCCTCCGACGGGTAATACAAATCAACGGATATTACTTAGGATCCCCTAGATTCTTTTAGTCATTCCGGGATGTGGTCGTCGCTGGCAAAGCCAGCATTTATTGCCCATCGCTTATTTACCTTTGTGAAGGTGATGTTGGACCGCCTTATTGAACTGCTGCTGCCTTTGTGGTAAACGTACTGTTCGGGAGGATGTTCCAGAAATTTACTCCGCAACGATGGAGGAACGGCAAAATATTACCATGTAAGAACGTTGTGTAGCTTGGAGGGGGACTTCCAAGTGATGATGTACCCATGCTCCTGCTGCCCTTGTCCTTCTAACTGGTAGAGGTCGCGGGTTTGGCAGGTGCTGCCGAAGAAGTCTGGGCGAGTTGCTGCAGTGCATGTTGTAGATGGTACACATTGCAGCCAGGGTGCACTGGTCTTGGAGGGAGTGAATCTTTACGGTGGTGGATGCTTTGCCAATCAAAGTTGTCTGCTTTGTCCTGGATGGTGTCGAGCGTTTTGAGTGTTGTTCAAGCTGCACTCAGCCAGGCACGTTGAGTTCATTCCATCGCACTCCTGTCATGTGCCTTGTCGATGGTAACAAATCTGAGTTAGAAGGTGAGACACTCGCCAAGAATCCCCAGCCTCCTACATGATCGTGTTGCTATATTATTTATGTAGCTGGCCAAGTTAAGTTTCTCCTCAATGGATTTTGGGGGGAAATGTTATCTGCTGTACCATCTTGCTACCGATTCTCCTTCCAGTTAAGCAGTTTCTCTTCATCTAATCTATCAAAACCCTACATGATCGTGACCGTCTTTGTTAATCACCGCTTATAGTTCTCTGCCGAAGGAGAACATTCCTAATTCTTCTAATGTCTCCACATAACTGAAGTGCATGGTAACAATTCAGGTTTAGGTCTGGTGAGAATCCCCGGTATTGAGTGTTTTTTACTCTGTCCCTGGAAGTAGGAACATAACTGCAACAAACTCCTAGGAGTGAGTTGTTTGCAGTGGTTCTGTGGAACAGTTTGTATTTGCGGATGGGTTCTCAGGAATTGTGCCATAAATCAGTATGCCTATTGAAATTGTAAATCTTTATTCAGTTAACAATGATTGCATCAACATTCACAGGGAAACTTGGATACTTTTCGTACAGGCTCCTGGATGTGTATCAACATTGGTGGGAAGCGCTCAGAGATGTTTCAATATTTAGAGCAGGTATATCTGGCATTGTGTCGGGTCAATGTTTGTACTTTTCGGGGAACGATTCATCGGCATGACTACACTTTCGTTGTGGTCTCTCGGAGGGTGTCAGCATTTTAAGGGCTGTGGAAACGAAATAAATATATTACCGAGGGTTCACCCACATAATGTGGTTTCACTGGTTGAATTTAAAGTGCACACTGAGAATGGGAGAAAAGTTTTCTGAAATAACGGAACCAGAGAATTAATCATAACCCTGAACCATACCTGTTCTCGATCACCCAGTGCTGTCGGACTGAAGATTTCACATAATCTGTTCTTCCGTGGCCATTTGGGAGATTCACTTTCCATCTGTGCAATATCTGACTAAATGTAAATGTGATATTGCAACATGTTTTTTAAAAAGTGATGAACTGAATCTGTTTGTTTAGTCGCTGTAACTAATAACATTGTCCTTACATTCTAATTATATCAGTTGAGATTTCTCCCACCTTGCATAAGGGCATTCGCTCAATGTGTTAACCCAAATTGTCTCTCGGAATTTGCCTCCAGAACAAACGAAGCAGCGTTCTGCAGATGTAGAACGAATGGCTCGGAGTCAGTCAGTTGAATATACGGTATGGAGATAATTAAAACGTACACAAAAAATGTATTTTCCTGCGCTCGCATTGACTGACATTCCTGATAAGTCTCCATTTCCAGATATTAATTCTTAAGCCATTTTAATTGTATTCCGGATTCTAACATTCAAGTTTCTGTCCATGTTCCTTTAAAAATTCCATATCCCTATTTCATTATGTGAACATAACTGTAAACTGTAAACTGTACACAAGTTTCCATATCCAACAATTCCTTGTATTCAGTTTATTCCTCTTGTTATGTGAATTAAAGTATATTGTTGCCTCTACATTGTCACTGGGTGATTCATTTAATGATTAGTTTATAGTCTGCTGTCTGCTCTGAGCCCTGGAAATAGATTTGAATCGTTATCGTATTGGCGTTAAACAACAAACGATGGCACCAGTGGAAACAAAAGTGAGTGGAGATGATTTACATAACCAGTCATAGTCCTTGCATTGAATGTAAACGAAGTGAATGGACAGGTTCTATTATTGCTGAGCAGTCTGTTCCCCGCCCGATTATCATTGTGTGCTCTGGACAGGAGGTGTTAATTTTTATCCCTAAAAACCATATCGCATCAAATCAGACAGATATTCATTGCTTTAAGGATATTGTTTTTATATCTACTGGGTAAACTAATGATACAGATCTGCAATTGGCCAAAAACCATTGTAATTGATATTATTTCCAATTGATTGTAAATGGAGTAACGTTTAGAGTATCCATTATGATTTAATCGCTTTACATTCCCTCGATCAAATTTAAACCTATTCAGTTCTCACTCACAGGTGGAAAACAGCAGACAACTCTTCATAAGAACATAAGAACATAAGAATTAGGAACAGGAGTAGGCCATCGAGACCCTCGAGCCTGCTCTGACATTCAACAAGATCATGGCTGATCTGACCGTGGACTCAGCTCCACTTACCCGCCCGCTCCCCATAACCCTTAATTCCCTTATTGGTTAAAAATCTATCTATCTGTGATTTGAATACATTCAATGAGCTAGCATCAACTGCTTCCTTGGGCAGAGAATTCCACAGATTCACAACCCTCTGGGAGAAGAAATTCCTTCACAACTCGGTTTTAAATTGGCTCCCCCGTATTTTGAGGCTGTGCCACCTAGTTCTAATCTCCACGACCAGTAGAAACAACCTATCTGCCTCATCTTTTCTATACCTTTCATTATTTAAAATGTTTCTATAAAGTCACCCCTCATCCTTCTGAACTCCAACGAGTAAAGAACCAGTCTACGCAATTAATCATCAAAAGGAAACCCCCTCATCTCCGGAATCAGTCTAGTGAATCGTCTCTGTACCCCCTCCAAGGCTAGTAGATCCTTCCTTCAGTAAGGTGACCAAAACTGCACGCAGTACTCCAGGTGCGGCCTCACCAATACCCTATACAGTTGCAGAAGTACATCCCTGATTTTGTACTCCATCCCTCTCGCAATAAAGACCAAAATTCCATTCGCCTTCCTGATTACCTGCTGCACCTGCAAACTAATTTTTGGGGATTCATGCACAAGGACCCCCAGGTCCCTCTGCACCGCAGCATGTTGTAATTCCTCCCCATTCAAATAATATTCCCTTTTACTGTTTTTTTTTTCCAAGGTGGATGACCTCACAGTTTCCGACATTGTATTCCATCTGCCAAACATTAGGCCATTCGCTTAACCTATCTAAATCTCTTTGCAGCCTCTCTGTGTCCTCTACACAACCCGCTTTCCCACTAATCTTTGTGTCATCTGAAAATTTTGTTACGCTACACTCTGTCCCCTCTTCCAGGTCATCCATGTATATTGTAAACAGTTGTGGTCCCAGCGCCGATCCCTGTGGCACACCAATAACCACCGATTTCCAACCTGAAAAGGACCCATTTATTCTGACTCTCTGCTTTCTGTTCGCCAGCCAATTCTCTATTCATGCTAATATATTTCATCTGACTCGGCGTACCTTTATCTTCTGTAGTAACCTTTTGTGTGGCACCTAATCGAAAGCCTTTTGGAAATCTAAATACACCACATCCATCGGTACAGCTCTATCCACCATGCTCGTTATATCCTCAAAGCATTCCAGTAAATGAGTTAAACATATTTTCACCTTCATGAATCCATGTTGTGTCTGCTTGATTGCACTATTGCTATCCAGATGCCCGCTATTTCTTCCTTAATGATAGCTTCAATCATTTTCACCAATACAGATGTTAAACTAACGGGCAGAGAGTTAACTGCCTTTTGCCTGCCCCCTTTTTTAAACAGAGACTTTACAATAGCTGCTTTCCAATCCACTGGTACCTCCCCAAAATCAAGAGAATTTTGGCAGATTATAACGAATGCATCTGGTATAACTTCCGCCATCTCTTTTAATACCCTGGGATGCATTTCTTCAGGACCAGGGGTCTTGTCTACCTTGAATCCCATTAGCCTGTCCCGCATTACCTCCCTTGTGATCGTGATAGTCTCAAGGTCCTCCCTTCCCACATTCCCGTGACCAGCAATTTTTGGCATGGTTTTTGTGTCTTCCACTGTGAAGACAGAAGCTAAATAAATGTTTCAGGTTTCTGCCATTTCCACATTTCCCTTTACTAAATTCCCCTTCTCATCTTCTAAAGGACTAACATTTACTTTAGTCAATCTTTTCCGTTTTATATTTCGGTAACAGCTTTTACTATCTGTTTTTATGTTTTGTGCAATTTTACTTTCGTAATCTATGTTTCCTTTCTTCATTGCTTCTTTCATCATTCTTTGCAATCGTCTAAAATTTTCCCTATCATCTAGTTTCCCACTAATCGTGGCCACCTTATACGCATTTCTTTTTAATTTGATACTCTCCTTTATTTCCTTGGTTATCCACGGCTGGTTATCCCTTCTCTTACCGCCCTTCTTTTTCACTGGAATATATTTTTGTTGAGCACTGTGATAGAGCTCCTTAAAAGTCCGCCATGTTCCTCAATTGTGCCACCGTTTTGTCTGTGTTCCCAGTCTACTTTATCCAACTCTGCCCTCATCCCACTCTAGTCCCCTTTGTTTAAGCATGGTATGCTCGGTTGAGATACGACTTCCTCACCCTCAATCTGTATTACAAATTCAACCACACTGTGATCACTCATTCCGAGAGGTTCTTTTACTAGGAGATCGTTTATTATTCCTGTCTCATTAAACAGGACCAGATCTAAGATAGCTTGCTCCCTTGTCGGTTCTGTAACATACTGTTCTGTAAGAAACTATCCCGTATGCATTCTATGACTTCCGCCTCCAGCCTACCCCGTGCGATTTGATTTGACCAATCGATATGGAGGTTAAAATCTCCCATGATTACTGCCGTTCCTTTTTCACATGCCTCTATTATTCCATTGATTATTGCCCGCCCCATCGTGAAGTTATTATTTGGGGGACTATAAACTACGCCCACCAGTGACTTTTTCCCTTTACTATCTCTAATCTCCACCCACAATGATTCAACATTTTGTTCATTAGAACCAATATCATCTCTCACAACTGCCCTGATATCATCCCTTATTAACAGAGCTACCCCACCTCCTTTCCCTTCTTGTCTATCCTTCCGAATTGTCAGATACCCCTGTATGTTTAATTCCCAGTCTTGGCCACCGTGCAACCACATTTCTGTAATGGCCACCAAATCATATCCATTTGTAATGATTTGTGCCGTCAACTCATTTACTTTATTTCGAATGCTGCGTGCGTTTGGGTAAAGGGTTTTAATAATAGTTTTTAAAGCATGATTTTTAGTTTTGACCCCTCCTGCAGCCCCTTTATATTCATACATATTGTCCCATCCTATCACCTTGTGGTTTACACTTACCCCAGTGATACGCTGCTCTTTTGTCTCCTGCCTTTTGCATTCTTTCTTGGGGTCCTGTTCATCTGCGCTCTCACCCACTCTAACTAGCTCAGAGCCCTCTCCTGGTTTCCGAATGATCCCCGCATTGAGGCACCGAGCTTTCAGGTTTGCTTTTTATTATACTTTGACCCTTTAGAATTTTGCTGTACATTGGCCCTTTTTGTTTTTTGCCTTGGGTTTCTCTGCTCTTCACTTTTTCTCATCTCCTTCCAGTCTTTTACTTCTGTCTCCATTTTGTTTCCCTCTGTCTCCCTGCATTGATTCCCATCTCCCTGCCATATTAGTTAAACTCCTCCCCAACAGCACTAGCAAACACTTCCCCTAGGACATTGGTTCCAGTCCAGCCCAGCTGCAGACCATACGGTTTATACTGGTCTCATCTCCCCCTGAACCGGCTCCAATGCCCCAGGAATTTGAATCCCTCCCTGCTGCACCACTGCTCAAGCCACGTATTCATCTAAGCTATCTTGTGATTCCTACTCTGACTAGCACGAGGCACTGGTAGCAATCCCGAGATTACTACTTTTGAGGTCCTACTTTTTAATTAAGCTCCTAGCTCCTTAAATTCGTCTCGTAGGACCTCATCACTTTTTTTACCTCTGTCTTTGGTCCCAATGTGCACCACGACAACTGGCTGTTCACCCTCCCTTTTCAGAATGTCCTGCACCCGCTCCGAGACAGCCTTGACCCTTGCACCAGGAAGGCAACATACCATCCTGGAGTCTCGGTTGCGGCCGCAGAAACGCCTAAGTATTCGCCTTACAATTAAATCCCCTATCATTATCGCTCTCCCACTCTTTTTCCTGCCCTCCTGTGGGGCAAAGCCAGCCACGGTGCCATGAACTTGGCTGCTGCTGCCCTCCCCTGATGAGTCATCCCGCTCAACAATACTCAAAGCAGTATATCTGTTTTGCAGGGGGATGGCCGCAGGGGACACATGCAGTACCTTCCTTGCACTGCTCTTCCTGCTGGTCTTCCATTCCCTAACTGGCTGTGGACCCTTCACCTGCGGTAAGCCCAACTCGCTACACGTGCTACTCACGTCATTCTCAGCATCGTGGATGTTCCAGAGTGAATGCACCCTCAGCTCCAATTCTGCAACGCGGTCCATCAGAAGCTGGAGGTGGATACACTTCCCGCACACTAGTCGTCAGGGACTCCGGAAGTGTCCCTGAGTTCCCACATGGTACACCCGCTTCCATTCAGATACCTACTCTACTTCAAGGTGGAAGATGACATTGTTAGTTACACGACCAGCCCATTCATAATGACTGTCGTGGAAAGCTTTGAGATGTAAGTGGAATTTCTCCCATTACAGGAATTTTTAGAAAGAGATAGATAGAGATAAAGGGATGGATAAAGAGATAGACAGACAGAGAGACAGACAATCAGACACAAACAGTTTTATGTACAGATAGAGAGAGACACAGAGAGTGAGATAAGGAGAGAGAGGCAGCCATATATAAATATATATAGAGAGAGAGAGCGAGAGAGTGAGAGAGAGATATTTATGGATATAGAGATATAGATTTTTTGAGAGTTAGAGATATGGAGATATAGAGAGATAGAGATAGATGCATATATAGACAAACATTTAGACAGACAGACAGATAGATTGTGTAGCGTTCAGTCATTTATTTTTCATTGATTTAAATGGGTAGCAAAACCGAGTAGCGTTTTAGAAACATCGGTCCATGAGACAGCCTCCGGTTTATTTCTTCGCCGAAAGTTGAAAGGTTGCCCCAGTGATCAATGACTGAAATGGGGCAGAGTAGAAAACCCTCAGTCAATTTGCTACTGCCATTACATAACCGGGAGCAAAATGGAAAATTCCGCTATTATTGCCAATCCCCATTTTTTGAAATATGCCTCCCTCTTCCTGTCCCAAAGGATTTGAGTTCTTTTTGAGTTTTCACAATAGAGGTAACTCAGGTGCCACAGGTGATTTCATAACATTCTCCTTTGGTGCATTTTGCTGGAGTTGTTTCACACCCCAGATGTTTCTTGCCCAGATAGAGAAGATTCAGCCATACCCTGACTGTGCTGTTTGCTGGAGTTTGAGCAATCAAACAGGAGATTCGTTGCAACATATCCCCGTGTCACTGATCAGGAACAGGACACAGGGGATTGCCGCAATATATCCCAGCATCACTAAACAGGAGCAGGACACAGCGGATTGCCCCAATATATACCAGATTCATTGATCAGGGGCAGGAAACAACGGGTTACCACAATATATCCCAGCATCACTGATCAGGAGCAGGACCCAGGGGATTGCCCCAATATATCCCAACATCTCTGATCAGGAGCAGGACCCAGTGGATTTCCCCAATATATACCAGCATCACTAATCAGGAGCAGGACCCAGGTAATTGCTCCAATATATACCAGCATCACTGATCAGGAGCAGGACCCAGGGGATGACCACAATATATTCCAGCTTCACTGATCAGGAGCATGACTCAGTGGATTACCCCAATATAGCCCAGCATCACTGATAAGGAGCAGGATCCATGGGATTGCCCCAATATATACCAGCATCACTGATCAGGAGCAGGACCCAGCGGATTGCCGCAATATATCCCAGCTTCACTGAACTGGAGCAGGACCCAGGGGATTGCCCCAATATATCCCACCTTCAATGATCAGGGGCTGGAACCAGGGGATTTTCCAAATATATACCAGCATCACTGATTAGGGGCCGGACCCAAGTTATTGCCACAAAATATCCCAGTTTCATTGATCCAGGGCAGGACCCAGGGGATTGCCCCAATAAATACCAGCATCAATAATCAGGGGTCGGACACAGGGGATTGCCCCAACATATACCAGCATCAGTGATCAGGAGCAGGACTCCCGGACAATGGTGAACAGAAGAGATGGGAGACAACATCAACCTAATGGAAAGAACAAAGAAACGTGGTAATAATAGTCTCTTACGAGTGGACTGTCAGAGATATAACGAATAACAAAGTCAGACAATATGAGATACCAAGAGCTGCAAAGAAGTAATAAGAAATTAAACTTGCGATGGATATCAAGAATAAAACATAACATTGTTATTATTATGTAAGGAAAGAGGATTTAGTGGAAATGTGAGCCCTTTAAAACAGATATGCGTAATATTGCAAATGAAAACAATGAAATAGAAGAGCTTTTGATTAATTAAATTATGTCCGCACTCACAGTGGAGAATGTCGATATATTACGTGAAATTCCAGGAAAATAATTCATTGATCAAGGACTGGAACTCACTAAAGTTAACGTCAGCAAGAAACTAGTGTTAGCAAAATTAATATCACGAAGAAATGACAAACAATAAGGTCTCGTGGTTTCCACCAATTGTTATTGAGCAATTAGATAAACGTAAATCTTTAGTTAGAGACAACTTGGAATAAAAAAAAGGTAGGTCATGTCTAACGAACGTTTGTGATTTTTTTTGAAGAAATAACCAAATAATCAGCCAAGGGAATGTCTGTGGATGTAGTTTATATGGACTTCCAGAAGGCAATCAATAAGGTTACACATTAGGGAATGTTAGTTAAAGTGAAAACTGGAATTGAGGGCCAATAATTGAACTGGTTAGGAGACTGGTTGTTCAGGAGAATATAGAGAACAAGAATCATTGTTGTGGACATGAATTGGAAGCAATAAATTAATAATATGCAACATAGCAAATGTTGGTCTCTCAGTGGACGAGACCAGGGAATTAGTGATGGGGAACATGGAGATGGCAGACATTTTGAACAACTATTTTGAATCAGTCTTTATGGTAGTGTACACTAAAAATATCCCAACAGTAGATAGCCAAGGGGCTATAGGAGGGAGGAGCTTAATAAAATCACAACAACGAAGGAGGTGGTACTCAGCAAAATAATGGGTCTAAAGGCGGCTGAATCCCTTGGACATGATGGCTTGCTGCCTATGGTCTTAAGAGGTGTTGAAGCAGGGATAGTTGATGCATTGATTGCAATTTACCAAACTCTCCTGAATGCTGGGTAGGTCCCAACAGTGGCAGTGTGAGTGAGGTCAGTGATGTATATGGATGTACAGTGACAGTATCAGTGCGGTCAGTGATGTAACTGGATGGGTAGTGACAGTATGAGTGAGGTCAGTGATGTATCTGGATGGGTAGTGACAGTATGAGTGAGGTCAGTGATGTATCTGGATGGGTAGTGACAGTATGAGTGAGGTCAGTGATGTATATGGATGGGTAGTGACAGTATGAGTGAGGTCAGTGATGTAACTGGATGGGGAGTGACAGTATGAGTGTAGTCAGTGATGTACCTGGATGTGTAGTGACAGTATGAGTGAGGTCAGTGATGTATCTGAATGGGAAGTGAAAGTATGAGTGAGTTCAGTGATGTATCTTGATGGGTAGTGACAGTATGAGTGAGGTCAGTGATGTATCTGGATGGGTAGTGACAGTATGAGTGAGGTCAGTGATGTGTCTGCATGGGTAGTGACAGTGGGAGTGAGGTCAGTGATGTACCTGTATGGGTAGTGAAAGTAGGAGTGAGGTCAGTGATGTATCTGGATGGGTAGTGACAGTATGAGTGAGGTCAGTGGTGTATCTGGATGGGTAGTGACAGTATGAGTGAGGTCAGTGGTGTATCTGGATGGGTAGTGACAGTATGAGTGTGGTCAGTGATGTACCTGGATGTGTAGTGACAGTATGAGTGTGATCAGTGATGTAACTGCATGGTAAGTGACAGTATGAGTGTGGTCAGTGATGTATCTGGATGAGATGTGAGAGTATGAGTGAGGTCAGTGCTGTATCTGGCTGGATAGTGACAGTATGAGTGAGTTCAGTGATGGATCTGAATGGGAAGTGACAGTATGAGTGAGATCAGTGATGTACCTGGATGGGTAGTGACAGTATGAGTGAGGTCAGCGATGTATCTGGATGGGTAGTGACAGTATGAGTGTGGTCAGTGATGTATCTGGATGGTAGTGACAGTATGAGTGAGATCAGTGATGTATCTGGATGGGTAATAACAGTGTGAGTGAGGTCAGTGATGTACCTGGATGGGTAGTGAAAGTAGGAGTGATGTCAGCGATGTATCTGAATGGGTAGTGACGGTATGAGTGAGGTCAGTGGTGTATCTGGATGGGTAGTGACAGTATGAGTGAGGTCAGTGACGTATCTGGATGGTAGTGACAGTATGAGTGAGGTCAGTGATGTACCTGGATGGGTAGTGACAGTATGAGTGAAGTCAGTGATGTACCTGGATGGTAGTGACAGTATGAGTGAGGTCAGTGATGTACCTGGATGGGTAGTGACAGTATGAGTGAAGTCAGTGATGCATCTGGATGTGTAGTGACAGTATGAGTGAGGTCAGTGATGTTCCTGGATGGGTAATGACAGTATGAGTGAGGTCAGCGATGTATCTGGATGGATAGTGATAGTATGAGTGAGGTCAGTGATGTAACTGGATGTTTAGTGAGAGTAGGAGTGGGGTCAGTGATGTACCTGGGTGGGATGTCACAATATGAGTGAGGTCAGTGATGTATCTGGATGGATAGTGACAGTATGAGTGATGTCAGTGATGTACCTGGATGGGTAGTGACAGTATGAGTGAGGTCAGTGATGTATCTGGATGGTAGTGACAGTATGAGTGAGGTCAGTGATGTATCTGGATGGTAGTGAAAGTAGGAGTGATATCAGCGATGTATCTGGATGGGTAGTGACAGTATGAGTGAGGTCAGTGGTGTATCTGGATGGGTAGTGACAGTATGAGTGAGGTCAGTGATGTATCTGGATGGTAGTGACAGTATGAGTGAGGTCAGTGATGTACCTGGATGGGTAGTGACAGTATGAGTGAAGTCAGTGATGTATCTGGATGGGTAGTGACAGTATGAGTGAGGTCAGTGATGTATCTGGATGGTAGTGACAGTATGAGTGAGATCAGTGATGTACCTGGATGGGTCGTGACAGTATGAGTGAGGTCAGTGATGTATCTGGATGGGCAGTGACAGTATGAGTGGGGTCAGTGATGTATCTGGATGGGTAGTGACAGTATGAGTGAGGTGAGTGATGTATCTGGATTGGTAGTGACAGTATGAGTGGGGTCAGTGATGTATCTGGATGGTAGTGAGAGTATGAGTGAGGTCAGTGATGTATCTGGATGGGTAGTGACAGTATGAGTGAGGTTAGTGATGTATCTGGATGGTGAGTGAGAGTATGAGTGAGGACATTGATGTATGTGGATGAGTAGTGATAGTATGAGTGAGGTCAGCGATGTATCTGGATGGGTAGTGACAGTATGAGTGAGGTCAGCGATGTATCTGGATGGGAAGTGACAGTATGAGTGAGGTCGGTGATGTATCTGGATGGGTAGTGACAGTATGAGTGAGATCAGTGATGTACCTGGATGGGTAGCGACAGTATGAGTGAGATCAGTGATGTATCTGGATGGGTAATGCCAGTATGAATGAGGTCAGTCATGTACCTGGATGGGTAGTGTGAGGTAATTCAGTGATATATGGCTCGTGACCTAGCTATTTGGGTAAAAATAGGCAGAGTATGAAAGTAAGAGACAAAGATTTTAATGGTAGCATTGCAGCAGAGAATGATTTCAAAGCAGGGAATAATGGTCAAATAAATTTTTATCTGAAAACACGGCGCTTTCATAATAAGTTTATTGAACTAGTGGATCAAATATAGATGAATGAGTTTGCTCCAAAGGCCATTAAAGGGACGTGGTTGCAAGTTGTCCAAGGTTGGAAACTACATGTTCCAGGTTAATTAAGGTTCGAAAAGACAGGCAGAATGCCAAATGATGGGGGGGTATCCCTGATAATAAAGAATGAAATAAGGACAGAAGTGAGAAAGGATCTTGAATCGGAACATCAGGACGTAGAATTAGAATGGGTGAAGTTACGGAATAACAAGGGACAGAAAACACTGGTGGGAGGAATATATGCCCCCGAAAGGTAGCTATACCGTTGGACAGAATATAATCAAGATAGAGTAGGAACTTGTAAAGAATGCAACAATGGTGGCGGACGTTAATCTGCATAGACACTGGAGAAATCAAATTTGTTACTGTAGTCTGGAGGACGAGTTCAGGGACTTCATTCCGGTCAGTTTTAGAGAACATTACGTATTTCAACCAACCAGTAAACGGGCTATTTCGGATATTGTATTCGGCAATGAGACAATGTTCATTAACAATCTCATAGTGAAGGATCCTCTCAGGCAGTGTGTACACAATGCGATAGAATTTCGCTTCACGTTGGAGAGTGATTTGCCCAAGTCCAGCACTAGATTCTTAAACTTATATAAGAATATCGATGAATATCGTGTTGGCTAAAGTTGATTGGAAACATAAATTAAAAGCTATGGCAATAGAAAAGCAGTGGCCAGCGCTTAAATAAATATTTCATAATTCTCAACAGTAATACATTCAATTGAGAAGCATAAACTCCATAGTGGAAGTGATCCATCCGTGGCTAACTAAAGAAGTTAAGGATAACTTTTGATTGTGAGGAGAGGCGAATAATGTTGCGATAAATAGTAGTAAGCATGAGGATTGGGAGAATTTCAGAAAACAACAAAAGGTTACCAAACTATTGATAAAAAGGGAAACAATAGACTATGGGAGAAAACTAACTGGAAACTTAAAAACATATTGGGTGAGCTTATACAATTCCTTAAAAATGAAGAGAGTCGTTAATATAAACATTGGTCCCTTAGAGACTGAGGCAGCAGAAATGATTATGAGCAGTAAGCAAATTACAGAAAATGTAAAAAAATATTCTGTACCTGTCTTCAGAGTACAAGACTCAAAAAGCATACTGACATTGGTGGGAAACAAAAGGCGAGGAACTCAGTGTAATTAATATAAGTTGAGGAAACATATCTGGAGAAACTTTTGGGGCTAAAAGCCGAGAGTTGGCTGCAGAATTAATGGATGATTTGGTTTTAATCTTTCTAAATTCCCTAGAATCTAAACCGGTCCTAGTGGATTGTAATATCGCAAATTTAACATCGCTATCAACGAAAGGAGGGAGAGAGAACACAGGAAACTACAGGCCAGTTAGACTGACATCACTCATCGGGAAACGCTGGATTACAATCATAAGGACGTGGTAACAGGCCACTGAGATAATCAAAACAAGGTTAGGCAGCGTCAACGTGGTTTTATGTAAGGAAAATCGTGTTGACAAATTAGCAGAGTTTTTTGAGGATGTAACTAGAATTGTGAATAAAGGGAAACCAGAGGATGTCATATATTTGAAATTCCAAAAGACATTCGAGAAAGTGCCACGTTAAAGTTTATTACACAAGATAAGTAATCAAGGGAATGGAGGTAATGTATTAGCATGGATAGAGGATTGGTTAACGGACAAAACACAGGGAATTGGGATAATCGGGTGTGTTCCAGATTGGTAGGCTGTAACTGGTGGGGTGCAGCAAGGATCAATGCTGGGGCCTCAGCTATTTACAACCTATATTAATGAACTAAATGAAGGGACTGAGTGCAATGTATCCAAGCTTGCTCATGATACAAATCTAGGTGAGAGAGTAAGCGGTAATGGGAACACAAAGTGTCTGCAAAGGGATGCAGATAGAATTAGTGAGGGGCAGTATGCTTGTAGATGGAGCATAATGTCGAGAAATGGGAGGTTATTCATTTTGGTAGAAAGCCGAGAAAAACTGAATATTTTTTAAATGATAAGACACGTTTCAATGTTGGTCTTCAGAGGGATTTGTGTGTCCTTGTGAAAGAAACACAAAAAGCCAGCATAGAGCTGCTGCAAGTATTAAGGATGGCGAATGCAATTGTGTGCTTTATTGCAAGGGGATTGGAGTACAAGTGTATGGAAGTGTTGCTACAATTATGCAGGGCATTGCTGAGACGAAACCTGGACGACATGCACAGTTTTGGTCTCCTTTTCTAAGTAAGTATAGATTTGCCATAGAGATGGTACAACAGAGTATCACTCGATTATTTCCTGAGATGAGAAGCTGTCTTCTGCTGAGAGTTTCTGCAGAATGGGCCTATACTCTCTGCAGTTGAGAAGAATAGGTGGTGATCACATTGAAACGCACAATATCCTGATGGGGCTCAACGTCGTAGATGCTGAGAGGTTGTTTCCCCTAGCTGGAGTTTATATCATGAGGGAACACAGTCTCAGGATAAGGGGAAGGCCATTTAAATAGTGACGAGGTGGAATTCCTCAAACAGAGTGTGGGAAATCTTTTGAATTATCTGCCCCAGAGGTTTGTGGATGCTGAATCTCTGCTTATAGTCACGTTGAGATAGATATATTTTTGGAGTCTTGGGGAATCGAGGGATATGGAAGTCTGGTGGGGAAGTGGAGCTGAGGTCGATGATCAGCAATTATGTTATTGAATGTCTGAGCAAGGTCGATGGGCTAGAGGGAGTATCTTACTCCAATTCCTTATGTTCTTATGGGTGACTTTAATATGTATTTAGAATGGGCTAAGCAAACTGGAAACAATATGGTGGAGGAGGATTTCCTGGAGTGCATAAGGGATGGTTTTCGAGACCAAGATGTCCAGGAACCAGCTAGAGGGGAGGCCATCTTAGACTGGGTGTTGAGAGAGGATTAATTAGCAATCTCGTTGTGCGAGGCCCCTTGGGGAAGAGTGACCATAATATGGTGGAATTCTACATTAGAATGGAGATGGAAACAGTTAATTCAGAGACCAGGGTCCAGAACTTAAAGAAGAGTAACTTTGAAGGTATGAGGCGTTAATTGGCTTGGATAGATTGGCGAATGATACTTAAGGGGTTGACAGTGGATGGGCAATGGCAGACATTTAGAGACCGCATGGAAGAACTACAAAAATTGTACATCCCTGTGTGGCGTAAAAATAAAAAAGGGAAGTGGCTCAACCGTGGCTATCAAGGGAAATCAGGGATAGTATTAAAGCCAAGGAAGTGGCATACAAATTGGCCAGAAATAGCAGCGAACCCGGGGACTGGGAGAAATTTAGAACTCAGCAGAGCATGTCAAAGGGTTTGATTAGGGCAGGGAAAATAGAGTACGAGAGGAAGTTTGCAGGGAACATTAAAATGGACTGCAAAAGATTCTATAGATATTTAAAGTTAAAAAGGTTAGTAAACACCAACGTAGCTCCCCTGCAGTCAGAATCAGGGGAAGTCATAACTGGGAACAAAGAAATCGCAGGTAAATTGAACAAGTACTTTGGTTTGGTATTCACTAAGAAGGACACAAACAACTTTCCGGATATAAAAGGGGTCAGAGGATCCAGTAAGGAGGAGGAACTGAGGGAAGTCCTTATTAGTTGGGAAATTGTGTTGGGGAAATTGGTGGGATTGAAGGCCGATAAATCCCCAGAGCCTGATGGTCTGCATCCCAGAGTACTTAAGGAGGTGTCCTTGGAAATAGCCGATGCATTGACAGGCATTTTCCAACATTCCATTGATTCTGTATCAGTTCCTATGGAGTGGAATGTAGCGAATGTTACCCCACTTTTAAAAAAAGGAGGGAGAGAGAAAACAGGGAATTATAGACCCTTCAGCTTGGCATCGGTCGTGGGTAAAATGATGGAATCAATTAATAAGGATATCATAGCAGCGCATTTGGAAAGAGGTGACATGATAGGTCCAAGTCAGCATGGATTTGTGAAAGGGACATCATGCTTGAAAAACCTTCTGGAATTTTTTGAGGATGTTTCCAGTAGAGTGTACAAGGGAGAACCAGTTGATGTGCTGTATTTGGACATTCAGAAGGCTTTCGACAAGGTCCCACACAAGAGCTTAATGTGCAAAGTTAAAGCACATGGGATTGGGGATAGTGTGCTGACATGGATTGAGAACTGGTTGTCAGACAGGAAGCAAAGTGTAGGAGTAAATGGGTACTTTTCGGAATGGCAGGCAGTGACTAGTGGGGTACCACAAGGTTCTGTTCTGGGGCCCCAGCTTTTTACATTGTACATTAATGATTTAGACAAGGGGATTAAATGTAGTATCTCCAAATTTGCGGATGATAATAAGTTGGGTGGCAGTATGATCAGCGAGGAGGATGCTATGAGGCTGCAGAATGACTTGGATAGGTTAGGTGAGTGGAAAAATGTATGGCAGATGAAGTATAATGTGGATAAATGTGAGATTATCCAGTTTGGATGTAAAAACTGAGAGACAGAGTATTATCTGAATGGCGACAGATCGGAAAAGGGGAGGCGCAACGAGACCTGGGTGTCATGGTACATCAACCATCGAAGGTTGGTTAGCAGGTACAGCAGGCGGTTGAAAAGGCAAATGGCATGTTGGCCTTCATAGCGAGGGGATATGAGCACAAGGGCAGACAGTTGTACAGAGCTTTGGTGAGGCCACACCTGGAGTATTGTGTACAGTTTTGGTCTCCTAACTTGAGGAAGGACATTCTTGCTATTGAAGGAGTGCAGCGAAGGTTCACCAGACTGATTTCCGGCATGGCAGGACTGACATATCAAGAAAGACTGGATCAACTGGGCTTGTATTCACTGGAGTTCAGAAAATGAGAGGGGATCTCATAGAAACGTTTAAAATTCTGACGGGTTTAGACAGGTTAGATGCAGGAAAAATGTTCCCAAATTTGAGGAAGTCCATAATCAGGGGTCACAGTCTTAGGATAAGGGGTAAGCCATTTTGGATCTAGATGAGGAGAAATTTGTTCACCCAGAGAGTGGTGAACCTGTGGAATTCCCTACCACAGAAAGTTGTTGAGGTCAATTCACAAAATATATTCAAAATCGAGTTAGAGGTCGTCCTTACTGCTAGGCGGATCAAGGGACAAGGCGAGAAAGAAGGAATGAGGTACTGAAGTTGCATGTTCAGCCATGAACTCATTGAATGGCGGTGCAGGCTCGAAGGGCCGAATGGCCTACTCCTGCACATATTTTCTCTGTTTCTATGTTTCTATCTTTCTTATGTTCTTAAACTACGTTAAAATTCCAGAAATAAGTGGGAACCAAGCGATAAGTAAGAATGTGGAACTGAAAGAAATTAGTTTAATAAATACATAGTACAGGTAAAATTAATGGGAGTAAGTGGCAGCAAATCCACTGGAACAAGCGACCTACCTCCTAGGGTTTGAAAGCACGTAGCTGCAGTCAAAGTGGGTTCACTGATATTAACCGTATATAATTCTATAGATTCTGAAATAGTTCCTCAGGATTGTAATGTAGAAGAAAATAACGGTTTATTTAAGAAAGAAGGAAGAGAAAAAAACTGGGAACTATAGTCCAGTTAGCATGACATCAATAGTAGGGAAAATGACATAATCCATTATCAGAGACATGGTTGAATGGATTTTAAAAGTCTTAATATGGTTAGGCATAGTCTTCACGGAATTTTGAAAGGGAAATCGTGTTTGACAAATCTGATAACTTTTTTTGAAAATGTATGCAGTAGGATGCACAAGGGGGTCTCAGTGGTGTGGTTTATTTGGATTTCCAAAGAAGCATGCGATAGGTACGACACAAGAAGTTATTACACAAAATTAGGACTCATGAGATTGGGGTATATATTTGCATGGATTGAGGGTTGTTTTATGGACAGAAAACTGAGAGTAGGAATAAATGGGACGTTTTCAGATTACTCCTTACTAAGGAAAGATATACTTGCCTTAGAGGGAGTGCAAAGAAGGTTCGCTTGAATGGTACATGGGATGAGCGGATTGCCCTATGTGTTGATATTGAGTAGACTATTCCTATATTCCCTCGAGTTTAGAAGAATGAGATGTGATCTTATTGAAGCATAGAAAAATCTACAACATATAAACGTGGGTTTACAGGGTTAATGCTGAGTAAATGTTCCTCCTGTTTGGGGAACCTAAAACAGGAGGTCACTTCTCAGATTAAGGGTCGGCCATTTAATACTGTGATGAGGAGAAATGTCTTCAGTTAAAGGGTTGTGAATAATTGGAATTATCTACCGTAGAAGGTAGATAAGAAGGGAAAGGAGGTGGGGTAGCTCTGTTAATAAAGGATTATATCAGGGCAGTTGTGAGAGATGATATTAGCGTTAATGAACAAAATGTTGAATCATTGTTGGTGGAGATTAGAGATAGTAAGGGGAAAAAGTCACTGGTGGGCGTAGTTTATAGGCCCCAAAATAATAACTTCTCGGTGGGGCGGACAATAATCAAGGGAATCAAGGAAATAATGGAGGCATGTGAAAAAGGAACGGCATTAATCATGGAGGATTTTAACCTACATATCGATTGGTCAAAACAAATCGCACGGGGTAGCCTTGAGGAGGAATTCATAGAATGCATACGGGATTGTTTCTGAGAACAGTATGTTGCAGAACCTACAAGGGAGCAAACTATCTTAGATCTGGTCTTGTGTAATGAGACAGGAATAATAAACGATCTCCGAGTAAAAGATCCTCCCGGAATGAGCGATCACAGTATGGTTGAATTTGTAATACAGATTGAGGGTGAGGAAGTAATGTCTCAAACGAGCGTACTATGTTTCAAAAAAGGGGACTTCAGTGGGATGAGGGCAGAGTTGGCTAAAGTAGACTGGGAACACAGACTAAACGGTGGCACAATTGAGGAACAGTGGAGGACTGTTAAGGAGCTCTTTCACAGTGCTCAACAAAAATATATTCCAGTGAAAAAGAAGGGCTGTAAGAGAAGGGATAACCAGCCGTGGAAAACCAAGGAAATAAAGGAGAGTATCAAATTAAAAACCAATGCGTATAAGGTGGTCAAGGTAAGTGGGAAACTAGAAGATTGGGAAAATTTTAGACGACAGCAAAGAATGACTAAGAAAGCAATAAAGAAAGGAAAGATAGATTACGAAAGTAAACTTGCGCAAATCATAAAAACAGATAGTATAACTTTTACCGATATAGAAAACGGAAAAGAGTGACTAAAGTAAATGTTGGTCCCTTAGAAGATGAGAAGGGGGATTTAATATTGAGAAATGTGGAAATGGTTGAGACCTTAAACAATTATTTTGCTTCGGACTTCACAGTGGAAGACACAAAAACAATGCCAAAAAGTGCTGGTCACGGGAATGTGGGAAGGGAGGACCTAGAAACAATTACTATCACTCGGGGGGTAGTGCTGGACAGGCTAATGGGACTCAAGGTAGAAAGGTTCCCTGGTACTGATGAAATGCATCCCAGGGTATTAAAAGAGATGGCGGAAGTTATAGCGGATGCATTCGTTATTATCTACCAAAATTCGCTGGATTCTGGGGAAGTACCAGCCGATTGGAAATCAGCTAATGTAACGCCTCTGTTTCATAAAAGGGGGCAGACAAAAGGCAGGTAACTATAGGCCGGTTAGTTTAACATCTGTAGTGTGGAATATGCTTGAATGTATCATTAAGGAAGAAATAGCGGGACATCTAGAAATGAACAGTGCCATCAAGCAGATGCAACATGGATTCATCAAGGGGTAATCAT
This sequence comes from Pristiophorus japonicus, assembly GCF_044704955.1. Classification (NCBI taxonomy): domain Eukaryota; kingdom Metazoa; phylum Chordata; class Chondrichthyes; family Pristiophoridae; genus Pristiophorus; species Pristiophorus japonicus. The sequence goes on along the minus strand of NW_027254729.1, from coordinate 642,096 downwards.
GTTTAACTAATTTACTGGAATTCTTTGAGGATATAACGAGCATGGTGGATAGAGGTGTACCAATGGATATGGTGTATTTAGAATTCCAAAAGGCATTCGATAAGGTGCCACACAAAGGTTACTGCAGATGATAAATGTGCGCAGAGTCAGAGGAAATGTATTAGCATGGATCGAGAATTGGCTGGCTAACAGAAAACAGAGAGTTGGGATAAATGGGTCCTTTTCGGCTTGGAAATCGTTAGTTATTGGGGTGCCACAGGGATCGGTGCTGGGACCATAACTGTTTACAATATACATAGATGACCTGGAAGATGGGACAGAGTGTAGTGCAACAACATTTGCAGACGACACATAGATTAGTGGGAAAGCGTGTTGTGTAGAGGAAACAGAGAGGCTGCAAAGAGATTTAGATAGGTGAAGAGAATGGGCTAAGGTTTGGCAGATGGAATACAATGTCGGAAAATGTGAGGTCATCCACCTTGGAAAAAAAAGCAGTAAAAGGGAATATTATTTGAATTGGGAAAAATTACAACATGCTGCGGTGAAGATGGACCTGGGGGTCATTGTGCATGAATCCCAAAAAGTTAGTTTGCAGGTGCAGCAGGTAATCAGGAAGTCGAATGGAATGTTGGCCTTCATTGCGAGAGGGATGGAGTAAAAAAGCAGGGAGGTCCTGCTGCAACTTTACAGGGTTTTGGTGTGGCAGCACCTGGAGTACTGCGTGCAGTTTTGATCACCTTACTAATGGAAGGATATACCAGCTTTGGAGGGGGTACACAGACGATTCACTAGGCTGATTCCGGAGATGAGGAGTTTACCTAATGATGATAGATTGAGTAGATTTGGTCTTTACTGGTTGGAGTTCAGAAGGATGAGGGGTGATCTTATAGAAACATTTAAAATAATGAAAGGGATATACAAGATAGAGGCAGAATTGTTGTTTCCACTGGTCGGGGAGACTAGATCTAGGGGGCACCGGCTCAAAATACGGGGGAGCCAATTTGAAACCAAGTTGAGAAGGAATCTCTTCTCCCAGAGGGTTGTGAATCTGGGGAATTATCTGCCCAGGGAAGCAGTTGAGGCTAGCTCATTGAATGTATTGAAATCATAGATAGATATATATTTAAACAATAAGGTAATTAATGGTTGTGGGGAGCGAGCGGGTAAGTGGACCTGAGTCCACGACCAGATCAGCCATGATCTCGTTGAATGGCGGAGCAGGCTCGACTGGCCAAATGGCCCAATGCGGCTCCAATTCCTTATGTAAGTGATCAAAACTTATATCAGCACAGGTAAATTGACCGAGTGCCCTAAAACTGATCAATTGACAATCATATAACCCAGCTTAAGTTACTTGCACCAACACACTTCCCAAGTTACTATCAACTCATCCATTGAAGGAAAATTGACCAAATATCCTGAAAATAATCATCAATTAAAGCAACACAAGTTATATGATCCAACAGCTGGAAATTGACCAAGTGGTGGTCACATAACGAATCACACGGAAACTGTCCTAGAATGAAGAAATGAAGACATGAACATCATCTAACCAAGCACACATAAACTTACCCACGCAGTTTAAAATAACCACGTCAGCAGCACATCATCCATTACTGGTCAACTGGCAAACACCCAGAAACTAACCAATTGACCATCTCCTAATTTGCACATATGAACTAACTCAGTACTCAGTACCAGAAACTGACGAAAGGATCAACATCAAACACAGCACACATCAACTTAACCAGCACCCAGAAACTGTCCTAGAGATCATCACCGAACCAAACACACATCACCTCTCCCAATCCACAGAAACTGACCAATTGACCATCTCCGACTACAGATGCATCAACAGACACATCGCCCAGAAAATGACCATGTTAACCACAGGCATTGCAATACATGTAAACTCAATGAGTACCCGTGGACTGGTCAGTATTAAATCACCGAACCAAGCAGACTTAAACTGACACAACACCCAGGTACTACCAACTTTACATCACCACGCCGGGATACGAAAACTACCCAGCACTCAGAATTTGTCTAAGTGACCATCAGCTAAGCCAATACATGTAAGCAGGGCCAGCATGAGGAAACTGATAAGTTGATCACAACCGACCCCAACACATTAAGTTGAACCAGCTTCCTTGAACTAAGCAAGTAACCATCACCTATCACAGGTCACGTAAAGCTACCCAGCATCTAGAAGCTGACAGGTGAGCAACTAACCGAATGCGTGTAAACAGACCCACCTCCAGAAACAGGAGCACTTGACCTGCACAAAATGAATCAGACGTTCACTGACCCTACTTCGAGAAACTGACCAATGACTTATGCCTAACCAAGAGGAACAAAACTGACCAAATGTCCTTAAAGTGACCAAGTGACAATCACCTCACCCAACACTTGAACACTAACCAAGTAGCAGAAACAATACAAGTGACCAACACCTAACCAAGCGCATCAAATCTGACCCAAGATCGAAAGGCCGCTGTGGTTCCAATGAACTGAACTTCTTCTTAAATATTAACATTAACCAGAAACAATGAAATGAAGCTGAGCTCGGAAATAATGGCAGACCCTGGACTGTGCCAGAGATCTTTACATGTTGAACTAAAACATTAAATTTCTGATGCTGCAGATTCCAACACTATGCCAGTCTGAATAATACGATCACTTGGAATAAATAGTAAACGGTAAAAGCAGGATATTCTGGGCAGTGACTTCACTGAACAGCCGCCTGTTTAAGAAACAGCTGGGAACGAATGAACTGACATCTCAGATCGCCCGGAGAGCAGCAGATATATATTTACACTGCACGAAACTGTCCATAAAAACCGACTGACGGCACAGGTTGAGGAAATAATCCATAAATTATCTTTAGCAGTAATAACGACCGAAGCTACGCGCAGCTTCTGTGAGAACTGCTGATTTCAGTTCATCTTGGAGAGGCTGCTGAGCGCTTGACAGGATGCCTGATTTACACACAAAGGAAACCTGCACTGAAACTCTCACGTTACATTCGCCGATTAATGCCAGTCAGTTGCACACAGCAGCATTATTCCCACTCATGGTTACAACCGAACAAAATATATTTCAACGGAAATATTGAAGATGGACACTCAGAGTAATTCAACAGTCCATCCAATGTCAATTCAAACATCAAAGTCCCGGAATGGACAAACCCTCAGGTACGTAGATCACACAGAGCCAGGTAAACGCACCTGTTTAACTGCGGAAACAGGCTCAGCAATGATTTTAGTTTCCCGGCAGTGTGGGAGGAATTCCTGCTTCTCAATAAAGTGACATTTATGAGTAACGTCTCAGGCATTGAAAAGTTAACCCCGCATCAGTCTGTATTGAGCTGAAGAATCGACAATGATTTATAAATATGAGCAAGTGAGCTGCAGGAAAATCCTTTTCTGCCAGAACCTTGTCGGCTTAGTGCCAGGTACACAGAGAATAAGGAAACAGACCCTCGTTTGTGTACCTCTGGCATAAAGAGGTAGCAAAAATCGCAGTCATGAAAAATATGTGTTTGCAAATGTTCTCAATAAGTTATATATTACTTCGGAGGGGTTAGAATATTTTAATGATCTCTCCGATTCTTTTGGATTTCATGAATTTGCATCGAATTATACAGCACGCATACAGCACAATAGCCATTGCAGCGAGTTAACACACAGTGCAGTGTGAGCAATTTGAGAATTCAAATTCGTGGGCGCTGCCTTTGTTTCGCGCACAGGTTCAAAGCTTGCTCGCAGCACAACTGCTCATTGTTTGCCTCAATGTGTGTAATCGTTTATATTCTATAATCCACTTACTCTAGTCGGGTTTCAATGACGCTTTTAAGGGTACGAAAGAATTGTTTTATTACTGACCTGCTACAGATGCTGAGGTCGGTTACAAATATTAATTCAAGAAATGAACTGTGAAACTAACTGTTCAAGAAGGCTAACTGGGAAACTTGGCCAATTCCAAAAGTTTGACTCAGGCTGTCTGGAAAGCTACAGATGTGGAGTCCTCACGAGCCTGCGGGACACCGCTGTCAACAACAGACACTGTTTGTTAGCTTCAGCATGTGTAGCCATGGGGAAGATAGAATTGACAGTCCCTTGCCTTGATGCAATTCACATGTTTCTGTCAGCAGGAATGTTATCAGAGCAGCCATTCTGAATGGAGGAAGAGACCACATTCCATGGGACAGACCAGGAGAAAGACAAACAGGGGAAGATCTTCAAGAGGCAGTAAACATAATACGAAGGAGGAGGTCAACAAATAATGACGTCACTTGAAGCAGGTGAATTGCCAATTCTGAGTTATGAATTGCACCACTAACTTAAAGGTTGTCTGAATCGTCATCGGTCTGCCCAGGCTCAGCAGGTAGCGGCTCGCATCAGAATTAGACAATTCAAGCCCTCTACAAATGTTTTAATTCTCAATAGGTTTTCTTCTTAATTTTTCCAATAACCAGAAAATATAGGCCAATTCTACTCACATTCTACTCATCAGATAGAACAATTGTCCGAGGAATTAATCCAGTAAACCTTCACCTCTTAAGACGATTTTACATTTTCTTCAGTAAGCAAACGAAAACAGTACACAGTGCACATTCCCCATCATTTTCTCGCACCGATGCGATGGGTCTTAAAGGGAGAGATGGGACCCAAGACGCATTGAGCCAGTGTGACTCCCAGCAGCAGATGAAAATACATATAGTTTAATCTCCAGCAGCGGTCCAGGATCAGGGAGATATTTTCAGATCCTGTTGCTGAAACTAATTTAAAGCAAATATACCTTGAACAGGACCGAAAAATTCAGAGCTGGGGACCACCTGTGAAATCTGACAAAAATTGGAAAGCTGAAAGCGACCAATGGAGGCTTGAACCATTGACGCTGAAACGAAGAGATTCAAGCTCTATCCATTGAGCGAGCCAGACATAAACAACAGCGGAAAGTTAACAAGTCAGCAGCAAATAACCCTGCATAAGTAAACAGACCCATCATCTGGAAACTGACCAATTGTGCATCATCTAAACCTACATATGTAAGCGTACTCATTACACAGAAACTGAGCGAGTGACCATCATCTGAGCCGGCACACGTAAACTGACCCAGTACACAAACATTGAAAAATGACCACCTGCCCAAACACATGCAAACTTACCCAACACCCAGAAACTGCTCCTGTATCAATGAACGGAGGCAGAAACATTAAATAACCCATCGCCCGAAAATAATGGCAGACCTTGACCTGAGTCAGAAACCGTTAAAAGTTGAACTAAAACAGTAATTACTGATGTTGTAAATTCCAAAATTATTCCAGCATGAACAACGCGATCACATGGAATAAGTCATTAAAGGTAACTCACTATATTCTAAGCACTGGCCTCACCAAACAGCCGCCTGTTTAAGACTCATCTCGCAACGAAGGGGCTGACACCTCAGATCGGCCGGAGAGAAACAGATAGATATTTACACAGTACAAAGTGTGCAGGAAAACTTACTCAGCTCACTGGATGAGGCAGAAACGCAGAAATCATCTTTAGCAGCAAATCCATCGAATCGTCTCACATTTGCTGAGAGAACTGGTGATTTCTCTGCTTCTTGCAGAGGCTGCTGAGTGCTTGACAGGATGCCTGATTTACACAAAAAGGAAACCTGCACTGAGACTCTCAGGTTACATTCCCCTATTAGTCACAGTCGGTTACACACAGCAACGGTATTCCCACTCATGTTTACAACAGAACAAAATATTTAAACGGAACTATTGAGGATGGACACTCAGAGCAATTCAACTGCACAGTCCATGTCACTTCAATCTTCAAAGTCCCGAGTGGAAGCACGAAAACATGTGGATCACACAGAGACAGGAAAACCCAGCTGTTTAACTGCGGGAACAGACACTGCAATGGATCTTAGATTCTCCGCCGTGGAGGACAAAATCCTCTTTCAAAAAAATGTACTTTTAAAAGTAATGTCTCACGAAAGGGAAAGTTCTCCCGACATCAGTCTCCATGGAGCTCAAGGATGGAGATTGATTTAGCAATTGGAATAATTGAGCTGGTGGGAAAGCCCTCTCTGGTAGAACAGCGCCAGCTTAGTGTCACGTGCACAGATAATAGCAACATCGATTCTCCTCTGTGGATCTGTGGCTGACAGAGGGAACAACATTCGCAGTAATGGAAATCATATTGTACCAAATATGAATACAATGTAACGTGTGTTTGTAACTGTTCTCAACATGCTACATTACTATTGCACTTCAGAGAGGAGAGATTTTAATAGTTGCTGCCAATCTGTTCGATTTCATGAAACTGCAGCAAATTGAACATCAGGAGCGCAGAACATTAAACATTGCAACGATTTAACAGACAGAGCAGGTCAGCGATTGGAGAATGTAAACTGTTGGGTGCTTCCTTTGTTTCCACCCACAGGTTCAGACCTTGCTCGAAGCGCATCTGTCCAGTGTTGGTCTCAATTCCTGTAAAGGTTTATATTCTTTAAACCACTTTCTCGCGAAAGGTGTTGCACATGTCAGTAACGCTGTTAAGGAGCTGAGGTTAGTTAATTGTAATAACTCAAAAAAGGAACGATTGAACTGACTATACACGACGACATTCTGGGAAGCCTGGCCAATGTCCAAAAGTGTCATTCAATCCGTCTGGAAAGTGAGAGATCAGGAGGATAAATGACACTGTGGGAAACCGTTTTTAACACCAAGTGCGGTCAGGTAGCCTCACTCTGTGTAACCATGGCGACAAATAAAAATACACTGGAAAGCTTGTTTTTGTCAGGAGGAATGGTATCAAAGCGGAAAACCTGAAGTGACAAAGAGAACACATTCCATGGGACAGTCCAGGTAATAGGCAATCAGGGAGAAGCATTTGAAGACAGATAATAACACCACCAAGTAGGACATCAAAAAGTAACGAACTTCTCTGGCTCCCAACTCAGAAGGAATGGCCGTTTAGAGAATGATTTACACCACTGAGATAAAGGTTGTCTGAACCACCATCACTCTGCCGAGGTTCAGCTGGGAGCACACTCCGCTCAGTTAGAAGGTTCATTCCAGCAATAAATTTTACACGTTTCGATGAGATTGCCTCTCACGAAGCTAAACACTTAATGTGGCTCTCTCCCCCTGAGTTGGCTGTGGTGCGGATGAGAAGGTCATCCATCTACTTTGGGATTGTCTCTTTGCAAGGCAAGTTTGGATGGAGATGCAGTGGTTGGTGTCGTGATTCATCCCAACCAGCTCCGTAACACAGGACTCTGTGCTCTGCTGACTGTTCCCAGGGACACACACCGAGACAGACATCATCTGCTGCTGGAGGGCCATCAACTCAGTGAAAGACGCACTTTGACCTTGCCGAAACTTGCTGGTCTTCCGGAACAAGGATATGTCCACGTCTGCGTTTTGCACACTGTCGCAATCCATGGTCCAGGAGTACGTGCTGAGGGAGGGACTAAAAATTGGTGCAGTCGCCGCAAAGGCATGGTCGGCAAGAACCACAGTTTAAAGCCCTTCCATCACGATAAACCCAGGGGCTGGAATAAGTATAAAACTCCCCTCGGAGTACTTGTAAACTTTTTGTATACATTGAGCACCAGGATCTGAAAAAACCTATTCAGTGCCATGTATAATGCAAGTTCTGTTTAGTAATGTATGTTGCAAAGAGATGTAACTGTACCCTCACCCATTCCGTGTACCGTGTAGTGCCACTAGTAAAGTAATATGATGACTGTATTGCAATGTATCCTGGATTGTACTGAAATATATCTCGAAATGTAAAGCAACTTGCTCAGTTTCAGTGTCCTGGCTCATTTTACATGCGTTGGTTTATTGGTGGTCACTTGGTCTGTATCCACCATTGTATTACGCCGGGCTGGCTCAGTCATTAGAGCAGCAAATTGTTATTTACAACTCAGAACAAAGGGGTTGAATATTCAAAAGGACAGTAAAGAAGCGATTACACTGTGGCATACATATTTGTAGAATTAGGAACAGCCAAGAAACACTCACTAACCATGCCGCATGTTGGCGTAAGGTTGAACGATTCTTCGGGCCTATTTATGATTGAATCTTGTCGCATTTTCTCTGAGAAGCGTTGATTTCAGTCGTTTTTGCAGAGCCTGCTGATCGCTTGATTGGACACCTATTTCACACACAAAGGAAACCTGTGCTTAGACTGTCAGGCATTGTTATCTTATTAGTGATAGTCAGGTGTGCCCAGCAGCGTGAGAATATATTCCCACCGATGGTTACAACACAGCATAATATATTTAACCTGAGATATTGGGGACGGACATTCAGAGCCATTCAACAGTACAGTCCATGTCACTTCAATCATCAAGCTCCCAGAGTGGACTTCCCTAAGACATGTAGATCACACAGAGACAGGTAAACTCACCTGTTTAACTGCAGCAGTCAGGCTCAGTAATGCAGATTAAATGCCAAGCAATGGGGCGAGAGATTCTGCTTTTCAAACAACTCGTTTTTACCAATAATGTTTCAGGGTAAGAGAACGTAACGCAACCTCAGTTGGGTTGAAAAATTTTAAAAATTTAAATCCACGACTCAGTGTACTGCAGGGAGTGCCCTAGCTGCTGGAACAGTGCCAGCTCAGTGTCAGTTAATGCAGATCAGGGAATTAGATACTCATTTTTGTACCTGTGGCTTAAAGAGTTGCCACAAATCGCAGTCATGGAAAAAACATCGCAATAAACGTGAATAAAATGAAACGTGGGTTACAGCTGTTTTGAAAACATTGTATAGCTATTACATATGTGAGGGGTTCTGATTATGTTAACTGTCGCTGCAATTCTTTCGCTTTTTATTATTATGCAGCAAAGCAGTATAATAGTCCTTTCTTAGAAACATAGAAACATATGCATTTTTGCACGGAAGGACGCCATTTCGGTCCATCGTGTACCCGCCGGCCGACCAAGAGCTATCTAACCTAATCCCACTTTCTAGCTCTTGCTCCGTAGCCCTGTAGGTTACGGCACTTTACATAGAAATATAGAAAATATATTTACGTGTCTATCCAAGTCGTTCCTGAATGTGGTGATGTGACATGCCTCTACCCCTCCTTTCAGGCAGGGGGTGACAGACCCCCGGCACTATCTGGATGAAGCCATTTCCCCTCATATCTCCTCTAATTCTCCCCCCAATTAATGTATATCTCTGTTCCCTGGTTACTGACTCCTCTGCCAAGGGAAACAGTTCATTCCTACCCACGATCCAGGCTACTCATAATTTTATACACCTCGATAAGTTCTCCCCTCTGCCTCCTCTGTTCCAAAGAAACAGACCCAGCATCTCCAATATTTCCTCATAGATAAAATTCTCCAGTCCAGATAACAATCTTGTAAATGTCCTCATCACCCTTTCAAGTGCAATCAGAGCTATTCTGTAATGTGGTGAGCAGAACTGCATGCAGTGCTCCAGCTGCTGCCTAACCATTCTTTTATAGAATTGATGCGTAACGTCCTTATTCATTTATTCCATCCCTCGACTAATAAAGGCTTGTTTTACATTTGCATTTTTAACAACTTATTCTACCTGGCCCGCTTCCTTCAGGCATCAGTGGATCCGATCTCCAAGCTCCCTCTGTTCCTCTACACTTTTCACTGTCTTAATATTTCAGAGAATTAGCACACAGTGCAGGTTCGATGATTTGAGAATGTAAAGTACTGGGTGCTGCCTTTTTTTCTCGACTAGGTTCAATACTTGCTCGCAGCGGATCTGCTCACTTTTGGACTCAATGCTGCTGATTGCTGATATTCTATAATCCCCTTCCTCTGCAAGGCATTTCTCGTTTACATTTAAAATACGAATGATTGTCTGTCAGTTTGCTGTACTGCCCTTCTAAAGAGCTGATTTTGGTTAAAGATATTAATTCAAAAAATGATGTATTAATCAACTGTTCAGGATTGCATTCTGAGAAGCTTTGCCAAAGCCCAATGTGTGATTCAGGCCATGTGGAAAGCTACATATAGGGACGACTCAAGAACTGTGGGCAATTGATTTAACACCAGGTGCTGTCTGGTAGCGTCAGTCGGTGTTACCCATGGGGGGAGCGAATTGAAAGTTACAGGAAAGCTTGTTTATTTCAGCAGTAATGGTATCAAAGTAGCTGTTCTAAAGTGACAAGGGGAACATTGCCCATGAGACATTACAGGTTACAGAGAAGCAGGGTGCAGTACTCGGAAAGAGGCTAGAAAAAGGCCAAGGAGGAAATCAACAATCAATGAACCTCTCCATCTCCTGAAGCAGTTTAAATGGCCATTCTGAGGTTCGCGTTGCATCACTGACTTAATGTTGTATGAATCGCCAGCTGTCTGCCGCAGCTCCACTGGGAGTACAAACGCCACTGAGTTAGAAGGTTCACGCCTTATATATACGTTTTATACGTATTGATGAGATGACTTCACATTCATCTCATTTCCTGAGACTATAGGTCTATTATACTTAATCTCTAAAGCAAATATTTATTTTCGTAGGTAATGACACCAAAGCTGTGCCCATAAATGTGACCTTGGTCTTCTCGGCACTGGTTTGTTGTCAATGGCGACGTGTCTGAAGCCACAGTGAGCCGTACTTACCCCGAGCCGAAGGTGAAATTCTACAATGTTCAATCTTTAACAGCGAGAGGCTGGAGAGAGTCACGTAGTATGGCACCAATTCCTGAAAAAGGCATTGAATCTCATTGATATCAAAGACTCCTTGAACTCTATGCTGTGAAATTCAGAGCTGGGAATCTGAGCACAATTCCTTCTGACACAAAACGGGAGTGAACCCGCCATTTGAACACCAAACACCAAACAACCAGACTGACAAATCGTTCACTCACTTGTCTCCACATTGGCTGCTCCTAAATTGCACTTTGTTTCCAGCCTGTTCTACTCGACTGGACTTCACTCGTTCGGCTCCAGAGACCATGGCCGACTGCCTGCCCCTGTCACACCCAGCGTCCCTCTGTCCTTTTGCCCCTTCACCCCCTGCAAACCTCTTCGTTGAAAAGCATCTCGCAACTCCTCCTCCGCTCCATTGATATAAACGAAAAGATTTTCAACCAGACCTTTCCTGTTGGTGAAGGTTACATGAATACTTGTTCCAGAGAAGATTCATTGATTGTAAACACGTGGTTAGTGTCAGATGTGATTTTACTCCCATCAGTCTGAGAGAAGCGGGGTTAGGAGCAGAAATACCCCTTTTGCTTCTCCCTTTTTAGAAGGAGGCACAATACGAAACTTCTCGCTTCTAGGGATATAAGCAGGGACCTTTAGATCCAACGCTCTCACAATGAACTATTTCTGCCTCACAGAACACGAATTATGTTACATGATCTTGGAGGAAAATGTAGAATTTTCCCTCCCGCTGCTTCCTCACTTAAGGAGAATGGGCCCCGACCAGGTCTCGGAGCTCAGGTTATGCTAGTCTACTGATAATATCCTTCTATTGCCTCGTGTTTGGGCCACTTTTAATCAGGTCTATCGACACATTCTTCGAGCAACCCATCTCTTGCTGTGCTTCACTCTCTCATTCAACCTTTATTCCTATTAATCTAAAAGCAGGCGGGAATCAGAATACAATCCCATATCACACCCGTCCCTTCCCTGTTCGAGCCACGACATCATTCAATAAATGGCCTTTAGCACGTAAACTGCCTCACAGTGTTGGGCACGGAGCGAAATACAGATTTCATCTAACGAGGTGTGCTCCTGTTCCCAACAGAGCATTAAGAACCATGTTTATATCCGCCAGAGCAATTAGTGTTTGCAGTGCATCAGCATATAAGGTAAAATAGGAAATAATAGAGAACCACGTTTGTAACAAAATTGTGGAATCCGTGACATACAATAGAGAGAAATTGCTTTGATTTAATAGTCATTACAGATAAATGTTTGCAAGATGGCCAAGGTTGGTACCTAATAATTCTAGGGATCTTGATATTTCCAAAAGACAAGCAGAGTATAAAAGGACTGTGGTAGCCCTGATAATAAAGGATGACATATGGTCAGTAGTGATAAAGGGACATGGCTCAGAAGACCAGGAGGTAAAATCAGTAAGGCAAAAGATAATAAATAACAAGGGCAGAAAACACTTCTGGGATAAGTGTTGGAACGATACCGTTGGACGGACTATTAATCTACATAAAATTGGAGCTTGTAACAATGGTAATACATTAATCTTGGGGAAATTGTAATATACATATAGACTAGGCATATAAAATTGGAAAGGGTAGTCTGGGGGCTGAGTTCATGGAATGCATTCGATACAGTATCCTGGTCAATACTTCATGGAACCTACCAGGGAACAGACTGTTTTGCATGTTGTTTTGTTTGAAGAGACGGGGTTAATTATTCACGTCATATTAAAGGGTCCGCTGTAGAGGAATGATCAGAGTATGTTGGAATGTCATGCTGATTCTGAGAATGAAATAATTAATTCTGAAATGAGATCCTTAAAAATAAATAAAGCCAAAGATATAGTTTCTTTTTTAATTCAGATTCCAGTACCCGCGTTATTTTGCTTTTTTATAGTTTGGGGGGCGAGCTGGCTATTGTAGGTTGGCAAATGTGGTTACAATATATGACTGTAGATAAATAGTTGCAATATTTTGAAGAAATATTTGAAAATTGTCAAGCAGCATAGATTCCATTGATAAATAAAAACTCAATGGAATATGTGATCTATCCGTTGATAAGTGAAGAAGGTAGGGAGAGTATTAGATTAAAAGGGGAGGCTTATAATGTTGTCAAGAATAGTAGTAATCATGAGGATTCGGAGAGTTTCAGAAACCAACAAAGGATGACCAATAATTGATAAAATGGGACAACATAGAATATGAGAATAAACTAGCAAGTCTTATCAAAATAGTGTGTAAGAGCATTTGAACGTATGTGAGAAGGAAGTGAGTAGCAAAAGTAAGAATTGGACACTCAGCGTCTGAGTCAGGAGATATTCTAATGGGGTGTGAGGAAATGACGATATGTGAACAAATCTGTTGTATCTGCTTCCCAGTCGGAGATACATTAACATACAAAGACTAGTGGGGACAAGGGGTTAATTTAATGAGGAACGTAACGCAATAAAGAAGAGTAGAAAAAGTACTTGAGAAACGAAAGAGACTAAAAAGTGAAATATCCCATAGACCTGATGGTTTACATCCTAGGGATCTAAAAGAAGTGGCTGCAGATAGAATGGATGCATTGGGAGTGATTTTCCAAATTTACCTAGATTCCAAAATGATCCCAGCGGAGTGGAAGGTAGCCACTGTAAAATTCAAGAAAGGAGGGAAAGAGAAAACAGGGAACTATAGGTCAGTAAGCCTGATATCAGTTGTTGGGAAAAAGCAGGATTTCATTATTAAGGAGCGGGTAACTGGACACTTAGAAATTACATTTTGATTAGGCATCCACGAAGAACATTTTTAGGTATTTTTTTTCAGTTGTGGTGTGATCTAAAAACAAGAAAAGTCCCATTTTGAACCTGAGTTGGTGAACGTCTTGCCTCCTGCCAGCATCGCAAAATAGGTCGTCTGCCTTAGGTAACGGGCATTAGTCCTGAAACAAGAAATGATTAATAGTTACTTTACAAACGCCGCAAGTCCTGACCGAGCCATTACTTTTGAGGACTAGAACAATCGGGCTGGCCCATTCAACATAAGAACATAAGAATATAAGAATTAGGAACAGGATTAGGCCATCTAGCACCTCGAGCCTGCTCCACCATTCAATAAGATCATGGCTGATCTGGCCGTGGACTAAGCTCCACTTACCCGCCCTCTCCCCATAACCTTTAATTCCGTTATTGGTTAAAAATCTATCTTCTGTGATTTGAATACATTCAATGAGCTAGCCTCAACTGCTTCCTTTGGCAGAGAATTTCACAGATTCTCAACCCTCTGGCAGAAGAAATTCCTTCTCAACTCGGTTTTAAATTTGCTCTCACGTATTTTGAGGCTGTGCACCCTAGTTCTAGTCTCCCCGACCAGTGGAAACAACCTCTCTGCCTCTAGCTTGTCTATCCCTTTCATTATTATATTATATGTTTCTATTAGATCACCCTTCATCCTTCTGAACTCCAACGAGTAAAGACCCAGTCTACTTAATCTATCATCAAACGGTAACCCCCTCATCTCCGGTATCAGCCTAGTGAATCGTCTCTGAACCCCCTCCAAAGCTTGTATATCCTTCCTTAAGTAAGTTGACCAAAACTGCACGCAGTACTCCAGGTGCGGCCTCAACAATACCATGTACAGTTGCAGCAGGACCTCGCTGCTTTTGTATTCCATCCCTCTCGCAATGAAGGCCAACATTCCTGTCGCCTTCCTGATTACCTGCTGCACCTTCAAACTAATTTTCTGGGATTCATGCGCAAGGACACACAGGTGGTAATTTTTCCCCATTCGAATAATATTCCTTTTTACTGTTTTTATTTCCAAAGTGGATGACCTCACATTTTCCGACATTGTATTACATCTGCCAAATCTTAGCCCATTCGGTTAACCTATCTAAATCTCTTTGCAGCCTCTCGGTGTCCTCTACCCACCCGCTTTTCCACAAATTTTTGTATCATCTGCAAATTTTGTTACACTACACTCTGTCCCCTCTTCCAGGCCATCTACGTACATTGTAAACAGTTGTGGTCCCAGCAACGATCCCTATGGCACACAACTAACCACCGATTTCCCACCCGAAAAGGTCCCATTTATTCCGACTCTCTGCTTTCTGTTAGTTAGCCAATTCTTTATCTATGCTAATACATTTCCTCTGATTTCGCGTACCTTTATCTTCTGCAGTAACCTTTTGTGTAGCACCTTATCGAATGCCTTTTGGAAATCTAAATACACCACATCCATCGGTACACCTCGATCCACCATGCTCGTTATATCCCCAAATCCCTTCTGTCCTAATGCTGATCACTGTCGCAGAGATATTGTGGGGCTATTGATATAAATATAGGAATAGGAAGGTTCAGCCACTCCACACTGTTCCTCTACTAATGAGCTCATGGTTGATCTGTATCCAAACTCCATTCATCTGCCTCGGTTCCTTGTCCCTAAATATTCCCAAATTACTCAGTTTTGCCGACTCACTTAATCTATCAATGTCTCTTTGTAATTTTATGCTACTTACTACCTCATAAATCTTTGTTTCGTCGCAACCTTTGATCTATGGCTCTCTATTCTGTTCTTGAAGACATTAACGAATACAAGTGATCCTACATAACAACATAAGAGCGTAAGTAATAGGAGCATGAGTCGGCCATATGGCCCCTCGCGTCTGGTCCTGTATTTATTACGATTCTGGCTGAACCGATCATGAACTCAGCTCCACTTACCTGCCCGCTCACCAGAAGATCTAATTTCCTTATCGGATATGAAACTGCCGATCTCTCTCTTAAATTTATTCAATTACCCAGCTTTCACAAAAAGGTTATGCCCCCTCGTTCTAGTCGCCGCTGTCAGTGGAAACATCCTCTATGCTTCCACATTGTGAAGCCGCTTCATAGTCTTAAACATTTTGCTAAGATCACGCTCATTCTTCAGAATTCCGATGAGTCGAGGCCCAATCTCCTCAACCTTCCTTCATAATCAACCCTCTCATCTCAGGAATCAACCTAGTGAACCTTCTCTGAACCTCCAACAAAGCAAGTATATCCTTTTGTAAATGTGGAAAACAAAACTGTTGCAGTATTCCAGATGATGTCTCACCAATACCCTGTATATCTTCAGCAAGACGTCCCTGCTTTATACTCCATCTCCTTTGCAATAAAGCCCACGATTCCATTAGCTTCCCTGATCACTTGCTGTACCTGCATACTAACCTTTTGTGAATCATGCACAAGTAACCCCAGGTCCCGCTGAACTGCAGCACTTTGCAATATTTCTGCATTTAAATAATAACTTGCTCTTTGATTTTTTTTGCCGAAGTGCACGATCTCACACTGTACTGCATTATGCTCCATCTGCCAACATTTTGCCCACTCACTTAGCCTGTCTATGTGCTTTTGCAGATGTTTTGTTCCCTCCTCACACATTGCTTTTCCCCCCATCTTTTTATCATCAATAACCTTGGCTACGTTACACTCGGTCCGTTCTTTCAAGTCATTAATATAGATAGCAAATAGTTGAGGTTCCAGCACTGATCCCTGCGGCACCGCACTAGCTACTGTTGGGCAAACCGAGAATGAACACTTCGTCCCATCATTCTGCATTCTGTTAGTTAGCAAATCCTCTCTCCATGCACATATCTTTCCCCCAAACCCCGTGAACCTTTATCATGTGCAGTAACCTTGTATGTGGCACCTTGTCAATTGCCTTCGGGAAGTCCAACTATACAACATCCACTGTTTCCCCTTTATCCACCCTGTTTTTTACATATTCAAGCAAATTTGTCAAACATGAATTTGCTTCATATATCCATAATAGCTCTGCTGACCGAATTTTGCTTTTCCAAATGTCCTCCGACTGTGGCATTAATAATGGACTCCAACATTTTCCCTAACATAGCTATGAGGCTAAGTGGTTTATAGTGCCCTGCTTTTTGTCTGTCTCCCTTTTTAAATAAAGTCGTTACATTTGCAGCTTTGAAATCTGCATGGACGTTCACACAATCCGGGAATTTTGGTAGATTTTGTTAAATTAAAACCAATGCATCCACTATCCATGCTACTTCACTTAAGACCCGAGGGTGCAAGCAATCAGATGGAGGGAATTATCCGTCTTTAGTCCCTTTATCTTACTCAGTTCCACCTCCTTAGTGATTGTGATTGTGTAAAGTTCCTCACCCCTCTCGAGCCCCTTGACTATCTACTGTCGGAATATTGTAAGTGTCCTATACCGTACAGGCTGATGTAAGATATCTGTTCAGATTTTCTGCCAACTCCATGTCTCCATGTTTCCCATTACTAATTACCCGTTCTCAACTTCTAACGGAACAACATTTATTAAGCCACTCTTTTCCTTTCTATATTCCTATATCTTGCTATATGTTTTTATATTTCCTGCTACTTTAATCTCATAGTCTTACTTTTCTCTTTCTTCCTTTTCTTAATCATTTTTTAGTCATTCTTTGCTGGCTTTTAAAAGCTTCCCAATCTTCTATCCTCCCACTAGTTTTGGCCAATTTGTTTGCCGTTGGATATCGTGGTTTTTAGCTTCAGTTAGCCACGGATGTATATTTTTTCTTTCACACCCTTTGTAAAGTCCTTATACAATACCACAAATCCACACGAGGCACATTCTATGGACAAGGTCACTCTGTGACCTGCACCTTTATTCACAGGACCAAGAAGTGATGACCCTGCGTGGGACCTCCCTTTACATACCTGGATGTCAAGGTGAGGGATGTCTCCCACAAGTTCACCCCCTGTGGTCCACGTGTGCATTTCTCAAGTATACACAGTATTGCAGTGTTGTCACATGAAGGTTACATTCATGATAGCCTTTTCTCCTCACTGGAATATATTTTTCAGGAGAGTAGTGAAATATCTTAAATGTACGCCACTGTTCATTCCTCGTCCAATTTTCCCAGTCCACTTAACCAACTCTGCCCTCGTACCTTCACTGCAACGTGTATTTAAGCTAAGTACGCTGGTTTGAGATCCAACTATCTCAACCTCCATCTGAATTTGAAATCCAACCATGCTATGATCACTCATTCCGATGAGATCCGTTACTCGGAGATTGTTCATTAATCCTTTCTCGTTACACAGGAGCAGATCCAAGATCGCCTGCCCACTGGTTGGTTCCGTTACATACTGGTCAAGGAACCTCTCCCTTATGCACTCTCTGAACTATTCCTCAAGGCTATCATGACGAATTTGATTTGTCCTTTGAATATGTAGGTTAAAATCAGCTATGATTATTGCTGTTCCCTTTTTAGAACCCCCACTATTTCCTGGTTTATGGCCCGACACAACAGAGATCCTAGTCTTAGCGACTTATAGACTACGCCCACCAGTGACCTTTTTCCAGTTATAATTCCTTATCTCCACCAAAACTGTTAAACATCCTGATCATTTGAGCCAATTTCGTTTCTCACTGTTGCAGTTCGTCCAGTATTGATCAATAGAGCTATCCCGACGCCGCATCCTTTCTGTCTGTCCTTCAGGTCAGATTCGTTTGTATTTAGTTGTGCCGTCAACTCATCTATTTTGTTACGAATGACACGTAGAATTAGACATGGTGCTTTAAATTTTTTGTTACCCCATTTTCCTGTTTGCAGCCTCTCTCCTTCAAAATTAATTTCTTGATTTTTGCTTTATTATTCAAGATCCACTCCCTTGAGAATGTATTTTCAGGTTCCCATCCCCCTGCTAAGCTACTTTAAACTCTCCACAAAAGCACTTGCAACCCTCGCCCGACCGCGCCCGCCCCCCCGCCACGAGGTTTTTGGTCTCGGCTCTGTTGATGTGAAACTTGTCCGTCATGTACAGGTTCCACCTCCCACCAGAAGCGGTCCCAATGCCTCACGAATCTCAAGCCCTCCCGCCTGCACTGTCTCTCCAGCCATGCATTCATCTACTCTATTCTCCTATTCCACCTTCACAAATCCATGCTGACTCGGCCTGACTGAAATTTGCTTTTCGAACTGTCCTGCTATTGCTTCTTTAATAATGGAGTGCAACAATTTCCCAACCACAGATTATAGGCTAACTGGATATAGTTTCCTTCCTTTTGTCTGCCTTCTTTTCTAAATAGGGCCGTTAGATTTGCAGTTTTCCAATTTGCTGGGACCTCCCCAGCATTCAGGAGATTTTGGTAAATTACAACTAATGCATCAACTATCTCTGCTTCTCGGCCTCTTAAGACCCCAGGATGCAAGCCATCAGGTCCAGGGAATTTAGCAGCCTTTAGTCCCATTATAGTGCTGAGTACCACCTCGTTAGTGATATTGATTGCTTTAGGTCCTCCCCACGATTGCCCCTTGGCAATCTACTGTTTGGATATTTTTAGTTTGCTCTACCATAAAGACTGATACAAAACATTTGTTCAAAATTTCAGCCATGTTCCCCTTCACTAATTCCCTAGTCTCGTCCACTAAGAGACCAACATTTGCTTTGTTGCATATTACTGATCACTTCCTTCTAATTCATGTACACACCAATGATCATTATTCCCTATGTTCCCCTGAACATAAGTCTATTAATCAGTTCAGTTATGGGCCTTTAATTCTAGCGTTCACTTTAACTAACATTCTCTTATGTGGAACCTTATTGATTGCCTCCTGAAAGTCCATATAAACGACATCCATAGACATTCCCTTGCCTGCTAATTTGGATATTACATAAAAAAAATCACAAACGTTCGTTAGACATTAACTACCTTTTATGATTCCATGTTGGCTCTAACTAAACACTAACGTTTACCTAATTGCTCAACAACAATTGGTGGAAACCATCAGGTCTTGGTGTTTTTCATTTTTTCGTGATTTTAATTTTAATTTTTCTGTTACTAGTTTCTTGCTTACGTTAACTTTAGTGAGTTCCAGTCCTTGATTCATTACTCATTTTGCTGGAATTTCACGTAAAGTATCGTCTTCCTCTGCTGTGAGCGCGAACATGATGTAATTACTCAAAAACTCTTGTATTTCCTTGTTTTCATTTGCAATATCACCCATGTCTGTTTTAAAGGGCTCACATTACCACTGAATCCTTTTTTCCTTACATTATAATAAAAAAGTTATGTTTTATTCTTGATGTCCGTCGCAAGTTTGATTTCCAATTGCCTCTTTGCAGCTCTTGTTATCTTTTATTGTCTAACTTTGCTGTTCCTTATATCTCTGACAATCCACTCCTACGAAACTATTATTTCCACGTTTGTAGGTTCTTTCCATTACATTGATGTTGTCTCTCATCTCTTCTGTTCAACATTGTCCACGACACCTGCTCCTGATCAGTGATGCTGGTATATATTGGGGCAATCCACTGGGACCTGCTCCTGATCAGTGATGCTGGTATATGTTTGGGCAATCCCCTGGATCCTGCCCCTGATCAGTGATGCTGGTATATATTAAAGCTATCCCCTGGGCCCTGCTCCTGATCAGTGATGCTGGTATATATTGGGGCAATCCCCTGGGCCCTGTTCATGATCAGTGATGCTGGGATATATTGGAGCAATCCCCCAGATCCTGCTCCTGATCAATGATGCTGGTATATATTGGAGCTATCCCCCGGGGCCCTGCTCCAGATCAGTGATTGTGGGATATATTGGGGCAATGCCCTGGGTCCTGCCCCTGATCAGTGATGCTGGTATATATTGGGGCACTCTCCAGGGCCCTGTTACTGATCAGTGATGCTGCGAGATATTGAAGCAATCCCTTGGATCCTGCTCCTGATCAGTGATGCTGGTAAATATTGGAACAATGACCTGGGTGGTGCTCCTTATCAGTGATGCTGGGATATATTGAGTTAATCCCCTGGGTCCTGCTCCTGATCAGTAATACTGGTATATATTAGGACAATCCACTGCGTCCTGCTCCTGATCAGTAATGCTGGTATATATTATGCAATCTCTTGGTTCCTGATCCTAATGAGTGAGGCTGGGATATTTTGAGTCACTGCCCTGGGTCCACCTCCTGATCAGTGATGTTGGTATATATTGGGGCAATCCCCTGGGTCCTGCCCCTGATCAGTGATGCTGGTATCTATTGGGGCAATCCCCTGGGTCCCGCTCCTGATCATTGATGCTGGTATATATTGGAGCAATGCCCTGGGTCCTGCTCCTGATCATTGAATCTGATATATATTAGGGCAATCCCCTGGGTCCTGCCCCTGCTCAGTGATGCTGGTCTATATTGGGGCAATCCCCTAGGTCCTGCTCCTGATCAGTGACCCTGGTATATATGGGGCAAATCCCCTGGGTCCTGCTCCTCATCAGTGATGCTGGTATATATTGGAGCAATGCCCTGGGTCCTGCTCCTGATCATTGAATCTGATATATATTAAGGCAATCCCCTGGGTCCTGCCCCTGATCAGTGATGCTGGTATATATGGGGGAAATCCCCTGGGTCCTGCCCCTCAACAGTGATGTTGGTATCTATTGGGGCAATCCCCTGCAACCTGCCCCTGACCAGTGATGTTGGTATATATTGTGGCAATCTCCTGGGTCCTGCTCCTCATCAGTGATGCTGGTAACTTTTGAGGCAATCCTCTGGGTCCTGCTCCTGACCAGTGATGCTGGTAGCTATTTGGGCAATCTCCTTTGTCCTGCTCCTGATCCGTGATGCTGGTATATATTGGGGCAATCCCCTGGGTCCTGCTCCTGATCAGTAATGCTGGTATATATTGGAGCAATGCCCTGCGTCCTGCTCCTCCTCAGTGATGTGGTATATATTGGGGCAATCCCCTGGGTCCTCCTCCTCATCAGTGATGCTGGTATATATTGGGGCAATCCCCTGGGTCCTGCTCCAGATCAGTGATGCTTGTATATATTGGGGCAATCTCCTGCGTCCTGCCCCTGATCAATGATGCTGGTATATATTGGGGCAATCATCTTTGTCCTGCTCCTCATCAGTGATGCTGGTATATATTGGGGCAATCCCTTGGGTCCTGCTCCTGATCAGTGATGCTGGGATATATTGTGGCTATCTCCTGGTTCCTGCTCCTGATCAGTGACAAGGGTATATATTTTGGCTAATCTCCTCTGTCCTGGTCCTGATCAGAGATGCTGGGAAATATTGGGGTAATCACCTGTGTGCTGATGCTGCTCAGTGAGCAAAGCACTCTGCTGTAAAGTGTTTGAATGTTCGAGCAGATAAATGTTTGGTCAGCCAGGTTAAGTGCCATGGCAGAAGGACGTGTATTTGCGGGTGCCTCGGTTCAAACTTTAAGAATAGTAATTTCAGATTGGTCAAGGAACCGGTACAAAATCCCGAATAAACTCACCCGGCCAGCTCGAATGGGGAGGGATCAAGGCTGACACTGGCTTCATGCCCCGTCCAATAGCACGCAAAATTAAATTCAATGGAAAGCAAACCGGCCGGCCTGTAACAAGTGTCCATCCCGAATTCGCCTTGTTCGCGCTTGGCGGATGTGATTCAAGTTTTACCTGGAATTAGATGCAAGGGTCAGATAACATGAATGAAATAAAACCATCAATTAGACATTTGAAAATAAACATCAGCCTTGAGATGGGTCGGAACAGGAGAGAGCGGTAATCACTCTCAGAGGATATAGTTCAAGCTAAAGAGTTCAGAACAAGGAGCAGAGGAGGACACCGGGCCATGAGGAGGGAGTAGTCTGTTTGAGTGTCAAACTCCGGCAAACAGCATAGACGGAGTAAGGCTGAACCTTCTCTACCTGGGCAAGAAACATCTGGGGTGTGAAACGACAGCAGCAAAATGGACCAAAGGAGAATGTTGTGAAATCTCCTGTGGCACATGAGGTACCTCTTTTGTGAAAACTCCAAAAGGACACAAACCCATTGGGGCAGGAAGAGGTAGACATATTTTTTTAAATGGGTATTAGCAATATTAGCGGAGTTTTCTCTATTGCTCCCGGATATGTAATGACAGTAGTGATTGACTGAGCTCTTCTACTCAGTACCATTTCAGTCATTGATCACTGGGGCAACCTTTCAACTTTCGGTGAAGAGGGGAACCGGATGCTGTCGAATGGGTGGATGTTTCAAAAACCCGACTCGGTTTTGTCACCTATTTAACTCAATGAAAAGCAAATTACTGAGCTGTGCACACACTGTCTGTCTGTATGTCTAAATGTTAGTCTATGTATCCATCTATTTCTATCTCTCCATTTCTCCATGTCTCTATCTCCATAAAAATATCGATCTATCTATCCATAAATCTCTCTCCCTCTCTCTCTCTCTCTCTCTCACACACTATATATATATATATATATATATATATAAATATATATATATAAAGCTGCCTCTCCTTCTTTATCTCGCGAACTGTCTCTCTGTCTATCTGTCCATAAAACGATATCTGTCTGATGGTCTGCCACCTGTTTATCTGTCTATCCATCTCGTTATCCATTCCTTTATCTCTATCTATCTCTTTCTAATAATTCCTGTAATGGGAGAATTTCCACTTACATCTCAAAGCTATTCGAGCAAGTCACTATGAATGGGCTGATGGTGTAACTAACAATGTGATCTTCCACCTTGATGTTGAGTAGGTATCAGAATTGAAACGGATCAATGCTCTTCTGCTGTTTTCCACCTGTGAGTGAGAAATGAATAGGTTGCAATTTGATCGAGGGAATATTAGGTGATTGAATCACAATGAAATTTACTCTAAACATTTAGTACTCCATTTACAATCAATTGGAAATGAAAACAATTGAATGATTTTTGGCCAATTGCAGATCTGTATCATTCAGTTTACCCAGTAGATATAAAAACAATATATTAAAGCAATTAATATCTGTCTGATTTGATGTGATATTGTTTTCACTGTCAAACATTTAACACCCCCTGTCTGGAGCCCACAATGATAATCGGACGGGAAACAGACTGCTCAGCAATAATAGAACCCGTCTTATTCGCCTTCCTTTTAATTCAATGCAAGAACTATGGCTGGTTATGTAAATCATTCTCCAGCCACATTTGATTCTACTGACCTCATCAGTTATTGTTCAACGCCAAGATGATAACGATTCAAATCTGCTTCCAGAGCTGACAATAGGCAGCAGACTATAAACTATTCATTAAATAAGTCTCCCAGTGACAATTTCGCGCCAACAATATACTTTCATTCACATAACAAGAGGAATAAGCTGAATACGATGAATTGTTGGATATGGAGTCTTGTGTAATGAGCACAATGTTTATAGTTAAATACCGTTTACATAATGACATAATACTATGGTCATTTCCAAGGAACATCGACAGAAAATGGGATTTGAAAGTTAGAATCCGGAATACAATTAAAATGGTTACGGAATTAATATCTGGAAATGGAGACTTACCAGGAACGCCAGTAAAAGCGAGAGCAGGAAAATACATTTTCTCTGTACGTGTAATTATCCTCCATTCCGTATATTCAACTGACTGACTCCGATACGTTCGTTCTACATCTGCAGAATGCTACTTCGGTTTGTTCAGCAGACCAAACTCCGAGAGGCAATTTGGTTTAACACATTGAGCGAATGCCCTTATGTAAGGTGGGCGAAATCTCCACTGTATAATTAGGTAGAAGGAGAATGATATTAGCTACAGCGACTAAGCAAACAGATTCAGCTAATCACTTTTTAAAAAACATGTTGCAATATCACATTTACCTTTAGTCAGATATTGCACAGATGGAAAATGAATCTCCCCAAAAGCCAGGGAAGAACAGACAATGTGAAATCTTCAGTCTGGCAGCACTGGGTAATCGGGTACTTGTTTGGTTCAGGTTTATGATTAATTCTGTGGTTCCGTTATTTCAGAAATTTTCGTCCAATTCTCAGTGTGCACTTTAAACTCAGCCAATGAAATCAAAATATGTGGGTGAAATCCTGTTAAAATATTTATATCGTTTCCACAGCCCTTAAAATGTTGACACCATCCTCGATACCACAACGAAAGTGTAGTCATGTCGATAAATTGTTCCCAGGAATTTACATCCATTGATCCTATACAATGTCAGATATGACCATGTGCCTGGTGTAAATATTGCAACATCCCTGAGAGCTTCCCACCAATGTTGATACACATCCAGGAGCCTGTCCGACAAGTGTCCGAGGGCCTCATCCTTGTAAATGGTGATGCCATCATTGTTAACTAAATAAAGATTTACAATTTCAATAGATTTACTGGATTTATGGCACAATTCCTGTGAACCCATCCGAAAATATAAACTGTTTCACAGAACCACTGCAAACAACTCACTGCCAGGAGTTTGTTGCAGTTATGTTCCTACTTCCTGGGACAGAGTAAAACAACACACACATTGCCGCGATCCTCATCAGATCTAATCCAAGAATCTTTACCAGGCATGACCGTTATGTGGAGAAATTAGAGGAACTGGAAATGTTCTCCTTCGGCAGAGAAGTTTAAGCGGTGATTTTACAAAGACGGTCACATGAAGGGTTTTGATTGATTAGATCGGGTTAAACTGCTTCCACTGGAAGGAGGGTCGGTAGAAAAATGGTACAGCAGCTAAGATTTCCCACCAAAATCCAGGAAAGACATGAGGAGGCTTGATTTTATGCATCGACTTGTTCTGATCTGGAACACAATACCTGAGAAGGTGAGTAAGCAGATACAATCGTAACTTTCAAAAGGATATTAGATATATACTTGAAAACATGATCTGTTTGCCTTTATATTCTATTCATCTATTTATAAACCCAAATAACCGATATCCATTTTAAGCAACTTCACAGCTTTTTCTGCCATCTTTCAGGATTTGTGAATATGCACGGTAAGGTCTCTCTGTTCATCTAGAATATGCCATTTACGCATACTGACTTTCCATATTAGTGCTATCAAGCGGTATCACTTCATACTTCGCCACCTTGAACACCATCTAACATGCTGCAGCCCATTTCAAAATCATGTCTCAATCATCCTAAAGCCTATCACAATCCACATCATTAGCGACTACTATGCCAAGTTTTATTTTATCTCGAAAGTTTAGAATTCCGCTCTTTACACGCGATTCGAGGTCGTTTATAAAAATTGCAAAGAGCAATGGAGCCAAAATTTACACCTAGGAACACCACGGCAAACCTCCTCACAATCTGAAAAACATTCACACACCAGCACACTTCACTGGTGTTATTGAGCTAACTGTGCAAGCACACCGAAACTTTCCTATTAATTACCTGGACTTCTATTTCTTAATGACCTCTGGTGTATCACTGTGTCGAATATATTCGCAATGTCCATAGATGCAAAATCAACTACATCAGGTCAAATAATGGCAAGAAAATCTTCTGCTGATTACCAATTACCGACCTCCTTCAGCTGATGAATCAATTCTTCTTCATTTTGAACACCACTTCGAAGAAGCACTGAGCATGGCATGGGCACAGAATGTAATCTGGGTCCGGGACTTCAATGACCATCAACACAAGTGCTCAATAGCACCACTATTGACCGTGCTGGACGAGTCTTGAAAGTCATAGCTGCGAGACTGAGCTTTCACAACACAAAAGTGGCGTGCAATGTCAACATCCAACAATCGAGAGTCTAATCACCTTCCCTTGACATGCAACAGCATTACCATCGCCGAATCCCCGCCTAACAAATACTGGGGGTCACCATTGAGGGAAATTTAACTTGGCCAGCTACATAAATAATGTGGCAGCAAGAGCACGTAGGAGGCTGGATACTCTTGGCAAGTGTCTCAACTCCTCACTCAGATTTTCTACAATCTACAAGCCACATCACTGGAGTGTGATGGAATGCACTCCACTTGCCTGGATGAGTGCAGCTCCAACAACACTCAAGACGCTCAACCCCATTCAAGACAAAGCAGCCCGCTTGATTGGAAAAGCATCCATCACCTTAAAGATTCACTCCCTCCAAAAGCAGTGCACCGTGGATGCACTCTGTACCATCGACAAGATGCACTGCAGAAACTGGCCAAGGGTTCTTCGGCAGCACCACCCAAACCAGCAAACTCTTCCAGCTAGAAGGACAAGGGCAGCAGGTGCATGGGAACATCATCACTTAGAAGTGCCCCTCCAAGATACACAGCAACCTGACATGGTAATATTTAGCCGTTCCTTCATCGTCGCGGAGTCAAAATTCTGGAATCCCTACCTAACATTACTTTTACCCCAAGGACAGCAGCAGTTCAATAAGGCGGTTCACCACCGCCTTCACAAGGGTAATTTGGCGATGGCCAATAAATGCTGGCTTTGCCAGCGATGACCACATCCCAGAATGAAAAAAGTACCTGGGGACCCAAATATATCCGCTGATTTGTATTACACATCGGAGGACACGAAATGCTCGACACAGCTGGATACTTGTGCGTAGCAAAATTGTGGCCGGTGGTAAAGGCTTTGCTTTGCCACCAACCTCAAATTCCGGGGTAATAATTGTCATAGAATTAGTGTAAAAAGTATAGAGGGCGCAGTATTCAAAACATATATTGTGGTGAGCATTTTTAGCCAGTATTTAGCAAGACAAACAAGACAGGGAGAAGTTCTGAACTTTGTTTTAGTGAATGAATTTGGATGGGTGAGTGAAAGTATTTTGGTGCCATTGATCATAATTTAGTAAGATTTACAGTCGTTATATAAAAGGAGAAAGATTGACTAGGAGATACATTTTTCAATTGGGGAAAGGCAAATTTTACTGAGGTGGGATGTGATTTATGGAAATTGTACAGGAAACTGCTGAAGATAAATCAGTGTCGGAGTAGTGTGAGGCATTCAATGAGGAAATAGTGAGGGTTCAGAGCCAATATCTTCCTATAATGAAAATGCGTCTCAACATCTAGAGCCTGCTGTATGTCAATTAATAAGATAATGCAAAAAAGGAAGCTTCAGTCAGATACAGAAATCTAAATACTGCAGAAAGCCAAGCGGAGTGTAGAAAGTGGAATTAAAAATGAAATTAAAAAAGCATGAATAAACATTGGCAAGTGGAATCAAAGATAACACAAATATGTTTTATAAATACATAAAGGGCAAAAGCCTAGCTAAAGAAAGTGTATGATCTATTAAAGACCAAAAAGTAACATGTGTATGGGTTTAGAAGACGTGGGAATATTTCTCAATTAATAATTTGTACCTGTCTTCACAAGGGACACGATGCAGACATATCAGTTAAGAGTTGGTGTATGAAATATTAGATTAGATGAACATAGTGAGAAAGGAAATGTTAAGGAGTTTAGCATATGTGAAAGAAGATACTTCACGAGGCTCAGAAGAAATGTACCCCAGGCTATTAAGATAATCAATGGAGGAAATAGCGGGGGCTCTGACCATCAATTTCCAATCCGCTCTGGTTAAAGATGTGGTGCCGGAGGGCTGGTGGATTGCTAAAGTTGCACCATTGTTTAAAATGGAGAAAGAGATTCACCGAGTAATTAAAGCTGTGTGATCCAAACGTAGACCGTGGGAAAATTATTGGAAAAAAATCTGAGGGACAGTATTTATCATCATTTGTAAAGGCACAGATTAATCAATGACAGTCAGCATGGATTTATTAAGGGAATTATTACGCCTAACTAACTTGATTGAATTTTTTGAGGCGGTAACAAGGAGAGTCTATGAGGGCAGTGCGTTTGATGTAGTCTGCATAGATTTTATCCATTGCTTTCAACAAACTCCCACACGGAAGAAAAATAAAAACCATGGGATCCAAGCGAAAGTGTCAAGTTGGATTTATAACTGTCCCAGTGGCTGGAAGCAAACATAGACATAGAAACATAGAAACATAGAAAATAGGTGCAGGAGCGGGCCATTCAGCCCTTCTAGCCTGCACTGCCATTCAATGAGTTCATGGCATAGGGTAATGGTTGACTGGAAGCCTATTTCCAGTGGGGTTCGGTTGGGCTCAGTATTTGGCCCCTTGCTTTTTGTTTTATATATCAATGATTTCGGGCTAAACTTTCCATTAGTTTCTGCCCACTACCACCCTCTTACCACCCATTTAAATGCTCTCATGCTATAACTCCTGCTTATCTCCTAGTTACCCAAAAGATTTAAACTAACGTCCATTTATAGCCCATTTATTACCCATTTACCC
This sequence comes from Pristiophorus japonicus, assembly GCF_044704955.1. NCBI lineage: Eukaryota > Metazoa > Chordata > Chondrichthyes > Pristiophoridae > Pristiophorus > Pristiophorus japonicus. Next base: position 613,423 of record NW_027254729.1, on the reverse strand, counting down.
CCAGCATTAGTTTAGGCGTCAAGTTAACGCCGAGAATTAATTTAACCGTCCGTCCATATTTGTATGACATCAATGCTCAGAATACAGTTTTTGAAAGAAACTAATGCCCAGAAACCACCCAGAATATCGCTCGCCCAATAAAACGCTGATAAAAAGCTGCACTCACATGACCTTAAGCCAGTGGCATGGAATCTATTTTGTAAATCGAATGACTTTTCATAGAAAAGGCAGCTTAAATTTCTGGGAAGCTTTGATTTAATCTGTGAAATATTTTAAGGCGAATATCAAAATTGAAGAAACATCTTATCATATTGTGGAGGAATTAACATTATTTTATGAGATTTCGGATGAAAATGTATTGTTACTGAAAAATAAGACCAAAAATAATTGTAATGGGCCCTGTAATTTCTCAGCCTGTATTGATGACTACTCACATGCTGCAGACCAGAGATGGGAGAAGGTATGTTGAAGAACATTATGTGCCCAATCAGGGACATGGCAGACTGAGGAGGAGGAGCAGAACATACACCCAACGCACTTACAGGGAGAAACAGTCTTACCTGAACGTGTCCGAGAACATGTGCCTTAGGAGAGTGCGATTGCAAAAGGAGGTCATCACTGAGATATACCAGCTCCTGAAGGAGATCTGCAGCCTAACAGCACCACCATGACCGCACTGTCCATTGAGGTCAAATTTACTGCACCACTTTCCTTCCATGCATCTGGCTCCCTTCAGGCCTCAGCATGCGAAATGTGTGCCATCTCTCAGCATGCCACACATTCCCGCTTTCGATAGGTGACTGAAGCCCTTTCCGCTCGGAGGATGGACTTTATAAGGTTCCCTTTGACCAGGGAGGCGCAGACTGAGAGGGCTTTGGGTTTCTCCAGAATAGTAAAATTCCCCAAGGTGCAGGGAGCAATAGACTGTACGCACATCGCCATGCGAGCAGCCTTTCAGGATGTAGATGTGTTTCTGAACCGAAAGCGATACCACTCCCTGAATGTGCAGCTCCTTGTTGACAATAAGCAAATAATCATGGCAGGCAATGCAACATTTCCAGTCAGCATCCATGATGCGCACATCTAGCGTGAGATCACTTTTTCAGTCCTGATTCGGAGTCAGCCGCAAGTTCACGGTTGGATGCTGGGTGATAAAGGATATGAATTTACCTACTGACTGATGACTCCCCCTGCGTAAGCCCCAGAGAGAAGGCGAGAAGGGAAACATTGAAAGCCACATAGCCATACACAATGTCGTGGAAAAGACAAGTGGAGTGCTGAAACAGCACTTCAGATGCCTGGACCAGTCTGGAGACGAATTACAATGACAACCTGAGCAGGTTGCTCACTTCATTTTGGTGTGCTCCATGCTGCATAATTTGGCTATCAGGTTGGGATAAGAATTACCAGATGGGACTGCCGGCCCACATCAGGAGAGAGGAGAAGAGGAAGAAGATGAGGTGGACGATGAACCTGGGGAAGACACTCAGCTTGACTTTGAAACCATGCCCCCAACCCGCTCTAGACCGCAGGAAAATGCCCATGGATTCTACATAGCTTTAAGACTGTTGCAGGAGCAACTCATAAATAAACGTTGCCTGAAATAATGTTGGTGGTATTTACGCAGCTGCAAGTGTTGTGTCTCCACCTTATAAATGAACGGCTTGGGTTACATTGCTGACAGTTACCGTTATGGTTGATGTTCGCTTTTCATGGTATGTAGTCGCCAGTGTTTAACGGTACAACAATCTGAATAAAATGCACAACAATGTTAAACTTATTTTTAAAGAGTTAACTTAACAATTTTTTTTTAATTCAGAAAAAAACATAACACAACACAACACAACAGTAATCCCCTCCCAAACTCCCAGACCAATCTTTGAATATTTTAACAACACAATAACAATAGATTTTAATTAAAAAAGCCTGCATACCCCACTCTACCCCAAACCATACCAATAATGAAACATTTCAAACAGCAATTATTTAATCAACTCACACTAAATCGAAACACACACCCAGCCCACAGGCAACAATATTAATGTATAACAAATCCAATCCCTCCCTTTCTGCGGCCACGCACCTCCTTCCCTTTGCCCCCGGGTCTGAGCACCACCTCTTCCCTTCTCCCGACTAACACCAAGCTGCTTTGCCGCAGTGTTCCGCAAGCACTGCTTCGATGGGCGGGGGTGCAGGGGTGAGAGGGGGGCTTGTGGGGCGGGGGGTGACTGTAGATTGTCCCATTGGGGTGATGATGGTGGAGAGGACATTTCTGTGGAAATATCCTCTGAGCCTTATGTAAGATCGTCCTCCTGGCTAACATGAGTTTCATGAAGAAGTGCGGCATCTTGGGGTGCAGTGCC